>NC_072830.1:25230000-26440000 GCF_027744805.1 Dunckerocampus dactyliophorus
GGCAACAACAAGAATATACACTGTGCGTGAAGCAGTGTGTGCAGTAATGTAAAAATGAAAATGAAGCAGAAATTGCAAACATCATTGAAAGGACCCTGAACCAAAGCCCACTTCTCCTCATTCTCCCCATACTCCTCATGCAACTGGAAATGAGCAGGAGGTGATGTGCAGGGGGAACAAGAGTACAGTCGTCTATCGCCACATCGCACTTTGCAGTTTCACTTTATTGTATTGTTTTTCAAAATAAATAAATTAATAAATAATTGCTGCTTTGTGGTTGAATACTGCCTATTATTAGTCAAAGAATATGCATATTTAAGCATAAAAATGGCTAAACCAACTAAAATACAAATATGAGGCATTCAGAAGACATTCAAAGCGGTGATATGTGGTATTCTACAATGGTCATTAGACATCAGTAATAAAGTAATTCATGTAAATGAAGGATATGTGACAATTCCATCCATCCATCTTCTATGCCGCTGATCCCCACAAGGGTCGCGGGTATGCTGGAGCCTATCCCAGCTGACTTCGGGCGAGAGGCGGGGTACACCCTGGAGTGGTCGCCAGCCAATCGCAGTGCACATACAGACAACCATTCACACTCACATTCATACAGTTCTCCAATTAACCTAACATGCATGTTTTTGGAATGTGAGAGGAAACCGGAGTACCCGGACAAAACCCACGTACGCACGCGGAGAACATGCAAACTCCACACAGAGAAGCCCAACGAAGATTCGAACACAGATCTTCCTGATGGCCTGACTGTGTGGCCAACATGTAAACCACTAGACCACTGTACAGCCCATTGGTATCATTATTTATTTGTTTTAATTTTATTATAATTCTAATTATTATATACTAAAAATATGGAAATTCCTTATTTGTCACACTGTCACAATGCAACAAATTAGCATCGCTTTTAGGTTAGTTAGATTTAAGTAGTTTCACATATTTAAAATACTAAAACTGATCAAACAATTACTTATAAATAATGAGATCTTTTTACATTATTGCTGTTGACAGAAAGCCGTAACATTTTTTTGAATGGCTACATAAAATACTTTGGGTTTTATTTCTACAGTAGATTCATACAAGCTTTTTTATGGGTGTTGAAAACATTTTTCCAGAAGTTGTCCAAAAATGGCTGGTATTCTTTCAGAGTTTAAATTAAAAAAAAAAAAAACAACCTAGCACTAACACTTTACGTAACCACAACGGCAAATACTGTATGAATAAAATCTCACTCATACACAAACACAGCAGACAACATAGAATACCTACTTTTTCGAGGAGTGGGAGCCACGCTGTGACAAGATGAAGGTTCTTTAAGCAAAGCCACTCTCCATTTCGGGAACATTCTCTGAGTGTAGCCAAGGCCACGTCGGCCTGTCCCTGACCCATCGAGATCTGAGCAGACAGAGAGGCACACTCAGGCAGTGTACCAAATTAAGGCAATGAAAGAGAAAATTGGATTCTATTATGTATTTTAATCTTATCTGTGGTTAATTGACAGATAATGTGATTTTTTTTTTCCATGTTCAGTCTCCTCTGTAAGTAAAAGCATGAAATACTTGAAGAACCAAATTCTAATGCAAGGAAAATTCACTGCTAATTTGAGTTGACATACCACAAATTGACTTGCTGGAATATTCAACACTTGTAATTACAATTCTGTGCAGACGCATAGTACGACAACAGCCAAATTTGGAAGTCTAGCCAGTTACAAGCAGAAGTTGATAAGATCCACCAATATGATCGGTCTACAGTCTGCTATTAGTTCACAAGTCCTGTTTTAATGACTGCTGTCTACCTCGTGATACTGGTCCCGACCCACAGTGTCTGTGGCAAGTTCTGTGAGCTCCTGGGAAGGGTCGGCTCCTGGTGAGGTGATGATCAGCACGGGTTCCCACTCAAGTGTCTCAGAGTATAGACGCCGCAAGTTCAGAGGAGGCGGGGAGAGCTCCTTCATACCTGAAGGCAAAATGAAAGAAAAGAAAGTCAAGTCAGGAAAATTCATTTACATAGTTCCAATTCACAAGAAAAAGTTATTTCAAGGCACTTTACACACTGAACAGGTGTAGCATCATACTCATACTGTATATTAAACAAAACCAACGGAACTCCCATGTACAAACAATTTGGCAGCAGAGGCAAGGAATAACTCTGAGGAAGAACCCTGGAACAGAACAGAGCCTGTGACAGAAAATGTGTCGTTTTATTTCATGTAAATTTAAGACATAATGAATGTTTATCCGTGTAGGCTCAGGTGCATTGAGAGGGGACAAATGAATGTTGAAAATGCAAAAAACGTGCTTGAGGCAAATGTAAATAAGAAGCCGCAAGAGAAAGATGGGGAAAAGTGATTCAGCAGTGATAAATGTGGCAGTGGATCATCAACTCAAAGGCGAGGGAGGGTGGTCTACATTTGACAGTGTGAGAGAGGAGAGCAGAGGTGATACGATAATGGAGAAAGGGAAAAGTGTCTGATAAGAGATAGTGAGATAAGTTAGAGGCCTGATTCATTATGCAAACTGAGCAATGCCGCAAGCAGATGAGTCAACCTTGTGGCACAAGAATACCTTGTCAGCCCCCTGGTGTTGAGGCTCTTTGTCACAAACCATGTGTGTGTCTGTGTTTGTGTGTGTTGTTTCCCACTGAGCATGGGGCTCTAATTCTGCTGTAATTTACTGAATCGCAAATCAGATATGAGTGAATAGAGGCACACAAGCTGTGATACAGGAATCTATTAGAAATTCAGCTGTGAGTTCATTGACGCAAGTATCAGCCAAATACTCCAGTGGATGCATATACACTGTGTGCACAATTATTAGGCAAGTAAGTATTTGGACCATATTCAAATTTTTATGCATATTTTCCAACCCAAAGCTTAATAAACTTGACTGCCTATTGGGTTTAAGCATACCAGGTGATGCGCATGTGCGTACTGAGGGAGGGTGTGGCCTCAGGAGATAAACACCCTTTATTATGTGTGCACAATTATTAGGCAGCTTCTTTTCCTCTGGCAAGATGGGCCAGAAAAGACATTTAACAGACTTTGAAAAGTCAAGAACTGTAAACATCTTTCATCGGGATGCAGCACTCTTGAAGTTGCCGAAATTGCCAAGATATTAGGACGTGACCACTAAACCACCATTAAATGTTTTGTGACCTCCATTAAATGTTTTGTTGCAAATGCACAAAAGGGTCGCAAGAAACGTGTCGAGAGAAAAACATGCAAATATTTGAGTAAAATCAAACGTGATGCTCCCAGGAACCCATTATCCTCCAGTGCTGTCATATTCCAGACTGCAATCTACCTGTAGTGTCCAGAACGTAGGCCTACATGGTGCTCGGTGCTCAGAGACATGGCCAAGGCAAGAAAGGCTGAAACCCAACCACCACTGAACAAGACACACACGTTGAAAGGCTATGACTTGGCCAAGAAATATCTGAAGACACATTTTTCAAAAGTTTTATGGACTGATGAGATGAGAGTGACTCTTGATGGAACAGAGGGACGGGCTCGTGGCTGCCATGATTTTTATGCAGGACAATGTTCCATCTCATGCATCCAAGTACTCCACTCACGGCTAGCTAATAAAGGTCTTAAAAAATAATGATATGACCTCCTTGCTCACCTGACCTAAACCTACTTGTGGGCCCTTAAACATAAGATTTTCAGTGCAGAAAAAAGGTACACCTCTAAACCTCCAGTGTCCGGGAGGCTTTGGTTGCTGCTGCACAAAAAGTTGATGGTCAAATGATCAAGAAACTGACAGACTCCATAGATGGAAGGCTTTTCCATGTTATTGAAGAGAAGGGTGGCTATATTGGTGACTGATTTATTATTGGAAATGTCAGAAATATTTATTTGTAAAGTTTGTGTTGTTTGTTTATCATTCTGACTTAAAAAAAATGAAAAAGTAGTGAGATGGGAATGTTTTTGTTTTTCTTTGAGTTGCCTAGTAATTCTGCACACTATCAATCCATCCATCCATTTTCTATACCGATTCTCCTCTTTAGGGTCACGGGGGTATGCTGGAGCCTATCCCAGCTGACTTCAGGGTACAGCCTGGACTGGTCGCCAGCCAATCGTAGGGCACATATAGACAAACAACCATTCACACTCACATTCATACCTATGGACAATTTAGAGTCGCCAATTAACCTAACATGCATGTTTTTGGAATGTGGGAGGAAACCGGAGTACCCGGAGAAAACCCACGTACACACGGGGAGAACATGCAAACTCCACACAGAAATTCCCAAGGGAGAATCGAACCCAGGTCTTTCTGATCTCCAGGCTGTTACTGTGTTGGCCAACATGCTAACCACTAGACCACCGTGCGGCCCTTCTGCACACTAATAGTTGCCTAATAATTGTGCACACAGAGATATTCTCAACAAAAGCCAAAACTTCACTTTCACTTCCTTAAATATTTAAGTTTTAGGTTTATTAACATTTTGGATTGAGCAAGAGCACTGTTATTGTTAAATAATAAAACTAATAATAAATAATGCAAATTGCCTAATAATTGTGCACATAGTGTACACACACACACACGCGCAATCAAATGTTCACTTCCTGTAAACAAGAAGACTCGACAAATCTAACAACAAACATTCACCCAAAGTATGGCATGTATGTTATTTGTCACACCAAACACTGGCGCTGATGTCGTCATGCAATAAATGATCTGATGCTGGATGCAATGTGGCTGCGAGAACCCTCACAGTTGCAGCAATATTCCCCTTCACTGGGTTCTGTGTAAAAGGCAAAAGTGGATAAATAAGAGATCTTTTGCTGAATCACCATGGCGACACAAAGAAAAACAGTCATCTGACCACGTGACTTGTGGTATGAGACTGCAACGACTGGGGTCTTTTACACAGCATGCGCTTGCACAGAGATGCACGTCACTACCTTTGACACTGTCAGCTAATCAGTATTCTTGCTGCAAACTGGCATCCATGCGGTGAATTGCAACATTCACCTTGATTTTTGGAACATGCAGTCACGGCAAAAAAAGGCTCCATGGTTTAAAAGCTTAGTGGAGGAAATTGCTCAAGCATACAAGCATGTACAGTACCTGACTTTCTCAGCATAAGACATCATGAAAAAAACCTACGCTATAAGAATAGAAAGATTTGCATTTGATCTATGTCCAACTGGATGGACGTTCGAGCTAAAAAATAAGACATCTCAAAGAGATAATTTTGTGTGTGTGTATGTGTTATGCGAGGCATGACTGTGTGTGAGCAGTGGCCAGCCCTAGACTGAGGGGATTCGGGGAGATTAGTTGTAAGAGGATTACAGACCATGCCTCATTAGCATACCGATTTACTGCCAAAGACACAAATACACACACTGCTATGTTCTATGTTCCTGTTTTTTTATCAGCCTATCTGTCACTCCATTATATATAGACACTATCCAAATACTGACTGCAACTTCAGCGGTGTAATGACTTGTTCAAGTAGTTTGGGGACTTTGCTCACAGTGCCACAACATTTGGTACTGCACAATCCAGTAAGATCCAATGTATGATCTGTATTTTGTGCTCATTTTGGGCTACACTGTTAAAGATGTAAGACAATGTCCATGAAAGACAATGTCATCAAGGGAATGTACTGAGATACTGCGAGTAAAATGAAGCATTCCATTGTCAAACAATGAAGACAATCTGAGGCAAACCCACAACTCAACAGCAGCTCTGAACCTCAGAGAGACACTAAGCAGCCAAACAAACACTCTGAAAAACACAAGGATAAAATGGCATCTCTTGCCCATGTTTTCACATATTTGATATATGGTTCTGAAAGCTGGTGCAGTTGGAAGTGTGTCAGACAGATTATCTTAATTCTAAATTTCACACAGGGCATGTGTTTCAAGAAGAGAGGAGTAAATTAGAGCACAGTGAATGTGCTAAAAATCCATATGATTTAATGAGGTGGCATCGCCTGCAGAGAGATGGGCTCATAAGCAGAGAACAAATAGAATATCAACATACAGGCTCGAGAGTTTTGCCTGTTGTCAGTTTGAAGTTTCTGTTTTAAAGCTGCAATACCTGAATTTCATGGGCAATAGTTGTGAGTGGACAGAAAGGTAGTCTGCTTTAGCCTGCTTTGGACTGTAATGCTATTCCTGAGTTAACTGACAAAATTATTGTTGCAATTTCTACCGACCTATTTATGTCATAGTGCCCCCGGTATAAGAAAGCTCAACTAAAGATTCATCAAAATATATTCATTCATTCATCTTCTACCCTTTATCGTACTCAGGGTCACGGGTAAGCTGGGTCAGCCTATCCCAGCTGACTTTGGGTAAAACCCGAGGTACCCCCTGGACAGGGGAAATAAAAAATATGATGATATTAAAGCACTTACCCAAGGCCTGCGAGGCAAAGGCTGTCATAGCACTCTGAAGTCGATCTGGTCTGACTGCCTGAACCAATAACAGCTGGAGGGAAGATGATAAAATGATAAACAGAGGATCAGAAACAACAATACAGTCGATCCTTGCACGTTCTTGGTTCAGCATTCACGGCGCCAAAAATTATTATTGTAAAATAAAAAAAAATCCCTTTTTTATTTTTATTTTTTTTCCTCTGTAAATAAGTTTGTTCTGCAGAAATGTATAAACGTGTGAGTCATATTTAGGGCTTAAACCGGGATTGTGTTGTGAGTGAACAATGGCATTTGAAGAGAGCTGAATTTAATCTATTAATTACAACAGTCACCTTTATTGCAAATGTTGATCCAAAATCATATGAGCTCATCAACGTCAGGCTACCAGGAGGGTTCGGAGGGGGTCAGCGAGCCATGTGTAAAAAAAGAACGTAAGAACGTAACCAGTACAAAAAGCAAGGCTCTACTTAAATCATATAGTAGTCAATAGGCAGCATTTAAAAAATGTACAAATTATGCATTGTTTTTTACCATTAATGACACTGAATGCCATTTTATTAGACTCAAATCAATACAGATTGGGATTTGGTACTGTTCGCCATGTTATTCACATTATATGTTGCACTGTCCAAATTCCAGACTTTGTACTGTAATGTAATAGAATCGATCTGCCTCATCCCGCCTGCTGCTACATTATGCAACTTTTTTAAATTATATTTTATTATAAGCGTGTATGCCAACAAAACGTAACTCTTTGATGTACTGCATTACACTTACTGACATATTGCATTTTGTTTAAACCCTAGTTACTTAGGTGGTGCAAGACCCTTGCTCCCTCGTGTACGAAGCAGGTGCACCTCTCTACCTGACTACTCCGTTTAAAGGGTTAAATCTCCACCGCTGAGGGATGAGACCTCTAAGTCACGGGCGAGGGGAGCTCACCCAGGAATTCACTGCTTTAGTTGTGCAGAGGTGGCTCCGCTGCATCCGGACCACGCACAGCCAGAGTAGCCGCTTTTGGCTAGACGTGACACCGGACCCTCTGCTTTATGACTGCTGCCCCTCTAAGTGGTTTGTTGCTATTGGAAAGGACCTGGCATATTGTCACTTGACAATATGCACAATGCATGTATTCAAGTTTATTCTAAATAGTTAATTTTGACATCACAGTAGGATTGTTCAGGAAATAACCCTCAGGTAACACACCTTAGGAGTTGGCAATGGCTCATACTATAATACATACGTAGTCATCCATGCACCAAATGTTAAGTCATCTGGCACACAGGAGAAGGCAATTTAACTTTTTTTGTTTGAGTAGGCGTCTAATTTATGCAGCTAATGCATGTAGGTTGTGCCACTGTATTTTGAAATGAACATTGGATTTGATGGATAGCTGACCTGCTGAAAAGGAGTCATTTTCTTGGCAATGGTGGCTGGAATTTCCTGTTCACAATGTGAGCTCCGTGCGAAGGACATCCAAAGGTCTGAGTCATTCAAACACAGGGACTGATAGAGGGCTGCAAATGTAGCCTGAGGAAGATGGATGGCAGATGTTAACAAGTGCAAAAGAAAAGTTATAATGTGAGCTGTGAGCTCAAAAAAATGTGATTGTATATAATATTTCAATTTGTCACACAAAAGTAGATATGTATCATCTTCAAATATGTCACACAAAGTCATTTTTAATTTGTGTTGAGTAAGGGTGTCACAAGAGCTCATGTCACAAGATCTCGTGAGATTAAGGCCTGGAATGATAGTAAATGAATTAATTAATTACACAATAAATGAAAATGAACTCCATAATTGTGCTGGCCTCAATATATTGCCATTTGCATTTGCTCATCTCTCGCTTCCAAACAGGTAGGAAGAGCGTTCACTCTGTGCATTGGCTTCAGCACTTTGGCGTATTTTATTCTTCTGGCTCAGCTCTCTCTTCACCACGACGGTCCGGCACAGTGATCGCAATACTGCAGACGCCACGCCGCTCCGCCTATCCACCTCACGCTCCAACCTTCCCTCACTTGTGAACAAGACCCCGAGATACTTGAACTCTTCCACCTGGGGAATGACCTTATTCCCAACCCGGAGGGAGCAGTCCACCCTTTCCCGACTGAGTACGACGGCCTCGGATTTGGGGGTCTCATCCCAGAAGCTAGATTGCAATATATTGTCATACATTTTTTCATATATTATGTTAAATTTCCGTCTTGTCTCTAGACCCAATCTCGTGTATCGTCTCGTATTGTGACCTGAGTGTCTCGTGACACCCCTAGTGTTTAGTGTTTACTTTGTAAACTGCTACTGATCGGTGTCTCTCCTGATCAATCCAGGATGGGAAATCCTGAGAGTGCCAAAAGGGAAAGAAAAGGTTATTGGAACAGTCTATTGTTTTCTACTAATTGCAGAAAAAAACTCTTACCTCTTGTTTAAACATTTCCCCAACAATGGAGCCAATGAAGACATCCCATTCCTAAAGCAAATGTATTAGTGTTGTGACATTTGACAAATAAGTTACTAAAGTAAAGTAAGTTTTGTATTGATAATGTGCATACTCACATTCTCCTTAAAGAGCTCAGGATACATGCCCTTGGCAAAGTGCATTGCAAACATTAACTGGTCAGCCTGGCAGATACACAGAATAGATTATGCATGTTGAATTTTACCATGAAAAATGACCATTCTACCAGGAAAAGCTCTACTACTTGAGTCAAACTTGCATTTATTGGGAAATGCATGCCATGTCCCATGGATGTACCTTTTGAATTTTTACCAGATTTTATTCCAATCATTGAGGAACAGACTGGAGCATTGAGGGAACCAGTGATATTGTAAAGAGCTGTATCGCTATGTAATCTACGTAAGGCACTTGATAGTTACACAATCAAATAAGATGCAATACAAGAGTTGTCTCAAAAATGCTGTCTTTACAAAGATAATGCTCATTTTTGATTGACACTGACGTATCAACACTGACATAGTCGACTATACTGCATGATACTGATGGGTATTTCTTATATTTTAAATTGAGAGTTAAATAATTCTGTTATATAATCCTTTGGGGGGATATAATTAAGATTGTACAGCTGGACAAAATATTGTGGCCAGTAGGTGAATTTTCTTGCATATTTGTTTGTCCATGTCAGCCAATAGCAAATGAGTTAATAAATGTGATAAGCGACAGTCTCTCTTCCTGATATCCAGTCATCGTGAGGCATACAGCCATGCAGCTAAAAATACCAGCACATGAAAAGAAACTAATTCAGCCATTCACAGCGTGAGCACAGTGATGTGAACAGTGCTAGTCAATAATGCTTGTGTGTCTTTTAGATGTACATTACTTTACCACTTGTTCAATGATAATAATGGGTAAGTTGTGTTCGTACATAAATTCCATTTCCATTCAGATGAACAGCCATATCTGGAATCCACCGCTGAAGTGCAACTGTACAGATGTATTACCTTAAAAAGTGAGCGGCAGACGTACTCATATACCATATTCTTCAAGCTGGCTTCCAAAGCAGCTATCCTGGCTTCAGTATTCTCTACTTCCTGCAACAAACAATAGGCACGTTGGAAAATAGGAATCACTTTAAAAGAATAAAGTGTGGACATTTTGAAATTTTAGATGTAAATTTGTCTGTAAATGAAAGGTTTTTCTATACACACTGGAAAAATCATACTATTCATTATTAAGTATTACTGCAACTTAATATGCACAATGATTCATGTTAAATACAGTTCACTAGTAGGGTTGTGAACAATAAACCGATGCAACCGGATATCCGGTTTGACAAACGAACGATCCTGCTGCGCCGGTAGCAGCATCCTGTATTGAGGAGACATGTTTTCTCCGGGTACTCTGGTTTCCTCCCATGTTCCAAAAACATGCATGTTAGGTTAATTGACGACTCTAAATTGTCCATAGGTATGAATGTGAGTGTGAATGTTTGCTTGTCTATACATATATGCCCTGCGATTGGCTGGCGACCAGTCCAGGGTGTATCCAGCCTCTCGCCCGAAGTCAGCTGGGATAGGCTCCAGCATACCTGCGACCCTAGTGAGGATAAGCAGCATAGAAGATGGATGGATGGATGGATGGATGGATGGATTGTGGAGACATGCACCGGGTATCACGAGAGAAGCAATCAGCTGACAGTGTGTCTTTTAAACAACGCAAGAGCCCGGGCTGCCGGCGGAAGGACTGCCACGCTTGCTCCATAGCTTGCCATGACTGAAGACAAGAATGGACAGAAATAGTAGCGGGCACGCTAGTCACAGCAAAAAAAAAAAAGCTTGGAACGAAAAATATTGGCGCAAAACTTCACAAGCCAGACTAAGTATGGTAACTTTATTTGTTTGTAACTTCTTTACTTTGAAATGTTGCACCTTTGTTACCTACATGGAGTGTTGAAAACACTATCTTCAGTCTGAAATGTTGCACGCTTACTATTGTTATGATATTCTGAGTATGGGACTGTTTACTTTCCATGCTGACACAGCATTTTCATTGCACCCATGTGACAAATAGTTCTATTTACTTATCTGTGCTTGGACACATTTTTGCCACATTTGAAGAGATGTGTCATTATTTTCAGAGGCTTTGCACTATTTATTTATTTTGTATTATTGATTGGACTGTTTTTTCATTGTTATATTTTATATAGATACACAGTATACAATGAAACTTAGTTTGGTGGCTCCACTTCAGTTTCTAGAAACATTAAGACATGTTGAAACTTAAATGTTTCAAATATACGATGTATAAGAATATAGATGTAAAATATAGAATGTAAAATATTGATCCCATCAAACAAACAGATGTTCATTCAGCAAGTCTTTTGGGATGTGTCTAAGCAATAAATACATTTGGCATGTTGACTTTATTTTTGCCAGTCTCTTACAGCATGGGATATGATGTGCTTTTACACATTTGAAAATACTGTCAGAATAACACTTTCATGTAATTGGCATCTTTATTTTATCATGTAAGATTCATGTCTACATCACCAAACATTAAGCGTAGAATCAAATGGAATTGTATCGTTTGTACACTGCAGCAGATCGGATCGAATCGTTATGTTTTTAAAATATATCATTTTTGTAAATCATATTGTAACCTGTGTATTTAGATTTGAATTGAATCGTCTATGACAAAGAGATTTATTTCCCTATTCGCTAGCATGATGGAAACAATCAACTGTTTTTCTATCAGAGGTTTAAATTCTCTTTCATGTCCCATAAACCATCTGTTGCGCATGGAAAATAAAAATGTCAACACAGAAAACAGCCGATAGTACAAAAGAGAGAATTTGTCTACAAACCAAAGAAGTATTTTAGTATTCTGACCACAACAGCTGAAACACACACACACAAACACAGACACCCACGTGCGTGTAGTGACCAGTTGTTGCCTGCTGATGTTCTTGGATGAGAGCACTGTGTCAAGCAACACACAGTGGACTTGGACAAATTTGTGCGATATGTTTAACCCAATGATGATGGTGTTTTGTGGTTATCACAGTAGGTTTAGAGTTCAGATGGAGGTTAGTCATTATCTATAATGATTCCTAACGGGCCATACTGCAATCTAAACTCACTAGTAGAGAAGAAAGAACATCTAAATTAAGTCTGACTGAGATATCTATAACATCTGACTATAACCTTCATTGCTGTAAAAAATCATCACAATGCATAAAGATCAGCCTAATAATGTGTTGTCATACACCTATAGTGTTGTGAAATGACACATATGATTGCATCATATATCCCTGTAACAGTGATGTAATTTCATATACTGTACAGTAAATGAATATAATATTACAGGTGGTCCTTGGGTTACGGCGTTTCGTGGTGATGAACACACTTCTAGAAATTAATTAAAATCTTAATTTTGGTCTGTAAATACTTGACTTGCTGTATGTATAAACTACTTGCAGCATGTGTAGGAAATGAAAATGTGCTGCATGTTGCAAGCATGCAATATGCCTCTTCCCGCGCGCCGCAGATAAACACAGTGTACCTCATTCGCAGCTACACGGAGTGGTTAACCGCTTATTAATTGACTTTTTTCACTTCATTATGTTTATCAAGTGTAAAGCAGGCTCTTCTGGTGGAACTGCGCCAAAGAAAAGGAAAAGCCTTCACTGTGGAAGTGAAAATGAACATCATAAAAAGCTCCCGAGAGAGGAGAGACACCCACCAATATTGGCTGCACATTTGGCCTTAACCATTCGACTGTTGCAACCATGATACAAGATACTGCAGGCCTGTCATGATAACAAATTTTGCTGGACGATAATTGTCCTACAAATTTGCGGACAAGTGTTTGTGATGATATTCTGCCACGAACGAGCGGTCCGCCCGGGGAAATACTTCCCCACAAAAATGTTCCTTCTCGTCACATTGACCTGTTTGATAGAGAACGAGAAGAGGAAATCAAACACACATGCACATGTCAATATATTGAGGTTGGCAAAATGATCGATCATTTATCATGCAGTTAATTGAGTTATTGATTATCGTGACAGGTCTAATTGAAGATAAGGATTATATCTTAAGCATGTTGAACTGCTCCTATGTAAGCAACAGTAACAACTAAGCAGCACAGTGGTCTTATTAGCTGGAAAACCAGAATCTCCCAGTGAGCCTTATTATGATTCAGGAGAAAGCTAAAATATTGTTCTCTGTGTTCTCCTGCCTCTTCTATTTCCTCCTCCCAGTAAGCCACAGAAATAAAAAGGAATTGTTCTCTCTTTCTGTTAATGTTTCATTTAATTCTTGTATTAAATATTTTTATCATTATATTGTATATGTCCTTTGTCTTCGGCTTTATCTACAAAATTCTGAAATACAGTACTTTATAACGTGTAGTAAAATATTCTGTAATAATGTACAATGTAGAACCATATAAGGACTTTTGTAACATTTGTGGTCAACCTACTGAAGACAGTTGCATGACAATGAGTTGTGATGATTGCATGTGTGCCTGAAATTTCCTTATCATGTTTATAATTGTAATTAGAAAACAAGTATCATAATTACAATGGTTGGCGCTGAGTTATAGGGGGCAGTTTCATAAAAATATGTTAAGAATACATCTGAATAAAGATTTCAGTGTTTGTGTTCATATTAATATATATATGTATATATATATATATATATATATATATATATATATATATATATATATATATATATATATATATTAACAAACATCTTTTGATTGGCACAGACATACAGTACACTTCACAAAAATATATACAGTAGAGCTACTGGTCTTTGGGGTAAAATTTCAGGATGAACCTAAAATGCACCATAACCTTTACAGGTGAATGCACATGTCTTTTCAGTGTTTCAGTACTTTTTGCACAACTTGCAGTTCTCTACAAAGGAGCTGAAGGGCTAAATTGACCACACGTGTGATCCATGAATGGATAAATATCCAGGTTCAATTAGAATTGATATTGAAACTGTTCTGCTCATCATGCTGTTCACATTTTGACATGATGAGGGCAAGACGACCCCTAGCAGTTAATTGACAGTACCTCGCCATTCTTCAAACAGGATGTTCTCAGAGGGATGTGACCTCTGTGCTTGAGAGTGTCACAGTGTCATCAGCAGGTTGCAATAGAGATAAAGAGAGACTGGAAGAGTCACAGAAAGGCATAGAAGCGGCCACATCCAACGATGATGACCACTTCATTGTGAACAGTGCCCTGTGGAACCGGATAATGGATGCCACTCAAATCCAGGCACATTTAAAGGAAGTGAGAACCACCCAAGTGTCACATCAAACCGTTTACATCAGCGTGGTCTAAGCGCGAGATGACCTGCAGGGGTACCTGACCACCCCACTAGGCAGGGACATCATCATGGGCCTGGGCGCATGTACGGTAGAAGAGGGACCTCAGTGCTGTTTTCTGATGAAAGCCGATTCACACTGAGCAGAAACGATGGCCGCCAACGATGTTGGAGACGCCAAAGTGAGCGCTATGCATCTGCCAATGTTGTCACCAGACAATCCTTTGGTGGTTGTGGTGGTGGTGGCGGTGGCGGTGTTACAGTGTGGGAAAGTGTGTCTATTCAATACAGAACTGCCCTTCATTTTGTGAATGGTACAGTGACAAGCCCATACTACTGGACTACAGTCGCTCCCTCATTCTACCAAGGTTTTTCAAAAATCTATTATTTAATTAATGATCACTGTTTTGCGGTTCAATACGGCCTACAATTAGTTAAAACATATGCATATGTCAAAAAATTGGGCGTACTCTTGGCCCAAATTCAGCATTTTCAATCCTAAAAATGGATAAATGAACAAAAATACAAATATAAAACATTTAAAAGATGTTATATGTAGTGCATTATCTGTGACGTTGTGTGCGCCTTTGCTCGACCTGGGAAGCGACGTGTGTGACATCAGCTAGATACTGTAAAGTTGCTGAGTGTTGCTGAGCACGGTTAGCAGTATGGAGAGTGCCAGTGACTGGCGTGAGTTGTGGCTGACAGCAACTCCTGTGTGAATGTTCACTGCGCCATTGCAGTAGTATTCTACTACACTGGCCACCAGGTGTCAGGAACGTTGCATTCATGAGACAATAGCCACCAAGAATCCTGTCAATGCTAACATGTGAGTTGAGTCTACGTAATGTCTTATGTTTAAGACGTCTTACTTTTCTATTATTATGTCAACTATATTGGGTAATACAAGTGCAAAAGTGACTATAGGAGTGTTATTTCATAGAGGGCTCTAATAATGCAAAAAAAAAAAACATATTTAGAAGGTCTTAAACAGGTTTTCTATGCTCTAACTATGAAAATATTTCATTTATAAATAAGAAATCCTGCTTCACGGAAATTCCTTTATTGCAGTCGGGTCTGGAACCAATTGACCACTATACACGAGGGACGACTGTAACATCATTGATCCAGTCATTGTGCCCCTGCATGAAGAACACAGGCCTAATTTCATCCTCACGGATGACAATGCACCAGCTCAGCGAGATTGCATTGTTGGGATTTGGGTAACTCAAATGCAGTGGCCTGTACTTTCTCCAGACATGAATCCCATAGAAAAGCTATGGGATCAGCTGAGTCACCATGTCGAGGCTTGTAACTCTTCGGAGATGAGGAAATCACCATTGCGTGCTTTTACTGAAATGCCCTACTTTCATGATATCATCACTTTAAACGTTTTACATTTTCCATAAATTCCCCTTGAAAGCCAAATATACCTTACTTTTTGCGACTTGTGTATACTGTAAACTACTACCGCTGTATAAACGTATGTTTATTCCCACAAAGTACTTACATTTCCAAGTTAGTAAGTTATTTTGAAGGCTTTGAGTGAAGTGAAAAACTGAGTCACCTTCTTAGCCTGAAGAGCCCTTTGGAAGAGGCGCAGAAATGAAGCAAGGCTGAAGCGGTACATGTTGTTGATCTTCGACAGGTCTGTGATGACAAAGTACATCTTGCTGGCACTCTCTGCAAGAGGGAGGTAGGCATCACGCTCCTGAAATCCAAAACACAAGGAGGCGGGAATGAAAAGATGGACGTGCATAAATTGGGAAGTAGAACAGGAAGTGGTTGTTTTGATCAAGACAAAGGGAGAGAGAAAAGTGCAATTAGAAATGGACAGAAGCGGGTGAAGACAGAAATTGTGAGACCAAAAAATTAGCTGGAAAAAGAAAACTGAGGGGGGAAATATAAAATAGTACAGTACTGGTAAAACACTGCTCCCTAGAGGATGACAATGAAATTAAACTGGGCAGTGAGACGTTTGAAAACGCAAGTCATAGCAGAGCGGTAATTTTACAATTAAAAAAATTAATGATTATTGATTAATTAAAAATGTTGAATTAAATAATAATAATAAATAATAAATACATATATTTTGAGTCATCTTCCATTCAAAGTATGGTTATGAATTTCACTATATGTAAAACACTCATCACAGCAGGGGTCTACTGGGACAAAATTCGGGCCTGGACCCATTACAAGCCTCCATTGTTTATAAAATAAAATAAAATATTAAAAAGTCCAGGATTGGGATCGCACCTGCACCTTCTGCCTTAAAAAGAGTTAGCATGTACCATTATACCAACAGAAACTGACAGAAGAGTGGATGAATGTTCGATTATATTCTGTAATTGGTCACAGAGCCTCGGACTAATGGCCGTCAATCGGCCCATTATTGCTCGCCCCACCAGGAAAACTCCCGCTACTCCCAATGGCCACTCCGCCCCTGCATCACAGCCTAATCTGTCTCCATTGTCCTCTTCCTTAAGTATTGTAAAAACACGGTCATTGCTCATAGTTATTGTCATCATGGTTCATTTGTATCCCTATTTGCCAGATTTCATGACTATCTTAAAATGAATGTAAGTATGGTGTTGTGTGTCTACCTATTATTACTACATGAAAATACCCACAGTTTTGCTTTAGTGTGTAATGTATTTCATATGCAACTATGCTGCTGTCGTCGTTTCTCCTATCGTGGGTCACAAGAGTTGTTTGCACCAACGTACTACACAGGAATCAAACTTGTACTGGCCACAGAAAGTCCAGTATTAATTTGATCGTCAACCAAATGAGTTTGACTGAAAAACAAGCTTAAAGGAAAAAAGTGCCACATAATTGCAAGAAAGAGATGCCCCATAAGATTGTTTGTGCATTCCTAATGTACCCAAAGGCCAGACATAAAAGAGGAAAGACGAATAGTGCCTAATAATCTGTGAGAAATTCTACATGTGGGAAGGAATCCAGGGAGTAAACAATTGGCCCCATTTCTCAGAGATGTTTGACTACATTTGCAACAACCACTGTTCTGCCGAGGTCTACTGTTGACCAAGGTGACAGCGAGGATATGTCAAGTTAACTACCGGACCTTGCTGGTGGTGCTGATGAGGAGATTGACCATTAATTTTATTTTTACAGCGTGTGAAGTACCTGGTCCAGGGATGCTTGCAGCCGGTGTGATTCAAGTAGTGACTCCTGGATGAGGGCACTGCTTGCTTTGGCCTGGTTCAGACTGTCTATCAGGTCCCTGTTCTCTAAAATATTCCCCTGTGATGTGGCCAGGGTCTGACAAGGGGGAAAAGACACAGCGACAAGATCTATTATAGCAAGTGCTGCCGTCTTGTAACAGTCTGATGTGAGACATTAACAGATTTATCAAACCACCCCTGGAACATATTTTCTGAAACTGGCTGAAAATAAAATGCACTTGCAAACACATTCAGATAAAACAGATGAAAAAGCAGTGAAGCATGGAAATGTTAAGTTGACCATAATAAATCTCAAGAATGTTTTCTCGTACCGCTGAGGGTCTGTCTGTGTGTGTATTTCCTGTTTGTGTATTTCCTGCGCAAACACAATTACTAGGTGTCCTCACAAAAAATACAGAAAATCTATGTGTATTCGATCATGAAAGTATTGATGTGAGCCACATCTGTTTGTCATTTCATCATTATACTGTCATTACCACGTTTGCAGGGAGGCAATTAACTGCTTGTTTCTGCATGAGTGACTATGGACTGACAGAAGGCATTTAAAAAACTGTACTATAAAAAGAAAATACAATCTGGGTGGATACAAGTACTATGTAATATGAGAGTTTCATTTTTTGAATTAAACTACTGAAATAAATTAGCTTTCAAAAAGATTGTAATTCTTTGAGATGCGCCTGTTTCAGCCAAATGTGAGAAAATAAAGGACTACATTACAGAATACAGGACTTCATTCATTCTACATGCCATCCGTCTGTACACTACCTCACCTGTCGGTAACATATAATCCTGTATTATTCATGTTACTGCCCATCTACCTCATTATTGCACTGCATTGTCTTCTCTCTCTTTCTATTTGTATACAGAGTAAATTGACTTTGTATTTGCTTCTATTTTTATTCAAATCCTTGTCCATTTGTAAATATGCTAATCTTCTCATATCTGATATTATTTCTATTCTGTTGTATTGCTATTTATATGTAAATATGTACCTCTTTTTAATTTTAATAAATACTTTTTTTTTTCCCTATTCCAGTGTTTTTTTCCTTATGCCGTTGAGCTACTACAACCAAGCAACTTCCCTCGTGGATCAATAAAGTCTAACAAAGTAATTTAAGCACACTGAATCTTGTTGAACTATATGAGCATGTCACCATGTATAAGAAGCTTAGCTTAAAACATATTTAATCCACTTTACACCAGTCTAGGTAAGTCTATAGGGTAACAGTTAAAACTAAAGTTTTTAGTTCAAAGTTTCTGTTAATTTGTGGCCAAAGGTTTTGGGAGTGACTTAAATTATGCGTTTCAATAAGTCTGCTGCCTGTGTGTTTGCTACATACTGAAAAAACAAAGCAGGTACCAACTACGTATCACAGTCTTCATTATATAAGCATATTCAATTCCACATAATTGACAAAATTCAGATGATGAAGTGATGATAAATTATTTTACTGGGATGTCTGGCCAAGAACTGAAAATAGAGAAACTGATGAACTGGTTCTGGTAATTCACCCATCTGGTCCTCTTCCAGGAAGAGGTCTAGGTCATCTCAAATATTTTTGATGAACGTTATTTGTAGACATGAAGGAATTAAGATTCAAGAAGAACTAGGATGTCTAGTTCAATTTCTGTCTCTTTAATTAATCAAAAAAGATGTGATGTCTTTACACTACTGTACGGGCAACAAGCTCTGTGTTTCAAAGGGAAAGTGTACCTCCAACAATGACTCCTCCAGTAGTGCAAGCTGTATTTTCTTGTCTTCTTCTTGTTGTAGTAGTCTTGTTTTCTCGGTCTCTAATTCTGGTTTCTCATGTTGGATGGTCAATGCCAGAAGCTATAAACACACAAATGTGCAACACCATTTGAGCAACAAAAAGTGCATAGGTTGAAGACAGTAGCAATTTTATCACCTGTCCTCGCAGGCCTGCCCTTGTGGTAGTAAAGTTGATCTCTGTAACCACAGAGACCGCATCAGGGGGGATGAAGGGAGCAGGATTGCGTGTTGCCAAGAAGAGCCGGAAGTCCTCATTGTAATCAATAACCTTGTCTCCAATCTGTACAACGTATCTGGGGCCTGCGTGCATATGCATGCATTTGTGTGATTAAAAAACAGAAAAGGAAAGAAAAAGCAGCAGAGTCTCAGACAGGCTTAAAAGTGACTTTAAATCCCAACTCAGACCTTTTCTTTACTTTGCCTGCTGTACTTTGCCTTTATAATGGCTGCAATGCAGCAATCATTGGTAATGGTAAGGGTAATGGTAATGGTGGTAATGGTTTAGCTTAGTCATGACTTTCTTCTGGCATACTCAACACCACCAGACACCACACTCTGCATTACAAGTACTTACACAGCCCCTCATAGTGAATGGCATTCAAAGGATACACTTCCCTACAGCAGCATATATGCACGTACAGTATGTACATTTGGAGTGAATGTGTGTCCAAAGGTGTGACACACTTTTAGCAGAGTGCCCCGAGCACTATGTATTATTTAAAAAGAACACTTTCAATTAAGTCCAAACAGGTAGGGATTTTACACAAAACATCATTAAAAGCAGGACATACATTCGGGCCACTTAAAGAGAGCATGGAGTACAAGTAAATTGACCATTACACTCATTAGCCTTAATGGTTTATAATCAGTAAGCAACACTTATTAATATAGGAATTGATATGATGTGGGTTACTTCAAAGATAATTCAAACATATATAAATAATCATCCTGCTTTTTCCATCTGACAGTGTTTTTGTGCATGTGTACCTTGTGCGATGAGGTCTCTCCTCAAAAGTGGGTAGAGCACAGGTTCCACTCCATCCATCTCTTGAATGATGAGAGTTTTTCCAAATCTGACTGCTAGCTCCAGGGCTGTCATGAAGTTACTGTCCTATATAGACACACAATTGTCTTGTATTGTGAAAATGTGTATTGAAGGATGGCATAAAACTGCACAACACAAGCATAACCACTAAACCTACAGCAAGTCAATATAAAGCAGACTAAAAGTCAAAAAATATTTCAAGTGGTGATCCTGCTCTATTCCAATTCCGTAGGTGGTTGTAATGCATTTATTCATTCAGTCATTATCTTTCCACCACTCATCCCTTTAGGGTCACAAGTGAGCTGGAAACTATAAAGTCATGCATTCATTTTTACAGTTGCAATAAAAAAATGATCAACCCCCTTTTACTGTCAAAAAGTACAAACTTTCAGTTGGTGGCCAACGTAAAAAAATTGTTTATAACGTTAGATTTGTTTAAATGTTTGTTGCAAACTAAAAGAAAATGAATTTATACCTGAATAACTTTTTTTATTTGTTTTGCAGTTTACTGTCAATTCTGTTGGCATTTGTCGTTGATGTTGTCACTAGTACTCTAAGATGCATTTACCTGTTGGTTGATGACCTCAAGTCGGTTTTGTTTGAGGTGTGTGCAGAGCCACTCAGTGGCTCGAGAGGAAGGGTCAATAAGGAAAGGACATGCAACACTCTGAGCAGAAAAAAACACACATGTTCATTGTTAAGTCATTTTGAAGGTGTCTTGTAGTCTATTTGCATCTGGATTGCTGTCGTAGGGAGAGAAGAAACAATGCAAGTGAAAATGAGTAAAGGTGTCCTACGTCTTACAGTTGGGCAGCATTGATCATATGCACGGCAGGGGAACAAATCTCATGAAAGTGCTTTAATGCTAGGCGGTTTCCATTTTATGGTATTTCTCTCGTAATACTGTGAGTAATAATGTGCACAGGCTACAAATAATTCTAGACGTTACATGTGCACAGCTTAAGCACAAACTAGTAACAAACACAAACACACTAAGGTAGGAGTAACTCCTTACCCGCAACTTAAGTTCATTGATCTAAAAGGTAGAGATGGAGAAACAAAAAACAAACACAGATGTAATATGCACTTTATGAATGACAACAAATTCAACAATATCATGTACGTACGTAGGTCATATACAGTGTTTATATTGTTCAATACTTTGTATAAAGACATTCCAAAACGGAAGGGAGGAAAGAGGTGAAAATGGGTGATGGACTGAAGAATAGAAGACAAGAAGAATGAAACATCTACAGTAATATTTGTGAGCCAAGTGCTTAATCGTGAACGCGGTCGTCAAGTCAAAAATACAAAACAAAAATGAATTCCGAACCTGTAGTATGACAATAGCATTCTCCATGGAGAGGTCATCAGACGGCAGCCCTTGACTCTTCCAGATCAACTGCTCACTCTCCAAGGACAGGAATGACCTGAAGTCAAACTCTAATACAAGTAAACACACATAAATTACAATAGTGATTAATTTCAGGCCACATAATATTGCTGAACATCGCCTACTCCCTTATTACTTGTATATACAGTATATGGACTAAAGCATAGAGACATAGATCTACTGTATTCACTGATTTTATATTGTTTTCAGTGCATGTATTGCAGTAAAGTCACCATGTACCCAGTGTTGCCAACTTTGTCGCTAAATGTGGCAACATTCCAAACCCTCTTGGCATTTTCTCAAAAGCGACTATAGCGACAAATCTAGAGACTTTTTCTGGCATTGTTGGAGAGTTTTCTGGTATTTGGGGACTTAGAAGTGAAAGCACCTATTGTTCTACAGTTTCTGTTCTCACTGGGTAGCAGTGGGTGCTGCTGAGATGTCAGCCCTGCCCCAAAGCAGTCACTTGCGGTCAGTGCACTGTCAGCTCCCGCGGCACACTGACAGCATAGTGGAGCTCGACGCATCCTTGAATCACCTGTGCGCAAGGGGTGATGCCACCGGGGTGGATCTCGCCCTGTTTTACAGGGCAGATCTAAAACGTAAATGTTTCTTAATCGTCTTTAAATTACTACTCAGTACACTCAAGCCTCGTTCAAACTTGGTCACTTACCTGGCAGTGTGTCAGAACGTGTGGTGGAAGAATGATGTGTGATGATATATATTCGGCGCTGGCCGAGATAAAATATTAAAAATATTTTATTTTGATGCAGTGATGGCCAATTTTAAATTAACAAAGAATCAAGTTTACCTGCAGTTCTCAACATAATTAAGGTGTTATTACTCACCTCTTTGTCTCTCCTACGAGATTATACTTTTTTCCTACAGTATCTGTTACAACATCATATGCAAATAATGTGCAAATTAGCTGATGGCGTCACCTAGCAACTTCTAGGACAGTCGATTGCTACTTGTCTTACTGAGGAGCTGGCAACAGTGCATCCACCCAGATACCTTTGTCCATTAGGTGTTTAAAAGATTGTTTAGTGCAAAAAGGATATTTACTCTGCAGTCCTGACTGAGACATCCAAGTTTCCAGACAATGCCTTCGACGATCTTCAGAAGCTGCAGACAAATAGGTGATGAAAGCTGCAGCAAGCATTGCTCTCATGGGGAGTGTATCCAACTCATTCTTTATCTCAGACATCTAATAGAGAAATAAAGATAAACAATGGCTGTGAGAACCAAAGCCTAGGTGATTCTAAACCATCTATCATCCATCAATCTAACCTCTTTTATGATATCCCATATAAGGCCGAGGTAGCTAAGGTCAAAGGTAAAATTGTTATGTTTCTTCTCAGAACTCTACACCTACTTTAATGGTAATCTAACGCTCACATCAATACAGTCAAAGAGCATACAAATATTTTATCTAAGAATACTTACAATATGTCTGAATTTCTCATAACCTTCACTGCTGCATGCGCATTTCCAATTTTCTCTCAAGTACAGTAAGGCAATTATAAAGCCTTAACATAATATAAAGCTAACCAAAACTGCCACGCAGTGTGAAAACAGTCGAGACATTACGTGAGTGTGAACTTACTTGTATGTCAGTGTCAGGGTAAGATAAATCTGAGAAGACGGTGAACTCATTCACTGGGAGCGTGAGGCAGCGAGAGTGTTTGTGTGTCAAAATGGGATTGAGTGTTTTAATTAAGGCACAGACAGATGCTGTAGAAAACAGTGTTAAACAGCCAAAGATGTGTCCTAAGACATCCAGAGCCATTGTCTTGTCAGCACAAAGTCTTTTACATTTCAATTTTACTCTGAAGTGGCCATAATACCAATAAAAGCATCAATGCTTTTTACACAACCTGTGCATTCCACCGCTTATGTTCACCGTCCAGTTGGGAAATCAGTTGTTCGGCAGCATTGATTGTGTCCTGAGCTTTTGTCACCTCAGCCTCCAGCTTAGCTGCCTCTGCAGTGTAACACTGAAACCTAACAGAAAAGTAGGAAAGACATCAACTATAAGAGCTACGTCAAATAATATAATCTTGTTTGTCTACACCAGGTGATGTTAGCTGAGTGGTCTTGTGGCCTCTATCCTTTCCAACATCACAGTGAAAATAAAGGTGGGGTAATATGACACAATGACAGATGTCTCTTATTGAAAAGGTCATGTTAAGGATCATACAGAAAAGTAAAAGGAGAGAGTTAGGTCTTATTGTCATCCACAGTATGTTATTGACCTTTAATCTGATGAATGGAGGAATTTGTAATCATCACGGTCCAGTACATTTTAAGAGGGTAAGTGGTCTGCCCTTCAAGCTTTGTGCACTGGGGCACAGTCATGTTGGAACAGAAAAGGGTCTTCTCCAAATTGTTTTTTTGTTCCCACAACGTTGGATGTATAAGATTGTCCAAAATGTGTTAGGTACTATATAAACAAAGACTTTTACACATCATCCTGCAGAAACCTTTGGCCGTGTTATATGGTTTATCACACCTGAGTTCAATTTCTCTAGTCACACCCAGGCCTGATTACTGCCATACCTGTTCTCAATCAAGAAATCACTTAAATAGGACCTGCCTGACAAAGTCAAGTAGACCAAAAGATCTTCAAAAGCTAGACATCATCCGAGATGTAAAGAAATTCAGAAACAAATGATGATGTGATAAATGGAACCATGAATTCGGCCATCTGTCCGTGACCTCAAGCAGAAACCAACTTGGGTTCTGCAGCAGAACAATGATCCAAAACACACCAGCAAGTTCACCTCTGAATGACTGAAGAAAAACTAAATGAAGGCTTTGGAGTGGCCTAGTCAAAGTCCTGACCTGAATCCTACTGAGATGCTGCAGCATGACCTTAAAAAGGCGCTTTATGCTGGAAAACCCTCCAATGTGGCTGAATTACAACAATTCTGCAAAGATGAGTGGGCCAAAATTCCTCCACAGCGCTGTAAGAGACTAATTGCAAGTTATCACAAAGGCTTGATTGCAGTTGTTGCTGTTAAGGGTGGCCCAACCAGTTATTAGGTTTCGGGGCAATCACTTTTTCACACAGGGCCATGTAGATTTGGATGTTTTTTCTCCCTTAATAATAAAAGGTTTCATTTAAAAACTTCATTTTGTGTTCAGTTGTGTTGTCATTGACGAATATTTAAATTTGTTAGATGATCTGAAACATTTAAGTGTGACACACATGCAAAAAAAAAAAAAAAGAAATCAGGATGGGGGCAAACACTTTTTCATACCACTGTATATCAAAATGGTATTTTAAACAATAAAAAAAAAAAAAAAATAAATAAAATAAAATCATTAAAATAAATGATCCCAGCATGCCCCCCCAACCCTAATGAGGAGAAGCGGCATATAAAATGGATGGATGGATGGATTAATTATTAAGAACTACTTAAGGAATGAAAACTTCACAATTCACACATTGCTCCGTTTATGATCGGTCAACGTTTCAACGGTCAACTAGTTTCAGACAAACATCACCTCAAAGGACTGAAGTATCAACAGTATGAATATTTTGATTTGAGAATTGATTTAGAACATGAAGAACTGGTATCGGAATTATCAATATTTCAGTATCAATCTGGGTTTCAGGGTTCATACTTCTCTTTGAGCTCATTAACTTTGGCTCCAACTGAGTTGAGTTGGTTCTCAAGCTTATTCTTCCTGCTCTCCGTTTTCCTCAGGTTGCTGGATACACAAAAAATAATACCATCAACAACAACAACAAGGGCTCACCGCCGGGAATGCAAGTCATTTGACATGACATAATAGTAAAAACAATCTAACCACATTAAGTTAATAACAACAAAGAACAATCCAACGCTATTAGTTTAGCACTAGGTTTAATTACGTCAGTATAAAATGGCCGTGGTCTCAATGTCTATCAAGTAGTGTGTGCATGATCTTACTCCATTAGTCCGGCCTGCTCTCGCTCCAGAGGCTCTATCCTCTGTAGTACATGGGAGTACTGGACATTGGCTTTAACCCAGGCAGCAAGGGGGGCAGCTGCTGCACTTGCACGTTTTGCATTCTGGCCATGACAGAAGAATGACAAGTCAGAAAAAGCTTTATCAGAACACTATCAATTGAATAGCATCATACATATGATATGTAGGTATTCCAAAGTGTGTTAATATGGCTAAATGACCTTAGGGTCAAAAGATGCTCTGTTCCTGTTAAGCAGCTCTTCCACACTGTGTCGAATCTCAGGGGTAATGTTTCTGGCCTCGAATGTGGCTATTTCCTCCCTCACACCACGCTTAGCCAGGAAGCTAAGGAGGCAGAAGGGAAAATAAACCAATGAGAAATGAGGATTGAATGTGCATGGAAGGTTATGAACAGCTAAATCCATGCAGCTCATGCTAATATTTGGCAAAGCCATATAGCCATACGCTATAAACCATGCAGGACAGTGGCACAGTGGTTAGCACTGTGAAAGAAAAAAAAAAAACTCCACCTGAGACATTTCTTTTATAAACCAACAAGTGTAACACCTTTATTACTTTTTAATTAGTCCCAGGAGTGTGTGTTTCCTTAAGGAGATTCCTCACACTTCTACATCAGCGTACCTCTTCATGCTGACCCAGGAGGTGTCAAAGGTGCCCATCAGTCTCAGGACCCCCTCCAAGATGTCTCTAATGACATCAGGTGGCATGCGGAGTGAACGGATCTCGGACAGAGCTTCAGGCCTGATGTTTCCAACAGCATGCTTCGCCTCATCCACCAAAGGCTGAAGAGGAGGAAGAAAAGAAAATCAAAAGCATGTACGGTACGTGTGACTAAGCCACTGTGGGAGGCACCTGTTGGTATGAATATTTCTGCAGACACAAATCAAGCAAAGAATCTTACCTTTACTTCCTTCAGTTCATCATCAATTTTGGCCTTTCTTTCTTCAATCTTGGATACTTCTTGAGCCATCCTCGATTGGATCTTTTCCATCTCTGCCTTCTGGTCACTGGCATTCTGGAGAGGCAAAAAAAAGCATCCGTAATTCATTTTGATGGATTAAAAAAGACATACTACAGTAGTTGGGTACAAATCAAAGCTTCATAAACCACCACATAAAATCTGAAATTGTCAAAATGAGATGTCATTTAGTTCTACTGACAATAACTAAGACAAACAACAGTAATTGTACCTCAACTATGTCTTCCCATCTGCTATCCTCTTGTTTTTTTCCTTGTATTCGCTCCTGAAACCTCATTTTTTCTTTACACTCACTGCTCCATGTATGCTACCCTTTTGGCCAAACATATAAAAAAAATTACTATTGATCCCAAAACTGCTACGTTTGCCCCCACCCTTTCAATCCATTTATGGTTTACTTTTTAGAGGGACATTTTCCTTGTCGCTGTCGCCAAAGTTCATGCTCATGTAGTTTCAGTTGTTTTACTTTAATGTATTAGGGCCATGATTCTATATACAGTACCTGCCTTGAAATAACTTCTGTTGAAATGGTGTTATATAGATAAAACTGACTTGACTTGCTGGCTAACAGGTCAAAGGGATCAATCTACTGTTTCTTTTTTCCCTTCCTTTTTCCCAGACAAATGATCATTCACAGTGAAATAATACATACAAATCTCGATATGTGCAGAGAGAATATGAGTGATGGGATGAAACAAAACAAACAAAAGTTAATTTGTGTTCCATAAATGTGTGTCCATAGCTGGAAACAGGGAACACTGCTGGGAAATGCAGAATATTTGCAGAAGAGACAAAAGGAGGAGAAGCACTAAGTTGCAGAGGACAATGAAGGACATGACCACCATTGTGCCTGCCACGAAGTGTAATATTTGCACACGGTGATGCAAATCCAATCAAATCACATACCTGCATGGAGTTGGTGATTTCCTGCAGGGCAGAATCAGCCTCTTGTTGTTTAGTCTTCAGCAGCATGCTCTGCTCTGCAGCCCGCCTCTTCAGCTCATCAACCAAAGCCTTGGCTTCGTTAAGCTTCGACACACCAGCCTGTAAACACAAGTCATGGTTACTTCTGATTTGTATATTTAAAACAGACATTATATCTTGTGATAGTATACTAATTGTATCCAGAGAAAGCAATAATAATCCAGTCATTTTTACATTATCTATAAATATACTCACACTGTAGGTGCACAAATACTGTATCATACCTGCAGATGTTGTTGTCTCGTTGTGAGCTGCATCTGCTTCCGGCCATATATGGCATTGTAAAGGTGTAGAAAGGCCATGTACTGGCTGGGTGTGGCACCATGTTCTCTACATGACTCATGAACCATCAGGAACAGACGGCTTACGTCTTCCTGTCCAGAACCTGCAAAGGCACAAAACGACAACGGAAGAAAGAATCTTTATTAAATCTGCCAATTTTAATAATGAAGTGTAAATAGTGTTTTACCAGTGAAAGCTTTTTTTGTTCCATAAAAAAGTTATTTCAATCATACAATGTACTTGATGAATGCAACATTTTCGACAGAGGTGTCAGGTCTATGTTTCCTGAACAATCAGAACATTACAATTGCCATTAATATCCCTAAAGTCACAAGAAAGTATCAACAATCAATTAAGATTTGGAAAATTGTCAGTTATTAGGGGTTTAATTCACAAGTTATACTCAATAATTATAGATAACATGTGAAGTGGAACCAGAAAGAAAATGTATACAGCAAGCAAATTAAGTTCTGGTACTTGTCTTCTTTTTGGCTTCATTCTTCTCCCCTTCACCGAGACTCGTCTTTGCAAACAGCAGTTCGGGAATCTGGAAATAACACAATTTTACACAAACCTGATTCATTAAAATTATAGGTGAAATGGGTTTCACAGAGAAACTTTCAGTTACCTCTCTGTTTATTAAGAGTGAATTTATATACATACACACACGCACAAACACATATAAGTAGGTAGATGTCAATGTTAATTTTCATCATAAAAATCTATATTATCTATATTAAAATCTATATTATTATCCTCTGACCTTCTTCATGCTACTTTCAGACCATCCTTCCATCCACTGGACAGAACACTTGCGGTAAAAAGCTGGATTGCTCTCACAACTGATAGTGAAGTTGGGGTTAGAGCAGTCCATTATTAGAACAATGTGGAGGTTCTGCTGGATCCCTGGGAGAGATTCAACACAGAAAGATGAGCAGGAATGTACACACAAAATATACTCTTGTTTCTTCATGCTACAATGTCCCGTTTAGCTTTTAGCTCCCTGGCAGACCTGAGTAGCAAGGGTTAGCTGGATGCTCTTGAGTGGTTTGACTTTAACAATAATAGAGACATTGATTAAATTCCCTGGCAGCAGCCTCAAGCTCAGTGACACAGCAGTACCTCTTTGGCACACCTGTTTCCAGGAGAAGAGGAGCAATGGAGACAGATACAGAACAATGACACAGCAGAACAGCGAGATCGCCCAAACAAGAAGGCAGAGCTTTATAGAGAAATGCTATATGCAGCATACTGAAGGAGAAGTAGTTGTAGAGTGGTCCAATGAATCCATCCTGGGAAGCAGAATCCTTGAGGGAAGAGAGAAGAGGCTCCAGCTCCTCTGGGGTGTACAGCCCAGGAACCTCACCTAATAACACATTCAACACATCATTTGAAATGCAAACTTTTGCAAACTCCTCCAAGTCAGATCATACTTTATAAAAATGAATTAGTACCAGATGAGAGCAGGCTGTTGATCATCTCCAGGAAAGCTGTGTGGACAAACTGATAATCCTCCAACAGGAAAACAACCTGCTGCCCTTCTATTCCTGCCAACTGCATCACCTACCCATACACAGTACACACATACTGTAGATGTGAAGCACAGACTACACACAAAATGTGAACCAACTCATGTCAACATCAAATGTCAAAATTGAGTGAATGAAATACACTTACCGTCTTGAGATCATTCTTGAAATTTTTAAGGGAATAACCCCTGGAGATCTTTGGGGTAAATAAGGGATATGCGTGCATGTGCGACACCAGGAATGTGGCTGTGTGCCGCCCAACTCCACTCCGACCTGCCAAAAGCAGAGAGCCACCTGGTCGGCTCAGCACGCGATCCAGCCTCGACACAAAGTCGCACACTTCCCAAAAGAGAAGGAGGTCCAGCTCTCTGTTATCGCGACTGTACAGCACTAGTCCCTGGGGAGGGGGAGATGTAAACAAGTGTAGTAGGGCCCAAACTCTGTCATTGTCTAACACACACACACACAAACTAAGAAACAAAAAAAAAAGGGAAAACCAAAAAAACTAAACATTCATTCATTATTCATTGGTTTGTCGTTTATTCTGGTCAGAGTGACATGTGTGCTGGAGCCTATCACAGCGGATTTTTGGCAAGACGCAGGGTACACCTTGGACTGGTCACCAGTCAATCACAGGGTACAAACAACCATTAACACTCGCGTTCATACCTGCGGATGATTTAGAGTTTCCAGTAAGCTACTATAAATGTTTTTAGACTGTGAGAAGAAACTGGAATAACTTAAGAAACCCAATAATTCTGAATTATGAATTGTAATTCATGATTAATAGAGAATTGGCTATGTAGCTACTAGGGTGTCAGAAGACACTCAGTTCACAAGTCAAGACTATACACAAGATTGGTTAAACAAGAAAGAGACAAGAAGAAATTTTAACACTTTTACTTTTACGAGTACAATTAAAAGCTATATGACAATATATTGCAATCTAGTAATGTAATTCTTACTCCGTTACACTATTCTGCACTCTGTGCGTATGCTAGCAGCCCCACCTCCACCCACCGAGACAAAGTGGCTGAATGACTGACAAAAAGGCTCACTCTGTTCATGCCGTTGTTCTATGGAACAAACGCGCCAAGCTGCCTGTTTGGAGGCGAGAGACAAGGAAAACCGACACGCGTGCACATGGCAATGTATTAAGGCCGGCAAAATTGTCAACTTCATTTTCATTTTTGTGTGATTCAGGAATTTATTATCGTCGAGACCCCAAGAGTTTTTTTCTGAGCGAGAAATCTTGTCATGTTTTAATCTCGCGAGATCTTGTGACACTCCTAGTAGCCATCCTTAAATTAAAATGTAATCTATTGTGGATTTATGAGGAATGGAAAAAGATGGTAAATTCCCTTTACACACAGAGGCAATGGTGTTGTAAAAGTGGAGGGCTGTGATATGAAATTATGCAAAGCAACAACAACAAAAAACAAACCCATCATATTGTTGTGTACCTTCTGAATGACTTGCTTGAGGTCAGCAGAATGCAGACGTCCCAGTTGTTTACCGTGAGGAGGTAGAGACTGGCCTGGAGTCATTACAACTCCATCAGACACACCCCACGTCACATAGAAACCATCTGCACATGGGGGCGGGCGAGGTTTCCAAATGCGTGGACAGTCAATGAAAAGCAAGACAAAATATACTCAACAACAAAACCGATAAAGAAGTAATCACTTGGAACTGTCAAGATAACAAATTTGCTGGACAATTGTCCTACTAATTATTGTCGACATTATTTTGAGACCATTTTTGAATTAATGTAATGATAATATATGCGTAGTAAGTACATCGTATCAAAAGCAAAAAAAAAAACATTTCTCAAGAGTATTTAATATTGCAATTGGAATGTCAAGAGCTTTTAAATAAAATAAATTAAACGGAAAAATTATGTAAAACAATAGTTCCCCAAAGTGTATTGATTAGAAAAAAATAAATTGGTACAAAATCGAAATGTAATGTCTATAATGGACACTAACCATCGTTCTTATTTCGAATCAGTGTCACTTTTGTTGTTGTCCGAATATTGTCAAAAAAATAGAAAAATAACCCGGATATACTCTGAAGTTCAAATTGTGTGACAATGCAGATGTCAGCTCATTTGCATAGGGTCAAAGGACATTCGATCGTGTAGCACACGACACACACAGCTAGCGAGTGCACACACTCACTAGCGCCCTGCCTCTCCTCACTGGGACAAAAAGACTGAATGACTGACAGGAGGGTTCACTCACTCCCTTCAATCCGATATAAAACCAACGTGCCCAGGTGTTGAGACAGGTGCACAGAGTGAACCATCTTCTCAACCAGCCTATTCGATAGAGAGGGAGGAAGAAAACAACTATGCATGTACATGTCAATATATCCAGCCGGGAAAATTATCGAATTAGTTTTTATTTATGCGGTTAATTGATTTATTGATTTTTGCTGCAGGCCTAGCATTACTAATTATTATTACTCAAAATTAAGGAGAAATTATATTAAGTCGATGTGCAAGCTTGATTCTGTACTCTTTGAAATCACTTATTGGTGTCACCATCCACTTTCATCCGCTTATCCAAGGTCAGGTCCCAAGGGCAGCAGTCTAAGCAGCAGTGATGTTGATAGGTTTTCAATGTAGTGAGTCCCCGGGACCCACAGGTGGTGAATTGAGTGGATCCCCATTGAAAAAAAATGTATTTCTTTCTATTTTTTTATATTCTTTTTTTTCTGTAAAGCGTTAACCTCCTTTGATGGCGGTATGGTATGATATGGTTATAATTAACAGATATTTAATTATGTTCAAAATGTATCTGAAATTAAACAAATAAAATTCCAAATCTGAAAAGTTAACAGATACAATGCAATACGCAGCCACTGTTGAGGTACTATCGCTCGGCTGATCAGTAGTACTGGAAGCAGAAACTACAAATGCAATAGTCTGTTGATCAACAATAGGTTTTATCTTTTTCTTCTGTGGCATTTTTGCATTCTCCTTTCCCTGCTTACCCGAGAAAACGGGATCTCATTGGAAGCGGCATGTATGCGCAGACGCCTTCTGAGCATGACAAAATGGTGACTGCCATTCAAAGTATTTTCCATCACCACTGTCAATACTTGATCCATACTGGAAATTACTTGTCATCTCCAACTATTTGAGCCTAAAAATATGTGTTTATGTGTAGGTATAAAATGATGTAAGCACATGAGAGAAAGCGATAACCTACCAGTCATGCTGTCAAGAGCGTCAGAGCTCCAGTCCCCACGGATGATGGAGGAGAGCATGTTATCAAAAGCATGAAGATCTTTGGAGGAAACTAGACGGTCTCTGAAGAGCCTCCGGGCCTCGTGTGCTACCACCTCGAGCACACTATCAGTCACATCTGATTGAGCTGAAAAAAATAACATAAATGACAACATGAGTCTAATAAATGAAAACATGAGTCTAGCCAAATGAGTGGCTAACAGTTAAAAAGAGTTGACGGTGTGTATGTTTACCTGCAGTGAGGTCATATCGCAACAAGCTGAGGACCCATTCCGTCAGGATACACGGTGTAAAAAGATAGTGACTGTAGTCATCCACTGTAAACTTGGCTTTCACCTGCATGATAATACAGTGTATCATGACACAAACTTGTAATTGGCAATTTAAGCAACCAAAAAGCCTAAAAATATACTACATTTGTTTAAAAAGGGGTAGGGAACCTGTGGCTCTCAGACATTTTCTAACACGACAAAACGTATGTATTTTATTGTATTTTTTCGCTGGCATTTTAAAGTAAAACATTACAGAAATCACAGTGTTAAAAACTTTCTAGTGCATTTTAATCCATCCAACAATTTTCTATTGCAATGTGGGTGGCAAGAGCCAATGCCAGCTGTCCTTCCAGTATTTTCAGAGTCAGACACCAAAACGTGATTATTACTGGACAATGCAGCAGCCTACCCGGGTCATTGAGAGGTCAAGAAGTAAACTTTTCTCCTTTAATCAAATAGTCAGCTAGCTAATTCTGCAGAGCCAACCCTTTTGACAAAGAAGATGAATAAAAGAAAGAAAGATATGGAGTAAGGTGCAAAACCATGACGCACCAGAAGTTGCATTAATGGTAATAAGTATTTTATTTACTATTGGTTAGAATTAGTATAACAGTGGGTATGCTGAAGCCTATCCTAGCTGACTTTGGGCGAGAGGCGGGGTACACCCTGGTCTCGTCGCCAGTCAATCATAAACTACAGATGCCAAATGCTACAAATGCATGTGTTAAACTAAAACAAACCTTATATAGCACATTAACACAAGAATATTAATAAGGCACATGCTAACACAGCATGAGATGTATATAAGTAGGTAGGAGCTGTGGTTGCCATGACAATGGTCGGGATGTTGTTCCGCTTATTGCAAGGCAGCGCACCATAATGTTCCAGTTCTTGAAAAGGTCAGTGTGTGTTTTCCTATTCTGAATGTTGACTCATTAGAGAGGCAAGGTTGTTGCTGCAAATATAGATGTTAACATAAATGCCTGTCCAATTCGGTACCTGTTCATAAAGCTGCACCAGCGAACCAGCCAGCTGGTGTGTTTTCCCTGTGCTGGCCCAGGATGCTTGGCTGCCCAAACTGTGTTGGAGAATTGGCTGCAGATAGGCTGAGTAGATAGTCTGCAGCTGTTCCCGGTCTGGATAGCTAAGGGCAGAGGCACCAAAAACAGTTGGCGAGCAAGAGTAAAGGGGGGAAAAAAGCATGAATGGCAGAGGTGAAGAAAAAAATAAAATACAAAGGTGAAATGACTGGTGCATTGTAGTATAATGCTTACTCTATGGTGCAGATGCGGACTATTGATGAAAAGCGCGATGTGAGAGAATGGCTGCCAACAGCACCACCTGTTGACATTGAGGCTACCACCTGAATGTTCTCCAGGCTCACCCACTCCAGATTTTCATCATAGAACCCTTTATATGTTAAGACCTGGAGAGGGGTCAGAGGGATAAACATAAACCATAAAACATAAACCATTACAATACAATAGTGTAGGCATTTAATTAATTTATGAGCTGCTGATTTTAATGGAATAAGCGTTCATATTTCTAACTTGTGAGTTGAGATTGACTGTCATTTTGAATTTCAGAGTAAATATTGCTTTGTCGCTTTGTGAATAAGATAACAGCGATAGGTATAACAGTCGATTCAAACATCTGTTGAATTAATTGATTCTTAATCCAATTAAAGCAATTGAGAAAAAAATGTAATGCACTAATTGGCTCCAACCAGCAGAGGCGCTGTTGATTTAGCCTCAACTAGGTTTGTGGTCAAAAGAAGAACATAATATTAGCGAAATGACTTTACATCCATAGATACCTCAATTATGGCAACTCCTCTGGGCATCATTATTCCACTAAATACAAAACTGGCATTAAAATAGGAGTTCAAAACAAAACTTAAAAATCTATATTTTAAAAATAGCAGTTATCAGTGGATTTTACCATAGTTGACCAAGTAAATTTTGTCAATCCCTATAAATTTACTCTATCCCTTGAAGTCCCATTTAAACAGCTTATCACACCTAGTACAACCATAGTAAACAGCCTAAAGGTGAATGAATTCTTGTGCTGTGTGTTTGCTTGCTATTTTGCGTGACTTATTCTTTATACACAGTGTACCTGTTGCAGAAAGGCTGTGAGGTTGCTGGTCCCCCATTTGTCAGGTTTTGGTAGGTTGATGTCTTTTAGGTAGAGAACCAAGTTTTCACAGTCCTTGGGTCTGAAGACTCGACCAGTGTTGGAGCTGAGTAACAGGCAGGTCTGACTGAGCTTCTGGAGGACGTGGCGGGATGACGTCTGGGCGCTACAGTGGACCACAGCCACTTGGGTGGAGCGCAGCCGCGAGAAGGCAAAGCGCAAGAGCATTCTAGACGGTAAAGAAAGCATATCAACTTTTAAATGTTTCTTAGATGATTGCTGACACGTATGCTACTACTTTTGAATTTGGCAGGGCAGCAAGAGAGAGAAGGACATCCGAGATGCAGTTTAAATGAAAAGAGGGTCTATTTTGATATAGATCTTTCAAAACAAAAAGGAAGCATTTTTGTGAAAAATGCCACTGAATATCAATGTACATTTATCTGGTCTTCGTTCAATAGAAAAATAAACTGACAAACAAAGTGCCTCACAAGATTTAAAGACCTTCACACCAAGCTCAGGCAAAACGTTAGGGTCTGTACGCTGAACTTTTCTAAAACTGACATTTTTGCTAGATCATCTTCACATAAACAGGTCCTAAAATCAAGAACTTCTTTAGACAACATTTTTGATTGACAATGTCAAATAAAGCTTGTTTAGTGTGTTTATGGTTTCAATTAAAGCCACATTTTATAAAAATAGTGAAACAATTACACCCAAGGCAATAAATGTGCCGTACTGTCCTGCATTATTTTCTTTGTAAAGTCAGGAGTTGGATTCAGCTCTTGTATTGGATCTCCTTGCATTACAAGGGTGAACCTAATGAGGTGTCCATTCAGTGTTTTTTTTTCCATGTGTGCAATTACCCTTTCCCACAGCCTTCTGGTCCCACCACCATGAATGGTTGTCTGTGCTGAGCTGTGAGCCAAGGGGAGAAGCAATGCAGTGCCCTCTGCATGTCTGGAGTTTCAATAACAGGCAATGAATGTGAATGAGAGAGATGCTCCAGTGTGAGTCTATCAGGGCGCTGGAATGTATAAGTTGCAAGATGGCCACTGTCAGGGTCAAAGTAGGTATCCAGTGGCTTTCTGGTGTTTGGCGGGCTTTCTCTAGCCCAGCTCAGCAACTAGATAAATACACACACAGCAAATTAAACACATTTTCATCTCCAATATCCATAGATATAGAAAAACACACGTGCTCACCTCTTTGGCAAAATCTTGTCTTGTTTTAAGATTGAGATTTCCTCCTAACCCTCTAAGGAGGCCGACAATGAACTGACCTCGCTCTGTCACAGCATTGAGGTGAGACAGGCCATTGAATACTGTGCCCACCAGACTGGTTTCCACCACAAAGTCATTCTCATGGAAGAAAAGAACAACAGAAGAATTTTACACAATTTCCAAGGTCGGATTAAATGGCTGTCAAAACCAATTTTCAAGAACATTACAAACACATCACCTCCAACACATTGCAAAACCATGCAATTATAGTGCATAACTACATAAAAAAATGTACTTCATCGCAATAAATCAAAGCAAGAAGAAAATTATTAATATTACTAAAGGGATATGTATGACATATATGAACATGTTTTTGTTTGTATTATAGCATCTAACATTCAAACTGCTCATTCTAATTATTTTGAAAGAAAGTGTCTTATTTTAAGCTCTTCATCCAAAACCTATAAGAACTTCACAAACAAAACATTCAAGTTGTCCGTGAAGCGGAGAACAAGACACAATATTGTATATGAGTGGTAATTAATTAAAATGGCCATGTATTCAGTGAGACAGCTAATTTGCCAACTGTTTTTCACGCTCTTAAATGTCACCAAAAATAACACGCAATAAACATACTTGGACACAAACTGTCAATGTCTCAGAAAATCTGCATATATTTTTCTGTATTTAACATTTGCCTTTATTAACATAATTCAAGTTTTGATCAATACAGTCAGACAAGAATGAATGTAACAATATGTTTATTATTGTGGTTGTAATTTGCACTGGTATAGAACTGGACTGCATCATACTAAGAGGTGATGACCCTTGAGGAGGATTTTTCAGTGGAATGGGGAGGGGGTCAGTGGAGTGTGTGTCGTGTATTTTTGTTAAAAAAAATTGTAAAACTAGAATAAAAAAGATCTTTGAAAGAAAGAAGACTGTACAGGTGTCGGCACTGAAGTGTCAGGTGAGTATGTGCTGCAGAAGCAAGACAAAGGTTACCTGTTTGACGACCCAGTCCAGGGCTCGTTGGAAATAATCCCCCAGCCAGTTTTCTAAATTAGAGCGAGACTGCTCTGGTTGATTACACAGCCATGATTTCACCAAGGCAGCCACATCTATGTCCTCATCGCTACAGAACCAAAGGGAATATCAGGAAGGTTATTCCATTTTTTAATGGAAGAAAGTGCAAAAGAAAAAGGAAAAAAGGTGTATTACGGCCACAAAAGGCTAATAGAATCAATAAAAAAAAAAATTGAATTACAAGAATCAAGTCATAATTACAATAACAAAGTTGCAATATTACAATAGAAAAGTTATAATTTTCAAAGAAAGAAGTATATATTATGATAATCGTTTTAAGATTATGAGCATAAAGTTGTAATAGTGTGAGCATAATAGCCGTTTGTTGTATTTGGGTTTGTGTTGCAATATGGACAGTCAGTAGTTATAATTATGATTTCATTATTGCATCACTGCGGTTTTCTCACAATATGACTTCAATCTCAGAGTTCAACTACCTTATTTTCAGCATGGCCCAAAAAAACCCGCACAAAATATTGTTCACCACGCACTGACCTGAGAAAGATCATGCCCATGCGAGATATTGTAGCTGGAGAAGCACAGCTCAGGTCGTGAGTCTCAAACAGGAAGTTGACATTAGGTCCAAACTGAATGCGTTCTCCACTAGGCATGGTTAACAGGCGATTATCATCCAGTACAGAGTTCAGACTCTCAATCCACTCTGGATCAATGTCACCATCACACACAATCCAGGAGCTCACATCTAGCAAAGGAAATTGCATTGCAATGAGAAATGTATAGTATCTCACAAAAGTGAGAAAACCCCTCATATTTCAACAACTTTTATGACTTTAGAGATTCTCAAGGGACAGTACCATACAAATTAAACTGGATATATTAGTAGTCAGTGTACAGCTTGTATAGCACTATAAATTTACTAACCACTGAAAATGACCCAATGACCCACGCAGCCATTTTTATCTAAATAACTAAAAACACAAGTGACTACCAAGTGTGTTGCCTACAGTCAATCATGGTGGCAGTAGCCTCATAGTCTGGGGTTGCATGAGTACTGCTGGACCTGGAGGGCTGCAGTTCATTTATGGAAACATGAATTCTAACACGTACGGTGACATTCTGAAGGAGAGCATAATCCTCGTCCTTTGCAAATGTATGCAGTTCTCCAACATGATAATGACACAAATCAAACCTCCAAGATGAAATGCGCCTTGCTGATGAAGCTGAAGGTGATGCAGTGGCTAAGTACGAGGTGTGTCAGAAAAGTTCCAGGACTGCTGATGTTGAGGGGCATCGTCCACATCACGTTTTTGCCAGATGAACAACCAGCACGTCTACAAAGAAATCCTTCTGTGTTTGCATCGTTCGTTGAGCAAGAAGAGGGCAGAGTTGTGACAGGACAACTCGTGGCTGCTTTACCATGACAAAGTGTAGCCGACATGCCGACAGCTCTGAGCAGCCGACAGTTTCTGGCTGTGAGGAACATCACCGTGCTGGAGCAACCTCACTACTGACCTGACCTTGCTCTGTGTGATTGCTTCCGCTTTCCCAAGCTCAAGGGGGTCATCGAGTGGATGCATTTTGAAAACGTGGATGACATCAAGATTGCCGTGGTGACGAAGCTGCGGAGGATTGCGGAAGAACCCTTCCAGGAGAATAAAGAAATGTATTTTTTGTGACTTACTGACATAAGATAACTTTTCCGACACAACTTGTATACCTCCAGACCTGAACCGAAATGAGCACCTGTGAGGCATCCTCAAGAGGAAGGTGGAGACGTGTAAGTTGTCTAAGATCCAGCAGCTCTGTGATGTCATCATGGAGGAGTGGAAGAGGATTCTAGTAACAAACTGTGTCGATCTGGTGAATTTCATGCCCAAGAGGACAAAGGCAGTGCTAGCTAACAATGGTGGTCAGACTTTGGACACAATTTGGACATGTTCACTGTGAGCTGTACTCACATATGTTGCCAGCTATTTAGACTAGTAGCTGTGTGTTGACTTATTTTCTAAAAAGCTTTCCAAGCTGTAGACTAGTCTAAGTTACATGCGAATTTCAAGTTATATTTCTATAGTATTGGCCCTTGAGAAGATATAATAAAATGGTTGCTGAAATGTTAAGGGTATACTCCAACATATCAAATGCAAGCATTCAGAACACTTTTTTACCCTGGGATTCTTTAACCACATTTCTAGCGCTGTGTGTCAGGACACCATCAGCCCACTCTCTGGTGTCCATGTCAATGTGTCCCAGGAGTTGTTGTTTGGGCATTGCTTTGGGATTCATTGTGTACAGCTTTACCTACCAAAAGAAAAAAACAACAAAAATAAACTAACTGAAATGTGTCAAGACAGTTTGGCATATTGACTAAGATGAATGACTACCTCCAAATGAGAACCTGTGGGTTTCAAAGTGGGGAAAGAAGAGTATTAATCACTCACCACTCTGCCTGTCTTATTGAGAGCAGCCCGGAGCATCCTCCACAGAGTAGACTTCCCTGCTCCACTTGGCCCCACGACCACTACACCCATACGCTGTCTGAGTTGCTCATTCAGCTCCAGTGCCTTCTTCAGCTACACACACGTACACACACTTATTTATCACTTCATTTTAGCGCCACTAATCCATCAAGGTATCCCGCTGACCAGAATTATATAAGTTCAGAACTTTACTACTTTCTACATTCGGGAGTATGTTTGAATCAGTTCTAAAAGGGGCATGAGCACGGGTCTACAAACCCACACAAACCTGAGTAGGTATAGGCTCCAGTCGATTCTCTTTGTAGACTTGTTCCAGGGCCTGCGTGAGGGTCATGTCCTCAACATCAGTGAAATTTACCCCAGAGAAGACATCTCTCAGCAAGGCATCAAAGCGTGAGCTATCAGCAAACGTCAGCTTGGACATGGTGTTAAGTCGCAATGCCTGAACCACAAGATTGCTCTCTTGAACTGCATACACATAAGAAACATTTTCATCCAATGTCAAGTTTCTGGATGAACACGTACAAACACAACAATTGAAGAAGTAGTCCGTTTGAATACTTGGCCAGACTACACACTGAGCCAAGCACATGAGAGGCTTGGGGACCCATCGCCACACAGGCGGGGCTAGCAGTGTTTGTTTGTGTGGACAAGTGTGTGTGAGGCAGATAAAGAGTGGGTGGTAGACCACAAGGAATTAGGATTTCAGCAAGAGAGAAAGGATGCAAGCGGCAGAGAGAAAAAGATAGAAAGAGTATAGCAAAGCGGTGACAAATTATAGCCTGAGGTTACTCCGAAAAAGTTTTAAGAGTTTGGGTCAATTGATGTTTGGAGGGCAAAGACAATACAGACAGAGAAGCAGTGCTCAATAGAACCATTTGCACACTCATGCATAACCCCTGCTGTCCTCCAAGAGACTGTTTGCTTCTCAGGCAGTAAATTAGACCACTCTGCTTCCATTGTGCCCTCTCACATTAGTCAGATATATTCTCCACTGCTGATAATTTTGTAATTAGCAGTTTTTGTAGCGACAAATGTGGCTCCAGGTCACCTTTGTATTAAAATCACAGATGTAATGCAATGTTTCAGATATTAAAACTATTCATCGGGAGTCTCACTCTTGTCCTTGTCATGGCTTCTCCTCTGTTGCTGCAGCAAACCACCACAGGCCTTTAGCACTGTCTTCAAAGCACGCAAACCCCAGTCGTAGTGCTGCTGTGGGGTCAACAGCTCCCTAGACATAAAAAGCAAAATGCTTACCCATTCTGAAGTGACTGCAGCGCTGGGTTCAGTGGAAACATAAGTTTCTCACAGAATCAATAGACTACAATGCTATTACAGGTCATTTAAAAATACAACAAACACTAACAGCACAACTGAGAACAGGTTGTACCTGGCCAGGTTAAAGACTGCGACCAGTTTTCCGCCCAGTATTTCTCCATTTTTAAAGCCCTCAGAGTACAAAATGACTTCAGCAATAAGTTCATTGTCAGGTCTGCTCATGGCCACAGGCCTGAAAAGCTGCTTTAGGTTGTCTGGAAGCTTCTGTCGGCCTCCGTATCCTTTTCCAGCTGGATTCAGTGTGATGAACACTCCAGAGTTTGGGTCTAATTCCACCTGGGATAGGGAGAAAACAATTATAATGTTTCTTGGCAATATAATATATTTTGTAGTATCTTAAAGGATGGTTCATTGCTTAAAATCCCAAGAAATTATTGAACGTAAGACGAATTACAAGCCATGTAAGGGAAAAAGTAGCCTAACAACAGACCTGCACAGTATTTGTTAAAGTACAAGGCCATAAAAAGCCATTGAATAAGAGAAAGCGAATCATTTAGCAACAAGGGCAATACGATGCATAATGGACTAAGCATTTGTATTTGCAACACTAAATGGGATTGCATTTGTTCTTATTCACTGACCTCTCTCCCCATAAGCTCGCATGTGGGCTTGTGATGTTTAAGAGAGTCTTGAATGGCTTGAATCTGCATGGAAACTGCAGACAACACTGCCTCCTCCAAACGATTGAACTCATCGAAGCAGCCCCATGCGCCGCACTTCACGAGGCCCACAAAAATCCGTCCCATTGATTTCACATCAATGCCCTGGGGAAGAAAGGCAACAAAAGAAAATAGCCAATTATTTGCTCTTCCTTTTGAAGTCATACATCCACTTTAAATGGGTTTATAGGCAAAAACTCTAGGATACTTTGTCAAATATACATATACGGGCACATTTGATCTATGCTTTATACCCATCCCTGCAGAGCATATTTGATGTGCAGTGGCCCCCAGCACATTTGCAATTCAGCATTCACAAACCTGCAAATTTGCAGATTGATAAAAAAGGATGTGAAGATGTGTTTCCCAACTTTTTTAGGTCAAAACCCAAATTACAAAGTTTTAGAACACCTCAATTTCTCTGATGGAAAAATCAACATTTTTAATTATTAAGATTGTCTCTCTCTCTCTCTTTCATTGTTAATTGCCTTTTTCCTTGCCATTTTTATAGCAACACATTACTTTCTGCCGTATAATACTGTTCACGAGGGTATAGTACCACAGTGTTTTCCAAATAGTGCTTTTTCTGCAGACAGAGGAGGTAGTAGTTGCTCAAGAAAAGATGGAACGCCTGCAGGAATTAATAGCACCAACTGTAAAGGCTTGCTCAACCTCCATTTCTGCAGAACAGCTTTAAAATGCTGACTCATTTTGTGGTCGCTGGAAAAGGCCTTTTTGTATAATTCTGAAATATACATTTTTTCAGGTTTTTTTAACCTCTCGCTGTTCACCACCTCTTCACTGGACTTCAACTACTTGAATAGCAATAAATAACTGGAAAAATTAGGGTGTTCTAAAGCCTTTGACCGGTGGTGTATTTCCTCTTCGGAATGCAAATCTTTGTAAAGTCCATTGTGTATTGTCATAATATCAACCTATGCTGTATATTTAACTACTGTAGTTGTAAAACACAGGAATAAACTACTGTACAAGAAATATGAAATCAAAAAGCCCTTTGCAAAGAAATTGTGTGCCTGATTGATGATGCAAACAATAGCGTTTAGGTGTGATAATCGGCCACGCATGACGAATTTGGATGATTCAGTTTGGGAAACCCTGGTTTAAGATGCAGGATTTTTAGGTATGGACGTTTACGACTCCCCACACGGTCTAAGAGCATGTTTTACCTCATCACAGTTGAATACCAACACTTGCCGTCCAAACAGGCCCCCCAGCGCTTTGACAGACTCAGTCTTGCCTGTTCCAGCTGGCCCATAGGGGTTTCCCCCAAGCCCCATCTTCATAGCCTGAGTCAAAGTCAGGTAGCATTTATCAGTGAGTGGAGTATGCACCAGCTTTGCTGCATTACCCTGAGAAACAGGAGAGTGGAAAGAAAAACGTGAGAGATGAATAGACAAAGAGCGACAGGAGGATTATACGATGTGAATAGCGTGAACGCGTGGAGGAATACAAAACACAGAATAAAAGAAAATATTAATTATATGACCGGAGGGTGGGTTTTAACATATTTCCACGTGCATTCATTTTACACATTCTTAAATAAACAGCTCCACCAAATGCTTTTACATTGTTTGCACATGCAGTATTAGAAATCTGTATTCATCATCAGTGTTTTCCATACATTCATCTATCTGTAGCGACCCGCGACAAATAAATTAGAACCTCCACAAATGCATTTGGCGCCACCTGCTCGCCCTCACCTATAAACACATTATAATAGGAACAAGACTGTAGGTGGCAGTACGCATCGTAACGCGGCTCCTTAACACAACTCATACGCACCCCGTCTAACAGGAGTGATCAGTGTTGTCAACTTAGTGACTCTGTCGATATATTTAGCAAGTACTCAGTCCCCTCTGAAAGTGAATAGCAACACATCAAGCAACTTTTTCCTCATCTTATTAAAGACGTTTGGAGACAGACATTAGAGCACATACGCTCTTCTCAACGAGCAGTGGGGTGGTGCTCCCCCATCTCAAAGCACTCACAGGCGGTTCAGTCTCGTTTGTGACATAAAAAACAACAAAAGAACAGAACAGAAGGAAAGTTCATTTGTATTTCTAATAGGGCTGTCAAAAATAGCGCGTTAACAGCGGTGACTCATTTATTTCATTAATTCCGTTTACATTTTTAGAGTAATTGATTGCACATAATGTCAAGCCACGCCTCTGTTATTACGGCAGACGGAAGCACAGTGTAGTGTCCCCACACAGTCACACAGAGTGTGGCGCTCTTTTATAACTTTATTCTGACCCCAACACATCAATAGCAGTGTAATTCCAACAAAATATATTTTGTCTCCTACTCACAAACACGAGTCCTTCTCAGAACAACACTTCCTGGTTGTCATTAAACAACCGCGAGATGCATTCACAGAGACTCTGAAAATCACAATAATATCTAGATTGTGCGTGTATGTGTGGTCTAAATAAGCAGAAAGACAAAGAAAAACAATAAGTGGATTATCACTCACTAACGTAACTCTGACTGCAGAAGTACAATTTGATGCATTTAAGTATGCTCGGAAATCCCAGAAAACACATCTACACTCCAAACGTGTGTATCAAATGTTGTGCTGCTATTAAAGAAACTAGTGACTAATGACTTTTCAGACTAGCTGGAGTTAAATTTTAAGTTCATTTGGAGCCGTTAACACATACAAATATAACTGTGTCCTGTCATTTATCTTTTTGTTCATTCAATAAAGTAAAGTAAAAACAGGCATATTTCACACATAGTTGCAAATGGTGGTTAATCATAATTAATTAATTAACTGGGATTAATTTGATTAACATATTTGGTTTGGTTTTCGTTTGGTTTAGTTTAGCTTTTTAATCATTTGACAGCCCTAATTTCTAAACACAACTTTTTTTTTTGCTTTTCATGTTTTATTACTCATGTTGTGTCTCGCACAACCGTATTCCAAACGTATTCCTTCTACAGAGTCTATTACAAATTATACCGCTGTAATCATGGATGAACCTTCTGTTGATGCCACTGCACAATGAAAAGCATTTTCAAAAATAACTTTTCATCATGCACCGCCAAAAATGTAAGGAAATACGGTACATTGTGTTTACTACGCGATACCATGAGTATGATTATGCAGCTGTTCTTTCCAAACTAAATGGTGCTCAGCGTGATGTAAAACTTCCCAGCAAATGTTTGGATGGATGGAATGAATAAAGAAATGAATGAAAGTGAGCATGGCAGCAATCAATAGAGTATCAATGAATGCATTTATTCGCATTTCTTTATTTGCCTAATGGTAATAAATTGGGCCATCTGAAAATGAAACGTAGGTTTGGGACATGGTTTAATTAAAGGGAACCTATTACAATTTGGTACAAATCCATCATCTTTTTCATTGATACGTCAAAGGACTTAAATTTCAGGCATACTTGTACAGTGGAAAAGTCTTAGGCCACCATTAGATGCATTAATACTGTAATGACCACATGAAACCAGAATGTGACTTAGTAGAGGCAGACCTCTACTGAGGCTGAAATAAAACTGAAAAAACGCATTGTGGAGAGTAATTTTGTTTGTTCATCCATCTGTTATTTAATTAGCAGCGTACTTCCTGGTTCACGGAGGATAAGAAACAGACAGGGGGTCTCATTCTGAGGGGTGGACCATCCATTTGATGCCATAGTGACTCAAACTAATAATAATTAACTGTAATTAATTAGCCCATTTATCCAAAATGTAATGAATCATCTTTAATCTACAAGGTTTGGAGGTTGGTTTTATATTTTTAGTGTAATCCTGCTAATTGTGTCTGTCCATTTACTGCGGCAAAATGATTGCTGTGAAAAAGTTCATTAAAACAACACAATGATCGGTGGCCTAAAACTTTTGTACAGTACTTCACAGAAGCTGGGTATCTATGAAGGTGCGCATTTCGATCCTGATCCAAATTAGGAGAGCCTTGGCGGAAGACTGCTCTCCATTGAAAGGTAGAAATCTATAAAATGATTCAAATGAGTCAGATTAGATGACTTTACACCACTTTAGCACAATGATTACGTTTTGGAATTGAGTGTGATCCTCACAGATCTACTGCTCAAGGAGAAGCTTCCCTCTGAATGTGTCCAGGAGGTGAATTGTTTCAAGAAAGACATTAGCACATGAGTAAGAGAAAGAATAACAAGTTATAGTTACCCACCTGGTACTCGTACGTATAGCTGAACTGTGCATCTACCATATGAATGTGGCAGCACTTGTCTGGGCCCATGTAAAAACGGAGCTGCTTCTGCCAGGCCCAAGCATCAAGGCTGCTGACTCCTGCCTGTTTCAGCTGCTTCACTACACTGATGTTGTGAATAATGTCCAGAATCAAGGCCTTCAATTTCAGCTGCAGAATGCCAGTGTCTACACAAAACCAAATGAAGAAAATAATGTGATAAATTATGAATGAAATGTAACGCATAAGCAAAGTAAACAATATGGAAACGATAATATCAACTGAACAAAAAACTGTCAAAAAGCTTTGCAGTTACCAGTAGACTTAATTCAATTCAACAGACTGAATAGTGTTTTAACAAGAATATTGTTTATTGAAAAAATTGCTGTATAAATTAGTGAGAAAAACAATCAGGATCAATGTCAATGTTAACTTCTTCAGGCATGCAAGTTATTTACACCAGGGGTCCCCAACCACCAGGCGGGAAATTTTCAGGCAATAAATTTGTGAATAACTACATTGAATTTTAGGTAAATGCACACCGCGGACTGGCCTGTAGGCCGTGCTGTACCTTGTGCCAGAAAAAGCAGAGATACAGTAAGGTCTCATTTTGCCATGTCTAAAATCATTCCTGATTATATGGTTCCAAAAACATAGGCATACAAGTGTGGTGTAACCAAGTTACATTGTGCTGGCGTGCCTTTATTTTGAAGACCAGACTTTACCAAATACAGTAAGTGTTGCAGAGTTGGCCCGAGGATTGCCAAACGGACCAGGAGGTTGCGGTTGTTGCAATCAGTCGTGAATAAAGAAAGCTGGCATGTGGAATAATACGCCTTGCCGTCTGCTTGAACCCACATACTGTATAAGAAATACGACAACAGGCGCAGTTGTAACCATTCACGCTCTTGCATTGAAAATGCGTTGGCCGAATGTTGAGAAAAACATCTGTCTTTTTCCTTTCTGTTGATTTTATTTTTTGTTATATGAAATATAACAATAGTTTTTAGATGCAGTTACTACCTTTAGACACCAAAAAAGAACATTTCATTTTTATTTTCTGTATTTTAAAATTAAAGTCAAATGAACCAATGATTTTTGGTTTTCAATTCCCATTCATGAAGACAATTCAATGACCAAAAGTTACACAGACCCAACAGTCACTTTTACTTAAATTAGCAAATGGGTTTGGCGGAGGAGGAGGAGCGAGCCATATGTCAAAAATATATATATATTTTTTTATGTTTATGGGTTGCAATTTTTTTTGCAAATCATTGATGGCCCTAGACATAACCCCACGAAAAGTGGGGACCCACTGTACAGCATCTTGTGCCATCTTAAATTATATAGAGAAAAATATTGAAAAACACATGTGAATATTGTTAGCATAAAAAAAAAGAGAGCTGGGCTGAAAGGCAAAGATCTCAATTTACCAGTTGATCTAAGTTCCTACACTCTCACCTTTGGTCAAGAGCTTTGGTTAGTGACCAAAAGGACAAGATCGCAGGTACAAGCAGCTGAAATGAGTATTCTCTGTAGGGTGTCTCTCCCTTAGAGATAAGGTGAGAAGCACTGTCATCCAGGAAAACCGCTGCTCCTCCGAACTGAGAGGAGCCAGATAAGGAGGCTCGGGCATCTGGTCAGGATGCCTCCCAGGCACATCCTACTGGTAGGAGGCCTTGGGGAAGACTAAGGACACGTTGAAGAGACTATGTCTCTCAACTGGCCTGGCAATGCCTCTCGATCCGCCGGCAGGAGCTGGATAAAGTAGCCGGGAGAGGAAAGTCTGGGCTTCCCTGCTTAGGCTGCTGCCCCTGCGGCCCGACCTCGGGTAAGCGGAAGAAGATGGATCGATCGATCGAAATATGCTACTCTGATAAAGCAAAACAACGCCCTTAACTGGACCCTAAGATGTATAAAAGTATATGTCAATACTGTAGTTGCGTAGGTTGAATTAAACCAGGTAGCAGGAGATAACTTGATCAGGTCAGATAAAAATCCTATTTGTGGCTTTATCTAATAAAAACAGTAAACAGTTTTACAATGAGATTATGTTCTCAGCTAATGATCCTGTCAATTTTAAGCCTTCAATACACATGCTCCTCAATTTGCAAATCATAATCTCTCCCTGCAAACAACCACGGTTACTAAAAGTAAGATGTTAAGTAGGTTCATGTTAATGTGTTGTTTGTAGCAAGTAAATATGGACTGCACAAACACACGAGCGGCAAATGGAGCAGGGACTGTGAAATGCAAATCAGATGGTATATAATGTGAGAAATGTGGTTGGTTCAAATTCATATTTAACTGAAGGTACAGGGGGATGTTGAACAAGTTTGTGTCAGAAAATAACTCAAAAAGCAAGAAGTTCTATGATATCGATAGACCGACCGGAAAATAAGACTTTATGTTACTTAGAAAACAGTCTGAAATACATGGGTCATCTTATATTTGGGGTCTACAGATTTATACATGCAAACCAACAGGTGGCACCAAGCGACTATAAGAGTCATCAAACAACTGTGGAGCAGCTATAAAATATGATTAAAAGAGGTCGTTTTATATGCAGGTCAACATGGTAATCATCCACCGCAAAGCATATAGAACTACCATACCTGTATTTGTGTGGTCGTCAGAGGCGGTGTCAACTGTAGTGTAATGTTCCAGTTTGGCATTGAGTTCTAACTCCAGCTGCTGCAGATTCTGTTCCTTAAGAGCTCTTTCCACATCTTCCGTAAACTGGATTTGCTCGGCGAGGCACAAAATCTAAAATAAAATGCATACTTTTTACGACAAAGTGTACAGAATAGAGTTAAAAATGAAACAAAAATAGAAACATCTGAATAAAAAAAAAAGTGTGTGTATGCGTACTTGTGATGGATAACGGGAGGGGTCCACTTCCCCTTGTTTCCCTGCTGTCACACATTCATACAGCATTTGCTTCAAAGTCCCCTTCATCTCATTAGACAGGTCATTCAACCACACCTAGAAAGGCCATTTATTCAGAACCACTGCGTAGCACACTTATTTGATATAAATAGCAGCCATCGTAGCTGGCTTACCTCCACAAGGCTGGAGATAAGAACAGTATTTCTGAGCGGTACCATCTCTCCCTCCAAGGAACAGATGGCCACAATGTGCTGGCACTGCTCATCAAACACAACACTATGGATGCCTGTTCAGATAATATACATTGATTAGCAAGGACTGAATGGTACCCACTACTAACATTTTTGAGAATAACGTTATGTGACCAGCAAAGAGTTTCTTGAGGTGTGACTGGATGACAGTAGGGTTTGTGGCCTGACCAAGAATCTCCAACAGATCATCATCGCCTATGAAATAAAATCTTGGGAAAGCAGAGCGCTTCTCCTATAACAGTCACACATAAACATGGGAAATAAAAGGTTATCTGTGTGTAAGGATGTGGTATGTTTGTGTTCTTGGTGTGTCTGTACCTCTAGGAACTCATTGAGTGACTTTTGGCAGCGTTGTAACTGGTCCATTATGGTGACCAAGGAGTTTCTGATGCCAGCTCTTGAGCACAGAGAAATGATTCGGTTGTCCCTCTGAATGTCTGACATGATAGCCCTGTAGTATACAGAATGTTTTTCTCATGAATTGTTATAGCACATATCTCACCATTGAAACAATTGACACTACAGGGACCAGGGTGTTTGGACACCTGGTAAATACACCTACAGGAAGTGAAAATGGAAAAATTATAGTCAGCTTCCACTTTTTTTTGTGTGAGGTCAACAGTCACTGATCTTGGACCTGACGGAGGGCCTGCTAGCTCCCAACAGTCTAATCCAGTTCATTCCAGCTATTTTACTTGAAAGCATGCATTTCTGGACCTTGTTTTGTGCAGGGGGTACAGTCATGTTGGAACAGAATAGGGCCTTCACAAAACGCAGCATAGAATTGTCCAAAAAGATGAACAACCAAGTCTAACAGTGATCTAACAGGGTACAGCCCAAACACATATTGATAAATTAATAATTAAATGTAATTAATAATTAAATCTGCCATCCTCTCACAAAGCCTCAGACGCTCCACGTCACCTAAAGTCTTCATCAACCCGTTTGAAGCGGGCCTCCTCTCGGGGCAATGCTCCCCGTCCAAAGATAGGCTCCAAATAAACCCATCGCCTCTGGATGGCATTCAGACTCAGCAGGTATTCATCTAAGTCTGACAGACGAACTTCCCACAGGCTGACCTGTACATAAAGACGTACAAATAATGATCATATACTGTATACACATTATTACTATTGCTTGTTGATGTTTATCCAAACAAAAAACAACAATCCACACTTTCACCTGACCTTGTCGTGGAAGTTGCGGTAATAGGGAGAGTCCTTCAGAGACTGCAGCAGACAGCGGTTATCTCCTACCTGAATGGACACAGAGTGGTGATAAAGCTGACATAGACTGCACTCTAAAGATTTCATCTACAGTAATGGTGTCTGTTGATAGCTACGTGTGTAGCAATTACGTTTAATCTAGATTAAAAGTCATGTAAATGATGTGCCTGGACTAAAGTATTACAGTATAGTACAAACAAACTGCTGTGCATACAGACTGCAGTTTTCTAACCAGCAAAAACAGTATCATCATGCTTTCAGGCAGTAAGTCACTGCTCAATAAATATACTACACTCCTACAACCAGTGGCCTTTAAATGATATCTGGGTGTATAAATCTCCCTGCCATCTCACAAAGGGATTTTTCAAAAGGGGGTAAAGCAGATTTAAATAAAGTGGAACAATAGCTCAGTCTGCTCACAGGTATTCATAAGGACATCCGGTAATAAGGATTTTTTTGGTCAAAATCATTTCAAGGGTGCTTAAGCTTTGCATTTTAAATGTCACATAGAAACAAAACAACAAGAAATGCAGGATTGTAGATGACCTCTATGTATTCCGGCTCACATCTCCTGTATGTCTTGTATGTTTCAAAGAATAATGTATGCAAGACAGTGCATGAACACACAATAATAGCTCTACCTAGTGGGGCGTTGATAAATATAGTCTCATAAATCATTCAATGCTTTAACAAAAACATGTTTTCAATTAAAAGAGAGAAGGCCATGTTGGAATACTGAGCACCGTTATAAATAGAGTACACAAAATGTAAACATGCACACACTGCATGAATTCCGGTTTATAAGCAGCACCCACTAAATTTAGAGGAAAAAACAGATTTATACAAATATGAACCGCACCGGACTATAAGCCGCACATGTCCACGTCATAAAATGGCATATATATGTAGCACGCAAGAGTCAGTGAGGACGAGGCAACTCTTTATTTGACAGGAGCCAATCATAAGCTATGAAAAAACTCACAACGTGCTTGTGAACCCATTAGAAATTGCACGAGATCTTTACTCAATATTACAGTCTGACTCACGGTGTCATTTTACAAAGAAAGCTAAGCTCATCACATAGTAACTTAACACACAAAATGTTTACCTAAGAAATATACAAACAAGTAGCAATGCAAGTTTAAAATGAAAAAAACTCCTATTTTAACATTTTCCCATAATGCACTTTGTCTGGACAAGCGTACAAAGAATTGAATGGTGCTGCAATGCTGCCTTTGTCCATCAGAGGGAGCCAGAGGGAAGCTGACATCATTTCAGCACTCCGGCAGACACCAATGAATGCTTTGCTCGGACGCAATGCATTATGGGAAAATGTTAAAATAGTTATTTCTTTCATTTTAATCTTGTATTGGTACTTGTTTGTATATTTCATAGGTATACCTTTGGAGTGTTGGGTTGCTGTGTGATGAGTTTACCGTTCCTCGTAAAATGACACCGTGAGTCAGATTGTTACATTGAATAATGACCTCTTGCGATTTCCAGGGGGCGACAAGCTTGTCGTGCGTGCATGATTACCTTGTGATTTGCACCTACCAAAGCAAGAGCTATCATTTCCTCACTGACCTCGGAGCGGCACAGTATTTAAACAATTAGTAGTAGTTCTGAAGTAAAGGAGATGTCATGAGATTAGAATTTATAAATTAGACACAGGGGTCAAAGTTTAAGAAAAAAAATGGTGGTTTATACACCGTAAATATAAAGAATATATATAATCCCATCCCAGAAGATATCAATTTCAATATGACATACTGTATTTGGTGTACCAACCGGTACCTTGCTGAGCCCCTCAGTATAAATTTTTTATTCTCTCCCTGTTCCATTGTCCTTTCAAAACGCCCTCCATAACCAACAAAAACACACACAAAAGGCTGGGTAGTCACATTTAATGTGAATGTGGAATGAATTAAAGTCTTCCTTGCGGCCAAACACTATCTTGTCCTGATAGCATTTTTTGCATATTTGGTTGTGCCTCTACCTGGCTGACGATATCCTTCCAGTCCTTAATGATGGTCAGAGTGCTGCCACTGATACCACTGTACTCTGTGAGGTTGAAGGTAGCTGCAGCTCCCCACAAATCCAACTCCCTCAGGGCTTCTCTGATTGTCACCTCTGCCTGGGCGCGGCTGTTCAGATCCTACATACACAAAATACACACTTTTATCCAAGCATGAGGATGGGTTCTCTTACTTGACTCCACTTTATGACAGCTTGAACTTATTACCATAATGTAAACATGAACACCTCCTCATTTGATTTGATTAGAGTATTTTTTTTTCTTTCGTATTTCAAAGACCTCCCTGAAATTTTGTTTACTATCGTCAATACAAAGGGGTACATCAGGGAGAGGGGAGAAGGACTATTAACGAGAGAAAATTATTCAAAACATTTGCTCTTGCAGTGAATCAGTGTGATTTTTTTTTTTCCACTTACCTGTTTGACTTTTGAAAGGAGATGCAAAAATGCATGGAATTAATTGATTTACCACTATTCATTTTGATGCAGTGCAGTCCAAGAGCAAGCTACTATACACCTACAATTAAAAAAAAAACTCTCTGACAGAATCAAAACTAAGAATTATCATTTTTGTTAGGCAATTTTTTTTGACACAGCTCTTGCGATTAAATTACATTGTGTGGGTGTACCTAATGGCCAATAGCTGTTGTTTACAAACATCTTATACAGTATGATGTAGGAAATGAGGATGGAAGGATGGGGGTCAAACTTCTTCAGTGCTGGATGGGTGTAAATCTTTTCATTTTCCTGTTGCATCTGCCCTCTAGTGTCGCTTAACCCTTACTGCAATAATAATGGTCATTTTAAAAAAGTGTGTGTGTGTGTGTGTGTGTGTGTGTGTGTTTTGTCTTTCTATCTGGACATTTTGGTCAATCCACACAAGGAAAATGCTAGGATGAGCTCCTGTCCCCCTAATTACACAATGTAGATATGTCTGTATGTGTGCACGTGTGTACCTTAAGCTCTAAGGCCTTTGCTATAATGTTATCCGCCACTCCGAGGAGGTCATTAAAGGTGAGCCTTTCTAAAGTCATCCCTCTTGGAAGACCAAGCAAACGGAACATATCCAACCAATGGTCCTGGGACAGGTGTTCCCCACGCACATACTTCAGCACCGGAACGATATTCTGAACACATAGATGGAAAGTTGTTAAAGTGTTGTTTTTATTTAAACACATCACAAAGAAAGCAGCCCTGATAGCTAAATATGTTGAAACTAAAACTCTAGTTGAACTGAAGACATTCCCATCAGCAATCTACACTCTACAACAATCTACATTGTGTACCTTGTATTTATCCACTTCTTCTTGCAATTTAACAGAAATGGCTGTAGGTTGATCCAGCTTCCGAAGTTTGTCCTGCCATGTAAAAAGAAATTCCTCAAACAAATATGTCTTGCTCCTGTAAAACAGAAAAAAAACATTCAAAGAAAGGGTCAAAAGTTGGAATCGATTGTTCATGTTGGAGCTGCTGCCTGTACCTAAATGAGATCCAGTCCTCCTGAGCCTTCTCTGTGAAACCTTGGTGCCACTCCTCGTACAGACCCCACATCTGGCTGTATTCCTCCATGTCTTGTTTCGTCTCTTCTGCAAGGGGGAAAGTAGACACCTCTAGGTCGAAGTAGGCACAATCGTCCCTGAGGAGAGATGAAGAAAGGTGAGAAGTGGAGGACTTACATGCATAGAATTGCAAGATCTGAATCCATGCATCCTCTTGCACAAAAGCATTTTAATTATGCTAACTATATAAACTCCAAAATAACTCCTTACATTAGTTTATTGCGCACTAACTCCAGCTCCTGGAACTCTTGCTGTTTATCCCGGATAGTCTGAAGACTGGCAAGGAGGGCAGCATGATCATCAGTTTCAAGCATTTCATCTTTGGGCTTCAGTTGGTCCCAGCGGGCCTTAAAACGCTCCAAATCTGCCCTGTAGGCATTGATGCGATCAGTGGTATGACTCCGCATCACCTCCACCTTAGGATACGGTACATTGGAAATATTAAAGACAGATAACTACCGGTAGATATACTGCAGGTAGTTGCACTAAATGTGTGCCGTGAAGTTTTGTGCACATATGTCATACCTGATCTTTGATCATGAGCTGATGGCTCTCCATGACAAGCTCTAGCTTATCCCATTTGGCCCTCAGGGGGGACAAGGAGTCCAGGCCCGCACCAGATACTACACGCAGCAAACGATTCTTCTCCTCCATCGACTTGAACTGAGGTAGGATCTAATCATATATACCCATACAGTTGTCACTTTCCATGCGATGCAGAATATTTCAGTGTATTCAAATAGAAAATAAATGGTGCTGTTCGGATCCATGAGTGCACTGGAGCCAGCTGCAGTAGCACTACAGCTGCACACGAAATAGTCCAACCCTCATTGTAAATGTATTTATTTTGAAAATGTACACACTTCCAAATAGATTTTAAAAAATCAGACTGTTTGTAATAATAAATGTGTTGACCAATTTACATGGTTTTTGTTTAGTTAGTTTATTGCAACTATTGCAGTTTCTGAAGTTTGCATATAAACGTAATAATTGACAATGAGGGTTGAATAGTTTTGAGTGCAACTGTATATTTTGTTGTAAGTTCTTGAGTATGTGGCTAATACCTCAGGTTTGCGGGCAACTATCTGGTTATATTTGCCACTGGATGCACTAATTTCTTCAATATTTTCCGGTCGTGTGGACAACGTCTCCATGGACTCAGACACAAAACTGTCTATGGCCTGCGTGTGGCCTTAAAGGAGGCAGAGCAAAAGGGATGTCATCAAACAACATGAATGATGCATACTGTTCAGTTACCCAGGGACCAAGTTCTTAATTAAGAAGTAACAATTGTTGTTATTGTGGTTACCTTGTATGGACTTTCTGAGCGACATGAGCAGCAGGTCAAAGAGCCTCTGGATCAGGCCATCAATGGCAGTTTTTAGTGGCTCACAGTTCACTGTGATACAGTCCACCTTCTCCTGGCTGACAAAAACAGAAAGATACATTCTTTGCGTTAGTTTTGAAGCAGAAATAATTTCTTATTCTTGTTCGATAACTGCAGAGTTTTATTCAGGATTGTTACTGTAGTAATATGTTCATGAGTATGGTGTTAACTGTTGACAGGAATTGCTACCCAGTAGTGGTGTTGCAATGCTTTAAACGTTATGATAAATGTTTTTTAAATATACTTGAAACTGCACAATAATGAAATATTGTTATAGAGATGTTACACTAAATTATATTGTTATAAACATGTTCATTTTTGTGTTTATAGGTGTTGCCTTTTCTGCTTAGAGCCATATTACTGAATTTAATTCAAGATTGTACTTTTAATACCGTTTGTACGTGTCATATGTACCTTGGCAGGCGTTCTAATTCTTTTCCTCTGGCTTTCAAAGCCTTGAAATTTCTCTCCCAATCCTGCACAGAGGTCAGGTGTTTCTCCACAAACTTCTCTAAATCCACCTGGCCCAGCACCACCCACTCCTACAACACACAACACAAACAATGGCACAAAGAAACTGTGATGTGCATACTTCCTCATTTTAAATGTAACTGGATCAGAAGTCAAATCACTGACATTTCAACAAGGACAAAGATAACTCACAAAAAAGAACCCCAAGAGAGTGGGATTTCCCTTTCAAAGATATTCCTGTGTTTCTCACTTGGGAAAGCGAAACATGCTAATAACATCAGAAAAAACAGAAGTATGACATTTGAAAGAAAACAGCACTCCGTCTCTATGCCAATGAAGTGCTTTAAAGAACAAAATAATGTAATCATGAGTTTAAGAAAAAGTACAGTTCTCAAAGCAAACTTCTGCCAAGGCAGCTCAAACTCTACATATCAGATACTGTAATGTGAAAAACATTGCATTGATAAGATTCATCCTTGCAATATATGTACAGTATGTATGTAAAATCCTCGCAAAACTTTTGTATGCCATGAAACGCTCAAGGGCATTTTTAATCCCATTGACATCATGTTTACTAGAGGTTATTATCGTGTAATGGGTCATTTCAATGTGCTTACTTTTCTGCATATATAGGCCTGTTATGGTAATCAATAAACCTGGTACCTTGTACTTGTGTAGGATAGTCTGCAGGCGGCTGAAAAGATCTTCTCCCTTGCTGAAGATGGTGAGGAATCCAGAAGCATTCCTGTCAATCATAGCACTGAAGATAACCTGATCCCCTGGTGCGCTGACACCTTTGAACTGGTTCGGGATCGAGATGAACCTCTTCATCTCCCTGTAATAGCGTGCTCGCACCTCTTCGAATGAAGGTTGGAACTGCAATCGGCCTTGTCTACTTAGTGGAAGGACACAGGGTACATCTCTTTTGTGAAATTCACACAATCAGACAACAAAGTAACACAAATGAAGGATTTGCACTAACTTGAAAGTGAGATCAATGTGTATTTCAGGTAGGTTCTTGTTCAGAGCTTCCAGTCCAGTCTGGTACTGGTGTTCAAGAGCCTTGTAGAGCTGGTGATTCCAGTGCTGACGCCATGCCCGCATGTCATCAGAACTAAAGCCCTGATTTCAAAGAAGTTTGTGTATCATGAGTGAGTCTTCAGAATGTTAATTAATCCATTATTAGTATACATCCAATAGAGAGATACATTGATGTGATGGTAAAGGACATCAATATATTGGTTGCTACTTAATTTGTTTAATTTTCTGTTAGATGAATGAAGGTTGTTCATATCCAAGTATATGCTAGTACTGCGTCTCATAGCACCAGCGCACACACTTATGAGGATTTTTCTGTTTTCTCCCCAGTGGCGATCAATACCTGAGCCTCCAGAGTGGAGAAGCCAGTACGGAGCTCCTGGAGGCCTTCTTTCCACCGCTGCTGATGTCTCAACAAGTCAACATTCATCAGTGTCACAACCTGTGGAAACACACTCAAAAAATGAGAAATGAAGCAAGTCTGGAATCATTTACAGTATTCTACATACAGTATATGTACAATAACAGTTATAATCTTTTCCTTCCAGTACCAATGTGATAGATCTACAACCTTGTCAATAAAATCTGTGTGCCATTTGCGTAGCTTCCTGTTCTCCGTGGATAGTTTTTCAGTGGCAGACTGCAGCTTGGAGATGTACACCTCCAACTCTTTAGGATTGTCCCAGGTGATGTGAAGTTTACCGCCTGAGTCCTTTGACTGAGAGCGTGGGTTCTGAAGCAAAGAAGAGATTTTATCAAATAAAAGAAGAATACATGCATGATGCAAGAAACACTTAAAAGCGCACCCTTACTTGCTACATATAGTGACCATGTCGCTGTATTGTCAACACACATCTCTTCTATGTATGAGGTGTGATATGAAACGGAACCGGTGCTTGAAAGCTGGCACTGACATTGTCAAATGCAATGAGCGTCAGTAGAACCGCTCAGTAATTAAAGGTGCAGACAAGTCCGAACATCTATGTGCGTTGATCTGACAAATCTTTAAGTAAAGTAGATCAAATGTACAATGACTACAGCTTCTGCTTGGACATCAACAAGTAGCTAGCAGCTGTTTAACTTCCAATAATGCCTCGCACCCTACCACTTCTATACTGTCTTATCCTTCATAGTAGAAATGCCATAGTTCAGTCTGATTGGCTTCTGGATGCTCCGGTTCTCACAAGCTTTTCTTGTATGAGAAATCTTGTCATGTTTTAATCGTGTGTGACCTCGTCACCCCTAAATTCCATAGTTGCTTGAAAGAAAATTTACAAATGAAAAGGAGCAAAATGTGCACATTAGGTCCTTAATGCTTTTTCAACATGCCAGAAATCGTCATTCAGACTGGCTTTCAACCATGCACAGTACCTTGATGACTTGCTCAAAGGCCAATGCAAGAGTGAGCATCATTGGTCTTTGAGAAGGAATCATCTGCTGGTCAATGGTGTTGTAGAAATTTGCCACCTACGACATTGCACAACTATGTTACATTGTGAACATGAGACAGATTCAGTGATGCAGAAGGCAAAATACCCAGAATAAATGTCACCTGTTTGAGAACAATGGCCTGCCTGTGGAATTTATCTGCAGTACTGGCAGCCAGCTGGATCTTGGCAGGAATAGCAAAGCCTAGAGCAGAGAGCTGCCTGACCTCCCTTAGCAGACTGACCAATCTGTCGGAATAATGGATCTTCAGCCTGCCATCCACATGGTCCAATTCCATCACTCGATTACTTGCCTGGAGACTAAAGCAAGAAATAATATAACTATTTTATATCACAGAAGTATAGAAGATATACTTGCAGTGTTAATAAGTAAAGTGTGCACACCTGAGTCCTGACTTTGGATCAGCCAAACCAGATAAGACATCTCTGGACCAGTCATCAAACTGATCCTGTTCATAAGCCCTCAGAATCTCCAGTAGGTCATCACAGAAATGCACGAACCCTTTGAAACCTGACAGATCCGACAGCAAAGCCTCAGAAATGCGGACACAGTCTTCTACCTGAAAACAAATGAAACATTTTTAAAAAGTCAATCTCAAGCAATATGAAATTTTAAAAACACAGTAGAAAAAGTCAATAAATACCGTAGCTTTCTTGAGTTAGTGACCTTTTGCGCAAGAGTGATTCTGATACACTAAAAGAGTAAATAATTAGTAGGACACACACAGAGGATTCCATTCCACTTGGAATCTTTTTTCTGCATTTTTTAAAATAGTTATCTTAATTGTGTGTCTTTTTAAAAATAAAAAAATCACTTGCGGTCCAAATACTTGTGGACGTAACTGGATATCAAATATATATGAGCAATGTAGCAAACAACAGCTTTCTTAGATAATCTCCTACAGTCGCCAGCTGCATGGTCTACAAAAACAAATAACTATTAATTAACTATTAATTACTTAACTAATAATTGCCTTCACAAAATGGCAGTAGCTACATTTGAAGTATCATGTGTGGTCAGTGTCCAGCAGCTTTATCTACTGTAATTCTTAATTCTGTAATTCTCAATTAATGCTGTTGCCGCTGTGTTGTACAATACACTTCACAAATGACCATGTTGAGAGCCTACCGAAGGGAGATCAATTTTACGTTCCACTTTGTCATGCACTTAAGTTGTTGTGTAGTAAAAACTCATAAAACTCCAGAAATAACAGCCTTTCTCCAGTCATCTCCTTCTTCCAGTTAATGCCCTGACCTCTGTGAGATTTATATAAATAATGCCACGAGTATGACTGAGACTATTGAGAGTGTGTGCTCAAAAAAAGCTACCTTATGGATAATGTGCTGCACCCAGACAATTTTGTTGACCACGTCAGAGAGGTTTCTGCCAATGAGTGGCCCAGACTTCTCTCCTGGACTTCCATGGCAGCGACTTTCAAAATCTGTCTTCAAGCCTAGAATTAGAAGTATCAAATTTCAGGTAACACAAAGAAATTATGAGATTTGGAAGATGCTGTACTTTTGTATACCTTTGTTGTAATCCAGGACTCTGGCCAGTAGAGTGTCTCTCTCTGACTGCAGCTCATTCCTAACAGCGGGGCGCCTGATTAACTCTTTGTGCTTTTGAAACACCTGCAACAGCTAGGAAAAACAAACATGCAAATGTCGTGAGCGCACGTCAACAACAAACCACCACAACTGTAACCACAGCTTTTAAAAATACCTGTTGAGGGTTGTCTTGTACATCAGCAATGTAGCTCTTTAGTCTTCCTGCCACCTCCCGCTCTGATGGAGCCATCATGCGCTCAAACTGAGCCACTGCCGCCCTCCAAAGAGGCTACAAGGATGGGTGCAATAATCAACAGAAAAAGGTCAACTGAATAAAGTAGGAACCGCATTAACAAAACACTTCAACATGCAACAAAAATCCACCTTTACAAAGAGCATTACGCAGTTGAGTGGTGATGTAGTGGATCATCAAATTGATTGCAGTTAAATATGACAATTAAGGAACTAACTTTCAGGTTACACAAGCTGACATGTACATGCACAGTCCTCAACTAACCTCAGTGTAAGGGTTGTAGTGGAGAGGGTTGAGGCCAGAGAATGGTTCAAAAACACAATCAGAAGTCAGAGCCTGCTGCTTTCCTGCTGGTAACAAACGCAGTAGCTTCTCATGGAAAATCCGCAGCGACAACACCTGAAGAATATAGTAAAACAGTAGGGCAGTCCATGGATGGATGGATGGATGATAGATGAATAGATAGAGAGAGATGAATACCTTACCTCGTCCAATCGTTTTCCTAGGCAGTGCAAGGTTTGTGGGCAGTGTTTATTTCCCTTCCAGGCATGAGGTGCGTGTCTCTTCCACACCTGACAATTTCATTGAAGTATGCTACTGAAGTAATATTTTGTACATAGATTTCCTTTTAAATGTTTTGGTCTATCATACCTGTCCAGTCAGATTCTCACAAGCTGCAACCCACTGCTCACAGATAGTAACACCTGTCTTCAAGCTCTCCCTCACAGACACAAATGGCTGCTCAAAGATTTTGAGATCACTCAGCTTCTTTTGGACGTAACGGCCAAGGGATCCACCTTGTAAAAGGAAAAATAAACCTAAGAGAAATATCCCATTCCGCGTTCTCAGTTCTTTACTATCACACGGTTTTATTATGTTTAATTAATCTTCTGCCATTCCAGGCATTCGCAACCAAGCATTCTAATATCATTCACTGTCTGAGAGTCCTTCCATCCATTTTCTATGCTGCTGTTCTCGTTAGGGTCATGGGTGAGATGGACTATGTCCTAGCTGACTTTGGGTGAGGGACAGGGTACACCTCAGAACGGTCATCAGTCAATTGCAGGGCACACGTAAACAAACAGACATTCACAATCACATTCACACCAATGGACAACTAAAGAGTCTCCAATTAACCCAACATGAATGTTTTTGGAACTGAGGCAGTGCAACATTGTTTAGGTATATGTTCACGTCAGTAAAACTCACCAATAACATCCATCAGTCGGACCATGCGTGTCTCTGGATAAGGTTGATAATCGAGCTGCCGCCAGACACCATCTAAAGTGTCTCTGCTTTGCTCCACCAGATCCAGAACATCAGACATAGACAGGCCATCAAGACCACAATACTCCTAGTGAGAACACAAAGACATGGTTATCATCACTCTTAGAGATAACACAAGTTTACAGAAGCTACAGTAGGTGGATTTCTAACGACCAATTCATATTGTTTACATCTCCTATAAGGAAAACCCTGTGCACGTACAGCAAATGCTGCACTAAACATAGCAGTTCACTTCAAACCAATACAAATTATTTTTGATTCATACCTTCTCTATAAGATTAAATTGCTCAGTAAAATATGTAGCTCTTTCTTTCACATCGGTCTTCTTGGCAGATTCACAGATGTCTGCCCAGTATAGGAACTCATCGCTAGGGGTAAGAATACCTGTGTGAAGAGGTGAGATATATTGCGTCAAAAAATACTGTATGAGTTTGTTTGATAATTGCATCGGGGATCTGACAATTATAGGTTCTATAGATTCTAACAATGTGGGCACTGTAGTATTAGATTTGAAAGTCATTCAAACATGGCATAGCTTTATCTTAGACAATGTCATCAGCCTGGATTATAATGTACCAAAGACAAATGGTGATATAAAAATGCCTGAAAAGAAGGTTAAAGATAATCTAGCTTCTGCGCACTTGCCATTTGTAGTTAATTCATTCATTGTCTTCCACTTACACTGTGCAGAGTCACAGGTGAGCTGGAGCCTATCCCAGCTGGCAGGCTCAAAGAATGAATGTATTAACAACACAGTTATATGTGATTTCAGTGATCCTTGTTCAATTTAGTGTTTACTATAAGCTATGGGGTATTAAAGAGATAGTTCGGATTTTTTGGCATGAAGTTGTATGACATCCCCATCAGCAGTGTAGCATAACAACAGTGACTTTCCCCCCACTTTGTTCCGTGAGCAGAGTTCTGGTCAGATTTCGGTGAGGAGGAACGTATTTCCGGTTAGTTGCTGGGGTCACTTGAGAAAAGCGTTTGGCTTCTCAGAACAATATGCTTTCAAAAGTGTCAAAAAAAGTTTTTAAAAAGTCAGACTTCTCAGTCGCTCTGCGTTGTTTCTTCTCCGTTTGTATCACTACGTGATCTCGCCTGTCCATTGTTGTGTGTGTTCCACAGCAGAGGAAGACTGCTGCGACACTCACACAACAATGAACAGGCCAGAGCACGTAGTGATACAAACAACCAGAACTCCGCTCACGGAACAAAGTGGGGGTAAGTCACTTTTCATACGCTACACTGCTGATGGGGATGTCCTACAACATCATGTCAAAAAATCCAAACTATCCCTTTAATGTGATTTATTGTGTGTGGGTGTGTGCACAAACCCAAAACATCATCTTCCGAGTTGCCTTTCTTCAAGGCAGAAAGCTGTGCTCCAGACTGGCGAATCACTGAACCCAGACCTAGCTCCAGCTCATTCAAAAGACCTGCGAGCTTCGGATCAAAAGCCGACTGCCAGCGTTCATCCTTGAGCAGCACAGGCGCAAAGACCTGTCTCACAGCCTGGTATAGAGTGTTGATCGGGGACTCCAGCATGGACGACACAAGGATGCTCTGATGGATGTTCTCTTCTGTGATCACTGTAGGGTACAGCTTGAAGAACACCAACACTTTGTTTCTGCTGCCTTCCAATGCTTCAATCTGGTGAGGGAAGAGGAGTTAAGCATAGTTTTTGAAGTGTTGTTGGTATGTCTGCTCCTGAGGAATGCCGAATACCTTATTTGACAGCTGCAGATTGTTTTCATGTCTGCTGATGGACAAGATAAATTCATTTCCATCGTCCAGGAAGTTGTTGAGCTCTGGGCTGTCATTCAAGACGGACGGCGCATTGAGCTCATAGAAGTTTCCCGTTGTGGTAAGAATAAACTTCTTACGAGCATCATTTCCTTGCTGGGACATTTGCTGTAAAGAACAAACTCACATTGTGTTAGAAAGCCCATAATTTACCATGTTTTGTGTTGTTTATGCTTCACTGGTAATGTTTAGATTTGGGCGTTGTTTCTTTCCCACTGTGTTCGGCCGTCAGTGAACGCACCGCAGTAGTGTGATGTTGCATCAGGTAAAACGTCTTTTTTATGACTTCTCCGACGCTGTACAGGCAGATGTACCTTTCCTCTCCTTCCTTGCGCCTCATCCTTGTTTTCCCAAGTTAATGCTGTGCGTGAATGCATAAAGGTGAGGTTTAATTCAGTTGTTAGATCTGTGTGAGCTCTATTGTACACTTTTGTTCTGTGTAACTCTTGTGTTCATTAATGCTAACATTAGCATTCAAGCTAACTGTATAGCGATTTATTACATTAATAAGCATCATATTGACTTAATTTCCTTATTGAGTTCTGTATTTGATGTGCCTTTGGCTAATCAGTATGTTTATGTGTAATATTAGTTACATTCATTTACTGTTTATTTATTCAGTGACATTTTGTATTCTTTGTATATTGTTACAGTACCACAGCATAAAGCCTTATAAAGACCACAGTTTACCAGTGCTTGCTGCCGCTTATTGACCAAATCCACCAAACAGAGGACAACTTGCCGTGTTCTTTGACTTGAACACACATCTATACCTTTGACCGCTCCAAACCAGTGCATCCTTGGAGACATCTCAACACCCTGAGAACCCTCTCCGTTTCACATTGCAGAAGTATGTCAAACTACAATAAAATATGTGACACTGTCACACAATCGATAACATACAATAATGCCTTTTTAAGGGTAATGTGTCAAAGGGATTAATGTGATTGATGCTTGCATTGGTTTTGTACAGAAATATACTGTAGGGACAATTATTAGGCACGTATTTTCTTCCTATTGTTCAATTTTACAACTCGTGGTGCAGCTATATGAGAGGATATTCAAATATTTTGCCCAAATATTATGCATAGCTCTCAGTAGAGTGTAGTAGATAACAGTAAAAGTAGTAGTGGTATACATGGTTACATAATGTGGCTTGTCGGCTTGACAACACAACTCGCAACATCATGTTAAAATGTTTCGATGTATTTGTTAACATTTAGCCAAAGATTTGTTATGTCTTTACGTGTGAGTTACAATGTTTGCAAGCGTGCACTACGCTAATTGCATAGCTTGTTAAGCTGTTCCCTTAACCTCGTTTGTTTTGCGACACTTGATCACGTCTGATCGCTGAAACCAATGTTAATCAATAAAAGCCTGTCATTAAAACTAACCAAGAGGTCGTTTACTACATACTTTCTGATGGAAAAACACATAATACGGGAAAACTCAAGACAAAAACATGATGTGCAAACAAATATAATGTATGGATATATGTGGTAACTCTGAAAATACACTAGATGCGCAAAATGCAGCATGTTAGCAATGTTTTACTGCAGCTTAACAGTGACTTCAGAAGCTAGCTAGCATTAGCACGCTACCTCTGAGAACGGATGTTCCTCACGTAGATTAGTTTGCTTGGAGGACGTAGATTAGCTTGCTTGGAGGACGTTGTTTTGTGAAGAACACAGCACTTTGCCGACGCTCAGGTGGACAGTCCTCTTAGTCCTCTTCCACAATATTTAAGTCATACAGTCAACGGGTGGATGCATTGCAAACTGTTGCCGTTCGTTTCCAAGATTACGCCTGCGTGGTTGCCACGTAACAACGTCAAGGGTGTCACGTGACTACAGTGGCAGGAAAAACCTACGCATTCAACGTAGCAGTTTTTTTTTCTGTACTTTGCTGTTGAATCACTACTCTTTCTTAACATGCTTTTACATCTTCATAAATATAACCCAGGTAACAATGTGGATTAATTCGTATTTTTAAGGATGTGTTGCTTTCCTTTCCACGTGGCGCTAATATAGTAGAATGTAGCTTGCATTATTTTATTTATGTTGCGCCTATAACCAGGACACAAAAACTTGTATTCTGCAATTCATTTCATGTCATCTGATTAGCTTTTTTGTAATTACTGTACGGCGTACTGTTCGCCCCAAAGAGGAAGTTATTTTCATTGCACTCTCTCTTACAGAGCCAGCGAGCAGCATGATGGTAAGTGTCCTTTTAGTCCTTTGTTTTCCACTGTCTCATTTCTATTATGTTTCAATTATCTTGTAACAAATACGTGTCAATTACGTTTTACGTGTTCACTTGGAGGACATTCTGACATTTTCTTCCAATTCGTCTACGGCTCGTATACAGCACACATTGACACACGTAAGTTTTCTATTGGAAGGAGTTGATGGATATGTACATGATTTTTGTATGACTTCAACGACAAAGAAGTTGCACTCGCTGCGTCTCTGCTGCGTGGTCCTCGCCGCTTCCAGGCGTCCCGTTGTCCCCTCCTGGTTCGCCCCGCAGCGGCTCCGCGGCTCGTGCGGTTGCGAGGCGAGGAGAAGCTGGAGCAGCATCAGCAGGGGTGGTGGTGCGGTCCATTTTTAAACTGAACTGTGTTCACTTGTCTTGAAGAGAATTATAAAATCTAACAATTATTAACATATACTGGACATGCAAGTCATTTGATCATCTGCCTCAACCTACTCGCTTGCAAGTGTAGTTAATAGTCGGCATGTGTAATATGTACAGTAAACATGATGTAGCTTCATAATTCATTATTATTGTGTAAGGTATTTGTTTTTTTCACTGTCAATGCCTTGACTGGGTTTTCTTAATCTTTGTCGACACATCCCATATTGCACCGGCTTCAGCATGTGGCCACACCGCACTGTTAGTTTCTGAAACGGAACTAAAATGTTGTTCCCATGTTTACAGCACGTGAACACAATGTTCAACATCTCTTCCAAGAAAGAGTCCGGTGCGAGTCAGGAAGATAGTGACGTTCAACATTCCTGTGGTTTTGTTTGCCCTGCAACTTTGCACAGGCTCTCGGGAATTCCCTCACATTTGTCAAATGGCTGCTGTAATTTAGTACAGTACAATGCAAAACTTTAATTATCTTGATTACGCCGGACTCAAAAAAACTAAACCGATTTCCACCAAACTTTGTAGAGGGTTGGCACATGGAAGGAAGATGGTTAAATGTTAGTGAGGCTCTGGATAAAGGTGCTAACACAGGAATGTATTATTTCAGTTTGAGTCAATGGAATGGTACACCCCCATAATCATAATGGCATCCCCAGGTGTTTGTCATCCTTCATGAACCAGGCAATAGCCGGCTAACTGACAAATATGAACAGTTCAGCCTTGGTGGAGGTCTGTGCGCTACTCCGTGATGACGTCACGATGATCCAATGACGTCATTAGTGATTGAAACATAGGTTAAATAACAAGTATATGTAGTCATCTTATTTTACAGTACAGAACAGTATTTTTAGTCCACTCAGCAAAACCCTCATTCAGGTGTGAAAAAGTGCTTTATTGATTCATTTTGTTCATTCAACAGGTATTGAGTTGGGGAGCACCATATTTTACGTAAGTACTTCAAGTACCCTGCTTCAAATGATAAGTAGTACATTTGGGTGTACAGTATTTGCAATGTGGAAAGGTGCTGATCCAAGTAGGACTCCAGCAGTTGATGACATCCAATACAAGCCACAATGTAGCAATGTAGTGTCCTGTGCTGCTGGTTTACGGGTGGCACTCAGTGGTTAGCATTCATTCTAATGGTCAAACGTGACAGAATACTGCACTGAGAAACCCAAACTAAAAATACTTGCTTGTAGCTATTTCTTCATATCGCTGTCTCGTGTGCTCATATTTAGCAGATTATCATTCTCTCTCGTTAGAAACCCAAGTCTTCTCCAGCAACTATTGACTGTCATTCTGACTGTGACTCTGCCTTCAGGTGAGTGGCTCCTTCCTTTTACATCAGTATGATGTCCTGATTGAGTGTTTATATTATATTTCATGTAATATTGTCCCTTTTGTTCACATGCAACTCCACATTCAGCACACATTAATATTACTTCAAATTCGGGATGTACCGATCCGATCGTCAGGATTGGGATTAGCTGCCGATCCCCGGTATTTTAAAGATGATATCGGCTTAAGGATGATATCGGCTTCCGCCACGAGATCGGGCCGATCCGGTTTCAGTATAACGTTTGTAACTCTGGGCCACAGTCCAACATGGTAGTTGCAGTAATGCGCCTCAAAGCTGGTTGCCAATCGACTCCCGCCACCCGCAAGAAGAAGAAAACAGAAAACACAACACCACCATGCAGACATGTCCACGGTGTACCCTGGTGAAGTCAGTTTCATGTTGGACTGCTGTGTCATGGTACGGGGAGCTCGCATGGGAAGTACCACTGTAACCGCTGGTTGTTTATACTAGGGGCCATCAATAAATTACTACTGCGCTGGACTGCTGTGTCATGGTACGGGGAGCTCGCATGGGAAGTACCGCTGTAACCGCTGGTTGTTTATACTAGGGGCCATCAATAAATTACTACTGCGCTGGACTGCTGTGTCATGCTACGGGGAGCTCGCATGGGAAGTACCGCTGTAACCGCTGGTTGTTTATACTAGGGGCAATCAATAAATTACTACTGCGTTGAAGAGTTTGTTAAAAAAAACGTGTCATATATTCTAAATCACACCACGAATGAAGTCAGAAGACTTCATTGACCCTTCCAATATTGTTGAAGGTATCAAAAATACTTGGAAAGTTGTGTGGGGGAATTTTTTCCCGGTCATGTGGGTTCGTTCATTGGCACGCAAGGTGTGGCCATGAAATCCACTGATAGTGTGACTCATCCTTGTAGTTAAAATGTCTGTTACTCTAACCCAGGGGTGGGCAAACTTTTTGACTCATGAGCCACACTGAGTTAAGAAAACCGACTGGGGGGCCAGACTACAGTATATATTTGATACATGAACACTAGTTCTAGTTGAAGCTTACAATTCCAACAGTTCACCTGGAATTATTTGTCTTATTTTATCTGTAAAAGTGTCATACAATCTGCTATATGAGTTTGAGTCCCTTGTGTTCAGGAGCACTTTAAACATCAGACCACATCAAATAAGGAAATGTCATTTTACAGTGTTTTTTTACTGAGTAAGACACCCGGAGTGTACATGAATAAAGGATGTGTTATATGCAATACGAACTACGAACGATAAAACCTGGACTATTAAAAAGTATGTGAACGTCCCTCCTTTTTTACGTCCCAGAAAGTGCAGTGCGTAGTTAAAGTTGTGCGTCACTTGTGTTAGTTTGGCACCATGGGTGAGGTAGTTGTCTGGATGGCTGCATGTGGAAAGCTACTTTGACTTTTGTATGTTAAAACTTTAAATTAAATACTTTGGAAGCAACCGGCGGGCCCGATGTGGCCCCCGGGCCGTAGTGTGCCCACCCCTGCTCTAACCACTACATTGGAGGTGACCTCGACTTAGGAACACTAATTGGAAACATTTGGACATTTTAAACATGTATAATGTCAAAAGCAAACAATAGTTTACCAGGATGAGGATGTAGTGGTGTGGAAATGAAAAGGATGATGCAATGTCAGCAAAGAAGAGGCTTTCTAACCATTGTACATGTTCAAAAGCTACATGAACTAAGACAAAGGAGGACAATGACTGCACGCTAGAGGAACTCAGAGCAGACATAAAGCGGAAAAAGTACCAACAGCCGTGAGAGGAGAGTGTATGAATCATGAAGGGCTGCTAAAAAACTATGAACAGAAAAAAAGCGGATCTTAACACCCCCTCACTGCTGAAAAGAGAAGTACAGTACTCAGTGGTCTCTCCTCTCTTGATTTGAAACAAATTGTCAGATGTATAAACACATTTAATTTTTGTTCTTTCTAATGTTGCCATAGTTTTTTGCAATAACTGAAGTAAAAATATTTTTTTTTAATCTCATTTTGATGGCACGTTGGCTTGTAATTAGAAGAATAACATGCAGTTGCATTAAAAATGGCATTTCTTTTCAAAAAGTACAAGTAAAAGACTGTAATAGATGTGCAGAGCAGTGGCTGAATTGTTCCTTTTGTTGTTTTATTGCAAGCAACTGCTAGTTTCATAAATTAAATAAATCATTTTGAGTGCAACTGTATGTGTTATTGTGACTCATCAATATCCGGAATGGATATTATGGCTGGACAAGCCTGGACACCTAATTATAACGCCATGTTCAGTGTCTGTATACATTATTGATTATGGCATAAAGATGACAACATGTTTTAGTGCTGATCACGAATCCAGAATGCTAATGGACTGAACTCCTTGTGCTTCCAGAAAGTGCTGCTCAGACTGAGCTCAGGGGGGAGATTGGTCAGAATGTGACTATTTCTTGCCCTGTGGAAAGACAAAACACAATCAAATTCTTCTACCTTCAGAAGGATGAAGTTTTTGTAAATGGCTTCTATACTTCAAGAACGATACCAAAGGAGAAATGGCCAAACACCAGAGTGGTACACGGCAAAGCAACAGTGCAAATGTTACATTTAAAGGCGTCACACGACGGAGACTACGAGTGCCACATCCAGTACAACGGCAGTGAAAATGTTTCTTCCATCGTCATACACCTCAGTGTCACAGGTACAAATACGATATTCATTTCCCAGCTTTATCTCTCTCACCACGCACTGCTCTTTTTATCACCTTGCAGCCAAGTATAGCAAACCAAACGTCACCATGTCCTGCGATGACAACATCTGCCTGGTGACGTGTGCCTCGCATGGAGGTTACCCGCGCGCCGAACTGATGTGGAATGGCGTTGGTGACGGCAGCAGCCCAGCGTGGAAGGTTCTGAATGTCAGTGAAGAGAGCGATCCGGACACCATGCTGTACAACACTTCCAGCACTTCATCCTTCAACTGCTCCTATGGGGCGAAAAGGCTGATCAATTGTTCTGTGGGTGGTGTCGCATCTGATATGTTACCTGTCTGTGAGTACGACATTCCATCCATCCGTCATCTATACCAGCGGTTCTCAACTGGACCCACCATCACCCCTCAATGACATGCAGCAGCCCAAATTGCCGAAACTGTTCACCTCAAACATCTTAAACATTTTATATTTGATAGGACTATTTGAGAATCGGAGCAACTGGACTTACAACATCTTGAAGAAAGAGCCCAGTTGCTCTCATTCAACTCGGACACCGTAACGATTCGTTTGTTTTGTATCATGATTCGTGGTCGCCGATACGATTCAAGGATGATATCGGTTCATTTAGAACGATTTATATAACTATATAACTGTTGAATTCAGCCTTTATGCCGTTATATAATGACAAATGAGCACAAAATAGCATAAAGACGATGGCCACACTGTTTGAGTGGCGATCTTCTTGGTAAATAAAGTATTTTATACAAAGCAGTGCAATTTAAATGTTGCCAGTCATAAGTAAAACACAAATAGTTGACAGCTGTAATGGTGATGGAAGCTGGGGACCCCTGCAGCCTGGACACTGTTTTTTCTGTTTTAAGTTGAACAGGACAGATTTCTACGTGATGGAGATATGTGTATTATTTTATTCTGTTAATTTTGTTATCTTGAGCTAAAAAAAATAATTACAGTTTATGTCCCATGTATTCATATTACAGTGTTCCCTCGTTTATTGCGGGGGGATAAGGTTCCCAAAACGGGGCACAATAAGTGAAATCCACAAAGTAGCCAACTTAATTTTTTTTTGCATGATTATATATGTTTTAAGGCTGTAAAACCCCTCATCATACACTCAGACAGGCATTAACCTTTTCTCACATTTCTCTCTTGTTTAACCACTCGAAGTTCAAAGCTTTGTTTGAATTTTAACGCTCATTCATTGCTTTGTTTGTCGCGATATTATGACTGGAAGAAAATCACATCTTTCTTGAACATTTCAATTTCATCAGACTAAAATGACATTATTTGTCCTAATGATATTACAACCCTATTCTCGTAAAATCACATTTTCTCATTAGATTACAACTTCTTTCTCTTAATATTTTGGCTTTATTTTTGTAAAATTACTGCTTATAATTCTTCCATTCCCCCCCCCCCCCCCCCCCCTCCCAGTTAAATTATATTTGTAGAATTTCTGCAGGCCAATGAAAAAAAAAAAACAGCCACAGGCCGCAAATGCCCCCCCCCCTCCAGTTCTGTGATGCTGAACATGATAAGCAGGTCGTACATGCATGAACGTCATTTCCCCAAATACTGTACTTGTCTCTCTCATATACAATGTGATCTATCCCAAGGTGTTCCAAAGGATCCTCCTGACATTTACATTCTCATCGTGATTGGAATCTGCTCACTGCTGGGCCTTATTGCGTTGATTCCATTGTTGCTGAGATGGAAACACAAAAAAGAACAGACAAGTAAGGAGGCATTAAACATACGTTAGTGACAATGATAAGCCATTTCTGAACCCGACTACGAGCATGGCTGACGCCAGTATGGTAATTCATTTTCTTTTTCAATTTACAGGAGCTGGGGACCCAAAGTAAGTTAATATTTCTGTCAACATTTATGAAACACTCATTCCATTATGGTGGGTGGTGGACTCAATTACCAACTTCTCTTGGAGGAATACTCAGTCATTTTGTTTAAATGGCTACTGCATTCCACCATTCACATTCTGTGAAAGTAAATGATCAAATTACTATAACCAGCTTTGGAAATTGCAAACTAATACAGTTCCATAGAGCACAATGACCATAAATCTGTAACGAAAACGGAACGTTATATTCAATTTCAAATCTTATATTCAAACACAGTCATCACTGACCACTTCCTTCCCCATTCAGAGAAGCCATTCCCCTCAATTAAAGCCAATGGACGAAGATGGTACATCTGCGAGCGGCGGCAACGTAAGCCACGTCCATCAAGACTCCAAAGTGATTCATGTTGGTGTTCTATAATCCTATCGTCAAAGTCAGTAGTTCTTTCAACTGTATTGTATTGCATATTGCAGTATTTGTCTTATTTTGCACAAACTGTGTTTATTTGTGAAATGAATGCATAATGTCTTCATGTCTTCAAAAGCAGATGTCAATATCTGAATCAGTTGATATCAGTATTGGTAATGAAGTGCTGGACAATATCGGATATCGGAAAGGAAGCCAATATGGAACATCTCTCGTTTAGACTTCCTTGATAGTTGTGTTCTAAGAGTTCATTTCAATCTAAAAAGTGAAGTACTGACAAAGCAAGTTTGCTTTTCTCATGAGTTATGTAAGGAATGATAAAGAAACACAAGTGGCATTATTATGATCACATGCAACGCCGCAAGCTACACCTGCACTCATACACATAACACCCTTCAAATGTGGGCATTAATATCTTTCAAATAAGCTCAGCTTTTATATTGCATCTCACGGGTATCTGTGTACCTAATGAAGAGTCCTGTGATGCGCTGTGTGCAAATATTACACGTTTCACTACTGGAAAGGGTGCTGCCTTTAAACATAAAGCTGTACAAAACACTGTTCTCAGATGATGTTGCTATCTTTATGCTGGTGCTGTCCTGTATGTTTGAGTAACGCTGTTCATTAAAGATGGTATGATACGCTGCATTTGTCTTTTGACAAGACTTTAATTATTCGTATGAGTGAACGGAAACAAGAAACTACTGGGGTGAATTGTCAAATGTCAAAAACATTGAGACAAAGTAAACTATACGCAGAGCCTGCCCGACCCAAAGTGGTGCACTCGCAGAGATTTGACTGTACTTTATACGGTATTTACTGTACATACGCTTGCAATAGAAATTGAATGGCTGTGTTTTTACCGTTATCTTTCTTTTGTAAAGTAATGTGTTACCCAATTCACAAATAAATACAAAACAAATCTGAAATAAATACCCTTACCACATCATTTATGCAAAGATACGTACAAAAATGTTTGTTATCATTTGTAGTAATATTGTTGGGCATTGGTTGACATTTGAATCAGACTGAACCTTTTCGTCTTAATAAATTGGGCTCTCGAGTTATTCCACAGCAAACTCATCCAAGCATGCCCTTTGGAATTGTCCTAATGATCTTGGTAAAATGTATTGATAGTTTAAGTGTGAAATAAGAGGTCAATCTGTGATTTGGTGATTCATTTTAAGAAGTGTGTTCTAATACGTTTGAAGTGGGAAGACTAGTACCTGGAGAAAACCCACGCATGCAAACATGCAAACGCCACACAGAGATGTCCAACAGAGATTTGAAACCAGATTTTCCAGATCTTCTGTATGTGGGACCAACATGCTAACGACTAGCCTACCATGCTGCCTATTTTGGCATTCACTTGCTGTTTTTTTTTTATTTCAAAATGTAAATATACTCTGAGTTCCACCTCATAAATGTGAATATTTTTAAATTTCCTTAGTTGTCCATGAAAGTAGACCGATTATCTTTGGAAAACAGTGATTGACATGTTTGCCTCTTTTCTGATATGTTGCGAACCAAACCGCTAACTGGTTGTGTTTGGTTCATATTGATTTGGTCTGTCAAAGGGCACAGGTGTCAAACTCAAGGCCCGCAGCCCATACTCAGCCTGCAGTATCATTTTATGTGGCTTGTGAAAGCCTATAAATAATGCACATAAAAAAGACACTTACATCATAAGTAATTAATAACTATCTTATATGTAATTTATTGCATTAATTACGTTAAATTTTGTTTATGTAATTAACGCATGAGACCCCGATCAAGCAGGCCTCTGGTATGAAGGCAGACACAATCACAGTGGAGCGTCCCCACACAGTCACACAGTCTGGCGCGCTTTTTGAACTTCATTCTAACCTGAACACAAGAGCAGTACAATATAAAAAAAAAAACAATATACTGTAAGAATCTCCACCTCACACACTAGTCCTAGTCACTAGTCCTGCCAACGACACTTCCTCATTCTCATTACATGAACGCGAGATGCATTCAGGGACACTCGGAACATCTTAAAACAACTGTGTGTGTGTGTTTAAATAAACAGGAAGGAAAAGATAACTTGAAGTGGCTATTCTTATCACTTCGTAACTCTCCATTCGGATGTACAATTTGCTACGTTTAAGTATGCTGGCAAATACTGGACACTGAAAACAAGTAAATTTACCTCAACTTACGTGCTGTCTTTGAACGCAACCCATCATTGCTCATAATAACACGATTTAAAGTGAGTCAAACGTTTTGCTATTAAAGTGACTAGTGTTAGATTTTTAGACTTGTGGTACCTTTTCGCTTGATTGACATATTGTCATTTATCTTTGTGTTAATTAAACATGGTAAAAATGGGCATATTTCAGACATAGTGGCTAATGGTGATTTATCATGATTAATTAGTGTAGAAACTCTGATTAATCTGATTAAAAATGTCAATCATATATGATTGTTTTTTATCATATACTAAAATTTTAATATAAGTATGATTAAAAATTTTAATCAAATTAATCACGGTTTCTAAATTAATTAATCGCCATTAGCCACTATGCCAATATGTCTGAAATATGCCCTATATGTATAGTATATATATACAGGGTGTCCCAAAAAAATGTATACACACTAGGTGTTTATTATAATTCGTAAAAATTTCAAAATGTAATAGAATTTACAAACCTCATTTTCTTGTCACCGTCTGGTCCAGACACTGCGTTCACAACGTGAAGCAATGGAATCTCGCACATTAAGGCACAATTCCCTTGGTATTTGTGTGTATTCACGTTCAATGGCAGCTCTCATAGCGTAGACTTTGTCTTTTAGGTGTCCCCATAACAAAAAAAAAAGTCCAGTGGTGTGAGGTCTGGTGAACGCGGAGGGTATTCAATGAAAGCCCTCCGTCCAATCCACCTGTTTTGCAAGATCTCATCAAGGAAGGCTCTAACATCGCGATGGTAGTGTGGGGGTGCCCCATCTTGCTGAAAATAAAACTCCTCATCTTCAAAGTCTCCAAAGTCTCGAACCCTAACCCTATGGTTTCACAGTTACAGGTGGCCCTCTGAGGATAACCATATTAATCAAAAGAACAAGCTTTAGATTAATTGACTAAGAAAATAATCTTTAGTTGCAGCCCTTCTCCAGAAAAGCAGTTCTCTCCGTGGGTATGGGAGTCCCCAACCAGGTTAGATTCCCTCACTGTGGCTCACAGTGTATACAGTATACAGGGCTGGTATCACCTGCATTATCTTCTATGACCACTAGATGTAGCAATGGCACCGATAAATGATCCGATGATCATTCCGTTTCAAAGAACACAGCCATTCTTGCAGCAAAAGCAATCCTGCAAAGCAACATTTCATCAGACAATGGAAGTTTTTATTTGTACATTGAACACATGATGATAGATGCCAAATATCAGTTTGTGGTACGTGTCAGAGCAGGTGCGGTGCCCTGTTATACTGAGCAAGATGGAGAGTGTTGACGGTGTATTTCAATGATGGACTTAATTGAGGTAACATAGGTAACATAGGTAACATAGCTTAACTTCGTTCCTCCTCCCTCTCTACAGGACATTTGTCGTCCTTTCCATGCTGTGTTTACATTGGGCAGAGGAGCTGCACCAGGTTGGCTGCACTTCAGGAATGTAACCCTGAGGTCCCAACCACCACCTTCCCTCTTTTCTCCCCACATCTGTCCCTGTCCATGTCTTCTCCCCCACCTTATATGGTCTAATTTCCCTTTTCCTAATTTCCCCCTCTGTTTCTTCTTATGTCATTTCCTTTGGGATCCTCTCCTCCGTCTAATTATCCGGTCCTCCGCTCCAACAGCTCCCCCAAACACCCACAAAAAGTCTCCCTCTCCTCCTCTTCACATTTTTTTGAGGCTGCAGTCCCTATCTACCTCACCTTTCTGGGTTCCTTCCTTAAAATTCAACCAAACTCCCTTACGCCCCCCACTTCCCTGTCATCATTCCTCTGTCGTCTAACCCAAACAAACCAGTTGGACTTTCCTCTGCGGTGGCTGTAAAAGAGAAACACACAGCATGTCGGGCTGGGTTGAAACATAAACATGAGTCTGTTAAAGAGGATATGAGACATAAGCGATCGAGCAATTTGGACTTTGGAACGTGTAAAAGTACCACTCACCATATACAAAGTTTTGAATAAAACTTACATTGATTTCAGGGAGAAAAACTAATTTTCTTAACGGCTCAGTGTTATAAAATGTAAAAATAGTTTCATTACAGTGACAATGAAGAATATACTGTATAGGTACGGTTCTGTAAATTATGAGAAAACGTTCCACTGGCACAGCACAGCCCGTGTAATATCCTGTTGAAGCATTTCTCAGCAAGCAGTGTGTGACCTCTGTCACACTATTCTGATGGGATCCATACCAGAGGATTTATAAACAGATTATAATCGTTTTTGCGCAGGGAGCCAGAGCACAAGGCATCCATTCAAAGCAATTACAGTGGACTTGATCACCATGCTGGAAATTCTAGTTTGTGTTCTGAAAATAATGCTAGGCAACAGGATATTGTGGTGAACTCTCAAAAATCACATTTTCATCTAATGTCCTGAAACTTGACCAATTTCATCGATATCATTCTTAACTTTAAGTTAGTTGTTTGTAAGAACACTGTACCGATTGTCAAGCGAGGTGGTGGTGGCATCATGCTCTGCTTCTGTCTGTTTTCTGGCCACTGGGCATGCACTGCAAAAACAGCCATACTTGAAAGAAGCCCAAATTATATAAAAAAAAGACAACTTTTCTTATTTCAAGCAAACAATTCTGCCAATGGGGTAGGCACAATTTCCTTGGCTAGAATTCTTATAACTAGAATATTTTTCTTGTGACTTTTAAAAGGAGTGTTGAAAATGCCTGCTCAAAAAAATAAGCCTTCACAAATCGCTCGGCATTATATTTGTCTCCCACCGTATCCCTGCGCACTGTAACCTGTGCATTCATGTGTACAGTATGTGTTCAAGTTCTAAAAATGCAATGTAAAAAGAAAAACAAAAAAAATGGAAAAATTAGCAGTAAGTTTACAAGAATATAGACAAAATAGTAAGAGAAAATGTTGTAATCTAACGAGAAAAGGGTCAGAATTGTACGAGAATAATGTTGTAATCTTATGAGGAAAAATAATGTAATTGTAGTAGCAGAAAGTTGAAATATTAACCAAAAAAAAGATTTTTTTTTAAATCGTAATATGAAAACAAACAAAACAAAATGTCTTTTTTTGAAAATTAGGTTGGTGAAAAAGTTACATTACATCATCCATCCATTTTCTATACCGCTTCATCCTCATTAGGGTCACGGGGGCATGCTGGAGCCTATCCCAGCTGACTTCGGGCGACAGGCGGGGTACACCCTGGACTGGTCGCATATAGACAAACAACCATTCACACTCACATTCATACCTATGGGCAATTTAGAGTCGCCAATTAACCTCACCTGCATGTTTTTGGGAATGTGGGAGGAAGCCGGAGTACCCGGAGTACCAGGGGAGAATCGAACCCAGGTTTTCCCGATCTCCAGGCTGTTCCTGTATTGGCCAACGTGCTAACCACTAGACCACTGTGCGGCCCTACATTACATCAATAAAGTCAAAATATTATGGGAATAACGTCGCATTACGAGAAAAAAATGTCACAATTTTACAAGAATAAATAGTATGAGGAAAAATAATGTTTTAGTAGCCTAGAGTTGAAATATTAAACAGTTTTTTTCTAATTTGTAAAGCTGTGCTTGGAGAAACAAACAAAACATAATAAAGCTGTAATAAAAACAAAAAATTAGATTGGCGAAAAGTTATAATATTATGTGAATTAAGTCATATTATGAGAAGAAAATTTCCGAAGATTATTTAAGAAGAAAGTTTAAATATTTAGAAAAAATAGGAATCAGAAGAGCCAAGATCAAAGTTCATACTAATAATACGCTTTTTCAACAAAGCAGAGATGATTTTTTTTCTTGACATATTCCTACATAACTTCTTAGCATATCAACAAAATATCAAAGTGGCCCCCGCGTCCTTTCATTCTTCATTATGTGGCCTCGGTGGAAAAGGTTTGGACACACCTGCTCTACACACACATGCTTGGCAGTGCCCTAAAGGGACATTAGGTACCTAATTTTGTGGTGATTCTTGAAAGTCAGTTGGACTTCTGGGGGCAACTTCTGGGACTGCTTGTTAGAAAAAAATAATAGCACAGGCAACACAGTAGGAATGCATATTTTGCCAACTCGTAGAAGAAGTAGTAGAAGCGTTACATCATGGGGTGTCCTCATTATTTTTTTTTTTTGATGACTATACGGTCATGGATGTGCTGCTGGGCCCATTGACCGCAAGGTTTTTCTTTACGACTGGAGTGTTCCTGACTAAATTAGCCTTTGTTTAATTGCTCAGTGGGGGGATTTTTAACAATTTTGGAGCGCGATTTGACAGATTTCTGGATAAAGACGGTTTATGAAGCTGCTGTGTGTACAAGTAACACTATTTCTCCGGGGACTACTTAACATAGCCATTTTAGGTCAGGAATGTTGTTGTTGCACCTCACAGCTCCATGTAAACTGTACACGGACCATTATCTGGCTAAAGAGGAAGTATCAGTGTGTCAACACTAGTGGACTAGTGGACCAATAGTGGACTAACTTTGAAGGCAATGTTGCACTAAACTGTTGGTGTACACGCTATGGGTGGTCCCGTGTTGATCATCATCAGCGAACTTGAGGGAGACAAATGTATGTTGGCTTCATGCCCAATGGAGCCATTAGCGCCTTTACGTAATGCTGATGCACCAAATGAGTTGTTGGCCAAGGCCTTTTTTAACTTAACTGTGACCCAATATCTTAAGTGTGTGTGTGAGAGAGAAATCTGAGCAGGCATCGACAATATTAATAGAACTGCTTAAGATTTGACCTTTACTTCTCAACATACAAAACACCCTCACACATGCACGCATCCTTCCATGCATTCATTTGTGCGCCCACTGCCAGGAAAACATTAAGACAGGTGATCAGACTGAAACAGACTGTGTCCCCTGGGAGGATCGTGTGAGGGAAGCCCGTGGGAGGAAGGAGCATGAGGGGGCGGGCAACGAGACGTCCACTTGGCTGCAGTTTGTTGGCAGCTTCATGTTTCCGCAGAGGATCAACATCAAAGGCCATCACAATTTGAATGCTATGTCGTGATAGAGCGCAAGTGACCCATATCTGCAATCCGCAACAACGTTGTATAGGCTGTGTAAGCTCGTCTATACTGTCCCCATGTACAGTGGGCTGTTTGTATGATTAGACAACAAAAACCTTGCAAAAGTGCTTTTTTTTTTCATATTTCTTGCAAAAGTGCTTTTTTTTTCATATTTCGTGTAACAATGACAACATTGTCAGTGTAATCCCTGTTCAGATTCTGAAATGCAGCAGTATACTGTACATGCCACGCCAGTAGTTGGCAATGTCACTTTGGAAGGAAACACTACCCTCATGCACACTAATGGCTTTCCTTCACAGGTTTGATCCAAAACCATATTTTGAATAACCCATATACAGACATGCTGATATGTTTAACTCTCACCTTTTTTAGTGCATACATGTACCTCTGCTGAATGAGGAAGTTTTCAAAAACTTCCACTTTCTGACATGTCCTTTTCTAACCACAGACACGGACAGTGACTAATGTAGACTTCTGGAATAAAAGTCTGACACAGCAAAGCAGCTTTATACGGAGCCCCTGCATAAAGGGGACATGGACATGGAGAAAAAAAAAATTGATGGGTACAAAAAAAAAAAAAAAAAGGACAAATGTTTGCGAGAGCTTGCAAAACTTTTGCGAGATAACATAAAACATTTGCGAGAGGAACGCAAAAGTTTTGCGAGAGAACGTAAAACTATTTACATTAACACTCAGTCCATCAGAATTCTGCAACTACTAGAAAGACCGTAGCAGTCATTTTGACTGTGGGCTCGGTTGAAACCCTTTTTATGCTTTCCGCATCCCTGAGGTCCGTGCGGCTCCGTGTGGACAAATGACGGAATTTTCGCACCCACGCCCCCTCGAGGGGCCCTTTTCATGAGGGAAATCCCCGCCCTGCACACCTACAAATTTTTCTACCTACGTGGACGGAGACATGCGGAAAAATGGCAGACGAGCAGGAGATCCTCGCAGCTGAAGCACAGAAATACTGGCAGTTATATGAGGCAGCCTACCCTGATGCACGGTAGTTTAAGCATAAAGAAACATTGAAACAACTTGTGTTTTAAGTCAAGTTGTTTGGTTTTTGTCTTTGTAAGCACATTCTCCTGCCGGGGTACAAGTCCCTGTGGTGGGAGGAATGACGAGCTGCGATTGCAGCACTCCTATTCAAAGTCCGAGTGGACCACCTTCTCTTCCTTTTCTGTCGCAGCAGCAAATAAATACAACACAATTCCTCTTCAAGAAGCAGACACGCGAGCGTCGCCATGTTGGAAGCCAATTAAACAATGGCAAACTTCCTCCGCTCCAGTTTAGTACCATGGTAGACGCGTGTTTTCGATACACTGCCCCCTGCAGTTTGGGAGCAGACGCTGCAAGCAGTATAAAGTCACACACGGTCTCTCGAGCTGATTTCCGAGAGGCTCATTCGAGCGGAAAGTATAACCCTGCCTTTAGGTTTGCTTATACGGGATGCCATCGATGATGATGCAACGATGATTCCACACCATCAAGGATGATGCAATGCTTATTCCACGTCAAAGTCATCAAAGGTGTATACAACAGGTGCTGCCATAAAGGAATGAATGGTAGAGAAGGGGAGAAGGGAAAGGAGGGATCCAGGGTGGATCCTGACAGGTAGGTAATAAGGAGTCCTCCTATAGGCCACATACCTTGAAAATTAGCAGATGGGATGTCAGCAAGTGTGGGATTCTATGTTTCCAGTCGCCTTTGTTTTGCTAGGGGGCATGTCTGAAATGATTTCTGAATCACTGCCTGAGCGAGATGAAGCTTCATCCAAACAGACATCATCACTCTCTGAACCTGCTCCTTCCTCATCAAGGCTCCTCGCTTTGGAGTGGCCTAGTCAAAGTCCTGACCTGAATCCTATTGAGATGCTGTGGCATGCCTTTAAAAAGGCGCTTCATGCTGGAAAACCCTCTAATGTGGCTGAATTACAACAATTCTGCAAAGATGAGTGGCCAAAATTCCTCCACAGCGCTGTAAGAGACTCATTGCAAGTTATCACAAACGCTTGAGTGCAGTTGTTGCTGCGAAGGGGGGCCCAACCAGTTATTAGGTTTTTCACACAGGGACATGTAGGTTTTTTCTCCCTTAATAATAAAAAGTTTCGTTTAAAAACTGCATTTTGTGTTCAGTTGTGTTGTGTGTGATGATCTGAAACATTTAAGTGTGGCAAAAAATAAGAAATCTGGAAGGGGGGGGGAAACACTTTTTCACATCACTGTAGCATCTGCTTTGATTCCGTGTTTGAGTTTTTGTGACACTTTGCTGTTGGAGTAATTAAGTATAAATTGTTTGTCTTTGAATAGTAATAAAGACATTGTATTTTTGTGGTGTAGTAAGCCAGAGCTGAAGGAAGAGAACACAAGTGTACAGGATGTATGTTCCTGTCAGTGCCTGGGCCCACAAGCTCGAAGTGGACGCAATTAGAAAAGTGAAACTGAGAAAAGATCGAGGAAGAATGGCTGACGTGCTTCCCAAGCTGGGAATAACCGATGCTACGAGTGTACTGCATGTCTCTACCATCAGTTGAGGCTGATACATGCAGATAGGTCTGTGCATGTTTTCCACATTTACTTATCAAAACTGTTGTCTGAATTCGTAAATGTAGATACAGTAAGTATGTGCGTGTGTAATGGGAGACACCTTAGAGATGGTTAGAAGGTCATTCATGCACTGCTCACGTAGCTTTGATCATTTTCTTCTCACCTCTGAAATAGACCAGAGAGGACAACACAAACCTTCGCACCGTGTGCAAGACGTGTGTGTGTGTGTGTGTGTGTGTGTGTGTGTGTGTATTTAAGCAGGGGAGGGGAGAGGGCTGAAGGAGTGTTTGCCTTACATGCTGATAGGGAATCCACACTTGTTTGTAGTGCACAAGCATGTGTTTGCATGACTACACTAATGTGTTTGCACCCGTACTTTTGCTTGCCAGAGCTCTCATTGGACAATTGGACGTGTCTATTCGCATACGATGTGCATGACACGCGTGTGTGCAGTTGTGAGTGTCCAGAGCTGGAATAATGATTTAAATTCTTATGTCATCTAAATTTAAGTTGTCTTAGTGTAGTGGTGTCCGTTGTGCAGCCCTGAGGTCATTCGTGGCCCGCAGCTTGTTTTTTATTGGCCCACAGCACAAATAAAATTAAACCAAAAAAACCCAGCAAAAAAGAAAGGCAAAATGTAATGAAAAAAAAGCTCAAATGTTGATACTAAAAACTAATCATAAAACAAAGCTTTGTCTTTAAATAAATACAATACAAATATAAAAAAAAAATAAGAATACGTAAAATTTGCTTAAATATGCATTTTTTTGGACAAAGCCCGTAGTCAAACATGAAACAGCTCATCATTTATACATTTTTGAAAAACAGTGAGCGAGATGCAGCAATGTTTGAACCGCAATGGCACAACTGTATGGAATTAAAAAAAAAATTACAATTAATGGGTAGTTAATTTTTTTGGATTAATCATTCATGAAAATGTAGCCAAATGCAAAGTCTTAGCACAAACATTAAATAGACAACCTTAGATGTGCACAGCACGGGTGCTTTTTTAATACTTATTTTTACTTTGTTTTGGACCAAATTACTTCACAGGCAGTCATCCCAAAAATGTCATATTAAAGAGATTTGTGCCGATGTCGCTCTTTAGTCAGTTTTCAGTTAATAGCGCTTCCTGTCAGTAAGCCATAGCTTCTTTTCTGCAGATAAAGAAAGTGGATTTTATTTCAAAAAAAATGTTTTTTCGAGCTAGTACTTGATTCAAAGAAGAATTGAAAGCTTTTCTTTTTTTTATGTTATGGGGGAACAATTATACTACCAAAGTGAAATATAGCTCAGTCTACAGTACATTACTTTCACATGTGCACTCCATCAGTGTCTACTTGATGGACTATGTTATATTCCCATTCAAAACATCAGTTGTGGTGTCCAACACAGACTGTATACAGGTGGTGAGTAAGTCAGTCCCACACACTTCGGATCAAACACTCACAGTTAAAAAGATATGATTTCATACTCTTTTTCAGTTAGAAATTTGATACCTTCCAAGAAACTGAAGCTACTAAAGTACATGATGTATTGTCATAACCTGCATATACTGTAACAAAAATAAATGATAACACAGCTGGCATTCATTATTCATCAAGACAACTGCCAAAAAAGGAGATGCTTAATCCTAATTAAATGACATTGTCTGATTGATGATTCCCACCGGGGGGGTGTGTATCCCGCGTGAGTGGAAAGATGCATTTATGTATATCCAAATTCCAAAAGCAGCAACTAAAACCGTTCAATAGGGCTTGCAGTGGAAATCCCGCAAAATGTTTTATTGCGTTCATTTTGAAGGAAAGTAACATTTGATTTCTTCTGTGGTAACTGAAATAGCAGGAGGATCGTTTACAATCATTTATTTTAACTTGAATATGAAAGGCCAACAATGCAGGAGCATTTCCAAATAAATGCACGATACAGGTGGTCCTCTGTTTGCGACTACAGTCTTACGATGTTTTGTGACTGTGATCCCATAAATGGATTGAAAAGTGAATTCCCTCGATAACTTCCCTCTAGAACTAGTTTCAGCGTACGTGGCAGAATACAATTTGTGCCGGCTACACTCGATGAAGGACAACATCGCTTATTAGTTCGCTTTTTGCATTTCATTATGTTTCCCTAGCGGCAGTGCGCCAAAGAAAAGGAAAGCAATCACCATGGAAGTGAAAATTAACCGAAAAAGCTACCAGTGGATAAATACCGCTCTTTTGGTGTCAACCGATCGACTGTCACGACCAGCATTAAGAAGAAAAAAGATTATTGAATGCCAAAGAATGTGAGAGGCGTCATGGATTCTGTGTGCTGTTACATGGAGATCTGGGAGATGGCTAGCCTGGGACAGAAAGGTCTGCAAGTGATCATCATCTGCAGATTATAAACCAATAAACTTATTGATTGTATTTATTATTTTTATTACTGTATTTTACATGTTCTTCACAGGTTGTCTGTACAGTGTGAGTGATTTAGGATTTAATTTAGGTATAACTTAGGTATAAATTCCTACTTACACTAAAACTTGACTTACTGTATATCACAGTGTAGGAATAGAACTCATTCGTAACCCAAAGAACACCTGTAAGTAAGATTTAAATTACTATTTTTGGAAAGTGAGGGTGCACTCACGGTTTGGAAAAAAGACTTGGTAGATACGTAAGGCAAAAAAGGTTGGCGAATACTGTAGGGATTCATCTTGTAAATATAATGAAAACAATATACTGTATCTAAAAAATCAAATCAGTAGATTAGGCAAAAAAAACCTCCTTCTGCACATCCAGTAAAAAGGTCAGAAAAAGTTCCATTCCACACCCATCCTGATACGAGAGACTCATTTTTCTTTTGGCCGTCCTCTACACAGATCCAGTAACAATGGACGTTCCAATAACTGTGGCTACATATAGCAGGAAACCAAAATGAAATGATCCAGGCTGTCGATCAAATTGTGATGTGTATGCAATGAAACATCACTATATGGTTTAGGAAAACCATTCATAAAACACGTAAGAGAAGAACAAGTTTTCATCACACCGGTACTCTTATGAGCACACTTTTGCTCATTGTTTGAACCAAACATGCTCTTTGTGTGTGTGTTAACCTTGACTTGATTGGTCCTTTTGGAGCTATTAAAAGAGAAAAAAATGGTGCTTACTTGAATTAATGCCCAGAAAAAAGGAGTGCTTTTGTTTCAGAGCTTTCCACAGAGACCTTGTTTGGTTGCATTTCAAATGGCTTAGAGGCCCACAGGCACCATCACTTCATTATGGAGGTATTGCAGCATCCTAGGCAGGGGGGAAGGGATGCAACACATGCTTGCTTGGGTGTCCCAGAGGTCTTAGTGGGAGAAAACACTGGAAGCAGAATAGACGTGAAATATGAGACAAAATAGTGGAGAAAGAAGTACATTCAGAGAAGAACGGCACCTGTGCGCTCAAGCTGTCTGAGACCGCCGGAGAGAGGAGAACGTTCACACTCGTGAGACAGGGTGTAGATCGAAATCATACATATAGCAGTGGTTCTCAATTATTTACTGTTGCCGACATTGAAGAAAATTTTGAGTTGCCCCACCCCTCCACTTTATTTTTATAGTTTTTATTTTGTAAAGACACTTTTGTGCTCATTTTTTTAAAGCCCTATTGTAAATTATATTGTAGTAATCCCTCGTTTATAGCAGTTCATTGGTTCCAGTCCGTGATAAGTGAATTTTAGGATGGAATATTTTCATAGTTAGAGCATAGAAAACCTGTTTATGACCTTCCGACCTACCTACGGTTTTTAACATTGTTAGAGCCCTCTAGACCTGAAATAACACCCCTATAGTCACCTTTACTGTATTATCAAATATAGTATAATAGTATAGTAATATAGTATAGTAGTATAATATAGTATAACATAATAACAGTAAATAAGCCATTTAAGACATATATTAGACTCATGGTCATATGCGTTGCTGCAAATGTCTTTTTGCGGGGGATGGACGGTAAGTGACATCGGGGTTCAGAGTTAAGCTTCAGCTAGGCCTGGTTGCAAAAGTAGCCCGTGTTTTTATTGGGGATTTTTATTAGGAATTATTGTGCCTGGCGGCTGTGTCTAGCCAAACATTACAATAAGATTACTGACACCTAGTGATCAGTGTAGAATACTACATATCAAAGTCTATGAAAGCCTTACATTTGTATTTTAGTTCATTTAGCCACTTTTATGCTTGAAAATGCTTAATTTGGCCAAAAAATGCGTATAATTTGCTTAAATATTTGCTTAAACATTGGTGAGTAGCTTCATCCAAATCTTGCTTGGTAAACCGCATCTTTCAATGACATATAGGATGGACATATGCGTCCTGACCCTTCAGAATGCAGTAGATAGGATACACATCACATTTATATCTACATACAAACGAGTCGCATTTGAAAAAAAATCAGATACAGGTCAGATATGAATGAGAATAAAAAAATCTGAATTGACCTGCAGTGTGAGTTCTCCTGGTGAAGCAGTCTCAAGTTGTCCTGCCACAACTCGCACCGAAAGACGCAAACCTCACAAGATCTCCTCGTAGATGCGTTGGTTGATCGTCTGGCCCTCAAAGACGGTAGATGTCAACTTATAAATGATGTGACGCCTTGGAGGATGCTGGATCACATTCGTCTGAAAGGGTGACATTTTGTTTTCCCTTTCTTGCAGTTCCATGTTTTCCATTTATCTGTGTGTCACTGAATGGTCCATCCATTCCCAAACATTCTGTATTGCTTGGTTGAGGGGAACTTAGGGAAACTACAATATGATCAGCATACCTTTCCACTAAATCTTATTTTTTACGTGATGATGCGGCCAAACTCTCCACTGGGCTGGAATGGTCTCAAGTGGGCCATTATCGTTTTCTCTTTTACCTCACTTGTCTGCAGTTGGATGTCTGTTGTTAATGGCAATTAAGTGCAAAAGCATGAAATGGACTCATCGCACTTTCATCTCGTATCTCATCTCTATTCTGCACACACCCGAGCTATTGATTCTGTAATGTCAGCAGGGGAAAAAAGATGCATGTACATTGGGATCCATCAAAAACACATCAAACAAACTAGTAGCAAGACTGGCTGGGGAAGAACACAAGGAGAAGGAACAAAGACGAGCCTTCTCTTTATAAAGACCAACAAACAGCCTTCAGCAAAGCAGCTGTTGTACTTGAAACATCGTATTGCAACTTCATTCACAGATAATGATATGGTAGGTTGTTTTGTTTAAAAAATGTCCAGTAATAAATCCCTAATAGTGCATCGGCATCACACATCGTTAGAACAGCTAAAACATTAAGAGATGATCTGGGCGAAAAAACACATTTGAGTAGTTGAGTCAGAGAAGGCATATTTAGACACAGACTCTCATTTCCTCCTGATGAGCAACAATGGGTTTGTGTGGCTCGACTCGGTTTCACACTCAAAGCAGCCTGAAGCACTGCAAAGCCTCAAATGACCAGCACACAAGTGGGCCAGGAAAAATTCACCTCAAAAACACTTCAACTGCCAAGATACATTGTAACTTGTTCAACGATATTACAGGCAGCTGCCAAAAAATATTCATAAGCGTAAAGTGGCTGTGTTGAATTTGGTAGAAATCAAAGCCTTGCAAAAAAAAAAAAAAGGGGGGTGGGGGGGGGGGTCCCCCAAGAAATGAGTACCGGAAAGTAGGGGTGTCACGAGACGAGACGATGCGATGACTTTGGGTCAATGAGAACAAGATGTGACAAGATTTTAATACACCGTGCCCCGTCTGCCGCCCGAAGTCAGCTGGGATAGGCTCCAGCATACCCCCGTGACCCTAATAAGGAGAAGCGGTATAGAAAATGGATGGATGTTATGTGGCCTGCACTACTCCATTCTTGAGAATGTTTCCAACTTTGGCCTGTTCCCGGCTGCCTTTCCAAGGGACGCCTAACGTAATTATTCCGTGCACTCACTACATTGTCTGTGTTTTAAAGGGGGCTGTGTGGAGAATGCATTGGTTCTGCAGATCCCAATCAATTGGTTTTGATAAACCTGTCAAACAACATTCCTTTTTTTTTGCTTTCCAATATATAATGGTAATGGTCGACTAGGGGTCTAGTTCTCTAGTACACAGTACTAGTACTCTAAACACACAGATCATTTACGTTGACCACGACAAAGATGGCACCTCCCAGTATTTTCTAAGCACCCATTTCCTTAATTTGGGGGGGATCCTTACATATGAAACCAATCTCATCCAATCTTATCTACCTCTGCAAAGGTCTGAAAGTCAGCCACTGTCCCCTTGTGCTCTGCCAGACTGACAGCAAGCAATCAAGCTCAGTCTAACACTATTTTTCTTTTAACACCAAAGCAGGTGTGCAGTGTAACCTGTTGTGTTTTTTTTTTGTTTTTAAAATGTGAAAAATAAAAGACTAAAGGACCTGATGTAATTTAGTAGTTTGGACAGCAATTTTCCAAACTTTATTTATATTTGAGAGAACTACCTCATGTGCACTTTAAACAGGTCTCTATTGTTTCACGCGTATTGTTCACCGGTGACGGTGATGCTGGAAGCAGACCATTTCCGCCCTTGCTGTCATCATGGAAATATTACTGTGGTTGAGATGGCTGTTGTTATGTCCATTGTTCTCTCATCCCTCCCCCAGTTGCCTAACCCCTCTGTCCTATTTTCTCTATCTACCCTCTGTCCCTCTATGCTGTGTCGCACAACGCAACTGCTCGAGACAGACGGCCACCCCACAGAGCCTGTGTTCTTCTCTGGATGGAGTTTTTCAAGTGCTTGCTCATGTGGGTTGTTTCTCCGTCAGTTGGTTCCTCTTAAATGTATGAGGAGCATTGTTCGAGACCCGCCCCATGTGTAAGGTGCCTTGAAATAACTTTTTAAAATAAAATTGACTTGACTGATGTTAAATTTACCCCCCAAAAATGCTTTTTTTTTCTAAACAAATCATAAATTTGTTGTTAATATTGATATACATAAAAATACAGAATGACAACTGAAAAGGAAATGCCACAGAAGTCTAGCATTCTGTGAGACGTAATAAAATGCAGCTTGCCCCTTTAAAGACTAAATATCTGATGTTGTATTACAGCAGTGGTTCTTAATCATTTTCTGTCATGCCACCCCCAGAAATGTTTTCACCATTACTATTGAGAAACTGATAATATCTATTTATTTATCTGTACTGTACAGACTGAACACAAAACTGAAAGCAGAAAAACACACAATGGAGAGCTTCACCGTGAAGCATACAAGCGTATTCCTGAGTCACATTGCGTGTTGAGTATGATAAATTTGCACTGAAAGTACTCCCAGCCTCTCACGCCCCCCCCGCTATTTGAGAAGCACTGTTTCACAGGAATAATATCTTGTTTGGGCAATCTCTTTGCAGGTTCCGACAGCAATCATATTTTATAATCACATCATACCATTTGCATTGTATCTTCCCTAGCTGCTACCTTCTTTCATGGATTGCAGTGAACTGAATAATGAGGTCTACAATGAAAAGGACAACTGCACTAGATCTGAAGCTTTCAGCTCAAGATGATGTACGACTTTGTGGTGACAGTTTGAGAGTTTAATTCATAAAAAACCCAACTTACTGTACTGTAGCTGCATTTTAGTTGTGCCTCGGGCAAATTGCAGAGACAGCCAAAACTCCTAGTGTTATATATAGCACATGGATTATTCATGCCAGAATGACATTACAAAAAGCTAAACCCACAATAACAAAGTCAGACCTCCAAATTCTGTGATGCCGATGGACCTCCAACTTGTTCCAATTTCAAAACAGATAAATTGATGAAGATGGCACAAGCAGCAAGTGAATAAATATCCAAATTGAATTGGTTCCAACCGCAAGTAGGATGTTTTGCCAGATTCTTCTAAGATGTTTTGATAATAACATTATTCCTAAAAGTTGAGGGTTTTTTAAACCAAATAGGGAATACAGTATTCCCTCCTTTATGGCGGTTAGTTGGTTGCAGACCCTGCCTTGATAAGTGAATTTCCGCAAAGTAGGATTCCTTATGTATAAATATTGTCTTAGTTACGGCGTAGAAAACCTGTTTACAATCTTTTAAATACATTTTTTAACATTATCAGAGCCCTCTGGACGTGAAATAACACTCATCTAGTCACCTTTATATTCATATTACCAAATTTTAGCCTGTGTTATGATTATTATCATCATTATTATTATTATACTATTAGAAGTATGCCTGTTGTGAAATAATTTAAACATTAACAGCAATTAAAGGCTGTTGTTCTGGAGCTCACGTCTGGTATGTGTCTCACCGAGCAATCACTGACACCTTGTGACCAATTTAGAATACTATAGTCAGAAGTTGAATGGCGGTGTACTTCAGTTCATTATGTATACTTTTTGACTAATAATAGCCCATGGGAAACCACGAAACGGTGATCGTTTTTTAATTAATCCATTTTTGAAAACCGCGATAGAGAGGGAGGGATGTTCAAACCGCTATGTACTGTAGAGCCGAAATTCAAAATAGTTAACAGGCTGATCTCAGCATTGGAATAACAATCGGTCTCTCGTGTTGTGTTGTCGCCACTCCTTAATAGCGAATAAATTGCTTTGGAAGCATAGCAGACCCCTCAGTGTGTTCAACCCCCCCGTCTGTCCAAAGTGGCCTTCCCCCTTGGCCTTCTACGATTACCCCCTCCTCCCTGACTCCCCTGCCTGGGCAACTTCTTTGCCCTCTTGTATCCGGCCTTTTAGCGTGACAATCCATTATTTTGACGGCTCTCAGTGAAAGAAAGAGTGAAAGAGGCAGAAAGACGGGGGCTACTTTGACTTTCAGACTACGACCCTTTTTTTTTTTTTTTTTAAAGCAGTCCCCCAATATCCCCATCATTTCTATACGTAGTTCATTTTCTAGCTTTTGAATGTTTTCTTTATAAAAACCCCTCCCACAAAAACAATGTGGTAAAAATGTGTGTCTTTGTGCTAAAGTTCAATGTGCAGATATAAAGATCACCAAGAGTTGCAAAAATGCATGAACTAGGGATGCTCCGATCGGGGTGTTATGCTACCGATTCCGATACCGATCGCCCATGAGTGAGATCGGCCAATGACATGGATTAACTGTATATTTTTAAATTTACAGTATTTATGTGGTATTGGCCAGGGACAATTCCAAGGACATGGACCAATTATACATTTTTCAATTCATTTATAATGAGTGCTATGGGCCAAAGCGGAAAAGTCAGGACAATTCCAATTTAGATAAAAATATATTTTACTTACTTTTTGAAGACAACTGCTGATGGGAGGATGAGACGCCTTCTTTAAGGCAACGATGGCAAACTTCCACTGCTGAGAACGGTTGCTCTCATCCGATGAATTCAATTATTTTTTGGGCCGTCTGACTGTCACACACATACGGGTGAGTGGCTGCGTTAGCTGTCGTTTGACGTGTGCTGCCGTGAGCCTCCAAAACTCACCATCCTCTGTCAAGTGTTGTTCTTTGACTGCCGTATTAAAGGTTTTTACCCCTGCAAGACAGTTAGATAGACAGCCATATGTTAGCAGTCAGGTTCCACACGGCAGACATGATTGCTTTTGTTTTGAGGGAAAGTGTGAGGACGACACTGCCCAAGATGTTAATTAGGGTAAACTAACTAAGCAGTGACAAAGGCAGTGACAAAACTATAAATTCATGTTTGTAAATTCTATTACATCCTGAAAACTGAACAAATTATAATAAACAACAAGCTAACAATTATTTAAAGTGTATTTTTGGGATAGACAGCTAGATAGCTAGCTAGCTAGCTAGCTAGATAGATAGATAGATAGATAGATAGATAGATAGATAGGATCGCCTATGTCCCCAATGATGGTCCAGGTCCCAAATACAACGGCCGCCATTGCTAATAATACTGGGCAGGGGCAGAAAAACCTGCGCACATTTCATTTGTTGTACAAAAAAATTAAGAAAACTACGAAAGAGTATACATTAAGGACTTCCTTTATGTTGATCCATTCGTTGTTCGGAAGTCCTAACCAGATGCTCGCTTCCCCTCAGACTGTGTCAAACATGAACTCACCAAGCAGTATAGTTCGAGACAGATGGCACAGTTGAATGTTGCTATACAATCAATGCTAAGGCAAACTGTCACTTGAAGAGAGGGAGAAACGAGGGGAATGCGTGCACCCCCCACCCTTCTCACCATGCCTTTCTCCCTGGTGGTGTGTCATGTTTCGTTGGGATAATAGGTGTCACGGTGAGACCCCTTTGGTCTATGCGCTCTGGGGGACTCCAGTGTCACATACACACTAATGCAACGGCATGCACACACACCTTCAACCATGTGAGCACAAGCAGCTCATTCTGTGGATCATGGGAACCACAGATGATCCTCCACTGCTCTCATCTTTCTGTTCCGATCCTCGCATCTATCCTTCGCTGTTCCATGGCGCTTCTCTTTCTCTATTTGGTCAAGTGCCAGATGGAAGGAACCCTTCCCTTGCTTGATCAAACAAGTCATCGTCCATTGAGGTCTGTATGGTGCAAGTTTGTTTGTTGCTGTTTCAAACCAAGTCCAGATGTCAAATTTAATACAGGCCTCATTGGGTTACCACAAAGCAACAGCAGCAATAAATCTACATAGAGCCACATAGTCTTCTGAATGACATTATGATACACGTGTGTCTTTGGACGATCACCAAGGAGCTGTCACAGAGTCGACAAAGTTATTCACTTCCCGTCTAAATTTGTAACCAGACATTAGATGGTAATATTGAACCTACTTTTCTGAACAGTCTAAGCCCTATCCATTTACTTGTCCTCTTTCTCCTCCTTTCTGACATGACAGGAAAAAGCCATCATAGCCACGAGGCATAACGAGCAGGAGGCAGCAAGATGGAGGGATGAAGCGGGGGCAGATATCCCTGCAGGTAAATACACCCTAGCAGGTCTTACAATCCTCCAAGGGGATGAACATACTGTAGCAAGTGTGTGGGTAACAGAGAGATTCATCAAGTGCTTCTGTTTCCCTTTAGGTAGTTGATATGTTGTGCTGTACGTGCAGGGGTGGCTTTTTCTTGTAATTTTATGACTACACCTTTATTCTTTTTGGTTTTTTCTCATAGTCCAACTTTTGAACAAAATATAATTTTTTCCTTCATATTTCAGTCTTGCTCCCTCCGGGTTGGGAATGAGGTCCTGCCCCAGGTGGAGGAGTTCAAGTATTGTGAAGTATTGTCAAGTATTGTATGCGTGAGGTCTATAGGCGGATCCGCGCAGCGTCTGCAGTAATGCGGTCGCTGTACCGGACCGTCGTGGTGAGGATAGAGCTGAGCCGGAAGACAAAGCTCTCAATTTACCGGTTGATCTATGTTCCCACCCGCATCTGTGGTCATGAGCTTTGGGTTGTGACCAAATGAACGAGTTTCCTCCGTACGGTAGCGAGAATCACCCTAAGAGGTAGGGTAGGAGCTCGGTCATCTAGGAGGAGCTCAGAGTAGAGCCGCTGTTTCTTCACATCGAGAGGAGCCAGTTGAGGTGGCTCGGGCATCCAGTCCGGATGCCTCCCGGACGCCTCCCTGGTGAGGTGTTCCGGGCATGCCCAGCCGGGAGAAGGCGCATGGTGGTGTTGCGTTCTCTTCTTCTTGTGGGTGGCGGGAGTCAAGTGGCAACCAACTTTGAGGCGCATTACCGCACCTACCATGTTGTTACGAACATTATACGAGTTATACAAACGTTATACTGCAACCAGATCGGCCCGATCTCGTCGCAGAAGCCGATATTATCCGATCTTCAAAATACAGCGGATTGGCAGGTGATCCCGGTCCTGAGGATCGGATCGGAACATCCCTGCCGCAAACGTTGTTTACGTTTTCAGTGAAATAAGGTGAGATGCATGATTTTGTAGAAATGTTTGCATTGGCTGACATCCCATGAGTAACGTTAGCAAAGCTGCATCCACTTCTGAATTACTGGTCCAAATTGTCCAACAATGTCTTGCATCAACAAAGTGTATATGCAAGTGAGCTGACGTCTGCATTGACACACAAAGTGAACTTCTGAGTATTTCTGGGTTATTTTCCCACACGGACACACACACACACAAGCACACACACACACAAACAGTCATGAGTCATGTCACATTCACAGACAGTTGGAAAGCACATACCTTTAACACTTTTGTGGTAAGTTTCATGGTTATCACTATTTTTTTTTTTTTGCATAATCTTGCCAATAAATTCATAGCGATGAAAACATCTATCTCACTATCTCACTAGAAGATAAATACATTTTACAGCACTTTGGCTCCCACTACACTAACAAACACCGTCTGCGTTACAACAGCTTATCTTGTAAAATGTATTTATGGCAGAAGACATCCAGTAGGATTTTGTCATTGTCATCACCCTGAGTAATAAATATGTTTGTACCATCTGGAGACACGCACAAGCACTGTACGGTATGAGTGTGCCGCATCCATTAGTACAAGTGATGGTAAACTCTACTCCTTTTACTGACTCGAGTTTTTGTGAGTCACTCACTAAAGTCAATCAAGTACCCGATTCACTCGAGTCGGGTGTCACGGCACACAGCAAAAAATAAATGAATACTCACACAGAGACTGCCAGAGACATGGACCTGCACCAAGCAAACATCTCATCGAGATGGTTGGCCCATTACAGCGACACGTTTGGATGTGGCAGATCTGCTTGTTAAACAAAAGCAAGAAAATGGATCAAACTTAATAAAGCACCTTTCTGCAAAACAGGCTGGTTTCACCGCGGGAATCCACAGTATTATTCCACAATATCAACAAATTCTGATTGTGCAATGATGTTTTAATGGCCAAATACAATCAAAAGTATTTTTCTGCCTTACCTGTGAAAGGTGATCCCATGAGATCTTGTTCGGACTGTAAACCGGTTGGTACAATTCCATGCAGAACATGAATTATAGTTACACAATTAATGACATGTTGCCTGGCTTCCTTTTTAAGTTTGCTAGCGGCAGCAGGGTAAGTAAACAAGTTAACAGAGACGAACGCCCGTGAGTCCTGGTTCTCAGTAAAAGAACTCGAGTTTTGAATGACTAGGTCAATGACTCAGCCATCTCAGCCGCAAGTCATTTAATCCAACGAGTGACATGGCATTTCACACCAAGCCACAAAGCCATCATTTTGACTCTTGCGCAGATTTAAAATGCAACTTTGATGTTAATTTTGAAGCGAACAGCAAGTTATCATTACACTGTGGAGAAAAGAATGGGACAGTCATATATATCAAAACACCTGGACGAACCGCATCTACAGTCACTGCATTGTTGAACACTCAGCGGACACCATTTGAGGTGGAAACCATATAATTTACTGCTCTTTGTGGGTTGTTTGAGCACAGTGGAGTTACACAGAGTCCCTCGCCATCTGTGATTGCATTTTTGTAACTCATCTTCATAGACGGCACAAGGCATTGTTTTGTTTTTTAAACCTCTTAACAATTTAACATCTGCATGCAACCTCGACACCACCGTGTTATTAGGCTACAGTCAGCATATGTAAGGGCCTTTTTTGTTGTCAGTGTTATATTTGTCCGAACAAAGGTACCTTTAGTTGTATCAGGCATTAAAATGAATGAGAAACTGAAGAAATAAAGGTGGTCTAATCATTTTTTCCATGACTGAATATATGTGCAAATCTTTTATTCTGTTTAAATTTAGTGGGTGCGGCTAATATACCAGTGTGCCCTAAAGTCCGGAAATTAGTTTTTGGACAAAATGTGTATTCTTTTCATTTTTTTAAGTACCGGTTCGGACACCGTTTAAGCACTGGCACCGTTTCAAAACCGATTTGGCAGCAGTATTGGATAATATGTAAACAGTACCCAACCCTATTTTTAAGGCTTTTGGCCTTTAACTTTTGATCGGCATGCAGTTTTCAAACAATTACAGACTCTCTATTTTTGATCTCTTGCTTCTGTTTCTTGTTTTTGCATTTTGATGCTCTACTTATGATCTAGTTACAATCCACTGTCTCAAAATCCAAAGACCAATTTTTATCCAGTCTTTTGATTTTGTAAACATCACACCAGGCGGCTGACTCGGACATCACAGAAGTCTGTCTCGCTTTGCCGCAGCTACGTCTCTGATGTGTCAATCTGTGTAAAACGTTACTCCTGACTGTGTTTGTTGTAGAGCTGACAATTCTAGATGTGAAAATATGTATGACAACACAGATGAATTATCACAAGCTAGGGACAGTTAAAATTATATCAGTGCTGAGATACTTTTAGATTAAACAACAACATATTGTGTATTTTCACTTGCTCCGCCTCCCTCCCCTTCACTTTTTAAGCCAATTTATCCCCTCAAATAGGTATTATGTAAAATAACATGTAGCACAGTGAGGAGGCTGACTGCGGGGCTCTTATTTCCACCATTCCAACCCTTCTGCTGTCATGCTCTCTCAGAGTATTGGCCCAGATGAGACCAGTGGAGGTCACCTGCTGACCCCTGAACCCTCTGTTGACCACAACGTCATAGTATGTCGCCATGGTGAGGACAAGGGATTAGTCTCTACAGAAAGAGTAGCTATTCTTGTCTTTTTTTTTGTTTCTCATGGGTCTTCAAAGGAGTATTTGAGTTAGGAGACAAAACTGTGAGTTATTAGGGACAGGAATGTTTGTGCATTTGCATCTGTGGAGGGTGGGTAGCTTAGAAAGGATAACCTCTGACCCTAGGTTTCATAAATACAGCTCACTGACACACGCACACACAGCTAGCTCTGTAATGTTATCTTTTTATTAGGACGTATACTCCCACGTTCATTCACTGAATTCTTGTCATGGCCTACACACTGCATTCATTTCCACTTACTTCAAATTGTACTTCAACATTACCACTACAGCATATTTTCACACCTAAAAGTTGCTGATTTGTATCACAACGGCTTGCTTTTTGACCCCTAAAGGGAGGCAAATGTCCAAAATAAGCCTGATTTATGTGTGACAGATTTATGCCCCCTGAGGCACGTACAGTTAAACGAGATGGAGAACATTCACTTGGGAGATGTCATCATTTGTTTCAGGGAGGACGGACAGAGTCTTCATACTTTCCAGTATTTATCATGAACGCTGATCTGGTCTGGTTTAAATCTACTTTTTACAAATAGATTATAAATTAAAAACTACTAAGATGACAAGTAAAGAATGTAGTCTATAGCAAAGCTGCTGTGTGTCAGCGTATGTCTGCTGGTGGTGTCACTTAACCCAAGCTGGCAGAACAATCCGTCACCGGGGTCAGAGTTCAGCTCCAAGGTGTCTAAAATATGGGCCATAAATCACCTTCACCCCAGTTCCATTCACAAACACTCCCCATGGGTCCATGCATTCACTTAACAAGACAGAACTGCAAGCGGAGGCTGACTGTGTTTTGCAGTGTCAGATTTTTTTCCACAACACACACACGCACGCCCCCCCCACCCCACACACACACACACACGCACATTAAAGTGGCTTTCAGTAAATATGATAAAAATAAGAGATTGATTTTCTTTTAGTTTTTGGGCTACAGCAATACCTCATTTGTCGCAGTTAATTGGTTAAGTGAATTTCAGTGACGCAGTATTGCTTATTTATAAATGGAATATTTTCATAGTTACAGCACAGACCTTCTAAATACGGTTTTAACATTATTAGAGCCCTCTAGACGTGTAGTCACCTTCACGCCCGTATTTCCCAATATAGTAGACATAAGAGTAAATAACCCATTTAAGACATAGTAAATAAGACTTGTGCTCATGTGTTGCTATAAATGTGAGAGTGAGTGGTGGACAGAAAGTGACGTTGGGGGTAAAAAAAAAAATTATTTGTGACTGTTGTGAGCTCATTCAAAACTGCAATAAAAGCCTGTTCCGGCGATCAAGTCTGGTGCTTGTGTCTCACCAAACATTACCGTAACATTACCGACACCTAGTGACCAGTAAGGAACATCTTTGAATGTGTCTATGAATGCCTTACGTTTGTATTTTATTTCCTTTAGCCCTTTTTATGCTTACGTACATAATACGTATTCAACCAGCATGATATATTCATTAATATATTTTTGAAAAACCGTGATAGAGTAAAGCCGCAAAATTCGATCTGCAAAGTGGAGAGTGAAGACAAGCGTATCACCCTGCATCTAAAATCACAGATATGCCAATCGTGCTGATATTGGATCGATATCAGTATTGACCGACACTCAAGGCTGCAATGTCCGTACCATATTGGATGTGAAAAAGTTGTATCGGGACACCCCTAGTTAAAAATGTAGGTTGAAACACTTAAAGGTTTTATGATGGCAAAAGTCTGGCTTTTGAAATATTTAAGTTTGAGAGTGGGACCAGGTCACAGATGAAGTTGTTAGTCAAAGGTTTCATTGTACTTGTTTAGTGTTGCAATGACAGCGATCTGTGCAAAGCACAGGAGAAAGGATGAAATGTTGAGTAAAGCACATTTAGGGAAAAATAAGCATGTGGTGTGTAGCCCTAAAGAAACCCAACACATGCTGTGTACTCTTACCTCCTGGGAAACCTAGATGGCAAAACAAGAGGAAAGAGGAAGACGAAAAGGAGAAAGAAAAAAAAATACACACAAAGCCGGAGGTCAGAAGGTTATAGTTGGCCACTGGCATGAGTCAAAGGTTAAAACCCGCCTGCATCCTGTCAACAAATAGCAGCAGCAGCCATGTTATCTGTCTATCAACAAGTGGTGCATGCTGTGAAGGCTATTTGTGTTGCTCAGAATTCTCTCAGAGTGATTTTATCGCCTTTTCTTCTTGCAGTGGTCTGGATGTTTTAAAAGCACATGTGAATAAAACAACAGCAACCGTTGTTCTTTCTATTACGTAAAACAGCGAGGAACAGATACTGTAGACTGACTTTGTTCAACATATCCACAGAACACGCAGACCTATGGGGGCCAAAATACATCATTTAGTGTTTATGACTATTTAAGGCACTTGACGACGAATAAACGAATGATTTGGTCAGTAGTTTGGAATGAAAGCGTCTATTTAGGTTGAACGTGCTAATTATGTGGGTCAGTTTTATTTTAAGAGAATAATAGTCTTTAGTTGCAAAACATTATTTTGTATCCTCAGGCATTCTTTTTAGCAAATCAAAATCAACAAGCAACATGGAGAGTTTGAAAAGCGAAATAAACTTCACTTATAAAACAAACTGAAAATGTTGCGAAAAAGAAAGGACAAACTGGAGGTAGATGAATTCATACATTTTCGACAAACTGGAAATTAAATGCTGAAACTGTTTAACAAAAGCATGCCGGTTTGTATTTTCTATTAGTTTTTATTAGTGTAAAAAAGGAAAAAGGGACCCGCTTTGCAAGTTCGCCTGAAGGAGGACCAAGTTCACTTTCTGGTCCACTTCAGGTGTGATGGGGTTTCAGTACTCAGTGTTCTGTTCACACTTCACACTAACAAATAAAGACGATTGCCTGAAATTGTGCCTACACTACACTGTCGTGGTTATCGTACAATATATCGTACAATATTGCGCATAACAGACTGTTGTATCTGTGGTACGTTGCCTCTTGTTGGATAAAGATGTGGACAGACTACACCCAGCATCACACGCCAGCATCAAATCACGCAATATTTAGTTTACACACTCCTACAGTGTCCCGTCAGTAAAGTTAAACGTGAGGGTAAACGTTCATTTATCCATTTCTTTCATCATTTAGAATGGTTTAGTATTGTTTTCTGCATGTAAAACTGATTATTCTGTGTAAAATGTATTTTTGTTCAGAGTTTTGGTCTGTAACAAATAACAGCATTTACACTATTCCTTATGGGAAAATTAGTTTTGGTTTTCGTACGTTTTGGTTTTTGGCTGACCTTTTGGAACAAATGAACAACAAAAACCAAGGTACCACTTTGTTTCGATGAATAAAATGCAAATTAGTGGTGATGGTTACAGTAACATGATGGTTAAGTTGTGGCAGTGGTATTGCTTTATTGAATCACAATAAACTTGTGCTAATGTTTCTGTGTTTAATTTATTCAAGGATGTAATGGGCCACCGTACTTAGCATCACGTTCAAGGTAACACAAGCAAAAATGCTTATTATTTATTCTGTAAATTCATAAATCTCGGTCCATTAAGCACACATAATGTCAACCTTGGTCTGTTTTACTTTGGATGGCTGCGTGAAAACACCCTAAGAACACATCAAATAACGTATTGCAAATTTAGAGAATACACTGCAATGTCGACGTGCAGGAAACAAGCTGTACAAGGATAGTCAAGCCCAGGCGCATCCTACTTACAAATGCAGGAGCTTTTCACATCAGCATGCGTAATAGCATTGAGCTGACAAAAAAGGGCTCGGCAGGAAGGCTGTAGGTGTCCCCTGTTGACAGGCGCACTCGATAGTCTGGAAATTACAGTAATTGAGATGCCCATAAAAATGTTACGTTCTGTGTTGTCACTCTGCTGCCGCCTGTCTGCCTTGTCCTTGCAGTGCACTGCAGTCCTGCAGAGGGCGGAGATACCTGCACACACCTGCACCCAATTCATCGTCTACCTTCATAAGCATGGCAGCCAGAGAGACTCTTTTCTAGATTGTAACCTTCCTACTTCACACGCCCACCGCTCTGCCTGGCTCCGTGTTAGCTATTACCTTGCTTCCCACTTTCTGGCTTTTAGTATATCTTGTTGTGAGTACACATCCTGCTAGCTTTTTCTGCAGTGTCTTCCATCTGCTAAGGTTAGTGTTTGCCAGCCTGGTTTGTCTTGCGGCTGTGTTTTTTGTTGTATGATCTGTGCCACGTTTTAGCCTGTTTTCAGTCGTGATTTTTGTTGCATTTTTGGGTATTTTCTTCCTTGGCTGTACTTTTCCCTGTGTTGAGGACACATTTTTTTAGAATAAAGATTTTTTTAGTTGTACCATCTCCCTGCATCATGGGTTCCTACAAAAGCCCCCCCCCCCACACACACACACACATATGCAATAAAAGTGATTCTAATTATTAAATATGATTCAGATTCCTACATTTTTTGGATGTTGGAAACGTGTCCTGTTTCTTTTTTTCCAAGTGCTCTGACCATTTGTTTTGTGGAGTTCTATGCACAAATGCCAAAAATGGTCCTATCTTGCAATGTTAAAGAATCCTTACAAAAATTACAAAAATCCTTACAAATTTTGTCAGTTTTCAATATCTCATTTCTGACAATTCCTGAAAATTGCATCCAAATCCATTCAGAGCTTTTCAAATTATTTGGAACACAAACAGACAAACGCCAGCAAAAACATAACCTCTGCGCTGCGCTTGGCGGAAGTAATAAATAGAATATTTTTGTAGTTATAGCATGGAAAACCTGTTTATGACTTTGTAAATATGGGTTTTAACATTATTAGAGCCCTGTGGACTATTATTCTTTGTTTACATCACATTGCGCAGGCAATGGGATCACTGCAAGGACATAACAGACGGCTGCCGCTAGCATAGCAAGCTACCGAGCTAACTAGTTAGCCTCTCCAATTTACTTATTCTAAACTTAAGTCTTTCAAACGGAGTAGGAAAGACCAATTCCACACGAAATGAGAGGAGAACCCTTTTTTCAGTTGGTCTCAGCCATGGCATGTCCGTTGCAGCCATGGCATGTCGGCTCAGCTCTGCCGGATCAGTAGCCAATCACCAGGCAATGTGAAATCTAATGTAATCCAACGTCATGTCTCATAACATTACCAGAATACTACATATAACTTGTCTTTCAATATTGCTAGACTAATAATAATAAGCCATAGTCAATCACTGAACAGCAATCGTTTATTAATTATTTATTGAAAACCGCGATGTAGTGAGGGGCCGATATTCGAACAGCGATAAAGCGAGGGACAACAGTATGCGTGTATGTACATATTGACTTGATTGAATGACATGTGTTTTCTACTGATACAATTGATTATTTGGGACAAAGAAATTCTTATAAAAATAACTTCAAAAATTTTTTTTTTTGCCCAAAAATCTGCCAATTTGTGAGGACGTGAATGCTGAATGATGAATATGCAGGCATTGCAAAAGTGACATTCTAAGTTTAATATCAAAATGAAATCCAAAACCCCATTAGAGTTGTAAGTAACACCAGTGGTGCAGGAACATATATTCTCCAATACACATTAAGTGCATTCATCAAGAAGCAAGTCAAGCTGGAGTTCATATGAGACACAGCTTAAGCGCGAGCCAGAGATGACAGAAATTAAGGCGGCGGTCTGCTTTTATTGGAATGTTATCTGGAAACCACAAATGTTCTCCCGACTTTACAGAGGAAAATTTATCCCACACATATTTTACAGTAGAGTGTAGCACAGCTCATAAACAGGAAGAACAGTGAAGCAGATGACAGATCACAAAAAAAAGTAGCCTCGACTTTGACTTTTGACCTCGACATGAGTCAGCGTGTGCAGAGCCAAACAAGTAGGAATTCCCCTCCCTGTAAACGGCGCTCAGGTCACAGAAGAAGAGTGAAGAGCCATTGTCAAAGCAGTCCTGTCTTATATGGGATGGCATAGAAGCAACATCACAACAACATATTTAAGCCACTGTATACCTCACACTTGTGTTACTGTATGATAATGGACCAGAGGTTACTTTTTAAGGCCAGCGTGCTGCAACACAGTGGAAGGGTGGTTACCACAGCTACTTGACAGCAAGACAGTTCTGCTTTCACAGCTTGTGTGCTCTCCCTGTGCTTGTGTGGATTCTCAGCAGTACAAAACAAAACATGTTAGGTTCACTGAAGACTTTAAATTATTCATGGAGCTGACTATTCCCACCCCAGATAGACAGAATTTTACCAAATATACATTCTAAATAGCCATAAATTTGTTAAAGTTATGAATATACTACTCGGCAGTGTGACTAGAGGGTTGCAGGTTCAAGCTATGCTTTGGACCATAACATGCCGCACAGTCGGGGGCTTTCAAACTAGCACCATTTGGTAAGTTTTAATCGTTTTCTCGTTTGGTGCAGTTGGTCTGGTCTACCCAACACAGTAACCGAACTCGGGTGTAGACCAAATCAACAGGTCCCAGACGACCCAAGTTCCAAACAAACTTGGCGTGGTTCATCGTGGTGTGAGAGCAGTTTGCCCTCAATTCGCTCCAACTGATTAATGAACCCCTTTCTACCCAGATTATTTCCTCATCGTTTCAGAGTTGCTGTTCAAGATTCAAGAGTTTTATGGTCATACGCACAGTGAAACAGGTAGTTGCTGTGTGGGTTCCGACAATGACATTTTTTAAATTTTGTACAGTGACAATATTGGAGGTAAGGTTGGGCGACATTGACCTTAGCATGTATCACGATATTTTTGGGACATATCGCAATATGACGATATAATAACATTTAGCTGAGTTTTGTATGAAAAGCTACAAGCCTTAACCCATATCATTAAATACACTTGTCTCAAATTGTAAAGCACATTTATTGATTTATTGGTAACAAACTGTGCAATACGGCAAGTGAATTTTGTGTCTACCAAACTATATCAGTGCAAAGTATTCAGAATTCAGGTATACAGTTCAGTAGAAACTGCAAATTGCAAAACAGTAATACAAGTAAATATTGTCCTTTTCCATCCATCCATCCATCCATCCATTTTCCTCCACTTATCCGGGTCGCGGGGGCAGCAGTCTCAGTAGGGTCCTTTTCCACTGAGTATAAAAGAATCATTTCTTTGGCTGAATAATAAATATGACACTGCATCAGTCAGTTCATGCCACCGTTTACTTTTCTTGTCGTAAGGAAGGCCATGAGCCAAAGTGTTCTGTATTTTTGACTAGTTAAGTGTTCGCTAGCTGACTCTGTCTCATGCTTCATGACACCTCCATGTGTTTGCACTTGACATGGTAGGACAAATTTGCCGTGTTCCTACCTTTGCCGTCACCGCTGTTTTGCAAGTTTTGCATATTATGGTCTCTTGCGTGGTCTCACGAAACAAAACCACTTCCATATTGCAGCAGTACCTCCCCGTCTTCGCTTCTCCTCCGCCTTCAGCCTTGCTTTCAGCCATGCTCAAATACAGTGCTCCGTGGCGTGCAGTCGCAGGAAATACACATCAACTATCATTTATTCCAGTAAAAGTCATTTTCTTATTATTGGAAGAATTTATACCGGTATACCGGTGTATATAAAAAAATTATTGCCCATCATCATAGCAAACACAGCACCTTCTGTTACATCTCGATTATGGACTATACCATCCCTTTCCACTGAAAGGCTAAGGGTCAAGTTTGTTTTCATACCACCTTCTGTTCCTTCTTTTTAGCTCACCCCTAATTCCTTATTTGGTCAGTCCCTGGGGGACAGGTGTGCCATTCCTGTATTCATCCACCGAGGGACAGGTGTGGCATGCACTACCCTTGCAGTGAACTCCTTACCTGTGAAATAGTTTTTGTGACCCACCTTCCTATGGCTCCAAACCCACCTGGGAGGGAGCTTGCTAAATGTGACGTAAATGTGGGAAGGAGGTGGAAAATGAATGAGGAAAATATCAAGAATGAGAAAAGACAGTTGGGGGCTTTTGGGCAGACCCAACACAAGAGAGTCACACATCTCCCGGGGTGAATGTACTGAGTGGGAGAGTGAATAACATGGCTAAGAGTCAGAGCAAGTTAGACAGACATTTGATATGCCACAGGCCACCAGTTTGCTTTGTTCCTCCCCTCCAGCAGCTGACAGACAGGACAATAGCACCGGGGCCGCTGCTCCCTTCCCTCTCGGTCGCTACTCCCCTCCTTTTCTCTGCATTCTCCCCCATCTCTCAATCTCCACCTCCATTCATCTCCACATCACACCCCGGCATACACTGGAAGTTTTATATAAAGCCAACAAAAGCTCATTAACATATGTTTTGGCAATGTCGTGCTTGGATGACTCGTACCCAAGAGTTCCCACTCCAATCACAGAACCTGCAGGGGACACAGTCCCCAATTGTGAACCATGTGGGGGGGGGAAGCAGTATACGGACTGTATAGTCAAAATATTGTCTGGCGAATGAAAACATGAGAAGTGCATGTATTTCATCACACTATTGTATGTCTCAGTGCTTTTCCAGCTGGTCTGTATTTTTCAGTTGACACTTAACTACTTTGGCATAACTACTTAACAAGTAGTTATGCCAAAGTAGTGGGAGTGTCATACTGTATAGGCATGTATTTGTATAATTCTTGCTATCGTGCAAGAGAGCCAAAGTCATGCTGACAGTTTTACACTCAAGTTGGCTTTGCCACTGAAAGGTAAAAGATGAATAGCTAAGCAGTACAGTTTGTGTTCAGTTTGTAATGGTATGCAATTTTTTGTGTCTCCATTGTCAAAAGGGTGGAGCATGAAACTGCAGTGCATTTATAGGTCAACAGAGAATTAGCACTTATGCTCAACAGGAGGAATGAAGTGGAAAGAGCACAACATACTTCTTTACTGAAGTAAAGCGTGTCTTCTTGTCATAGCCAAACAAATATCATTTCCAAGCTGGTTGGTCTCTTGTTGTTGGTTGTTATTCATTGGTGGTTACACTGTGTTGTGCTGCTATGCTTGAGGTAGCTGACACTGCTATCCCCATCCTATTTGCAAGTCCTTCAGTGGAAACTGATCAACACCAATTGGTGAAAACGTGGCTATTAAATACTTTTAAAGCTTATTTGTTGACTGAGAAACAAAAGGGACTCCCTAAAGCCCTGATCACATGACACATCATCTGTAAAAGTTATCAGTCCACATGGAGTCATATCAGGAAATATGCCTGTCAACACAAAAACCCTCAAAACAACTGATTACTATGTAGTACATATGTTAAGTCTGTGTGTCACGCTGTAATCCCACTACAGAAATAATCACAAAGGGGAGAAGAAGACATGGAGCATGTGCTGTGTGCAAACTCCAAACTGCATGAAGGTCATTTTTCATATTGTACCATGGAAGAAAGTGGCCAGTGAGAAACTCCACATACTTTGCTGAGGTCATTTTCACACCTCCAATGACCATAAAGGGCCCACCAGCTCTCTCCCAATGATTCTGATCCAAAACATGACCCAGCCATTTGTCTGGCAGAAACTTTTCTTATTAAGCCTTTATCAGCACAATCCCGGCTGTCATCTGAATCAGCCACAAATTTCTTCACCGTACAAAAGTTTTTTGTGAATTATCGAATGTTTCCATGCCTTGTCCAAGGCATTGCAATATTTGACCCTTTTTTGTCAGCAGAGAGATCCTTTTTCTTTTCCATATTGCTTGAAATCTGTGGCGTGCTTAATAACGTGGAACATCAATTTTAAGTAGTTTTCCTTTGATCGGGCTCACCTGGCAAACTAACTATGACAGTTGCCCGAGATTGATATCAGTAACCCCAAGAGCCCCAAGACACAATGCCATCCACAGGTTTCATTGAAAAACAAAACATTTTATGTTTATGATACTAAAATCGTATTTGCATAATAATTTGGAACACAGTGTGTGTATATATGTAATGTGTTTTAAAATTTTGGAAATAATCCTCAAGCTCCAAATCCGGTTTGGGTAATTACATTCCCTGGCTATGAGTACAGCACGGCCCTTAAAAGCAACTGCTTTTTGTAGGTAGTTCTGTCTGTAATGATTGCAAGAGTACTCCAGCACAGTTTAAACATCAGGGATGCAGCTGCTGTTGCATCATTGCTGCAAAATAAACGATACATGGGCAGGTCCCACTCAAGGTGAAGCATGAAAAGTAGTGCAATTGATCATCTACTCTGAAAGCAGTTGCCTGTTTTTGGGGCAGTCTTTCAAATACATTATTGGGACAAATGTTATTAAAAAAGTTATAAAATTGTGCATGCTGTAATGGAATACCTCAAACTATTGAACAGGGAATAATAGTGTGTAGGCAGTGGAAGGCAAAGTATCGATGGGCCCCCTTCCTCCAAAACACTCATGAGAGCTATCCATTGTCCAGCCAACATCCTCTTTGTGTGTGTGTGCGCGTGTGTGTGTGTTTGTGCGCAACAGGATGTCCCTAACATCACTGAAAAGCAACTTTACCTTTCTCCACACCCATTCCTGTGTATTGTTTCCACCAGAGAGGCGGGGAGGAGAGAAAATGAGTGTGCGAGAATAAGCAAGAAAAATGATGTGACATCGTAAACGATGCAGCCACAAAGGAGACAAAGATGGAGAGCACATGGGAGTTACTGTTTTTGCTGCAGAATGAGGGATAATTTATCGGAAAAGAGTCAGGCGCGGAAGGAGAGACAACGAACGAGAGCGAAAGGGGGGAAAACCTCTAATGGATGATGATGGGTGAAACAGAGCCAGTAAAAAGAGAACATCTGACCTGACTGCCCTTCACACAGCATAGAAAGAGTGGACAATAACAGACACAAAGGCTAACTGGGAGTTGGGAAAAACTAGAAGGCTTGAACACTTTACCTTCCTTCTTTCCATGTACAACACAGCTCAGGATGTTATTGTTAGTTGGGTGGAAGCCAGCTGCATGTCAGCAACATATATTTATTAAGTTTTACTGAATAGGCAGAGTGTAATGCTTAGGAGCCAGGGCTACATGCCAACATGCATATTGATTGTACACGGTGGCCAACTAGCACTAAAACCACTTTGACATTAAGTGTAGTCTCACATATATGAAAAGAAAGGATTAAGCACATATCATACTATTGCCTCGTGCAGGCTAATTGGTACCATAATTTCCGGTGTATAAGCCGCTACTTTTTTCTTAAATTTTGAACTCTGCGGCTTATACAGCGTTGTGGCTAATTTATGGCTAAATTCTAATCTCGTGACATCCCCTTTACTTCAGAACTACTACTAATTGTTTAAGTACTGTGCCGCTCACGAGTTAGTGAGGAAGTGGTAGCTCTTAACACTCAAAAGGTATAGGTACCTGAGAAATGTACAAACATGTATATGTACAAAAAAAAAACAACTCTTTTACAGTTTTCTCATAACGCATTGCGTCTGACCAACGCATTCATTGGTGCCTGCCAAGGCCCTGCAATGACGTCAGCCTCACTTTGGGCTCTGGGCTCCTCTCGCTCCCTCTGGTGGAGAAGAGGCAGCATTGCAGCGCCATCCATCCATTCATCTATCCATCCTTTTTCTATACTGCTTGTCCTCCAATTAAATGCTTTGTTCAGACAAAATGCATTATGGGAAAACTTTTTTTTTTTAATTAACTCATATTGGTGTATGTTTGTATATTTATTAGGTATATATTTTGAGCGCTAAGTTGCTGTGTGATGAGTTCAGTGTTCTTTCTTAGATGACACCGTGAGTCAGACTGTGTATATTGAGCAATGATCGCCTGCAATTTCCATTGGGTTGACAAACAAAAAAATAGCTCATGATTGGCTCCTGCCTCATGGACTTGTACGCACCACAATATGCCATTTTATGACATGAACATGTGCAGTTTATACATGTATAAATCTGTTTTTTCTTCTAAATTTAGTGGGTGAGGCGAGCTGTATAGCGTATACACTAATTAACAGTAAGTGCAGACATGATTAAACAAATGCTTTGTTGCGGCTGATCCAGGGGCAAACAGTGACGTGATCTCCCTCTGCTTGCTTTGCACTTGCTAGTGGATTGCTAATTTCCTGGCCCGTTCCCTCTGTTTAACTGGTTGCATGTCATTTTAATTGTACTGGACTGCAAATAATTAACTTTGAACGTTTGATTGGGCTGGTGAATAAGGTGCATTTGAGTGTCTTTTTAAACAAATTATGTACATTGAGAAAATGCTTCTTCTGCTTCGAATGGACAGTTTGGCTGGGGTATTACATTGTAATTTGACCATGTTTCATCAGTTGCGCATGTGTGTGTGTGTGTGCTTAATCCATATATAATGAAGGGCATGTAGGATATTTCTTGGACTTGAGCCTTGATGACAGAGGTGCATTTCCATTACATTAAAGAGTCGGGTCTCTTGTTCTCTTCCCTTCTCCTGCTTTTCCTTTACTCCCTCTTCACTACATTTTTGTACTCTTTAAGACTTTTTTTAAGCAAGCCTCTCCTCAAACCTCCAATTGTTGTCTCGTTAGCCCCTCCCGTGCTGACAGCAGCAATGAAGTGGTCTAACAGCAGACATCTGAAAAATGCACTTGTACAATTATTAGAACAGCATGTAGACACAGATAAGTTCTGTATCAGAGGAAATAACACAGTAACATGTGCTTAGAGTTTCAACACTTGGCACTTAAGCGCACCTAGTGAGAGATGTAACAGCTAGGATTTTGTCTGTGTGTGCCGAAGGGAGAGAGAGCAACACCTGAGTACATCAAAACAAAATGAGATAACGCATACACTTGGCTTGAAATGATGATGAATTCTTTTGCTCTGATGTCAAAACAGACAAACAATACATCAAGGGCCCATCATGTCATTATACTACTATCCAAAATGTCTGTACGTTTTGCAACAATATGCAGCACAGTACTACATCAAGTAAGTGCCAGTTTAAAATGTGTTTCAAATAATGACGCAAACATGCAACCGTTAACGCTTGCTAAGACAGTACAGTCGTCCCTCGCCACTTCTCGGTTCCACTCTTGCGGTTTCACTCTATTGCGTTTCTTCAAAAATATATTACTAAATCATGCTGTTTCATGGTTGAATATGGCCTATTATTAGTGAAAACATGCATATTTAATCAGATAGTTAAGAATTGTCATGCATAACAATGTCATCATTCTGTTGCGGTTATTCAAAAATTCATTAATAAATGACCTCTGTTTTGGGACTACAGCGTATTAGTCAAAAAATGTGCATATTAAGCAACTTTTACGTATTCTTGGCCTACTGTAAATGAACCATTTTCAAGCATACAAATGATGAAATTAACTAAAATACAACTGGGGATTAAAGGTGGTTTTGCTGGTCGATAATTGTCCTACAAATTATTGTCGATGAATCAATGTTATTGACAACATTTTTTTTCATGAATTATATGGCATAATAATGAGAGTACATCGTATCAAAAGCAATAAACTTGCATTTATCAACAGTATTTAGAGAATGTCAATTATTTCAATCAAGTATATTAGAATGTCAATATGACAACATAATAAAAATAAAAATAAAATGGACTGTCTCTGTTAGGAAAAGAAACACTCCAATAAAAAACAGGCACAATAATCAAAATCCCTAAAAAAAACACGGGCTGCTGTTGCGGCCGTAATCCACTCTAAACTAAAACTCAACTCTGAACCCCCAAACCACTTCCTGTCCCTCCCTTCAGGAACACATTTATATCAACATACATGAGCACAAGTCTATGTGTCCGCTATATTGGGTAATATGAGTGTAAAGGTGATATGGGGTGTTAGTTAATGTCTAGATGGCTCTAATAATGTAAAAAAAAAAGAAGAAAAAACGTATTTAGATGCTCTAGCTACAAAAATATTCTCCATATAAATAAGGAAACCTACTTCACGGTCAGGTCTGGAACCAATTACATGCAATAAACAAGGCATTACTGTACTGCAAAACATAAGTGAAAAGTAGGCATCTTAAAAAGGACAGGTGCATGCACAAGTAGAAAATTTGAATGAAACTGAGCCTGAGGATATCATGCACAGCCTTTCAGGAAGAGCCATTGTCCGTCATGGAAGTTAATATCATCAAACATGCCACAACAACAGAATCAGGGACATCCCAGAGGAAGTCCATGAGTGGGTATGTGTTGACACTTCATCACAAGTAATAAGCTCAGCTCACTTGAATCGGATGCTGATTCAGGAAAAAAAATCTTGGATCACTGAGGTTTCACTGAAGATAACAATGGTCTGCTTTTTGTAGACTTCCAGGATAAAAAAAGAATAGAATATTGGACATTGTTAAAAAGAGGATTCTTTTTTCCTTTGAGTTTTCTCGTAATTACGGTAACATGCATGCCAGGCTCGCAGTGGAGATGTACCATTATAGAGAAACACAACGGGCTTATGCACCAACTGGTCTTGCAGTGCAACCGTCCAAACGACAATTTATCTCTGCTTGTTTTGTTCAAGCGTTGTTTAAACGCCCCCTAACTAAGGGCCTTTTTGACTGTTATGTTAATGCAAATGCATGAAATGTGACATCTGCATGTAACCCAGCACAGTAGTGAACACAGCATGAAACATGGGAGACAGTGGGCAGCTTTCCAGCACCAGAGGAGCAGTTGGGAACCTAGAGCCCTTCACAGACCACATTCCTAGCCACTCCTCCACAGCTGCTCAGGGGAAAATGGTTAAATGAGCATATACATATATATTTTTAGTTGGTAATGCATTATAAACCATTATAAACCAACTGTTTACTCCTAATGCTTACCTTATGTCTCACATTTCTTTCAACTCATTCATTCAGCCGGTGTGCATCATATACGTCATCTTCCATTGTCCATAAAATCACGATAAGCCTGTTTGCCAGCAGGCAACTACTTGTTAGGGTGGCACCTATGTAATTATCACTCTTCCGATTGTACCCCGCTGTTGTTCCAGTAAATTGTTCAACTACAGCGAGGGGTCTTGCTGATTTGTTGACAAGGATAAGTACAAAGAGGATTCAATGAGTCAAACAAGACTTCACACAATTGAACATACAATGGGATTCAATCCCACACATGCAGAGAACAATGGATCACCCGTCTTAACCCTCATCTTTTTTGGGTAATTCCTCCACAAAAGAGGCACAAAAACATTTCAATTTATGTATACACCTCACTGAAATGTGATCTGAACATCACATTATTATTATTTTTGGTGGTAAAGGTGTTAACATAGTTCAGTTTTAAAGGTAAATGAGATGCACATATGTATCATTTTAGCTATAACTATAAGAAAAGAGACCACAAAATGTATTCTCATAGCCTTGAGGTAAAACACTTGCTTTCAAGTGTAATGAAAGTGAGCTAAGGAGCCACACTAAGTATCATAAAAAGCTTTGAGGTATGCAAAATGCTTCCATCAATGACAATTGAAACAGAGCAGAAGCAAGTCTTTTTTAATTGCCTGAAGCATTCTGTCCCCGCTCAAAGGCTTCAGAGGGCCATAGACAGCATTTCAATCAACACTCTTATTCACTCTTTTCAACCTTCCTCTCCTGCAATCAGTACGGCTGCCTTTCTCTGGCTCGCCCTCTTCGTTCCATGCCACTCTCTTAACTAGCTCTCTAATTCTTTGGCTTTTGGGCCTTTATTCCGTTCAGCCACTCCTGTGAAACCAGCTAACTAATTCCTATCCAGACAAATTGCCAATCAGCTGTGGACAAAGAGAAGAGGAGAAAAGAGGCTGGTCCTCAAAAGAGCCAGTCGCTGTTTTGCTAAACGCTCGCTCAGAGGAGGGGGAGCAGCACTAGCGGAGAAGAAGAGTGTGTGTTTAAATGTGTGCGATTGTCTGTGTGTGCATGGGTTGTGTATAATACTGTGGGGGTATTTGTAAGTGTAAGCAGGGGTGTGTATGTGTGTTCATTAAGACGATGTGTGTCCTCATCGCTCCCTCCTGCCAGGGTTCACCTCTTTCTCTAAGCAGAGGTCAACAACCTTGCCATCCAATCACATTCTCCTGTCAGGGCGCTGTCGCCAACAGCAACAGGTGGTCCAGCCAATTGGTATCCCGCAGAGCGGAAAAGTAGTGCGAGACAGAGATGGTGGGATGGAGTCACTGGAGCAGATCGGGTGATATGTGCATAGCAAACAAAGCTTAATTGTTTGACATTATCAAATCATTTGATAATGAAATCATTTCATAGCCACTGGTCCTGTCCTTCAAGTGTTTAAACTCATTGACCCACATTATTAATTTACACAAATGACAACAGTATGCAACAATAGAGAAAAACCTGGTATGTATTACAAAGTATAACACAGTATTAACTTTACAGCAATGAAGTGTTTCTCTGAAGTGCTTGAGAACACCGGAACCAATAATACATGAATCTACAGAACTAACTCTTTCAGAGATGCATTAATTCATTGATGAATCGATTACCCAATTAATAGACAACTGTTTTGGTGTTCAAGTGATCCATCCATCCATCACCACTGGTGTCCACCAAAGGGTTCTGGGATTACCGCCATGGCTGGCACCAACCACCTTACGGCCACAGCTCCGAGGCACGGAACATCGCCCACTCAAACTCAATGTCTGCCACCTCCCTCAGAACATGGCCGAAGCTCTCCCGGACATGGGAGTTGAAACTCCTTCTGACACCAGACACTTTCTGACCGGCTCCTTCTGACCGGCATCCTCCCCCACCATCAGCCCCAACTCACCACCAGGTGGTGATCGGTTGACAGCCCCGGCCCTCTCTTCACCCGGGTGCCAAAACATGTGGCCGCAAGTCCGACAACACAACCACACAGTCGATCATCGAACTGCGGCCCAGGGTGTCCTGGTTCCAGGTGCACATATGAACACCCTTTGGCTTATGAGCACAGAAGTCCAATAACAAAACACCACTCTGGTTCAGATAAGGGGGGCTGTTCCTCCCAATCACACCACTCCAGGTCTCACTGTCGCTGCCAACGTGAGCGTTGAAGTCCCCCAGCAGAACAAGAGAATCCCCAGAGGGACCACTCTCCCGTACTCCCTATAAGGACTCCAAAAAGGGCGGGTATTCTGAACTGCTGTTTGGCGCATAAGCACAAACAACAGTCAGGACCCGTCCCCCCACCCAAAGGCAAAGGGAAACTACCCTCTCGTTCACCGGGTTAGAAGCCAATGTACAGGCCCTGAGCCCGGGGGGCAACAAGAATTGCAACCCATGTCCACTCTCACTGCTGGCAACGCCAGAGTGGAATAAAGACCAACCCCTCTCAAGAGGACTGGTTCCAGAGCCCTTGGTGTGCGTTGAGGTGAGTCCGACTATATATATCCGCAACTTCTCCACCTGACCCACCAGCTCAGGCTCCTCCCCCACCAAAGAGGTGACATTCCACGTGCCAAGAGCTAGCTTCTACAACCGAGGATCGGACCGCCAAGGCCGATCCTTGGCGGCCCTTTGGCCGACACCCAGCTCACTCTGCACCCTACCTCTTTGGCCCCTCCCACGAGTGGTGAGCTCATGGGAGGGGGGGACCCATATTACCTCTTCGGGCTGCACCCAGCCGGACCCCCATGCGTGCAGGCATGGCCACCATATGCTCGCCATCGTGCCCCACCTCCAGCCCTGGCTCAAGGGGGGGGCCCCGGTGACCTGCGTCCGGGTGAGGGAAATCTTGGTCCAAAGTTTTGTCTCTTCATTGGGGTCTGTTGAGCCGCTTTTTGTCTGGTCCCTCCCCCAGGACCTGTCTGTTATGGGTGACCCTACTAGGGGCGTAAAAGCCCCCGATAACTTAGCTCCTAGGATCATTGGGACACGCAAATTCCTTGACCACGATAAGGTGGTGGCTCAGGAAGGAGATTCAAGTAATAATTTTTTTTAATTCAGAAATGTAAAGATCCTCTGATTTCAGCCTCTCAATCGAGACACCACTCTTCAGATGAATCGACTAAAAAAAGAGTCATTAGTTGCAGCCCTAAACTATTTAACTATATGGCTAGGTCGTACCCCATGACATCTAAAGAGACAAATTAGAATAAAACTTTTACTATTGAATTGACTGCATGCGCCAACGGAATAGCCTGCAGGCAGAGGAGAGATTCTAAAATTCTAAAAATAGCCCACTAAGGTACTACTTCTGTTAGAAATTCCAAAAAGGTTCCAGTAAGAAAAAACTATTATAAGACTCATGACTTGACTTGTGCTAGGTCTGTGATGGATGGGATGCCAGAACTGGCATGGAGATGCCATTATTCACAGATTTCACTCAAAATGCCAGAACTACTCTTCAAACTTTGATATTCTTAGTGCAAGATTAGACTCGTATCACAGCCCACAGATACCAGCTGACTCCGGAAAGGTTTTGTGAGCTAAAAGTGAGTTTGTTTCTTCTGTTGCGAGAACATTCCATCACACAGCCATAATTGCTCTGACTCAGCTGGCTACCTGGAGATCAACTCGCGTCCAATTATAATCATGTTGAGCTCATATGACTGTGAAATAAGTGAAATAAATGACATCGTGTTGAAACGGCGGCAAAGAAAATTGAGTTTTAATAATATCATGGAATCACCTCCGAGGAGTGGCACTTAGAAAGTGTCTGATGTCATACTCTATCCTATTCACAGCCCCAAGGGGGCATATTTGAATGGTGTCTGGGAATTGCAATGACATCCTGTGACGTATTAACCAGTTACACAACCCAACTAGGAGATAAACAAAATACTGTCTCGAAAAAGCTGGAGGGTTGGGCACAATTGTGGGAACAGTTTTTGAACCTACTAATGGGTTAGAAGCCACGGCAGACAAGGGCAAGGATAGAAACGTTGATGAGGCTAGTGGAAGAAGGCAGTGACAAGTTTAATAGCCCTTGCCTGTCTGTTATTGATCAGAGCGGACTCTTTTTCTCTCCGTCTTAGCTTCTCCCTCAGTCAAGCTGTCCCTTGCTCTGGCCACTAATTAAACAGTGAACAGGCCCATAAAAAGCAGGAGGGTTTACAAAAGAGGAAGGATAAAAGCTGCATTAGTCTAGGCTGAGTGCTCCTGCCTCGTTAGACAGAGAGGGAGAGGAGCAGCTTGGACATCTGTCTGATCATTAACTCACTTAGCTTGACACGATTGTAAAATTTGTCACCCCTCCTCTCGTTTTTTCGTATCTACTTGTGTGCTCATTCACAATTACAGAGCTCTCTTATCTACTCATCCGTCCTTTCTGTTTATTTTACTTACGAGCGCTGTCTGTCTTCTTCACGTAACAGTTCTTATCAGCTTAGTTTCGGCTCACATACACAAAAGGACCAAGACACAAAGGGACATGTATCTCTCCCGGCTTATTCTGTACAGACACAAAAAGGCTGCAGGGAGAAGCCAGATAAGCTACTACCATGATAGAATATCTAACCGAACAGCATCCACAGAGGTGGGAAGTATCAACAAGCATCAAGCATCAACCATCTTCTACCTGTGTATGTGTTTTTGGCATTTTGACCAAGGAGCATGAGGAGAATAAAAATTTGAAATTTTTCACCAGAAACAGAAAAATATCCCAAATGAACTTTTTTTTTTCCAGACTACTTCAAACCAGTGATTTGCAGAATGGTGACATGTGACTACTAGCTCATGGATCAGTGACATTCTCTTGGATGAAATGTTGTGCCCCGTTACCAACAGTCCCCCACCGATGGTTACATTGCTCGCCCCAAAGGGACTTGTATTCCCTAAAATGGGACCAATAAAATGAAAGTAAAGGAATGAGATTAGTGTGAAGTACGTCATGCGGTGAAGGCCCAGGACAGATGATGAAATGATAAAGCTGCAAGCCAACAAGGCTAAAGGCAAGCCAAGTTTTCACACTGACATCAACAGTGAGGCAGGTGCAAATATTTCCTCTTTATCTACTCACGCTAGTATGAGTAGGAGTGGGCATTTGATTACATTGCCTTGATAGACAATTGGGGAAAATGAAATCAGGTTGATAATTTCTGGCAGAAAATGAAGTGTATCGTTCTACATGGGGCGGCAGTCGCTCAGGGGGTAGAGCAGGTCATCCAGGAACCAGAAGGTTGGTGGTTCGATCCTCACTCCCTCTGCCCAGTCTCTGTTGTTGTGTCCCTGGACAAGAGACTTCACCCACCCTGCCTCCTCCTGCTGCCCACACTGGTGTATGAATGTTTGGTGGTGGTCGGAGAGGCCGTATGTGCGAATTGGCAGCCACGTTTCCGTCATTCTGATTGACCTTATTGATCACGTCTGCAAAATAACCTACGATGAAGCCAAAGAAAGTTGCAAGTCCCAGCATTTTGATAAAAAAAGGGGAGAAATGCTATTAAATTCAAGAAATACCTCATAGCAAAACACAAAGGTGTCATCCGTGTGGATCTCTCCTCATCCCCTCACATTTGCCTCATAGCTGTCTTTGTCAACATTCAGGTCTTCAGTCAAGGCATTTATTCCTTTAATTTGTTGTTATATATATTTACATACATTTTGAATTGTTTTCTGCATGTAAAACTATAATAGTTCCATATTAATCCACTGACTGCCTGCCATGTTCAGAGCAGAGAGCCCCATACTGCCAGAGTTTTGGGCATTTTTGCTGAACTTTTGTTCAAGACCCACTGAATATTTGAGTTTTAGGACTAAATAAACACTGAAACTATCTAAAGAAACTTTAGACTCTCTTCTTTCATCAGAAAAAAAAGTTTGTTTCTAGCCTTCTTGGGTCTTTAGATATTGGGGGTAGAACATAGGGAAGTTTCAGCAAAAACACCTGATTTTGACCACAAAACAGAGAAAAAAAGCTTTTTCTGCAGAGAAGCAAATTCAAGCAGAGTGACGGTGGGGTCTGCTGGATGTGGGGATGAATCCCTGATGCTGACCAGACGGCAGCCACTCATCAGAAGAATCAGGGTCGGGTTCTGAGTCACCCGACTCTGAACTGCTTCCGGTGTCAGGCTCGGGTGTCTCAGCAACGCTAACCACCAGCTTGTTGCTTCGGCTGCCATTGTCAACTGCATTTGTGTCTACGTCACCTACATCAGCCATGTCACCTCTATCTTTTGCGATCACGTCACTACTAAAGGCAGATCCACCGCCAGACAAGCTCTGTGACAGTGTTAGCTGCCTGTATTTTTTGTCTCCGCTCGATTTCTGCATGCGTTTCGTCATTTTCCTCTCTCAACCCACAATCCGTCTTCTTCATAGACAATCTGTCGCTGCTGGTTGGAGGAAAAGAGAACTGTTGCCCCCTACTGGGACAGAAATACATTGCCTACAAGTCTGAAATTCACACTCAAGATGAATAAGACTTTGATCCGTAGCTCCCGTGAAAAAAAGGCAAAAGACGTCAATAGACGTCGTTGGCAGTCAACGTTACTTTATGAAAAGACGTCAATCGACGTCTTTGGCATTGAAAGAGTTACATGTGTTTTGTGTTAACACGTTTGGGTGCCTGCGAATGGATTTGCATGACTTCTTATGGGAAAATTGTTTTGGTTGGTGTACATTTTGGGTTTCGTCGGACCTTCTGGAACAGACTGTGTTTGCAGCGGAGCAATTTGAAGTCTTTCTAAACTGTATCGTACAAGGCCTTACATTGTTCAGCATTCAACGTATAACAGCTCACTCAGATAACACATGGACTCGGAAAAACACCCTGCCAGACACATATTCACATAAAGGCTGTACAAACATTGCTCACTCTCAGCAGGTCTGAACCAAGATCAACAGTGAATGTGACATGAGAATGTGTGTGGCTATTTGAGGTGGTATCCAATTTAATGGTGTGCAGGGACAAACCTATACGGTTAGTGCACGACTTCCTCAACAAATCTGTCAAAATATGTACCACTTTATGTGAAAGCCATAAAATAAGACCATTTCCCCAATAAGTTAAATAGTGTGACACTCAGATTGCAACCTAATAAAAGTTTGTGTCACTGATGTAGTCATCTCTCGCTTTGCTGCCTCCTCTCCACACACACACACACACACACACACACACACACACACACACACACACACACACACACACACACACACACACACACACACACACACAAAGAGTTTCTCTCTGTAAAAACCATGTGAAGTTGATTACCAGGTTTATGAAGGACAAATGTGACAAGACTGAATGAGCCTGGATCGGGGGGTTGTGGTTGCTGCAACTTTGCCCAGGACAAAGGAAGCCAAACCCTTCTGTTCCAATGCATACACACCAACACATAGACACAATGACACACATGCTGTGTAACTGTAACATACTGCACGCGTGCTCACTCACACACACACACACAGGGGGAAAATAAGCAGGGTGACAGCGATGGGATTTTTCTCATTTTTCTCACAGCAAAGCCTCTGTGCTTGGTTCTACATGACCCCCAAGCATACTAAACATATGCATGCGATATACCATGAAACACATTTGAATGCCTTCAGCTTTACATTGATTCGTCTGAAATTAAGTTAAATGCGTACTGGGCTTTCATAAGTGGTTGCTTTACCATGTGTGTATGCAAGTTTGCAAATGGTTCAGTGTGCGTGTGTGTGACTGTGTGTGTGTGTGTGTGTGACTGTGTGTGTGTGTGTGTGTGTGTGTGTGTTAGGGGAAATGAGCTAATTTGTCTGTGTATCCAAACCATGTCTATATACTCTGCTGCTGCTGCCATAATGAGGACCACATTTTGTATTATATTGCTTCCACATGTGATACAGCGAGGAGGGCAGCTGGTAGAATACAAACTGTGCTTATTCACTGTACCGTCAAAGGACTTTTTCCACTTTCATTAATTGCACTGTATATTCATGACTCTTGTGAATAATATGGAGAGAATTTGAAAAACTTAAAAGGCTGGACAGATGGTACTGGGAGGAGTGTACAGTATAGTGCCTCCCTAATGCAAGCAGATTTAAAAGAAGTAAGAAGAATAAAGACTTTAAAAAATATAAACACAGTGGGTGGCACTTACATTGCTGGGAATTATGGTACTCTGTCTTATTTTTCTTTGTTTTTATCAGGTTAGTCATGATAAAAGGCATGCAATTCATTTTTCCTATTTACTAAAGCCAATTATGTGTTTAATGGGGCCTGAAAGGAGCCTCAGACAGGTATTTCTTTTGGCATCCTCAATTACAGCCAATTCTCACATCAACTATAAATAATGGTGCTATTTGACTTGTGGGTCTTAAAAATCAAACCCGCAGAGCACAATCTGGAAGAAAGCACTGCCTGTGGAGTTCATGTGGAGCCAAATAATACCACAAGTACCATCCTACCACACAAATTCATGTCATGGGACAAGAATGTTGACACCTTCCAAGCCCCGAGCAAAGCCAATTGTTAAATAATGTAAGGAAAGTTAATCTCACTCCTCAGGTACTTACTGAAAGACTAAAGTCTCGAGTATGTGGTTCCTTGCACTTGCAATAAACACACGGCTCAGACAAATTGGTCTCCACCTAAGAGCGGGTACGGGACAAATAACAGTGGAAAATTATTATTGTTGCCATTTAAAGATGGAAAAGAGGAGGAGGAAAATGTGCAAGCTATTTGGAGATACGAGAGGTCTCACGGGCTCCACTGGGAAGGCTGTGACACATGAATTGGTTGCAACTCGACACTGGCGTCTGTCCGAAGTCTTATCGGTCATGTAATCAAATGACAAAGAGAGGATTTGAATGGAAAATTGTGTTCTTAGCGAAGCATGTTGTGTCAAGAGCTGTGTTTTTATAAATCCCCTTGGGTGTATAGTGCATGAATTTGAGGTTGAGAGACAATCATGTTGTTGGGAGACCTGAATAGAATATTATATCTACTGTTTAGTACATTCAGAAAATATTATGAGAACATCCTTGGGAGAACAGGGTTGTGTGTGTGAGCTTGTTAGTTTCCTTCATGGTGAGCAAAAAATGGTAATTAAAGGAAGAAAGGCAAAGTTATTGCAGCTGGAACTAATCGATGCATTACAGCAGTCATTTATATTGCAAATGTTGATCAGAAATCAGAGGAGCAGGCATTGCGGAGATGGGCTGTCCACCCTCTGAACGAGTCGTTTACAGACAGGAAATAATGTACTAAAAGCTGACAATCACGGCCTTGATGGTCTGTCCGCAGATCAAGGATTTTTTGGTGGTGCACGGAACGCTACGAGACTGAACAAGGAAACGGAAACTGGCGAAATGCAACAAAACACATACCTGGAGAGCAGTGAAGCATACAAGCATATTCAAGGGTCAAAATGGCTGTGTACGGAAAATGCCTTGCATCAGGTAAACAACTCAGGTAAAAAACAGTGCAGCCCAAGCCTTTACCTAACAGGAGTCATAGCTAGCAATAGTGCCAATGAGACGCCCAAGCCTGGAGGCTCACTTCTGTTGTTTCCGTCTCAATCTCCTATCTCTTCTGTCTCCTGTTTCCTCCACTTTGCCTTCCCGGTGAAATACGTAAACGGAAAAAGACAAATGGATAAAATGAAAGATTGGACCTCTGACAACACAGCTTTAATGACCACGGCGCAATCACCAATATTCAGCGACTGGGTACCAGAAGATGAAAAAATATAATTTTAAAGGGTTTACCCTATGATGAGTTGAAGAGGAGTTAATGACATACAGGAGGGGGCACAGCGGAAAGGAGAGAAGAAAAATGGGGTGTGGGTCATTAAAGCACTCTAATGACGTGCTGATTGATGAGAAGCCCCAACCCTGACCCCACATTATTGCACAGCCTGAGAACCAGCACGAAGTTCTCCAAGTGTGTGTTGAGTCTGAACTGATTACAGAACTTGGGCATTTAGAGTGCATTCTTCCATTCCGATAAAACAACTCCTGAGCAACACAGCTGGCTGTCATGTTACAGACGAGACGGAGCAGTAATTCTGCTGTTTTTGTGCTTACCAACTTAGCTTGTGGCTGAGGGCTGAAAAGTGTACAAAAAAAGACAACAACAAGGGCTGAAAGATGCAATAAGTGGGCATGTGAGAGGCATGCTTATAACGGCTCAAAATTGACTGACGACCGATTGGTCGGCGGGTTGGTGATGACATTATGACAAAAAGACAAGACAACACAACCAGAGTCTTTCAAATAGTATGAGTATGATGACACCATGTCCAAAAGCAGATATATTCTACATCAGGCTAGAATCTGAAGACTCATTGTCAGACTATCGTAATCTTTTTTTGTTCATCTTTGCTACCAATCACACGCACACAGGCACACACATACACAGACACAGACGCACAGACTAAAATACAGAAGCAGCCAAACATTTTAAGTCAAATAAGGACCAGATGAAGCAGCCCTGAGATACAGCTGAAACACATGTTGACACACAGAAGCACAAGCTCAAGCCTTTGATTCAGCTGCAGCTGCGACCACAACTCAATTCTCTCCTCGTTTTTATAATCCTCATCTCTCATTCATGCAACCACAGCAGGGACAGCAACACCACTCCTTCGTTATGGGGCTGTAAACTACAGAAATATGTTTGCGCCTTGGTAACACACATTTAAACACTCTGTTTTTCCACACACCCTTGTTTTTTTCACCTCCAGCCTCTTTTTAATTTTTCTTCTCAGTGTTTCCCACAGGACTGCAATGCATCTGTGGTGTTGGGGTGGAGCCAGATTATGTCATCATCTAATTTGCATAATAGGCCATGACGCAAACATTTAACATAATCTCATGTTTTTAAGCCTTATTTAAGAACAGAACATGAAGTTACAGTCGTCCCTTGCCACTTCGTGGTTCGATTTTCACGGCTTTGCTCTATCACAGTTTTTCAAAAATATATTTATGAATAAATCATGCTGTTTGATGGTTGAATATGGCCTGTTCGTCAAACAAAAGTATAATGAAGACATTTTTAAAGCATAAAATACAAATATAAGGCATTCAGAAGACAAATTCAATGATATGTAGCATTCTACACTGGTCTCCAGGTGTCAGTAATGTTCAGTGAGACACAAACGCCAAACATGACCACTGGAACAACAGCCTTTTATTGCAGGTTTGAATTATCTCACAACAGGCACCATAATCCCTAATAAAAATCCCAAATAAAAACACAGGCTACTGTACGAGTGTTATTTCATGTCTAGACGTCTCTAATAATGTTAAAAAACCTATTTCAAAGGTCGTTAACAGGTTTTTTGTACTCTAACAGTGAAAATACTCCATTAATAAATAAGGAATCCTACTTCAGGGGAAATTCACTTTAAACAGTCTGGTCTGGAACCAATAAACTGTGATAAACGAGGGATTACTGTATTGCCTCATGGGTGTTTGTTTCCTTTAGTGTGTGTACACCTTATAACATAACAATGATTAAAAAAATCAGCCATGATGTTTCATGGGCTCCATGTAAGTGTGTGCTGATTTAAAGATAACATGGACATCACTGTACACCTAATATCGCACTATATTGGTGAACCCTCATGGGTGTTTGTTTCCTTTAGTGTGTGTACACCTTATAACATAACAATGATAAAAAAAAATCAGCCATGATGTTTCATGGGCTCCATGTAAGTGTGTGCTGATTTAAAGATAACATGGACATCACTGTACACCTAATATCGCACTATATTGATGAACTGATGCGTTATACTGCGAGGCCAAGTCCGTTATGGTATGTGCTAACAAGTTACAATGCTATCTACTGTACGGAGATGTAACGACAAGCTACACAGACAGCTCCATTATAATGCGTTTGTGAGTGAGGGTGAACAGCTAGTGGCAATAAAAAAAGCAGTGCCAAATCCATCTGTGGCAGGCTGCCACAAATACTGTAGATGAATGTATGAGAAACACTGCTTCTTTTCAACATACAAACAACGTCGGCGTTGTTGACAGAAGCATTGATTGACGCTGCAAAGACATGTGAGAAATGTTCAAATAAAGACGACCTGACCCATTTGACTAATTTTTATTACAGTCAATATCCAACCTCAAACCATGCCAGGTCATTAAACACATAAATATCAAGGCCAACTGTGTGTGGCAGCATTAGTAGCAGTATAAATATCACACTAAAGTAAAAGCTATTTAGTTTTTAGCTGAATCACGTAGGTAGTCTGCGTTTTCTCCACTCTTCATGGCCTTTCTCATCCGCGTTGTGCACATTTCTCTGACAGACTTGTTAAAGTCCAGCCAGGTCCTTTTTAACAGGCTCAACCTCTCGGTCTATCAATATCATATGTCTCTACTTTATGAGGGCCTTCCCTTGACGTGCTCTATTTCATGTTTAAGACATCATTTGTCCTGCTGCTTTTTGGAAGCGTATCCACTCAGCTGCAACACCTCAATTAGGAGGCATCTGCATTTGGACATCGGACCGTTGCTCATCTTCAACCTTTTTTTTTTTGGAGTAGCTGCATCTTCCATATTTAGGAATCAGCCAGTCATTGCATTACCTTGAGATGAAATCTACTCATTTTAGACATTACTACTATTCTTCCACTGGCCTGAGACTTGAGTTTCTTTGGTTTTTCTTTGGTTTTTCATCATGTCAGACCTTTCAGAATGGTCGTGCTATACCATCATTGCCTGTCTTTTCAGTTAAGTGCCGAGAAAATAATTGTTTCATTAGTGTTTTTAGGGACAAATGAATATCAAAGACTGGGTGCTTGAAAGTCATCTTTTGGAAACATGAAAAATTGGAAATTGGCCATGGAAAAGTACAGGTATATCTGAGTACTGAACATGTTTATCTGTGGCTGCAAAAATGAATATTTACTGTTTGATTTTATGAGTAAGTACAACACTTCAAAGGCAAATAGGCCTATTTAGATTTTTATTTGTAATCTTTGCGTTTCGCATCATTGGTGTCACTGCATCCAAGTTATTAGTTAAGGTCATTCTACTTCCTTGTTTGGTTTGGTGAAAGCAACTCAAAAGTAGCACAGATGCAGTGTAAATAATTACAATTCACAGATAAAATGACTGTAATAAATGTATTTATATTCCAATGACTAACTATTTTAAGGTGGACAAAGTAAGTTAACAGACACAGACGTGTGCACACAACTCTGCCATTGCATCCAATCTCTTGCATCTGCTTAAGAAAAGTCTTTTCCAAAGCTCAGAGAAACCACAGACTAATTTGAGAGTACAACGTTGTGGCTGTTTCCACATTAACACAAACATGCGCACATGCACAAGAGGAAAAAAAAAATGTGCTCAGTGTCTCTGTCACACAGACAACACAGGCAAGAATGACATTGCCTGACACAATCAAGGAGGACTTTTTTTTTATCATATTGAGAGAATGTACCTGTCTAGCTTCTCTAACCTCTAAACAGCCAAACACCGCCAGAGCCATGTGTGTGGATATTGCCAGCAAAATGACATCAGATGGTTGAAACTGAAATGTAAGAGCATGGATGATAATCATAGGGTTTTCATCAAATGCGACTACTCAAGCCAAACATCTTTCCACACAGGGCTGCACATGCTCTGGCAAGGAAGGGGCTAGTTTGTCCACTGAGCGCTGAGCATGTGTGTAGTGTATCACCGCATGGGTGGTTACAGTATACTCTACTGACAAAGGATCTGCGTACAAAATGGAACGGTAAGAAGGCTAAGCAAAATAATTGAACTCATCGGACAAGATGATCAGCCTTTCTCAGCAGTGGAAGACACCAGGAAGACACCAGTGCTCTCTCATTTACCCGGAAGTCCCGCTAGAGCTCCACCAATGTACACTCACATCCAAAGAAGTTGTCTCATCGTCTGTAAGTTTCACAAATGATATGTTCACTTGAAAAAGTAAGTAAAATATGTTTTTGTCTAAATTAATGTGATTTTATGTTTTTTTCATATCATTTAGCCAGTAGCAGAGGTGCAGCCAGGAATTCTGGGTTCCAATGGAAAAAAAAAATCACATTTCCCCCCTCCCTCTTATTCATTAATCACTAATTTGATTAGTAAAAACCTATTTTTTGGCCCCCGTGGCAGTCAAGGGACCTCGGAATCGATCTGACTTTTCCCTTTTATACGGCACCCCTGGCCAATAGCACTCATCAGAAATAAAATGAAAAATCTATAACCAACCTATGTAATCGGTATCGGCTGATTTCAGTCCTGGATGATTGTTATCGGAATCAGCAGCATAAAACCCTGATCGGAGCATCCCTACATGCAACCTATGACTTTGACTGCTGAGGGTGCACAGAAGCCAGGCTAGCTGAATAAGTAACTGAGTACTGCTAGTATGAGCTTTAACTCCAGTACATCCATACACTTATCATCAAATCCATGTTGTGTTAACATGTACCAAACAAGGTCACATGAATTACATTCATGAAACATTGAAAATCATTTTTTATGTACTATCTTGATATGTTTTGGGTGAAGAAAAGTGTGATTTGGAGCCAAGGAGGGCTCACACCTTTAAATCTATGAAGAAAGAATGTCATAAGTACCTCACAATAGTAGAAAGAAATGCCAACTATACTGTTTAACACATACTGTACATTTGAAAATGCAAGTGACATGTTACCTGCACACACACACAAAAAATCTTTTCAAATGCAGCTAACTGGCCAATAATAGACTTCATGAACAAATACAGTCATATAAATACCTCTCTTACAGCCTTTTGTACCTTAACTGACATCCAGACACAATACTGCAAGGCAGTATTGTAACAGTCCAACTAAGTAACTTGGTCAATCACCTACCTATCTGACATGAGCAGCATGTGCTAAGGAAGAACACATTATTTTGGCACAGCTCCATATAACAACCAAACTGCATTCTTTTGCCTTTGCACAGACTGTGGCCTGCCAGAGGGATTATTTGAAAAAACACCTTTTAGCTTTATGGGCACGTGGCTCAAGGACATTAAAATTTCTATGGAGATTTGTTAGTAAAAGAAAACCTTATTATACACATTTACAGTGCATTACATTCAGTCCCTGGCTATGGAGCCTACATTTTATGTTTCAAATATGAAATGGTCATGTGATTGTGAGTCCAGTCGAAGATACGAGTGCAGAGGGATTAGTGAGCTCTGACAAATGGCTTTATACCCTTTAACATATACCAGTGGAAAACACATTTGTTCATATTAATCTGAAGAATACTCAACCACTTTACCTGTAATATGATCAGTGTTAAGGGAGAGGTCTAAAAAAAACCTCCAAAAAACAAATACAGAAAGTAATAAGGAAAGTCAAAGGACAAAGAAGGTTCTTTCTATTTTTTGTCCATACCATACCAGCTGGTAGTACAGTCAATTTTTTTTTCTCTGTGGGTGTAGAAAAAGTAGGGGGTTCCTCTCTCGCCACTAATCACACTTAATGATTCAAATCGGCCTAAGACATACCTTTGAAATCAAATCTACTTACAAACAAAAAAGACACACACATACTGTAATGCCTTCGCTTTGGCACAAACGGACACACATTCAAACTTGAGTTGACAATAGCATAGAGTGTTGAGGAGAGTGCAACTAGTGTGACCGCCCCGTGGATGTTTCCAATCCATCAACAGGCCTCTAACGAGCCCTGCAGTGCCACAGCTAATTGCCTCTAATGACCTCAGAGGCTCGCTCGCACACTCACTCACACACACCCGCACACACCAATGTGATTCACACATGCTTGCTGACACATGGAAAAGTAAAAATCAGTTGAGCCAACTTGTGACTGGGGTTCTAAGTGTGCGTGTGTGTGTTTCTGTTTGCAATCTATGGCAACATCAGGCTCCTATAGTGGCATTTCCTCAAACCTTTTTGCAGAAATAGATATCCCCTTTGTCTCTCACACACACACACACACACACACACACACACTCACTCACACACACAGAAACAATAGCCTCTCCAGGGTCCAGTTAAAAATATCGCTTAATTGTTAATTTTTCATAAAATTTCGGTGTAAGCGGATGTACAGTCGCCACTTGTTTATCGCAGTTAATTGGTTCCACACTCAACCGCGCTAAGTGATTCAACATTACTGAATGGAATATTTTCGCCGTTAGAGCATAGAAAACCTGTTTATGACTTTCTAAATAGGTTTTTTTTTCCCCATTATTAGAGCCCTTTAGACATGAAATAACACCCCTATAGTCACCTTTACACTCATTATTCTTTGTTTACACTACATTGAGAAACACTTATGCCTGGGGTGTCCAAAGTTTTTCCAGCGAGGGCCACATTCTGAAAAATGAAAGGATGCAAGGGCCACTTGCCACTAAAAAATTGCATCTCCACTTTGTGATATAGGTGAAAAAGCCTGTAATTAGTATCAACTTTGGTCTTTGCTTTTTTTCCCCCCATTTTTGACACGTATTTTGACACACGAGATGGCTGCCGCTTTAAGCATTAGCATTCTACCGGCTACCTACAGTAGTTAGCCTGCAATTTATTTATTCTAAACTTAAGAAATTGTTTCAAACAGAGTGGAGAAGAAGGACAAAGAAGCTAAAAACTTACCACTTCCACACGGAATGGGAGGAGAACTTGTCATTCCGTTATGTCGGACATGCCATGGCTGACTACATGCAGGGTTAAGGTAAAGTAATCTAAGATAACGTCCCTTCAGTGTAACATTACTAACACCTAGTGACGAGAACACTACATATGACTTCTCTTTCAATATTTTTTTACGAATAAAAGGCCATAGTCAATCATGAAACAGCAATCATTTAATAAAAATGTTTGAAAACCCGCGATAGAGAGCGGGAGAGATGTTACAACCGCAAAGGGACGACGACTGTCGACTGGTTTCCAAAAGTAACATTAACACACATTTTATCTTATCTTAATTTCCATGTACAGTATAAGCCATCACAGAAGTGAACACAACAAGAATACAACATTAGCGACATTATGGAGCTGTGGGCAGCTTTTGAGAACTTAAGGAACAGTTGAGCGTAGTTAGGTGCCTTCTGCAGATTCACCACCCACCCCCCCATATGCCAGTTGGGGGAATCAAGCATCAATCAATCAGCCGTCACAGGCCACGTTCTTAGCTACTCGACTATAGCTGCTCTCATGTTTCAGTTACCTCTACAGTAGAATGAAACTGACAAAACAAATAGAGCTTGCCCCTATAAAAGACAAAATGTTTTAATCCTCACAACACACGCTTTCCTTAGAAAAACAAAAAAATAACTGACAAAAAGTAAGAGGTGCACGCTTGTCAGTGTGTCCAGAAACAAAGATTTTCTTTATTCTAAGCTATCTTTACTACCTACTCATTGGTTTATACTGTCTCTCCTGGGTGCCTGTACAACACAGAGGGCCCACGCAGAGAGCTGCACAACTTTGGCATCTACATCTAATCGCTTCATTATGGATAGTCATGCTTGTGAACACCAGAACACAATGCTGTGCTTCTTAAAACCAGTCCCGAGATTAAATATAAGCCCTCTGATAGTCATATGGGATGTATTTTCATTTGTATGCTTGAAACCGCATGGTTAATCCTCCTAATAAAAGGAGGATGGGAGTGGATTTCACCTACAGTAGTCACCACAAAAACAGAAAACCAGACCCTTGGCTTTTTGTAGACTTACGAGAGCTTCAAGTGTTGACGGTTTCCCACTACACCACATGGAAGAAATGTTCAGAGTTGAGAGGAGCATTTTCCACGTTAGACCTCCAGAGTGTGTATTACCAGATGCAGTTACACGAAGGCTGCCGTAGTATAGCTACATTCTTTACACACGATGGCTTTTAACGCTCCAAGAGACTTCATCTGTGCCAAGCTGTTTCCAACGGATGATGTCAACTGTCATCAAAGGTCACATAGGGGGTACCTTGATGACATTATCACCTCACGTGCAGCAACTGAGGAACATAACAAAAGACTGACAGCTGTGCTCCGGCGTATACAGGATGCTGGGCTCCAGCTGGATCACTCCAAATGCAACTTCAGACAGACAGAACTGTCTTTCCTGTGGCACACAGTTTCAGAAAATACACAGCCTGACGCCTCACGTATGACAGCTGTGTCTCAAGCACCTCCACCTACAGACCTGCCCAAACTGAGGTCATTCCTAGAGATGACGTCTTGGTGCTACAAATTCATACCAGACTATTCTGCTGTTTTGGAGCACCTGAAAACACTCCTGCTCGGAAGGGATACATTCACATTCACAACGAGCATCAAGACTGTTAAGCCCTGCGCAATCCAGAACTGCCCACTGTTGCATCTGACTACGGACTAGGAGCTGTCCTAACACTGGGACATGGCTCCAAAAAAAACTTACTTTTGCATCACGCACACTCACGCAGGCAGAGAGAAAATACTAGTCAAAAAGGAGGCGCTGCGGTGTGTGTGGGCAACAGACAAGCGGCCAACATACTTGTGGGGGAGACATGTCACACTAAGGACGGGTCACAGCCCTCTCACCACACTTCTTGCTTCAAAAGGCAAAGGATGAGCAGATAGCGAGACATCAAGACTGTTGTCATTAAGCTACAACATTCAGTACAAACCAGGTAGAGAGAATGTAAAAGGAACGTTGTAAACCGGGGGTATCCAATGTGTGGCTCAGGGGTCATTTTCGGCCCACAGCTTGTTATTTACTGGCCTTCGGCTCATCCTAAAAATAAAAAATAAAATTTGTTAATGACATATATATTAGATATTACACTAATTTGCTTTTCCAGCTATAATACAAGGCTTACAATACAGTATGTTGACCTAGGCTGGATTGGTTTTACAATCTTTAATGTACAAAATGTATTAAAGTGGCCCCCCACATCCGTCAGATTTTCTGTATGCTATATCTGTTTTATTTTTGGAGAATTGTATTAATTGGAGAATTACCTACCAGCAGTTTTTCATGCTTAAATTTGAAAAACTGCAAAAAAAAAAAAAAAAGAAAAAGTTAAGCAGTTTTATGTTTTGCATTTTGTTCCCTTACTACTCCAAAAATGAACCTAAGAGTGACCTTAAACCCTAGGTACGTACCGAACCGTGATTATTAGTTATTAATATCATCATTTCAGCCTTTTCTCAAATTATGCATTTTACTCTATTTTTCCACATTTTTGCTGCCTTTTTTGGTTTGTTATTTCTACAATGTGCTGTGGGCCAAAAACAAACGCTGCTCTTTGGACACCCCTGTTTTCAGAGCTCTTTATCAGGGTTGAGAGTAGGACTGCAACTAACTATTATTTTAATAACCGATTAATCGTTTGATTATTTTTTCAATTAATCGATAAATAGAATTTTAAAAAACACACATTTTTAATTTCCGCCTCTTTATTCAGAAATAGAAGATTTGAACTGACAGAACAAAAAAGTGCACAAATGGTTGCGGCTTGAGTATTCTGTTAAAATAATGTTAAATACTAAAAAATCTACTAAAAAAGTGTTTGACAAATAGCTTCAGTAAAACAATAAATGCACACAAAAATACAATCATGATTTTTTTTTTTAGTCGATTACTCTGAAGCTTGTTGTTTCAATGCACCAAATTAATATGAAGCAAACACATACAGTTAGTCAGAAAAGAGGCAAAAATACCTATCACTGTTTTCAACAACAACTCCTGTCAACTATTTAGCTTGTTAGCTTCCTTTGTAGCAAGCAAACAATGGTAACTAAATAGAGAAGGGGAGTGTTATTGCAGCTGGGACTAATGCAAATGTAGATGACAAATCGGCGGAGAAGGTGTTTGCGGAGGTGGGCTGCCCACCCTCTGAACAAATCGTATTCAGACAGGAAATAATATTCTACAAGCCAACCACTCACAGCCTTAACGCTCCGCATCGCCGCAGTGTGAAGGATTTTTTTGGAGGTGCACGTCACGCTATGGCCAGTGACTGGATTCGAAAATGAAAGCGTTGAAATGCAACAACGTGTACCTGGAGAGCAGCTAAGAGTGCGAGCGTATTGAAGGGCCAAAATGCATGCCGTGTACAAAAAACACGGTCAACAAGACAAGTTGCTCTCAGAGTGAGAGGAAAGCAGACCAAGAGCAAAGCTTCCGCAGACCAAAATCAAGGGGCTACAACTGCGTTCTTCAAATGTGGATCATATGTTCGGGTGAAGAATCTTACCTCACATGTGTCTCTCATTCTTACATTCTGAAAAGAGCTAAATGCTCTTGATAATGTTCTGACATCAGTGGGAAAAGATAATTGTTCTTTTTGTTTGGGGAGTATGTGGTGTCTCAGTCTGGACAGTAGGGGCACTATGCACAAGTACTACGGAGACCAAAGAGAAATAAGACACAGATAACAAAGTAGAGTCTGGTGGATATGAGAGCGCTATGGACGCCATGTTACTTCTGTGTGTGCCAGCTACAAAATAAAGTGAGTGAGAAGAAATACAAGACTGCTTCTTGAGAATACCACAAATATACACGTCTGGTGCACCAGGGAGAACACGTCATATATTGCCCTTCCCCTACAGACAAATGAGAAATGAAAGGAAAAACCAACATAATATGCCTGGAGCTGCCAGAACAAGTTCAGTCTACTTTGGAGTAGAATCTGCAAGTCTGAAATATTACTAGATGGATGGACTCCCTCCTTGCAAAAAATATTGCCTTTTTTGGTGTCGGTGGTGAAGGAAAGCAGTCTCAAACAAACTCTTTGTGATCTTCTGGGTTGAGATTTGGTGGTCTGCTCTGCTAAGTTTTACACCGAACATCAAGTGTTCAGTGGATCCAGAGTTGTGATGTACAGTCATGGAAAAAATGATTAGACCACCGTTGTTTCTTCAGTTTCTTTTCATTTGAATGCCTGATACAACTAAAGGTACCTTTTGTTTGGACAAATATGACAAAGACAACAAAAATAGCTCAGAAGAGTTAATATTTTTGGCAGTACAATGCTATAGCTATTCAGGTAAGAACTTAAATGATTTTGGTTATTATGAAGAAAACCATGGAAGTTGCTAGATATCAGCTCTTAAATTACACTCTTATGAGCTATATTAGTTATCATCATTATATTTATCCAAACAAATCTACCTTTAGTTGTACCAGCCATTAAAACAGATCAATAAGCTGAAGAAACAAGGGTGCTCTAATCATTTTTTCCATCACTGTAGGTGGATGGAAAGACTGCTTTCCTGGAAGAAACCACCTTTAACTTACTGCTGGACAATTCTGCAAATGTCAACTTTCTTGCTTCGTACTGACCTCACGAACCTCTACACAAAGGATACAGTGTGTACTTTTCTCACACACCGTGGATGAATATGTTGTGTGTGTCATTTGAAACTACACAAAGCGGATAACATCACTTATTAATTAACATCGCTTATTAATTAACTCTTTGCTGTTCATTATGTCTCCCAAGAGTAAGGCAGGCTATTCTGCTGGATATGCACCGAGGAAGTGAAAATGAACATCGTAGATCTGAAAGAGGAGAAACACCCACCAATATTGGCAGTACTTTGGGTATTAAACATCCGTCTATAACGATCATCATTAAGGATAAAGATTGTATGTAAAAGCATGTAAAAGGATCTTCTCCTATGAAAGCGACCGTAATAACTAAGCAGCACGGCTGTCTTATTCTTGTTATGTTCTTCTGCCGCGTCTCGGAGTACAACAAAGAGTCAAGGCAAGGAGGAGTTCTCGTTTTTTATTATTACGGTTTAGTCTTTTTATTATTAGGCTTGCCAAATCAAGTAGTTACGGTGACAAGAAATTTTACTAAATTTAAAAACAAACTGGACTACTATTGTTTCTACTATTCTTCACATTATTAAATTATCTAATACATTTTCAATGTAGTCAACTAGAAGAGAGTGTATTTGGAATACAGAAAGTGAACAAATGTATCGCAATTGACGTAAAACAGATGGGGGTAGGATGCTTTGCTTCTTCTTACTCCTTTTGGACATGTGGAAATGTGAATTGTAATATGTGATGTAGTCCAATGTAATGTGTATTTGTGTGCATGTTACCATTACCATCATTTCGGTACAAGATCCGACACCAAAACTCGACTTACGTCACAGTGTAGGAACGGAACTCACCTGTACTTAGCCCACACAGCATCGACTGCAAATAAATGCCTTAACCCAGGTAAATAAAACTCAAGTAAAATTCTTCACTACAACCAAGTCTTAACCCTGGAACTGCTATTTACAAATGTATGAAAAGGCAACTAAAGTCACATTTTTTCAAACTGGGGTATTTAAATTACAATGGGCTCTCACAAAAGACCGACACACATCACCTTATGCTGTGTGTCGACAACTGTAGACTACCTGCCACATGACAGACAGACAAAATTGCCTTGCTAACTACACTGTGGTCTGTGGTAGCAGTAGTACTCAGTAAGACAAACAAATACACCACACCACATCCTCCACCACACACAGAGTGCACTGTGTGTACAACATAATACATAACCATAAATCTTGCATGTTGGTAACGCTGTGTAAACTAAAGTCAAATGGTGTACAAGTTTCAGCTTAGGTTTGCAGACTTGTGTTCAGTCAGAACATTTACAGCCAGTAATACACTCTCTGCAGTGAGGGGGAAAGAAGGGAAAATAAGAGCTGTTCATTGTTTAAAAAAACAAACCGTTCCAATAAATTCATCCCCAATCTCCATATGCCGCTCCTTTCTTCTTGCGCCGAACAGTTTTTATGTGCTGAAACTACTCTGCAGGCCCCTGACAGGGCAATAAAACACATTGCCAGGTACATACACTTCCACTGTGCCTTGGAGAGGAAAAGTGGGCCACTGGGAGAAAAAAGGGACCAAGAGAAAATATGAAAAAACAAAATACAGTCAGAAGGAATGTAAAAACAGGGGCAGATGAGTAAGAAAGAAGGAATGAGACAAATGCAGATACAGAGTTGAGAGGTAGGGATGGAGAGGGCAACACAGAAATGGTTGCGTGGCCACTAGACCTTTGCTACACAGTTAGTGAGGACATACTGAAAATGACTAGACTATGCAGTAACCTTCGTAACTAAGTGCTAACCTTAACACGTCATCATCAAGTTAAGAATAACACACTTCGCATTGCAGCATGTCCAATTGTGCTGTCCAGTCCAAACACCGCCTACAAAAAATGTCCTCTTCCCCAAGGTCCACATCTTCAGCCTCACCAAGACAAATACACAAGAATGCACACAGGCTTAGTTCCATTCTTGGCCATCTCTCAAGGATTTAACATTTTTTAAGAATCCAGCTGCTCTGTAAATCATATGTCTGGTGTTCTCCTTTGAGAAAACAAAAGCTGGAGACCAACATGAAGAGACCCAGTGTTCCGTAAAATACTCCTCTGCTCGTGTGTCTTACAGTAGATGCTTTGGACAGTGTTAGTAGAAATAGGTTGTAGCAGTATTAAACCTAACAAAATCAATAATGTGACTTTACACATTCTTTAGTCTGCAAACACTCAATGAACTCGATATAGTCATCCCTCGTCATATTGCGGTTTTGAATTTCACGACTTTTCAAAACTATATGAATTAAGAAATCATGCTGTTTTGTCTGACTATGCCCTATTTGTCAAAAATATGCATATTTAAGCAAATGTTACGTATTAAGCATTTTCAAGCATAAAAATGGCTAAATATAAAGCATTAAAAAGACACATTCAAATTGTAATATGTAAGATTCTACACTGGTCACTAGGTATCAGTAATGTTACTCTAATGTTCGGTGAAAAATACAAGTGGGCAACAGGCTTTTATTGAATGTTTGAATTATACATTCATCATCATCATAACAAAGGTTAAAGGTTGCGGCCATAACCCATGCCAAGCTAAAACTCAACTCTGAACCCCCAACGCTACTTGCTGTCCTCAACACATTTACTTTGACACAAAAGTTTTATTGATGTCTTCTTCTTTTCTCTGATTGTATCTACTATACTGGGTAATACAAGTGCAAAGGTGACAAAAAGGGTGTTATGTCATGATTAAGGGACTCAAATAATGTTTAAAAAAACATATTTAGAAGGTCATAAACAGGTTTTCTATACTCTATGAAATTATTCCATTTATGAATAAGGAATCCTACTTTGCGGAAATTCACTTATTATGGCTGGGTCTGAAACCAATTAATTGCGATAAACAAAGGATTATTGTAAATGTATCAGGTCTCCAAATAGCAATTTTCAAAACCAAAGAATTACAAAGTGTTAACCACCAGTTATAGCCGTTTTTTTGCATTCCATTGCAGGTATGCATGGAAATATTTAGAGCACCTTAAGATTTGTGGTTGGAAGGCTTGGCAAAGGTGCAGTGTATGCCTGCTGTGAAGTACCAGTCGCAGGTTCGTCTGAAAAGATAAAAAAAGAATGATTGCAAGATATTCTAGTAGGAGTCAAGTGCACGTTGACTATAAAAGATCCATCATTGCACATTCCACAGAACCTCCTTAGTGTGTCATACATACTGTTGTATAAATGAAAAAACAGAAGAATGATTTATTTTCACTCCATAGCAAGAACAAGAACTTTACGCTCGTGAAAACTTTCAGTTTTGTATCACATGCACTGGAATAGCTTAAAAATATCATATGCCCTCCATAACCTTAATGCGCCAGCATGCAAATACTGTGCAATCCTCACAGTTAACATTACCTTTATGCACCTCCATACAAAAAGAGGAGGAGCGGTTATCTGCCATTATGTTGAAATGTTGTTATTCTTGTGCCTTTGCCATTTTGAGAGGAAGATGATAATCATTAGGGCCCTATGAAATCACTTTTATTTTTCCCAAAATTCTGTTTTTTCCTGTTAAATTTTTTTTCAATTTCGTTTTCTACCTTTTGCACTTATTTTACCACCATTGAGTGTGTGCTTTTGGGGTTAGTGAATAAAACCTCCATTAACAAAATGCAGAAATCCTTACGTTTATTGATGTAATACATCACTGGCCAATTTTGTCCAGTAATTCAGAAAGGGATGTAGCCTGCCTACCTTTCTAATGGGATGTCAGCACCTGGACATATTTCTACAAAATCTTCAACAAACTGTAGTGCCCGTGATTGTGATTATGGAAGAATTGCGTTATTAATGTACGATATTTTTTATGATACTCTTATTTTGTTTACACAATGAGACGAGATGTGGCAAACAGCGCTCTTATTTTGAAGGCCGGAGTGTGTGTTGACAATGTCCTTTGACGGTTAAGAATAAACGTGCCTCTCGTCTTTCACTCAGACCTTGCATGACGTCAGCAGGCATTATAAAACGCTCGCTTACATTAAAGCGGTAAAACACAACACGGTAAAAACACACTCTTCCAGCCTCAGTCGCACACACACACACACAGCCGTACTAGCATGTTTGTAATGAGATTTCGCCACAATTGAGCGGTCCGCCGGGGAAATACTTCCCCCCCGCAAACATTCCTTATGTTTACAATGACAGCATTTCATTCACATGGTGTCAATTACCACGAGAATCCGCGTTTAACAATAAATTCCATTTTTATTGGCCAATTCCGCGATTCCGTCTGTGGAAACGTGGAAATCATAAGGCCCTAAATCATGCATGAAGCCAAACCCTAATTATATTAAGTGCAAAGCACATACAGTGCTTTCAATGAGGAGGGAGCAGTCACAGGTTGATCTGACATGATAAGAAATGATTGCAGGAAATTCTAGTCAGCGTTAATTTTAACTGCACCATGACTGTAAAAAAAATCCTCATTACGCATAACACACATTATTTATAACACATTCCAAAGCAACTAATTAATTTCAAGACTGAAAAAGTTATTTCCCTCCAGATGCATAAAATGCCTTAAATTTGAGTTGTGTCGTTAATTCAATTAGCTATGGGTCACACAACCATTCTGCATCTTGAACCCCAAAGAAAACCCAGGGCTCTACCTTAAGCTGCAGTCAGACAGACAAGGACAAGTCTAATTGTGGCTTGCGGTTTGGCTGAGCATTCGAACGGAAAAGCAGCTTGTTCACGTCTCAGTCTGGGTGTCAGCAAGGTCCGTTTGTCTGCCAGTCTGTTCACGTAGGTGAATCAAGCGAGACAATGACTCAACACACACAAATTGTGTCTGTCAGCCACTGCTTGTGGTACGTCGAGGAGGCACAACACAAAAATGACAGATATGGCACGAAGGGCAAAGCGCAATCAGATTGAGGGGACGTGGTATGGTGACAATGTTACGGCGGAGTAAGATGTTTGTACACAGCCATCTCAGTCACAAACGACACATCATGCTTGCTATGCTTGATGACATCTGACTGTGAACCCACATGGACACAGAGTAGCAAATCTATCAGCAAAACCACATTCATTAAACTTAAACGGGACATATTTTGTAAAACTGATTTAATTGCTAGTACAGTATATACAAATTTGGGCCCATAGAGTGCCTTGCCCAACCAAGAACCAACTGAAAGATCTTTTATTGGATGGACTTTAGGGACCTGACTCGGAGGTTTGATACAAAAGCCAAACAATATTATTGGTCATGCTGTGTAATAAAAACGTACATTCAGCAATACTTTGATTGCATTATTTTGAATGCTTTGAAGGTATTTTGATGCTATTTTCCTTCAACCATATTCAATTCCACAAATTCACGTTTGCAACTAAAGCTCATAATTATTAAAAAAGAAAAAAGAAAAAGATAGGTACCGAATGAGATTGGCTCGGAAGCCAAAAAACGTAGATCGGGACATCCCTAATACACAATGTACGTGTAAACTTGCGACACACGCAAGGGTCATGCACTCCTCCTCTGCTTTGCCCTTGCGACTGGGCTGCGTGCAAGGTTTTCCTGCGTACACGCAGAAAATAATTCATATTCCAGTTTTCGTCCTACAAGCTTTGCGTGCTGTCTGTTGGTTTGAAAATGCATGCGGGCGACTTGCGTGTGTCTTGCAGTTTTCCCCATTTTTGCACGTAGCCAGCACGTAGAAGCACTTACATCGAGGATGCAAGGCCCGCTTAAGTAAACTTTTTCAAATTTGTCATCATTTAGAAATGAGATCCCATGTTATAGTGAATCAAGATGGCAATTTTTTTATCCACACATTCTGTAGTGCTATGATATAAAGCAGTGTTTGTTGATCCACGTCCATTCTCTTGGAGGTTTATTCTTGGCTTGATGTATTCAATGAGCGGTAAGAAAACAGGAATCTGACTGTTGAAAGAAAAATGTGTGTTTGTGTGCATATGAGAGCAGCAGCAAGATAAAGTGCGGGGACAGTGTCAGCATGTGGTTGACTTATCATGCCTTTAAAAAGGCAAACACTGGCTGTCTACACTATGTATGTAAAATAACCAGAAAATACTGAAGAATAGCAAATAAAAATGGAATAAAATGCGATATGTGTTTGTCCTGTGTGCATGCATTCAACAGTTGGATGTCTGTGGTTGCTGGACTCCATGCCAGCCGACTCTATGCCATCAGAAACTGAAATATGAGCATATTGCTCTGAAGATATGCTTGTGTGTGTGTGTGTGTGTGTGTGTGTGTGTGTGTGCGTGTGTGTGTGTGTGTAGGTTCGTAATCCCACGGCAGGGACAGTGTTTACTTTTTCTCTGGAGACATGAGTTCTATTTAAGGGAGTGGAGCAACAAGACGAGGAAGAGACAGGTGCCAAGGAAGTTAGCACAAACGTCTATGAATAACAAACTGAAGGAGAAAGGGATGATGGTGTGTTCAATGGAAAGCAGCTCAATAGCAGAGCATCATTAAACAAGACAAGATGACAAATTCATTCAAAGTATATTGCTATGATTTTTTTGTCATTCAAATATACTGTAGCACCAAAATATGCTCATCTCGACTCATTACATGTCGGATTTTTGTCACTTTCCATGAGATCACATACAACATAAATAGGCGTCATGTAAACTCTATGTAACTCATGAGCGCACACAAGAAAGTTTGGCCCGTGCATTATTATGTTTCTGACGAATGCACCACACGATGGTGGATGTTGTTTGACCCCATAAGTCAGAATGACTTGAAATTTCACCACAAAATTTGGTACACACCGTTAAGGGATTGACAAGCGCATTTAAAAATAGGGTTGGGTTTCGCTCACATACAGTATTTATTATGCAATATCAGTGCCAAATCGGAACATCTGAAACTGGTCCCTGTACTGGATGAACTATCCAAATATATCTGCTGCGTTCCTAACACAATTTAAGTAACTAAAGCCAGATCACTTTCTTATACCAGTCAGGACTTAAAATGAGTTTATAGTATGTGCATATGTTCACACCAGCAAGCTCAGCTTTCCCATCTGATGGCATTGTTCCAAACCGCACACAAGACCACGCATACACACACACACACACACGCACACACGCAAGTTAATGCTGTTCCCAGAAGCTGTCGATCAAGCGGCATTCCCGTGGGTCAATTACGCATTCATTTTAAATCATTCCAGGAAATGATTTAACGTTTAATACCTTGGCTTTATAACATCAACATCATTAATATGGAGCAATATGGAAACTACCAGAAAATGGAAAGTCATTCTGACATGAAATAGTTGCCTCTTCAACGTTTACATGATACTGTATATCCTTTCAGATGAAGTCTGAGTAATGACAGCAAAAGACAAGGAAAAGCCAAGGAAAAGCCAATCAGTAGCTGTCAACAGAAATCCAATTGCCTTACCCCTTTTGTTGACCTTTGTGCTCATGTATCCTGCACATTTGTTTTTAGCATCCATGAAGTTGTGCCGTTGTGACATTTCAAGAATCACAGGAAATAGCCATCAGCTGGTGGCGCAGATGTGCAAAGGAAGTCATATAAATTCATGTTCTTTTTCTTTTGCAGGCCAAATTCTCACCCACACAACCAATCAGCATGGGAATCCTCCCTCCCCCCCCGTTTTTGGAGTGAGCATATCCGTCCACTTCCCAAATGGGCTGCTACCACCTGCTCATCAGATTTCTGAGAAAATCTCATCCGCCCTAGGCTGTAGGAGCGGAGTCTGGAGTTACAGACGAGCAGGGTTATGAGGGTTAACTCTCCAACAAGAGGCCCATTTAGAGCCATGGACAGGAATCATCTATCAGCACTCTGCTGTCTGACACCACACAGAGTTGCCTTGGGCCAAAGCTACTGCTCCAAAAAGTACCCAGAATTAGAATGAATAGACTGCATGTATCCTTTTGTATGGTACAATATCTATGATTTTCCTTGTGGTGATTTAGTACTTAAATCACATACCCATAATGTTGTCCATGGTTCCGAGAGATAAATGTATGATAATTTGTAATTGATTGTGTTGGTATCATCTAAATTGACAGAGACAAATTGTGGAATGCTTCTGTCTGATTTACAGAGTTCGTACTGAGAGAGAACCAAGCTTCTGCTAATACAGCTTACATCTTACATTATGATTATACTGTCTTGCTTGTTGCACAAACTATTTAATTCCGAGATAATGTCACCTAAGTTTGGGAAATTATCTTCCCCTATATTATATTTTGTATAGCAGTATCGGTTTACTGTCCTTTCAAAATAACTTAACACATAATCAACATTATCTACAGAGTACACCTCACAGTGAACATATTCAAATAGTGTCCGAGATGTCAGCATTTTGCGTGAAGACCAGTGTGTCCTCCGTGCTGACATCACAGATCTGGTGGATATTAAGACACCTTCTGCTTGTGGATGCCCCCACAGGTGTTCAATTGGGTCATGTCTGAAGACATACTTAGCCACTCCATCACTTTCAGCTTCTTCACCGAGGCACTTGTCATCTTGGAGGTGTGTTTGGGCCGGCTACAATGTTGGTAAAGTGCCATGCAGGCCAGTTTCCCAAAGGAGGGAGATCATGTTACTGCAGAATGTCACAGTACATGTTGGAATTCATGTTTCCTTCAATGAACCACAGCTCCTCGGTTGCAGCAGCAATCCTGCCGCAATACTACCACCACCATGCTTGACTGTCGGCTTGTCCCGGCGCTGTTAGGCTGTAGCGTTTTTGTATCCTTGTTAAAACATATTCCTCCTCATCATCCTCCGTGAACCAAAGATTCATTTACAGTATTCCAGGCGCCCAACAGCCGCATAACTTCTGCCTTCATTCAGCATGTATGATCGCTAGCTGCTAGCAATCATACAACATGAAACAGGCAGTCCTGCACGAAAGAGATTGACAATGATCTACACCCAATCATAACGCACAACACACAGGCGGGTTCTCTCTTAGCCAATTAGGCCTTGTGGCTCTATACTTACTGAGACAAACTGGACATGTCTTCAACTCTGACATGAGTGTACAGCACCCTCTACTGGTAGCAGTAGTAAATACAATAACAGACACATGCAACAGAGCACCGATAAATAGCTCTAATACACCACAAGGACGCAGAACACAATGCGTGTTCATATGCTGTTAAAAAAATGTGCAAAATTGCACTTTTAAAAATCCGCAAAAGAACGAATCCGCGATAGGTGAACCGCAATATAGCGAGGCAACACTGTATATGCTTTCGTCCCCTATCAAAACACGAGGACCGACAAAAACTTCAACACTGCAAATTAATGAAAGTAACAGTGCATGAAACACACACTCAGCAGAACTCTTGCAGTTACACACACTCACACCATTCCAAGAAGTTGGCAGCCCTATTAATACCACACTTGAAGGACTGGGCCTTCAGCCATTCGATGCTATCTGGTGTCTGATACACACTTGTGTCTCTTTCTTTCCTTGGGGAGTTGCCAAACTGAAAAACTAGAGTGGTAACATCCCTACATCGAGAACAAATTGGCCTTAAAAGGGGCTATGGTAACCCTCAAATGTTTACATGTTGCTCCCAAAAACGTAGGGTGGCTAAAACCAGGGATTTACAGTGACATATCATGGTCATATCATGACATATGCTGAGACATCATGATATGACGATGGTTTGAACTCCAAAGTTTTAATGTAACTTTAAAGTCATATATAGCCAGAAAATTTTGATTGAGGTCCAAATTGTACAAAAAAATAAATCACATGACATTATACGAAAGTGTGGCCTAGATCATTTGGAAACATAAACTATTTTTGCTTGGCCAACGGCAGTGGAAAGCAGCTTTCCAGGACTCCAAAACAAATGAAGCACACAGACCTCAAACTGCATGATGTCCATAGTGCTGACATGTTGTCCACTCGGGTGCTCTAAATGTTTACCCATTCCCTTCATTAATAACAGGACCTGATGTTAGAACAGATGATTAGTAGAGAATTGCATGCCGTACATGTGAACCTACCATCAGTGGATTCACTCTAATTGCTTCCATCAGTGGCCAAAAGTGCCCATCGGAAAATCCAAAACCTTTCTTCTTCCCACATGAAGTGTTTGACACACTTTGACAGTATATTTACAGAGTGCAGGGTGCATATTCATTGGCCATTGCATGCAGTCACTATCAATTACCAAGTCAACATAATGATAATATTTATGATGTATTGCAACTAGCCAAGTGTCGTCAGCCTGATGTCCTCCATCATATGATTGCTGGTTTGGTTTGTTTGTGCTCAGAAGCAGCATGGTCATAAAATACACTCCCTGCGGGTACCAAAACAAACACAGAATATTTTATAAAAAGGCAAAGCAAACATAGCCTTTACAAAAAATTTTAAAAATCACTCTCCAGCAAAGTTAGTGCCTCCTCCTGACTAGGGTTGGCTGGTTGGTGAACAATTACGGTTCATATTCCTCATTTTGATTCAGGTTCCTAACGATTCTCAATTCTGATTCTTGTAAGAGTTAAGGTCATAAAAGTTTGCAAGGTTTAAATGAGGGCACAAACCAGTCGTTTTAGATGAAATGTCTGAACTTCACCATGATTATTTTAATTATATGAACTTTTTTTTAAAATTAACTTTAGTATGAATTTGTCACAGGGCTATTATCAAGTAGATATAAATAGCTATACTAAAAGTAAATGTCAAATCGAACAGCTATAAATATCAAACGATTGAACTTGAATATAAATGTTTATGAAGTTTCTTTCCACGGGAGTACACTTTCAGAACAGATCGTAATTTTTGAAAATCTCATTAAAAAAAAATTACACATATTCTGGTCGTGTAAGAGACTGATGCTGCAGGGACTTAAACATGCTCATGAGCTCCCTCTAACCTGGGTGCAGAATATCAAACTTCTAAAACGTGCAATGAAAAAGTGTATAGGCTAAAGTCGCCTGGATATTTGAGTTGACCAACTGTATTAGCGCCAGTACAATTTGTTTGCTGCCTCAGCGTTATCTTATATATTATAATATTGTTTTTAGGGATGCGCCGATCGATCGGCCACCGATCAATATTGACCATAAAAAACTTGTGATTGGCGTATGCTGATAAACGCCTCACAAAGCCTATCACAACATTCGGTGTGCAGCGGCAAATCCTGCATGTCTGCTTTGTCACGTAGGGTTGCCAACAAAATGGCACGTCTCGTATTGAGCTTGACACAGGCTACACCAGGGGTCACCAACGTGGTGCCCGCGGGCACCAGGTAGCCCCCCACGACCACATGAGGTGCCCGCAAGCCTGCTTTTCATTCAGGTTTTCAGTTAATAATGAAAGAACAGTAGAAAGAAATGCATTCTGAAATACAAAATGTGAGTTGTGGACTCCAGCATTTAGTTAATATTCTGGTAAAACAAGCATTCGCTTTGTTTGGGTTTAAAATAAGCTCTGAAAATAAATGTTACAAAAATGAGTAGCTCTTGGCCATTTTCATTTTTCCAAAGTAGCTCTCACAAGGAAAAACGTTGGTGACCCCTGGGCTACACCAATCGATGCCAGCATGTTTGATCACTCCCTTACCAAATCTATTGCTGATCGACTATTCTCATATCTTTGTTTACACGCTTTGCCTGTCTGTCACTGGCTATACTTTAAATTGGTGGCAGTTAGCTGGCGAGCTAGAGTTATCCGCGTAGCTTCTGGGGCCCGTTGCACAAATCTAAGATAAGGGATCAACCCGGGATATCTTGGTTATCCAACAGCACTGTTAGCATGTTGGACACACAGTCAGGAGAGCTGGAAGTTCTTTCTCTGTTCCCTTCCTAATTTCTTTTTTTCCCCATGTTTGTCACACTTAAATGTTTCAGATCATCAAAGAAATTTAAATGTGTATGTATTTAATTTAAATGTGTCAAATAGTACAAAAATTGTTTCATGCAAATAAAGGCAAAAAAGACAAGCTGCCCAAACGTTCATTTTCTGAATAATTACCTATTTGCTAGGGGCCCTTGGAATTGTCCCTGGCCAATACCACCCACCATAAATAACTTGAAAAATGTTCAGTTAATCCATGCGATCAGTGTCGGTATCTGTATCGGCCGATCTCACACTCGATCGGAATTGGCAGCATAAAACCCTGATCGGAGCATCCCTAATTGTTTTACTTACCTGATTCTGACGGGTTAGAGGAAGGCCCGCGCGACGCGTCAAAGACAGGGCACTCCTTTATTTCTACACCATGAATCTGGAGGTGTTTAATCATGTTGGTCGTGTACCCTCCGTTTACATGATATAATTATGTTGCAATTGTTGCACTGAAAAATTACAAAAAACATATACAATTTTAACAATCCCAGGACAATCATCATGTTAGTCCCAGTTCCTATTGATGCTCTAGACTCGATGACCCGCCCAACTCCTGACCGACCACACAGCCCATTAATATGTCTTTGCACGTTTTAATGAGAAAGCCTGATGATCATTAGCTCATTGCTTTTATTGCTGTTAGCGCTGTTGTGATCATTAAGTACTCTGTGTAATAGTTATTAGCCTGTCATTCCAACACGTTGTCTGCTACTCTCTGCTATTCACACTCAACTGTAAAAGTAAACACTGAGGGCGACTGACTGATAATGTGCTGTTATTCTTTACCTAACACGAAAAACGTCCCTGGAATTGTTTTTTTGGTGGGTTGAAAAAAACTTTACGTCCACACTTTGTCGGATTAGTAAATAGCTGCATCCAGACAGAAACGTAAATCACTGGGTGAAAACAATGTAATACATAAGATACATCTTCTTGTGGTAAAACTATTGAAGAAGAAAGAACGCATGCGCATAAAGTCCATTGTCTTCCGCGTTCCAAGTAATTCCACTCTGTTGTCTAGACTGACAATAAAGTGGAATGACTTCTGCGAGGCATTTTGGAGTATAAGACAAAAAAATATCAGAAGAATGTCGACTGGGGTGAGTCGTGCCAGTCGAACTATTTGGGTTTTTTTTGTCGGCTTGTTACTTCTAGCTACGTGACGGCGACGAGGCGGCGACGGCCTCATTTTCAGAAAGCAACGGTTTGCTTGTCTACACGGCAACCACGAGCCGGCGAATTCAGATTTTCTCACTCTGCAAGCTGTTTTGAAAAAATACTGTTTCAGGGCACGCAGCATGCCGTTTCCATGTGGATGAAAGGCTGAAATGATAAAATACTTTTGAAAATGTTTCCGTGTGGACAGCCCCTTATATTTTTTCTGCTGCCCTCCTTGTTTTTGGTGTTGTTCCACTGCATTAACATTTGTTTTACTCATTTGTAGCTAAGGTCCACAGTGTCCTGCTTTTAAAAAAGTTCCTCTCATTCACATTGCCATAAATCCGCAATTATTTTTCTTTTATGTGCATGTGCATATACGTGCATGCTCTCTCCCTCTCACATTTTTTTCTCTCTCTCTCTCTCTCTCTCTCTCACACACGCACACACACATACAAACCACGCCCATGATAACCATCAGCTCCAGGGGCACCACAATCTATTGTTTCAGCTCAGTGCTAATTACTTAGTTGACCCTGGTTCAGTTGAGGGTAGGATGGTGTGTGGTGTGAGTGTGTGTGTGTGAGTGTGTGTGTGTGTGTGTGTGCATGCATGCTGGGGGAAGGGGTGACCTGGTAGAGAGGTCATTGCTGCTGTCAATCAATTGTCACAGTGGATTCCTCAAAACATAACACCATTAATCCAGTGGCACAATGAACCAAGGCTGCTGCTGGGGGTTTTCCAACTTTGAACAAAATGTGGCTATAAGAAAGATACATTTCTATAAATAGCAAACAGTATGAACACATCCATCCATTTTCTATGCCGCTAGTCCTCATTAGGGCTGCAGGGGTATGCTAGAGCCTATCCCAGCTGACTTCGGGCGAGAGGCGGGGTACACCCTGGACTGGTTGACTGGACAGGGATGAACACATCTCACTTTGCAATTTGAAAACCAGATTTCCGTGTCAATGTCTTTATGAAGTCCTGTATATTCAATATTCAAGGCGAACTGTTACTTCTTATTAAAAGGTCCACCCTTATATTTCCACAGGCAAAGTTCATACAGTTTTACCTTTGGATGCAATAGTATTAGCAGGGTTTTCAGCTCTCATTTCACTCTGTTGCGTATGTTTCCACCTGGAAGATACATCAACTGACTCAGAACAGTACAAATCCCTCAGACAAAAACACAAAAGAAAGGTTATTTGCTTTGCATTCATGCAGTTTCTCCTCGGAGTTCCCTCACAGGACAGTGAAGCCTACACAGCCCTCTTCACTGCTAATTTAATGCTGTAAAGGTGAAGACCTCTCCCAGGGTGCCACGAGCAAACAATACCTGTCCACTATGGGGATTCACTGAAATGCAAAACAGATTTGCAGGACTTCAGCATCACTTAAGAGCCTACTTTCAATTACAATGTCATGGCCATTTCGAGGTGACTGGCCTATAGAGAAAGGGAGCTCAACCTATATGGTGAAGTCCTAAAGTCCCCACTGTTATGCACAATTCCGTTAAATTCCAGCTTTCTGTTCACATTTTCTGTCAAAAAATAGTTAGGGTTGGTAAAATGAGGAGGTACAGTATCAGGTGTCAAATGTTAGAATAAGTAGAGGAAAAGAGAAAGCCGGGGAAAGAAGGTGTCTGCCTCTATTTTTTGGACTCGACCCCGCCCCCTCCCAGCCCGGGGTTGGTCAGAATATGCAAAGTAGTGTGCCTGGATTGGTTGGTTCTGCAGTAGATGGACTTAATAGTCTGTCCCCACACAGACTCAATAAAGTTCGAAGCCCGCCGCTTGCAGCTTGGAGGTGCGAAAGCCGACTGCTGGATCTGCGTCTTCACTAACGGAGTCTAACGGGAACTACGGAGAAGAAATGTGGGATTTGTTTTGGCTTGCTGAGGCATGTGCAGCACCGCTTTTCCTGGATATATGAATCTATTAATTGCCCCAAATAGGATAAAGTGAGTGGTCACTTTAGGATAGTTTGGACAATTTCCGAGGGAGATACGTTACTGCAAGATACAAAAAAGGCAGTTGTGGAGTGGCCATGCAGGGGTTGATGGTGTCGCTTATTGGGACAGCCCTGCTACTTCTGTCCGGGATTCTCGCGCCGCGGAATGTGGTGCACGGCTTCGGCGATGAGGTGGAGGAGATGACCTGCGATCCGATACGGATCAGCATGTGCCAGGGTCTGGGCTACAACGTAACCAAGATGCCCAACTTGGTCGGCAACGTGCTCCAGTCGGACGCCGAGCTGCAGCTGACCACTTTCACGCCGCTCATACAGTACGGCTGCTCCAGCCAGCTCAAGGTACTGCACACATGGGACCCGGTTCGAGTGTGTATTTATAAACCCACCGCAGCAGAACAGTTTGTGAGAACACCGTGGCTGTTACGCACGCACGCACACATTCAGGGATAGCGACTCAAATAGCCATCGCTGGGTCCAGACAGTCTGCTGTGTGTGTGTCTATGTGTGTGTGTGTGTGTGTGCGTGTGTGTAGAGGAAAAAAAGGAGCACATGACAGCAAAGAGCTACCAGCAATAGTTTGACTATTTAGGCTGATGGCAGCATGAGGAGGAACTACTGTTTATGACAGTGTGATGGGCAATGTTGTCATGCCAATCTAAATCAAAACGCCCCCTCTGTCTTCATGCCCCACATTGCAACAGCTGACTCTCTACTGCTGCTATTTTATACTGTGTGCGTGGATATTAATTAGAACAGGGGTGTTGAAACTTTTTCCACCAAGGGCAGCATACAGAGAAATTGAAGGAACCCTGAGCCATTTGATACACTTTGTGCATTAAGGATACTACAACTAATCCAATGCACAGGGTTCCCAAAGTCTGCACACATAGGTAATCATGCATGTAGTACACAATTATTTAAAGCAGTTAATTTTTATTTAAAAATACAGTGTCTACAAAGTCTCTTTACAATCTAAGACATTTATTACAAAAGTAAATGTCCAATCAGTAGAAATTTTGGCAAAATAAGTAGATAGTTTTTTCACCGCATCTAAGACACCTCAATATGGACACCATTGTACAAAATATATCAAGGCAGTACTCAATTTATTGCCATCTTAGGTTTAGCATTGCCCCATCAATGATGGCAATGGCCATTCTTGCCGATTAGTATCTAGATTTAGTAGCCCTGCATCCAACCATCCATCCATCGATCCATCCTTGGTCAATACATGATATCTTTAAGATAACCCCAGAGAAAGAAGATCAGGGAGTGATATCTGGTGAACGAGGTGGCCAAGAGGTTGGGCCATCTATTTTATTGAACAGAACCAATGTCGTCAACAGAGTACCTAAAAAAACACAAAACATTTTGATAGCCACTGATGCCAGACAAATGCAGTTTGTTTACCACTTGCATGCAATCTTGGCCATTGTCCTGTCTCCAGCAGTGGGAGGTTTTTACAAATGTGCTCTACTGGCTTGGTATGGACAGGTGTTTGGATGTAAGGCAAAAATGGTTTGAACACACTACAGTAAAAGTTCTTCAGAAGACATTTGTGCTCTGTGTGCAGGGCAGACAGAACAGGAACCAAAAACTACACTGTCCTGTGCTGCTCCAGCTCAAAATTGCCCTGTAAGATTAGCCAACACCCGCTCCTAGACACACACACACACACACACACACACAAGCAGAAGAGGGAGGAAAGGTGAAAGGGAAACCATATCGCCTAACATTTGCTCTAATGGGAGGCTTCCTGGCAAGTAACCAGAGCAGCTTCAGGCGCCGAAAGTGGCAGTGCTCAGTTTACCAATGGTCAGGGAAAACACCCCAGACGTTTGTCTTATGCCGTCACTGTATCCAAACTATGAAATATGTGGAATCACAAAGGCATACATGGTTAATTTGACATGGCAACATGCTGATTTCACAAAAAATGATTCAAACTGCAGCAAATAGCAAGATGATGACACCAAACATCTTCTCCCACATCATGACCGCCTGAAATGATCAAATGTAACTTAATTCTTGAAAATGACTTGTGTCTGTGACCCAGACATGCCAATAGACATAAAATTGAGCCTTGAATTAAAGGGATTATGGAGCATTACATGGCACATGCCCCTTGTGTTTACTCCGCAGGTTGTTTTTTGGAGACAGAGTTGTTGGCTGCAGTCTTGATTCAAGTTGGGGGTTTTTTTCAGTTTGAAGTGAAAATAGAGATGCAACAAGCAGAGGTGATGCAACTGACTAAAATGATGTAATGGAGTACAGAGTAGATATAAAAACATACCTCAGTTTATGGCACTTGGCATTTTGCCTTCTACATCACAGTGAGAGCTGTTATAGATTAGTTGTATGAGAATGTTTGAAAGTAATCCCATCTAATCCTATAATAAACCTATCTTTTTCTTTAGTTCTTCCTGTGCTCGGTATATGTGCCAATGTGCACAGATAAGGTGCCCATTCCCATCGGCCCATGCGGTAGCATGTGTTTGTCTGTCAAGAGAAAATGCCTCCCGGTTCTTCACGAGTTTGGCTTCATCTGGCCAGAGGTGAGTCAACAGCCATCACATGTACAGTAACCTAGACGTGAATGATTGAAGGATGTGGACAAAGAAATATCTGTTTGCATATTTGATGGCAGATTTGTCAGAATATTGCTCATTTTTCTCTTTCTTCTTAACAGTTGATGATTTTCCATGTTCCCTTTGCAGGTGCTCAACTGCAGCCTCTTCCCGCCACAGAATGACCACAACCACATGTGCATGGAGGGCCCAGTGGACGAAGATCCACCCTATTATCCCATCCGTCATCCTCCCCACCAGGAGGAGTGTCAGGCTCTGGGATCTGCACCCAACCAGTACACTTGGCTGAAGCAGACCGATAGCTGTGCTCTCCAATGCGGCTACGACAGTGGACTGTACAGACGAGGGGCCAAAGTGTTCACAGATGCCTGGATGGCGGTGTGGGCAGTGCTGTGCTTCCTTTCAACCACTTTGACGGTCCTGACCTTTCTGTTGGATTCACAACGATTCTCCTACCCTGAGAGGCCCATCATATTCCTGTCCATGTGCTGCAATTTGTACAGTGTTGCCTACCTGGTAAGTACACCCTGATTGATTTCTGTTAGACGTTTTTACTGTGTATGTTTATGTGGCCTGCATATATGAATGAACGTACATGTGGACGCAATATGAGGATGTCGCTGTGTCATGGGTAGTGGACGAGCCTTGACGGTTACATTTGCCTTATTAAGGCTGAACGGGTCAGGGCTCCAGACTTTTTTTATTTTTTTTTTACTAGGAGCGCAGTGGCCCCTAACTTAAAATTTCAAGAGCGCAAGCAGAAAACTTAGGGGCGCACACTGAAATTGACTTGCAAAGTAAATGTAAATATTCACATTCCCTCTCATTTTCACTGTATTACTGATAAATACTTGAACAATAAATGGCAACTGTCTTCTCTACCCAACCTATTTCTGTCCCTAGCTTGTGGAAGACCTCACTGGTGGTATCTTATACATTATGACTCCAATACCACCCTCTTTTCACAAACATCAGCCCGCCGCCTTCTTCTTTGAGAGTTAATATCGGTTGGCAAACTAGCTTGTTTGTGCGTTACTAACAACTACTGGGCTGAAGTGAGGAGCACAAGTTTGTCAGCAACAAAAATATTCAATAATAATAAAATTAAATTGCCAAATTAACTGGTAGGGTTGCCAATTTCTGCAAAAATAAATAAGACACAGGGACACCTTGTTGGCAGGGCCAACCAACTTTGATTTTTTTTGCCTTTAACTGTGTGAAACAAATGTTGTGCTATTTGACACAAATCTGATTTTAATTTGATACCTGTATTAGGGTAATACTAATACATGGGAAATTAATTGTTGTTATTGTTGTCCTGCTTAAACAGGACAGTATAAAACAGTATAACCCAAGTGTCCAGGTTTATGATAGTGCAGGTGTATCCAACTTCCAGCACTATTAAAGTTACTTTGACAAAAAGGAAGGAGAGGTGAACCAAATGTGTATTATGTGACTGGCAACATTTAAATTGTACTTTTATTTACAAAGCAGATCTCCACTCAAATAGTGTGGTCATTGTCTTTGTGGTATTTTGTGGTCATTTCTCATTAAATATCAGCATCATGTCTGAATTGAATATTAAGTTGAAGCAAATATTCTTTGGTAAGCTTCTCAAAATCAGCTGGCCAGTTACTGGTAACAAGCTACTTGTTGGGAGACCACGTGATAGCATCAATATCTTAAAGCTGGACACATGACATTTTTATTAAACAACAGACACACAACTAGTGATTTGAAGACAAGACATAATTATTATAACGGTAACAAGAGAGCAAGGTTATCAAGTGACACTGTAAAAAAGTAAGTTAGCACGTACCTCATGAATTGCATAGTATAACTGCTGTTTTACCATGCACATGACAATAAAACTCTCTTGAATCTTGAATCTCATGAATCTTGAATGTGACAGCAATTGTAGCTTGCCCGTGGGACAAAAGCAAGCTCCGCACATACCACGTAGCTTGTTTGTTTTAAAGACAAAATGCCACTGTGGTAAAATAAAGAGTCACATTTGGAGTCTGCATAGCAGAGGCTAGGCTGATAAAACCGCCAGAGAGACAGTGGAGCCGGGCAAAATGTGTAAAAAAAAAAAAAAAAAAAAAAAAAAAAAGATGGCAGAAAAGTAACTGCAATGAGATTCAAAGGTGAGCGATCACACACGCTGGCATCGATAGGATTAGACCAGGGGTGCTCACACTTTTTTAGCCTGCGAGGTACTTTTAAAATGGCCAAGTCCCAAAGAGCTACCTCCTACTATAAATATAGAAAATATATTTATAAATGTGTATAAATATATTTACTATATTTACAAATGTAAGTATTTATGTATGTTGTACATGTATAAACACATATATACAAAATCTAACCAGTAAACTTTGAAACTATTACACTAAATATTAACAATTAGTATTTCACATTCACAGTTTCAAAGTTTACAGGTAATCAAAGTAATTTATCATTCAAGAATTCACAAGTCAATTCATTTTGGCAATAAAGATAATTACACATAATTCCTCAATAATTCCACAGGCGCAAGTGTAGAAAACACGCATTTCTATAGTGGAGTTAAGCCATCAAACAATTTCACTTTTTTTCTACATAACTAGCTACTACAAATGGACGGATAACTTTAGTTATAAAGTTGGTTTATCCGTAAACAGAAAAATCAAAATTAAAGTTGCCTCTCTGTGTGTAGCTTGAGACGTTTGTTCACCACTTTTCATCACTTTGCCGTGGGGGAGCAGCAGTGAATTAGGAGAGCAGCTTATTGTCAGCTGACCGATGTTATATGACATCTACAAAGTGACGTTTATGCGATCGATCCACGCTACCTTCGCCGTCAACCGGTAACTCGCCATCGACGTAATGGGCACCCCTGGTTTAGACTGTGATAAGCTGTCGTCAATTGACTCCATATTTTAAAGACTATTTTTCATTAATAATAAGGGACAAGGTCAACTCAATACGGGATGCGTACTTTTATCTTCCACTAGTAGATGAAAATTTTACTCACAATGTCTCATATTTTAGTCGCAAAATGAGACCATGTGGTCTGGAGCCCTGAGGGTACCATAGATTGTTTTTAATAGTTTGAATTAAAATGTTTTTTTTTTTTTACTTGTTTTACAGGTCCGTTTGACTCTGGGAAGGGAACGTGTGTCGTGTGACCTGGATGCCACAGAAGTGCCTATTCTAGTGCAGGAAGGACTAAAGAGCACCGGCTGTGCCATCGTCTTCCTTCTGCTCTACTTCTTTGGAATGGCCTCCTCTCTCTGGTTAGTGTGTGCACATGAACACAAAGACACATATACCATATCTTGTGGAACAACTGGAACATGAGACTCGCATCCTGTTGTGTTTAAAATCTTGCCATCCTGTCCCATGGCCCCCCTGTACTAGACGGATTAATTCACACGTATAAAGGCAACCTTTGGAATAAGGACACTTTCTAAAACTTGTGCTGCTGTTGAAAAACACAGCTGGAAGTCTTCCTTTTCATTTTGCCCTTGATTTCCCCTTTCCAGGAAAAGCAAGCCCAAAGGACTTCATTCTGGCCTTAAATATGACACCGCCATCTGTTGTGTAACTCTTGACTATCCACCACCATGAAGAGCAAAATATAATGGCCAAAGCTGTATTTGCAGTGGAAAAATCATAAAAAACAAAGCATTGTTTGTCTCTTCCTTGACTCATTTTGTCCATCTTCCCTGCAGGTGGGTGATCCTGACCCTGACATGGTTCTTGGCTGCAGGACTGAAGTGGGGCCATGAGGCTATTGAAATGCACAGCTCCTACTTCCACATAGCAGCTTGGGCTATCCCGGCGGTTAAAACCATTGTCATTCTCATCATGAGATTGGTAGATGCTGATGATCTTACTGGCCTTTGTTATGTTGGAAACCTGCAGCAAGAGGCGCTCACGGGCTTTGTGGTGGCACCACTAGCCACTTACCTTCTTATAGGTAATTAAAAACACATATCCAATGTTAAGTTTCATGACATATGCACGTAATGATGATTACATTTGTTCTATTTTGAACTGTAGGCACCCTCTTTATCTGTGCTGGCCTAGTAGCGCTTTTCAAGATCCGCTCCAATTTGCAAAAGGATGGGGCCAAAACAGACAAGCTGGAGCGTTTAATGGTGAAAATCGGAGTGTTTTCCGTTCTGTACACCGTACCAGCCTCCACTGTGATTGGCTGTTACCTTTACCAGCTTTCCAACTGGGGGGAATTCAAGGCCACCACGCAAGACTCATACGTTGCATCAGAGATGCTTCGAATCTTCATGTCACTACTTGTGGGCCTCACCTCGGGCATGTGGATCTGGTCAGCAAAGACCCTCCACACGTGGCAACGCTGCTCTGCCCGCCTACTTAAGGACAGCAGGACAGGTCGAGGCGGCCAGAGAGGACCGGGCAAAGGTTGGATTAAACCAGGGAGAGGCAACGAGACAGTGGTGTGAGGAGAAAGAATGGACAAGACTGTACTTGGTTCTTTATCTCACAGACGTTCACCCCGACAAAAGGAGGATGTAACACACAAACCACTGGATGTGAAAGGCACTGTAAAATGTTTATGAGTCCACAAGCATGTCTAGCGCTATGTCTCCAACAGTGGCATTTGCTTGGAGTTAAGTGTTGGAGTTAAGGAGAAAAGGGTGGACCGGTTCAAACACTAGTAGCCACAGTAGCCCCTTGACCTCTGTTAAGACTTTTATAGCACAGAGACAGGGAGAAAGAGGAAAATTGAAGGTGGAAGAGAGACAGCAGGCAGCATTGAAGCATTAACGTGAAGTTTAGATGAAAAAATAAGCTGTGTTGTGCCACGTCTACCTCTGGCTGACTCTTCTCCTCAGCAGCAGAGACTCAACCTGCTGTGTACAATAAGCCCTCTACCGTAAAGGCCTGTGAAGGCTATTAAGTCCATGTACAGATGTTATTCAGATACAGCCTGAGGTTCCCCAAAGATCCCTGTGGCTTTTTTTTTTTTTTATAAAACAGAATGGGAATTTTACAAGTCAATGACATACCTGACCAAAAGTAACCAACCTGTGTCAAAATGGCCTTATTTTTTCAGACTTGTTTACATTTTAGCAACATTTTTTATGCAGTTAAAAAAAAAATACACCCACCTTTTGTTGAATATTAAGAGCAGATTTTAATGCTCTCAAATTTGAGGGGAAATCAGCTTCCGGTTGTAATAAAGCACTATAATTAGACAACGTGTGAAGTGGTAGGCTTGCCACATCACTTAAAACAGCAGACAGATTCATGAAACGACTGAACAGCACAGAAATTCACTTTCCAATAAGATGCTGCAATAATATCTGGTAGTAATGAGTCTATCAGAGACTATGTGTGAAGGCAGTATAAGTTGATAAGCGATGAGTTGAGTTGTGCATGGATTTAGAGGCTTAGATGTCATTTGTAAAAGCGGGCTTAACCTTTTTTTCCCAATCAAAAGAAAAATGTGCCTGTGCGGTGGATATTAGTCATGGAATCTGCACTGGACTGTTCTTTATGTAGCAATGTCATTATGAAGAGCAATCATTCGTTAGTCATTAGGTAGATCTACCCAGCAGATACAACAACAGTAGCTGCCAAAAAGGAAAACAACCATATTTTGGTGTTTTAATAGAATACAAATAATTGTTTGCTAAAACAAAACAGAAGGAAAGTAGCTGAGAGTATATCTGTACCTTATTGATTATTTGGAAGCAGGTAGGACTCTGGGTGATGATGGTCATTTATCTTTTTGAAGCCAAGCTTATTGTCAGTGATGTGTGCTGCCTCCTTGGAAACCATGGACAGTATATGGTCATGAGTTACTATGCAGTCCAGGAAATTAAAGCTGGCTTTTCTAAACGTTAGATAGAATCCAATGTTATTAGACAATCACTTGCCAAGAGACACAACTGGCGACACGACGTAACAGATGCACACACATGCCTTCATGCAACTATCCATTTCAACATAAAGAAGAGGAATGAGATAAACTTCCCACAGATCATCAGTGATCTCTGTATGGGGGAATCAAATCCAGTTCGACTGTTCAGTGCCATGCCAAAAATCAAAGTTTCATAAAGGTAGCACATGAACACAGTGTGTTTAGCTGTGTGTCAGTACGGCATCATGGCCATCATCGACAGATTAAGCCATTCCCTGAAGGAAACACTTTGATTTACACATCAAACAGTTCACAATTATCTCACTCACCATGTCTTATTGCTCTATTTAACAAATGTGTACATGCTTAGTGTGTTTGCCTGACAATCTAGCAAAGTGCTTGCGTTTCAGTGAGTCTTTGAATGTATAATAACTGTAAGACCTTGTACACGCGAGAGTGAAACCTGTGGGGTCTTCCACTGCACAAGCATTTGGCCCCTCGATGTGTCATGTGAAACCAGATAGTGCCTCCCATGTCTGTCAAATGTATTTTTAGGTAAATGTGTAGAAGTGTAATTTTACATGCTCGGGTTGCGTCTCCGCCTAACATGGGAAATGAGACCTTGTTGTAGATATTTCTAAATATTCTGGTGAACTTGAGAGGCCTGGAGCAGCCAGTGGTTCTCAAAGAAGCATACCTTGGCACCCTGATTACATTTCCAAAGTCAAACAAACATTACACTGAGCTAAAGTGAATTAAGTTAAGCTTTGACCACCATCTGTCTGAGCTAATGCAGTTTCCCTTTTCTCATAACGTTTGGCGCCCACCTCCTGTATGACCGCACTTTGCCCCCCATGACATTTTAAACAATATCAGAGTTACTTAGACACGGGCCACCGAAATGGGCTGGTAATAAGATATGTAAATGTTGAGATGCCCAGATATGAATCAATGTTGGGATTAGTTCACCAGTGCTGAAATTTGCCTCGAATATTAAAATGTCTTGCGTGTACTATAGGAAAAATGCTAATTTATCCTTGTAAAAAGTGACAGATTTTTTAAAACGTGTTATTTAAAATACACTTTTGTATCAGAAGACAAATTAAAAAAAAAGCTTTGGTTACCAATTGGTCATTGAAATGTGTGTGTGTGTTTGCAAACTGGCATGCAGTTAATAATCATGACTTAATAATCTTGTTTGATTATGTCATGTTTTAGCCACGAGAGTCATTAGACTGAATGGGCATGAAAAAAGGAGCACCGGCTTGGATGAAGCGCTCCTATTCATGCTACATTTTAAACAATGCTGCCACCTTTTGACTGATGAGGAGATAACAGATTCAAACCCTACTTTCTCCATGCATCGATGCAAAAGTCATTTTTTGCCACTTTAATTTAGCGCAGTTTAGTTTAGCAGTATCAATAATCAACTGATACTGACATGATGGCACTGTAGGCAATGACCAGCTATAGTCACCTAGCTACCTTACTAGCTCCGAGTGTGTGTGCGTGTGTGCGTGTGTGTTGGCAAGGGATTTCAACTATCTGGGTCTGCAGCTCGAATTGCCTTCCTGTAATTTACTGTGAGTGAATGAGTGTTTGTTTAAGAACTCCCTCAAATGCCTGAGGTAAGAGGAAAGTGACAGCATCTACTGCTCTATTGTTTCCAGATGTGGTTCCACTCTTACACTCCACCAACCCAGGGGCGCCGCCAGGAATTCTGGGCCCCATGAAAACAACAACAAAAAAAAAACACCTTAACCCCCCCCTCCAACTCTGAAGGTGTGCAAATGTCCTGCCTTTTATTGTTCAATACTACCAGTATAATATTTAATGCTAGTGAGTTGTCCATGCATATAGTATGCAATTCACTATTTGATGCAAGAGAACATAACGAATGTGCTAAAGACCATCTCTTACAATGTCACTGTAATTTAAATGGTAAAATTCCTAAATGTTTTTAACAACTATGAAAGACTTAACGAAATAATATACAGTACATTAACTTTTAAATCTGCCAACAAGAAAATAAAGTGGAATAATTATGTGGGAAAATAATTTTGCGTTCAAAAGTTCTGTTATCACAAAGATATTTTTTTTCTTTTTTTGTAATTCCCACAGACTCCCTGCAGTGATAATAATAAGTGACATGTCATCGAACACAGTGTTGCTCACCTTCTTCACTCGGACAGGACAGTTATGGGGAGACTGCTGACTCATTTGTTGTTAAATCTAGAAAATGGGGGAGGGACAACTGATTCAATAATACATGCTAAACAGTTACCTGCGCTGATTAAATGTTGGTTAAAAGGAATGAGATGTAAGCGAACACAATATGCTAACACTCTACTAGCTTATTTCTAACAGGATAATCTCCACAACACACAGACTGGCTAGGCTACAAAATAAAACAGGTCACATATTGACACCCTTTTCGTTTGCCTTTCTTCTCTCACATTTTTCTCTTTACTTTTTTCACTCCCAGACATTATTTTAGCAGGCACTGGTAGCATTGTTTCACTCTGCTCTGCCGCACCTGCCTACTGACAGGCAACACGCTGTAGCTACTAAGCAACAAGGCAGTAGCGGACCAAACCATTTAATGTGGGGGTGCTCAGTCACTATGGACGTTTGCTTTTGATCAATGTGGATGTTTAACTGTTACTACCAAATACACGAGATTGTTTTGTGCTGTGACTATATTTCAAAAAATCACAACCAGATAGCAAAATTACCAATTTAATGGACCCCTATCAGTCATGGGACCTTGGAATTATCCTAAGTTTTCTTGGCTTTAAAGTACCCTTGCAAGCAAATGTTTCAAGCAAGCATGTTCACACAACCATACACTATCTTAACATGAGTTACTGCTATTAATATTAATACTAAATTCTTTCTCTCAACCAACAGCTAGCTACAACAACAACACAATTAGGTGACATTTGGACAAGGCAAAACACAACACAAGTACAACCAAGCACAGAATGATCACATTACATTTCGATATAAAGATTTTCTGTACATATAAATTAAGGAAGACTTACCCTTAATGATAATAAGTTCCACAGAGAAGCCCCAAATAGGCAACAGGGAAATTGAAAACAAGATGTAGAGCCCGCTAATGGAGGTCGATCACATAAATAATAGTGAACTAATGACGTAAAAAAAAAGGAAACAGTTTATCAAAAATGATGACTTAAAAAATAAGGAAACAGTGCCAGTGTATCAAAAGAAAAAAAAAACGAATAGCTTAAAAAGTGTAAACACACAAATTAGCTGAGGCGCAGGTGCTTTGACCGGAAGTAGAACACAAGAGACGTTGGGGCAAGCATTTCAAAGTAAAATCAATACAGCTACAACAAAAATTTGCTGTGAAACAAGAAAGTAAAGAAATAAAGGAGGCTCAAACTCAAAATACGCACGCGCGCTCACAATAATAGCGTTGTGCAATCGAATCACCGTGAAGGTGGAGACGTCACCGTGCAAGTCCCCAGACACACCACGAGATGTCACCCTTTACCCAGGACAATGTGTCTTCTCGCAATTCACAGTTATATCAGAGTCACATGGTGTTAAATAAAATTACCACCAATTCTGATCTCCCCGAATTGATTAACAATGTTATATTATGTTGTATTATTATATTATGTTAATGTAATAAAAAAAAACTAACCACAAACAAACAAACCACATTATTGTACCATGGCTTTTTAACCATCCCTCCATTTTCTGCACTGCTTGTCTTCATTAGAGTCACAAGTGAGCGGGAGCCTATCACAGCTGACTTCAGGCGAGCGGTGGGATACACACTGGACAGGTCGCCAGCCAATCAGTACACATACAAAGAACCATTCACACTCCCATTCTTACCTATTCTAGTTTCCAATTAACCTAAAATGCATGTGTTAGGGATGTGGAGGAAACCAGAGTACCCAGAGAAAACCCCCACAAGCACAGTGGGAACATGCACACTGTACACCAGGGGTATCAAAACTTTTTTCTCCGAGGGCCACATACTGAAAAATGAAAGGATGCAATGGCCACTTAGACGTTTTGTAAACCAACACATGTAGATAAAGTATGCTAAGAAGTTATATATATATTATAAGAAAAAACTGCATCTCTGCTTTGTCATATTGGTGAAAAAGCATATTAGTATGAACTGTTCTCATTGCTCTTTGTTCTTATTTTTACTTTAATATTTCAACTCTATGCTACTAAAATAATATTTTTCCTTGTAATATTACGAGTTGAATCTCCTAAAATTGGGACTTTTTTTATCTTAATATTTTGACTTTATTCTGGTAAAATTACAGCTGTTTATTCCATTTCTTCTGTTGTTTTTTTTTATTATTTTAACTTTCTCCTTTTAAATTGTCTTGTCATAATTATGAATATTCCCATAATATTCTGACTTCATTCTTGTAACATTATTTTCGCAACCCAGTTTTCCAAAACTTACAACTTTGTTGTTTTGTTTGTTTTTCATAACATTATGACATTTTTCTATGAGACAAACATGCAAACCGCTTCTCCACCGTGCTGTCCATTGCTTTCTATTGTTGTCCATACATACATTATATAATATACTGATAAACAATTGATATTGATTAAATTTATTCATATTCATTTATTCAACAGACCAGTCATTCTTCTAAAAAAGTCATAACCTCTTTGTGATCATTCCAACTCATAGTTTGAGTATGTTGAATTCTGCTGCGGTGTTTTGGATGACAGATGTCACAGTTGGTGTCACTAAATGAGAATTTGAAAGTACTCCTGCCTTTGTCACAGGTGGTACAACAACAAACCAGCCACCCGGCAACAATAAAATAACAATGACGGGTTTTTGCTACACACTGTGACGTCACCCTGACCATTTAGTCATTAACAAGCATGTCCTTTGGGTGATTGTTTATGTTTGGAACGATGACCACCAGCAAATTAAATCTTAGCCTGTGACCTAGTAAAGTTAGAGTGACCTTGACATTTGAGCACAAAATATGTTTATCCTTGAGTCCACGGGAATGCAATGAAATTGAAATGCCCGCTCTGTTGCAGAAGAAATGAGCAAGCGGGAGGTCATGCAGCCCTTCACTATTCACGCGTTAAATTTCATTCTTATTCGATAAATGATGTATCTTCTTGGAGCACAGACGACAGATGTACAATAAAATAATCCCACAAGCAAATCCCAATTTTCTCATCTCACTCTCTGTAAATGTCAAACTACTCCTTGTAAAATGTCTACACGCCAAGCATGCCCTTATGAAGGCAGTTGATGTGTGCTGTATATTGCACAAAAGTATAAGCAGTCTCCGTCTATCTGTCTGTGTTTGCATCCGAATTGCCACCTTATTTTCACCTGTATCTATGAAAGTGAGGTGCATGTTTTAGTTTACTTATGCTTCAGCGACTTCATCCAGTTTGAAGTTTTATTGGACACTAGAATACAAATGAGAACCTTATCTAAGCCTATAATCCAGGACAGTCTGCAGGTTGCTTGTTAGCACTGTCACCCCAAAGGCATGTGTCATGCACACACTATGCATTCAAATATTAAACCATAAAAAAAAAACAAGAGTTGAGGGAAGGTTCATTCAAGCATGTTTAGAGGAGTTTGGTGGGGAGTAACTTATACAGAATACTGACCTCAACTCCATAAAGACAAATACAACTAGCTGTCAGTAAACAACAACAGTAGCAAGCAGTGTTGAACGGGCACTCGCGTCTCCACGTGAATCAAGGTTTATGCAAGTCGATCCCCATATGGGCTGCAGGACTCACTATAAGTAATTAAAAAAGGGCAATATGGATCTCTTCAGGGTGTCATCTTTATCACACACACCAGATTTCTGTTTTTACAGAAGTCTGACCTTCTTGATTGAGTTATTCGGTTTTGTGGCGCTAACTCATCAAAGGCTCCACCTACATTATAAGGAACAACCTACAATCTTTCATAATTTATCATCGCCCATCTGTCTAGAATCTGTGATTTTGATTTGGGCTTCCTAAGAGGAGTTCAAAGTACAACCCCTGGTTTTCACCTAATATGGTCCAAATTAAAACAGCAAACTTCCTGTTTGTTTTTACACATGGCTTAGTCAGACTTAGTTTTGGGCATCCTGTCATAGTAGATGTCGCCACCAAATTTAGTCATGGGCCGTGAAACTGGTGGAAGGGACTTATTTTTTCTAAATTCATCGGGAGTCGCTTTTCGGGTTGCTTAAATCTCTCATTTCTCACTGGGCCTGGTGCACTCGCAAAATCTGGTGAGTTCTAAGGCCCTCGAAAGTCTGAGGAAACTTGAAGAACCTAAATATGAGCTTGTCTACAGTACGCAAAAAATCCTGTGACAGTAATTGTGAATCGAACTACTGCATGTACAAATTGACATTGTCAAAGGCAACACACAAGTGGCAAGTGAAATATAGGTTTTGGACTGGGGACACTGGTTAGACCTATTTTTAACCTATGACACACATCCAACAGGTCATTTTTAGAAAGTATGTCACAAAAACTGCCTGAGGACAAACAGAAGAATTAATGGCAACCTTAAGCTCTCCTCGACAGCTTTAAAGACTGTTCATTTTTATGAACAAGTAGACTTGAGCAGGTTTCGCACGGAAGCGGAAGCAATGAACAGGTTTTGCTTCACGTAAGTCTTTCAATAATGAAGCATGCCAGTATGTATATTTTTATGTTCGGACATATGAATAAAAGAAATGCTAAGTCATAGTATAGTACAGTAATAGTAAGAGGGAATTAAACGCAGTATAAAAACATTTAAAGCCCTTGTAAATAGTTGAATTAATTAAAAATTAAATAATACAAAAAATGCATTATACATGCACCAATTAATAATTATTCTACTTTTAAATTTGCTTAAAATAAAGCTTACATTGAAAGAAATGTATCTTACTGTTACACTTGCAGATACTGGTGGCATGAATGCTTATTAATATGCAAACGATGCTGCAGGGGAAAGGATATTTTGGTGACAAATCACCTGAAGAAACCATAAAGAAAAGCCCCTTTCAACTCAATGAGCAAAACACATATGATGGAGCAAATATTAACACGGTGTCATGTCTGACGATGAAAGGTAAAGCTTATTCACTGACATCTGTTTAAATACACATTTCCAGTTATCAAATATGAATAGAAGAAATGCCATCAAATGTATTTATCACCCATCTTCTATGCCGCTTGTCATTTATTGATCATCATTTTGACATTTTAAAACTGTGATAATTACAGAAAGATTGTATGTCATTTGAAGTAATCATTTCCAGCCTCATGTGAGAACACAGACACAAACTCATGCATGCAAGGCAAGATGACAGACTGGGGATGAGAGTGGTGGGGGCCGAACGTTGTAAAGCAGGTGATTGATGAGGCAGCTCATTTTTCATTTGTGAGGTCATGATCACATCTATTATCTCTAATGACACAAATATTGGCACACACAAAACCCCACGATGGTACACTAGCTTGTGTGTGTTGGTGAGCGGCACACGATGGCTTGCCTTCACCCCAATACGGGGATCCAAGTGACCTTGCACAGCATCATCAGCATAGATGGGTGGTTGTGATTGAGTGGCTGTGACAGAGGTGTGTGTATGGGTGTTTGTGTGTGTCCAATACAAACCTTTTCAGGTTTGCCCTGTGCTGGCGTAACAGTTCAAAATAATCACCTATAAAGCCATAGTAATGACAATGCAAGCTCTTAATTGGCTTTTATGAGTCACCCATCCTATTTTTGTTTTCATCTGTACGCCGTTTAAATGTAATGTCTAGTTTCAAATGGGGTGTTGTTGTGATATAATAATATATGTTTATTATTGTGATTGCACTTTGCAATAGTGTAGCACACAATGTGTTATTTTGTATTGACTGTCATGAGCGCCATCATTGAGTGCATTATTTATTTCGACCAGAAGAGGGCCATATTTAAAAAAATGTTCTGGCCCATTATGCTCACTTGACATTAGTTACCACGTTTTGAATACTGGACTTCTATTTGGTATGACTTTCAATCATAGCATTCCACAAACATAGAATGCAGTGTTTTAAACCACGCTGTTTTAGTATAGCAGCAAAATGGCATTTAACATAAATAGGGTGCATCACAGCAGCATTTCAAGTAAATTAAAAGTGCAAACAAAAATAAGATGCATCACAGCAGAATGGTTTACATTATTTGGGTGACACAGATGTGTAGTCACAGGAGGTAGCTGAGGCAGAGCCTACAAAAAACGCCAAATTCTGATAAGATAAAATTAACATGAATAGTTGTATTCCATTGAACTGTATTATAAATGTATTTTCTGTATGATTCCAATCATTTAAAAAAATACTGTTAAGTAAAAACCGCCAAATTTATTTCCTGATCAAATACAGGAAAGAAACCTAAGATGAGGCTGCTGAAGTCAGCTGAAGTACTCGCTTAATCCTAAAGGGATGGGGGCGTACGTGAGCTGGACGGTGCTTGTCACTGCCGTTTTTCCATAGAGAGGAAAAAACAGTGCTTTTTGACAGCAGTTGCACTAACAGAAGAGCAGCAAGTCAAATGCAAGATATTTTTATGCTCTGCTGAATAAATGAATGAATTTGACTGCCAAGACTTGCATATCCAAGCTCACCGGAGGGTGATCAGACTTTTACAACAAAGTATCTGAACATTTCCTGGAGAAGGATAGGGTGCATGTACTTCATATACAAATAAAAAGGTTAGAACACAAATGTTTTTCAGTTAATAAAAAATGTATTCAATGCAGCAGTTTTCAAAGTGTGAGACAGCTTGAGAAAAATAAAGAGCAACATACATTTCAAACTTGCAAGATGTGTTTCAGAGAAAAATTATTAGATTTTTAGTTTCCAAATTGAGTGAGTAAACAGAGTCTGGATTTCACAGAAAACGCCTGAAAATACACGCCAGAAAATCTGTTTTTTGGGCATTTATTATGTTCTGCCATGCTTTGAAAACCTGTGATTTAATGTAACGGCAAGAAAGCAACTCATTGATGAGTGTCTTGAAGAAGGTAAGTTAAAACACTTACAGCTAGATGTTTTTGCCTCTCCATAAAGTCGTGTCCTGTGATTGTAATGCTCTATACGCTAACTTAATATTATTACTTTCCGACACATTCTCGCAGTGTGTGAAACAGAGGCCGAGCATCACCACAGTGTGGTGCAGTGACTCTAGGGGAGAATGAGAATAAAGGTGCTGTCACATTTCAGTGATGTAGCTGTCAGAGGGGAGATGGCATTGAGCTCCAAGGCAATAACACATTATGAAAAAGTCCTGGTATGATGACTCACTGTGGGCCACTTACTGGTTTGTTCTGTTGGCTCTGATGGGGTCCGCAGACCATTGTCCAGATGTCAGTCTGTCATCACACACCCATAAAGCAAGCATTTATTACTCACTGGTGTTGCATACAATTCTACCTTAAGCATTTCAATTATTGTCCATTGTGGTCACTCAAGCACCATTTAGCATCCCACTTTTTGTTGGGGGGGGATTTGAAATAATGATAATCAGGTCACACTTTACTAGTGAGGACAAGCGGCATAGAAGATGGATGGATGGATGGATGGATGGAGGTCACGCTTTACAATGAGGTACACAAAAATACAGTAGTTACTGAGGGACTAATGAAGAACTAATGAAGAACTAATGAGGAACTAATGAGGAACTAATGACTAAGGCACATGAATTGAGACTAGTTACTGAAGAACTAATGATGAACTAATGAGTAGCGGTTAGGTTGAGGGTTACGTAGGTTCATTCCTCATTAACTACTGTAATTTTGTGTACCTTGTTGTAAAGTGTTACCAACCATCATGCTGTCGATGCTGAGAAAAGCAGTTTGTAACAAAATGTGGAGCTGTGTGCATATTCCTATTCAACTAGAAATGACATGTGATCGCTGACAGACGTCTCCGAAGACTATCACACAGGTAAGTACTGTATATCAGAATATATTACAGCAATCCCCGGATACCATGCAAATATGCCTCCGACAGGCTTAAGAGCAATCTGATTGGGTGCTTTGTAAGTTTCTGGTGGTTTGCTGTCTCATTTATTTTCTGTGCATTACATCGCCTTTGATGTTCTTGGAGGAAAAAATCTGATATTTCACAACCCAATAAATGTTTAGGATGATAAAACGTCACACATGTCATAAACGAGACACACATGAGACTCAATCTACTAAGCCATGGTGCTGCTTATAACACAAACATATTTCCCCAACACACAGTAGTATTAATGCGTATGCTCGGTCAGAAATCATACAACCATCTGAAGCTGTGCACGGAGGATGGGGTACTCTTGAAGACGACAAAGTTTTACCGTGGTAATAGCACCCTCATTCACTTACTGTAGGTGGGTTGTCTTTTTTTACAGCAGATGTCACATTCAGTGGACTACAGTGTTTATTCTCGTTTATCGCAGGGCATAGGTTCCCAAAATAGCCCCCAAATAAGTGAAAACCGCAAAGTAGCCAACTTTATTTGTTTACAGTTATTATATCTATGTTTTAAGGATGTAAAACCCCTCACGATACACTTTTCTCAGACAGGCATTAACATTTTCTCACATTTAAACACTCAAGTTTCAAATTTCGTCAGAATTTTAATGATCAGTGTACTAGGTTGGAGACAATAAATTAGTGACTCACTCGTATTCACTTCGTCCTGGCGTCGTTTGGCTGTAGCGTTTTTGTATCCTTGTTGTTCGTGTCGTCGTCCTCCAAAAATCCACGAAACAGCAAGTCTGCGAAAGGTGAACTGCAATGTAAACAAGGGGACACAGTATTTATATAAAGCTACAAAATTATTTGGCAAAAATCTTTCACTGTGCTATTTTGATCTACGCAAGTGAATTGAATTATTAATAAAATAGAAGAATTCATATAATAAAAACAAATATGCTGCATGCTTTAGAATGCAGTGTCCCACAGCACATTCTAAAAATATAGTTTAAACAAGGAAAAATGGAAAAGTCAGCAGTAATTTACAAGAGTAAAGTCAAAATATTGAGAAAAAACAATTTGTAATCTAACGAGAAAAATGTTTAATTTTACAAGAATAAAAAAATAACGTAATTTTGGTAGCATAAATTAAGGTTCATAAATCTTAATATTATATACGAGAAGAAAATTTAAAAGAAGAAATAGTTGGAACATTTTAAAAAACAAAAGAGCAGAAATTTTTTTTTTAAATGTCAAAGTGGCCCTTGCATCCTTTTATTGTCCAGTATGTGGCCCTCAGTAGAAAACCTCTGCTTTAGAAGTTGCTCCAATTTTTTTTGTTGCGTTTTAAACATAGAATTGTCCAAAAAAAAAATCTTGGCAAGAGGAATATATGATTCCGAGGGCGCTAAGGAGTCTGAGTGATTTATTGCTTAAGTCTCAATAATTTGCTCATTTACTGCAAGTTTACTCGTAATGAAGAACAAAGTGACGTTTGTAGGGGAGAGACAGACGTAATGATTTCCTGTGGCTGACAAAAGCTCCATAACACACATTGAGAAGACACTCATGATCACCTGAGGGTCTTCTCCTTTCTCATTATTCTCCTGTCTTACTTCCATTCCTTCTCTCCGCACCTGCAGCAACACCCCCACATCCACTTCTTCCGCATTTGCAACCCACACATGTAACTCATGTCCTCTCGAGCCACCTCTTCTTCATCCTTGTCCAGCCTTGCCTTTTTGTTGTGCAGCGCTTAAGGACAAAATCCGTCTTCCAGTACTCAGACCTACGTATATGGAATACAGCTGTTAACATCATTAAAGCCCTCTTTACATGAACTAACACCCCCACAGTCACCTTTACACTCGTATTACTCAATACAGTAGACATAATCAGAAAAAATAAGCCATTTAACACATAAATAAAACTCGTTCTCATGAGTGTTGCAATAAATATGTTCCAGACGTGTGGACAGGAAGTGCCATCGGGGGTTCAGAGTTTTAGCTGGATTGCAGCCGCAATAGTAGCCTTTGTTGTTATTATTATTATTATTATTATTATTATTATTATTATTGTGTTTATTACGTTATTGTTGTGCCTGTTGTGAGATAATTCAAACCTGCAATAAAATCCTGATCAAGTCTTGTGCTTGTATGTTTCACCTACTGACACCTAGTGACCAGTGTAGAATACTGCATATATAATATATAACACTGCACAACAATTTGAATGCATCTTCTTGAATGCCTTATATTTGTATTTAAGGTCATTTTGCCATTTTTGTGCTTGATAATGTTTAATTGAGGCAAAAATACATAAAATTTGTATAAACCGACATACTTTTTTTTAATTCATAGGCCATATTCAACCACGAAACAGCCTGATTTATGAACTAATATATTTTTAAAGAGTGAAGAGGGAAGCCACGAAATTCAAACTGCAGTGTGGTGAGGGACGACTGCACTAGCGTCACACATTGATTTTGCAGCTGGAAACATTTCATATACAGTATAAACCAGAAGTTTATATACACAATGTAGACGGACACTTAAAACATTTTATTCTGAAATTAAATCTGACTAAACTTTTCCTGTTTTAGGTCAGTTAGGATTACCAAAATTATTTCTATTTGCTAAATACTGCAATTATGAGACACACTATTTTAGATTGTTTTTTTTTAAATTACTTTCTTTAAGGTCAAAGGTTTGCATTCATTTCGTTAGTATTTGGTAGCGTTGCCTTTAGACTGTATGACTTGGGTCAAGCATTTTGAGTATCCTTTCTTAAGCTTTTATAAATCAGGAATCTTACTTTGTAGAAATTCACTTATCACGATTGGGTCTGAAACCTACTAATGGCGATAAAGGAGGGATTACTGTACTGGTAAATACTGTGTTTCATTTGCCAACTATAACCCAAAGCTAAGATGTACGCTGTACCTTCTTTGGACATACTAAACAACTTAGCATATCTTGACCTACAGCGGAATGGTGTTAGCATGTATAATAAACCTAAAGGAAAAATATCCATCATTTTTTTCCTCTATGCGGTCTACGCGGTATGGACACCCCATGCGACATTCCATGTCGGCAGTGCTGTAGCGTGGGTTGCCAGGGCCCAGGAAAAGTCAAGTATTTGCACCCTCTCCTCCTGGGTCCACCAGTCCAGTGTCAAACTGTTTTGTCCCTTCAGGACACCATAGTTCTTGCTTGTGTTATGTATGTGGAAGCAAGCCATGCATAAAGTGTATGTGCTGAAGACGCCTCATCGTATTTTGTACATGTCTATTACTTAGGTGCCAACTGCTACTATGTCAACCATACAGACAAGACAAGAAACTGCAAGAAATGAGAGTCAATTGCATCTGCGTTCATAGGATTGATACGCGGGAAAAACTGGAAACAACGCCCAACCCAGTTTGGATCTCAACTTCAATGATAGAAAATGTTTAATATGGTCGCCACTCTCACTGCATCTGTTCAAAGCTAAATGAGTGATGAATTGTCTAAGAACTCTAATCAATGTGGCTCAGTTGGTCAAAGCGTGGTTCTAATAATGTCAATTTCACGGGTTCCACATCAGTGCAGGCAGTTACAGTAAATACCACTGAGTCCAATACTGTACATGTACAGTAAATCTCATTGGTGTGCACAACTACAAAAAACAACATTAAATGCCATTCAAATCATAGGGCCTTGATGGAAAAATCCTCCTTTTTGACAAAAACAGTGTTTCAGCGTTTAAAGCAGTGTGACAGCGACAGGTGATAATAAAAGGACCAATCTAGCAAAGGAAAACAAATGATGCCTTATTTTGTTTTGGCAACAATATAGTGCATCTTCCCCTTTCAAATAATGGCATTGTTGGGATACATAATGAGATGCTGCCCTTCTTCAGAGGCCTACGCTGAGCATCAGCATAATGTGAATGTCTAGTGCACTCATATATAATTTATGAACATGGCCATGATCTTATGAAGGGCCATATAGTGACAGCTCTTCAGCAATTTCTGGCTGTTCAAGGGCAGATTTCGCTTTGATATTTCATGACAATGAATATGTGTTGTGTGACTGTATGGTGTTTGCAAGGGACAGTTGCAGAAGGAGGCAGCGCACACATGAAGCTGTGCAGAACGAGAGCATCTGCCAGCCTCTGGCACTCCATCAAAAGCAACAAGACGAGGACAGAGACAGAGAAAGACATGAAAGTGAGATGGGATGGGGAGGGGGGTTATGTTACAAGGCATATGGCCAGTGTGAGCAGGCAGATGTTCTCTGTGGAGAGGAGAGGTGAGTGTGCACACGTCCTGTTGCGTCAGCTATGCATTACCCGCCAAGACCCCCCAAGGGAACCAATAGACAAATGTGTAATGTGGGTGTACAGGCATGATGGGGCATTTGAAGGCTCATCATCTATTCCTTTCCTTTGATACTCTCCATACTAATGCACCCTAATCACCAGCTCCTCAGTTGACAGGGAACTGGTTATACTCTTGACATTTTGGAGTGTTGTGGCCACACATTTCTATCCTCTGACCGCCAATGTGTCTTTTTATCGAAATGAGCCATCATTTCCTAGTGAATTTTGCACAAAACAACTTTTTTCTTGATAATGTAAGAGAATTCCATTCATGCACTGCAATTACTATGAATACAGTAGAACCGAAAGTCTAGCAAATTTGTACACTTTCAAATTTTAGCCATTCAGTGTGAACACTGTGCAACTTCATTCATGGACAGCTATTACGCCCATACTGACATCCAAAAGGAACTAGGGATGTCTGATATTGGCATAAAAGTGAGACATCTGTTCATACCGGTATCAGATATCCTACCGATAATGATTGTGAGTGATGATGTCGTGCTCCACACAGCAAAAGCTTGCTCGCTCAGTTTGTCCGCGGTTATGAGTTATTTTCAAATTTCGCCTCCGAATTCTAAATATATAATTTCCAATGAGTGTAAAGCGCCGCGAGGAGGGAGTAAGGCATCTTCTTTTATTACTTCTAGTCGAATATCACACCTCAGGAAGAATCACTCTGAGCCACACGCAGCTGGCATACCTGCAGTAAAATAGTGTGTGATTAAATGAGCACAGTTTATAATAATCACTAATTGTATTAGTTTCATACTTTATACTTTACTTTGTTCTTTTAGCTTTCCAAAGCCAGCCATTTGTGAATGTATTAAGATGAACCTGTCTGAGTTGTTGATAGTAGGAGAACATGTTAGTTGACTACTGGTCATGATTTTTTTAATGATTATTTTGCTGAGACAAAATGTTGAAAACAAATACGGTACTTTTTCCTACAACTTACTTGCGTTGCATATTGCAGTATTTGTCTTATTTTGCACAAATGGTGTTTATTTGTGAAATGCATCCAGTGGCATCACAGTAAAAGCAGCGCAATGTGTTCATTACACAAGATGTGACCTGACATTTGTTTGAGGGAAGAGCTTCTGTTAATATCGGTACTGGTTGATATCAGCAAGTGCCGGACATTATCGGTTTATGGTATATCAGTAAAAAGCTAATACAATAGATACAATTCCGATTTCAATTTCTTTTACAGTAGTCCTTCATTTATCGCGGTTAACTGGTCGGCGTACAGGAAGTGACGTTTTATCAGGGATTTTTATTGGGGATTATTGTGCCTGTTGTGAGATAATTCAAAGCTGCAATAAAAGCTTGTTGTCCCAGCCATCAAATCACTAAACATTACAGTAACATTACAACATTATGACGAGTCTACATATCAGTACTACATATCAATAATACATTCACGGTGTCTTTGAATGCGTCTTCTGAATGCCTTATGTATGTATTTGAGTTCATTTAGCCATTTTTATGCTTGAAAATGCTTAAGTTATGCATCCTTTCGATATGCATCCTTTTTTTACTTATAATACGCCATATTCAACCACAAAACAGATTGATCGATATATTTTTTGAAAAACTATCAAAGAGTGAAGCCGCAAAGTTCAAACCGTGAAGTAGCGAGGGACGACGGTACGCGTCTATGATTGTGCAGAATGACTAACTTAAGACAACATTTTTTATTGTTGTGACATCTCAACATTAGCATTGAATAACTTCTTTTTACACTTGTAGGACCTAATGTTAAAACATTACTTGAAACATTGCCAGTATTGTTAATAAAGGTTTTATGATGGAGACAGTTGGAACAGATGAACAATGATGTTTTTATGATGTTTCTTCTAAAAACAAGCAAGTTGCCCCTAAAAGTTGAGTCGGGGTTCAGGCAAAGGAATGACGCAGCCCTTTCATTATAGTATAGCGTGTGTGTGCGTGTGTGTGTGTTTTTATCTACTTTCTTGTGGTAAATGTGGATAAATGAGTAGAGTGTGAGATATCAGGTGCACATATATGTTAGAAATCTCCTCCAGCGTTCGCTCTCTTAGGGATACAGATCATTGCTACCAATGCTATAAATCATGCTGCTGCTGCTGTATGTGTGTATGTGTGTGTGTGTGTGTGTGTGTGTGTGTGTTAGAGAGAGAGTGAGATCAGATGAAGGTGCAGAACAAAGCAGAGGTGGAAGCAGAGATGGTAAAGGTGAGACAAGCAAAGCTTCCGTTCTGTGTTTCTAAAGTGTTCGTTACTGGAATATTAACACATTCCCGTTTTTATACTTATTATTCAGGACTATGGGCACATTACATTGCACAATAGATGCAATTTTGTAGTAGCAAATGAAAAGCTTCCAATTAACAAAGAATGATCTTAATTGAAGAAATAATCTTTATTTAGGCATGTGAATAAGAGGATTTCTTTTGGATTTTTACCCTACTTATGCAAGCGTATTTCCACCTCAGGCTGTCTGCACTTCTAATGCAGGCCATGCTGTGTGCAAGATGGGTTTCATGAATTATTGGGCTCATTTGGTCAATTTCACAACATCAGCTGATCACTAAGCTAAGTATATTTGCAGTGCAGTGCACGTATTTACTCTAGAAAGCGCTGCCTTTTCTCTCAAGCCTGTTCTTTGTAGTGTGTGTCAGATGACTGGTTAGAAATGTAAACCTGGCGTCAGACTGTTATTACAGAACGGACCTTGGAACGAGATTTAGATGTTTTGACTCCTGCGGGTCACATTCTTTGACCTTTGCATGTGACGTGTTGCATTGATCATATGGCCGTAATCTGCTCTGTATGCTTCTGGTGATTAATCTCAGCCCTTTTGCACAAGATGGCTGCCGACAGCATTAGACGCAGACTTTGGAATTAAACCGGTGTTCCACGGGAAATGTACTGCCACTGTGATTGTGTTGCTTATTCTATTGTGTATGAATCTGAGTTTAAAAAAACATATTTGCCCAAGCCTAATTGAGTTAAGCATTCTCAGGGTTTTCATTCTTGCTGTAAAGATGAGATGAGTCCTGCGTGTGCAGACGACTTAAATCTGCGGGTACACAGATTGTTTTTAACGTTAACATAGTTTGTCTGTGCATGAACCTACAAGTGACAATAAAAAAAATGTCATTTATACACTTTTGTCAGACTCAAACTGACCTGTGAGAGGCAGCAATGAGCTGTAGGACTCCCAGAAAACAAAAAGAAGAAGAAGCCTTGTGATTTCTATTCTATAATCAAAATTCAATTAAATAAACATCTTAACAAGTTGGTACTCTCCTCCTTTTCTGAAGTCATTTCAGTTGGAGCTTGCTGCCGTTGCCTGCCTTTGTTTCTGCTTCCATATTCTCCAGTAAGATCATTTGGCTATTATGGCGTTCTAACTGAAAATCACTGAGTGGCTCGGACATCTTCAAGATTTCTACTTACTTCAGGAAATAGTGAACCTGTACTGAACATTTCCAATCCTGAGAAGATCGGGAAGGGTAAAATCATTCTTAGCACACCTCGCACCAGAGGATAATCTGTCAAGGTAATCTTTTGGAGCCATCAGGCTTTGCTGACTTTGGTCGTAGGGGGGATTCGGGTTTAAAATCATCCAGATTATCTTTATGTGTGAACCCCGCGAGAGCAAGGTGGACTATTTGGTGCATGGAACAGACTATTTGGATTTACATTATTTCCTATGGAAAAGAATTGCTTCAGCTTTCATCTGACCTTCTGGATCACATTCATGACGAAAACCGCAGTTCCGCTGTACTTCAGTAATAAATATTATACATAATAATTCTTTAAAAAATTCAGCAATATTAAATAAAATCCACAACAAAATGTCATCATTACCACAGCAAAACCAGCAGTACAGAACAACACAATGTGCAAAAAAAAAAAAAAAATGACGTGCCTGTGTTGTAATGCTGATGTTCACAATTCCTCTTTTTGTGAATGCACCTTGCTCGACGTGACCGTGATTGGTGGGTAATGACAACGTTTTGTGTTGTTGTGGAACGCCCCGGTGAAACGTGTACGTAATGTTGGCAATTAAGTTTAAAAAGCGCGTCCTGTCTGTCAGGATGCTACGTTACAGAGGTGGGAGAAAGTCAGTGTTTTGCTGGTCTCATGTAAGCCTCAAGTCTTTAATCCCGAGTCTCGAGTCAAATCTCAAGTAAAAACATGCAAGTCCAAGTCAAGTCCAGATAGGCTTGAAATTTGTGAGTCCTGACAAGTCACAAGCACTGTTTAGTGTTTACCAAGTAAAAAAACATTTTAGCAATGTAACAGTTTCTTAAATTTGACAAATACAATGAATGCATTTAGAATTTTTAGATTTTTTTTAACAAGACACAGAAAAATAGTGCTGACACAGCATTGATTCATTCATTCGTTGCTGTTTGGCTGGAAGGAATGCCATGATTGTACTGCTTAATAGTGATGCCTGTGGAGTACATTTCAACTTACTATAATCCTAAATTGACGAACATGGCTTACACCTTATAAATGAATATAAGTTGAGGGGGGCATGGGTTGATTTAGAGGTGATTGTTTTGTTTTTGAACAATAGACACAGACTTGCAAGGAAGCAGAGAGACAACACAGAGAGAGAGAGAAAGAGATATAGGATTCTGGGACAGCCGAGATCTTACAGAACAGACGACATCCTCTGTTGCCATGACAACTGCCTCCATGCAAGCAATCGCTGGGTCCCATGCTTTGCTCACTACTCACCCACACAGACAAACACACACAGAATTGAGAGACATGTGCACAAACTCCCACACTGCCTGGCAACTCACCTCTCATCCACCCACTCCCCTCCTCTATCGCTACATCTTCCCATGCATGCATGCATGTATGTATGGTACATTTATGCAACTCTGCTAATGTTTTATTGTTTGTACGTGTACAATTTGACTGTTTATGTTTTGTCTCTGGACATCTACAATTGGGCAGATGTCTGCTGAAGAAGGCCCACTGCGAAAGACTGAACCACAAATCCATGATAATCACAAATTCTTGCATGCTTCAGTTTGCTTGTGCAATCACAGATGCACACTGGAAATTAATTGACTTTAAGGACTATAACAAACAGCACAAGGTCACATGAATATGCAAATTCTCTTCACACAATGTTGTGTACACACTCACAGTTTTCACACAGGGGAATTATTCCATGTCGCCTTTGGCCTGCCAAGCCAGAGAGTCAGCAAACTTTGTGTGTGCACACACACATGCAGACACGCACAGCCATGACCCACAGGACCCACAGCTCAGGGACGATACAAGCAGCGTCCAAATAGAAATAGTCTTATCAGGAAAAAGACAAACTAATATAAAACTGAGAGGTATAAATCACGCGAATATTTTCCTTTCCAACATAATTTGGGAGATAATTTCATTTCAATGTGACACAAGATGGCCAACAGAGGACATCGCAGAGCCATAAAAACAAAATGAAAAACAGCATTAGGTGGCAGCAGCATAAATATTGGTGTGTCATGGTGTCCTTAAAAAGCGCAATGTTGGAACTAATCACTGATGTGTGGTGAGGTTCACTGACTGCTTTGGAGGTTTTTTAAATGTTAATATAGGTTGCTCATGAAGAGGACAACAAGAAAAAGAAGATAATAACACAGTTTTGTTAAAAAATTTGGTTTGGAAACACTTCATGTTTCCATTAATTTTTTTAGAAACTGAAAAACATTTGTGGTTTTACCTTCTATTTACATATGAAGTACATGCACCCTATCCTTCTCCAGAACAAGTACAAGTCTGATTACATTCTGTTGAGCTTGGATATATAATCGTCCATTTTGCCAGTCAGATTTATTCAGCTTGAGATGTTGCTGGGTTTTCCTCTCTATAGAAGGACGGCAGCGACAAGCACCTTTATGGTGAGGACGAGTACCGTGCGCCTCAGCGTATGATATTTGTATTATATTGTCCGCTTAGCAATAAATAATGATGTCACAATTACAATAAACACATTACACACGCTGTAGAAAGTCATGGTGTATAATAAATGTTTCTGCAAACATTACTGACAAACAGACATCGCCTTCAGCGCCGCACTCAGATGACAGGCTCAGCTCGCCCTCGAAGCCTAGAGGAGAGACTTGTCGCATCCTCATCTTAGGTTTCTGTCCTGTATTTGATCAAGAAATGTGCAAATTCAGTGATTTTTCCTTAATAAAATACTATTTATTTTCTGTTATCATCATTCGTTTTTTCCATTTTTCATGATGCAGAGCCTCATCTGCCTCCCCTGACTGCACGGGACTGGAGCACATGTGCAAAAGTCACATCACAAACACACCGCAAGTATTGCAGCAAAACACTGAAAGACAATTTTGATTCACAAGTATCTTCCAGTACATTTTCTGATTTACTTTAAGCCAGAAGGGGTTTTCAATTCTGTAATAAATGTCCTCTCGCAGACACATGACATGATTATACTATACACACAATATAATGAAATTGGAATAGCCTGCAGTGCTAAAACATTTTATTTTCATCACCACGCTTTTCTTGATAGCAGTGTAAGAAGTAGACAGATGCCTCTACGTGTACTCTAGAGGCACCAACATCTCTCAACTTCCTTAGTGTGTGTTGACGTTGCTGATCATTGAGCCGCACGTCGTCTGTTCAAATGGAAGGAGATGTCACAAAAGATTCAAGCCGTGTCACAGTTTAGAGTGCCAACTTATGATTCAGAGAATTTTGCCAAGTTTTTGTAAAATATGGCGAGATCTACTTGCAAAATAAGCAGGGCACATATAAACAAACAACCATTCACACTCACATTCATACCTATGGACAATTTAGAGTGCCAATTAACCTAACATGCATGTTTTTGGACATGTGGGACGAAACCGGAGTACCCGGAGAAAACCCACACATGCAAACTCCACACAGAGACGCCCAAGCGGAGATTCCAACACAGATCTTCCCGATCTCCTGACTGTGTGGCCAACATGCTAACCACTCGGCCACCGTGAGGTGGCAAATACAACAAAATGCTTTTTTTCTGGACTTGCAAAACACAAAATTCTGGACTTTCTTACGAAACAATCTGAGAGAGAACATCAACGACACGAGGAGAGCAAGGCCAAAACAGGGAGGTTTTTAAACCTTGAACTGATGCTTGATGAGGTTTATACATTTGTTGATGATGTTTGTTATATTGTTATTTCTATTTCATATGTATATTTGCTACATTTTGTATGTTTATAACTGTTGTTACAGTGCAGGTTGTAAGCTAGGCTATAAAACACTGAAATAATGTAGACATGTATGCACTTTACCCTATGGAAGGAAACATTTATTGTAAACCATTTGATTATCTCATCTGCCCACATAATAAGAATGAAGTGTTGTCCCATTTCTTAGTGGCTTCTTGCCCTTGGCCGTGGGTTTTAAGGGGTAGGGAAAGGGGAAAGACAAGGGGTAAGATGAAGGGGAAGGGCTAAGGGGTAGAATTGGGATTCAGCCTAAAATGTTCTGCCTCACTGTCATGTGTATAAGATGTGGACATATGGGGGAACAGAGCTGCCCTTCAGGAGGCTTGGGGGCCCAGAATTTGGTGCTACACTCCTGGCCTTAGCTATTTTCATTCATGCAGACGCTCCCTGGACTCCAGCTATTGATTCTCTTTTAGTGTGTGTTTAATTCCCAGCCAGAGTACGCCTGCCACTGCCGCCACTTCCCACTGACTTTATCGACCATATCATACTACATCTAAGCTCAGTGTCTGTATTTTCTCATTGCCTCTTACGTACTGCATGCCTCACCGCATTTTATAGCTAACAGCTACAGTGTCGCTACAGTCTTTATTGCTCAACTCTTGTTTTCCATTGGAGTGGCTTTAACCGTCAGTCTGGCAGGCTTGGACTTCCAAGACGATGCATTCCCTTGTCTTGTTTTGAAAACCAATAATAAAAGACCCGTGGCCTTCAGCGAGTCCTCTTTTCTAAACAAACGACAGCCACACGTAACAGTGCTTTGCGTGAAGTGCTGTAGATGTGGGTTTCATAGCTGTATACGACTATGCGTGTGTGTGTGTGTGTGTGTGTGTGTGTGTAAGGCTTTAAGTTATCATGAAATCACATGCAGCTTAGCACTGAGAGGTCTTGTGATTGAAATCCCGTGTTCTGGCTCCTGTACTTTGTCCCTCACTCTCCCTTTTTTGTAATGTCGTTTCTTGCATGCAAGACAGAACTACAAGTGTCTTCTTGCAGAGGAGACCAGAGAGATGAATCTGTCAAATCCTCTGGTCATGTCTGTGCCTTTCTGCATGTGTACGTTTGTGTGTACAAAGAAGAGGCTTTGGCTTTTGACGTGCAGCTGAAGAAAATTCCAACTTAATTGAAATCTGTTCTGTCCCACCTCCCGGTCTTGGTCTTGTTGCTTCTTTATTAGTTAGTTCAGTGGTGTTCAAAGTGTGAAGCGCAGCAGCGTGAAAAAAAACAATGATTTGAGCTCTTTTTCTAAACCTGCCAAGCTAACCTTACGCTCTGGTAACAAGGAAAGCAGCACTGTGCGCCTGCACCGCGTGCTCAGAAATTTGATTCATTTTTGGGAGTTTTTCCACGGGGCTGTTTTGGTTAAAGGTGATTATAAGAAGCCTACATTAAAAGTGTGAGAAAATGTTGGCTGTTTTTTTTTTAAACCTATGAGACTAAAGAGTAACCTTTTGAACAAAATGTAATTAGTGAGTTAAGCGGCGTTTATACTTGCACGCTTTTTGCCTCCGCATTGTCTGGCAATTTTCAGCGGCAATGTGTGTTATTTATTACTGACCCCTAGTGACCAACGTAGAATACTACATCTCACATCTTTGTATTTTCTGAACAGAATATTCTGTATAAAATATTTTAAAATATTTTAGGATGTCTGGAACAAATTAATTGGATTTACATGATTTCTCATGGAAAAAATGACCTCGGTTTTTGTACGTTCCAGTTTTCGGCGCACCTTTTGGAGTAAATTAATAACGAAAACTGAGGCACCACTGCACATGTAATGGTTAATCAGTAATTGGATAGGGAATTGTTGCAAAACCAGTGGGAAGTGTGCCTCCCCTGGGGGCAAGTGGAACAGTGCCCTACTATACCCAGTAGATGGCACTGCAGCGCAAACAGCTTGCTGTGTATTGCGGTTGGCAGCGGCTTTGTAAAGCACACTGTAGCCAACTACAGGACTGGAGTGCAACCATAAGTAAGCAGACATGTTCAAGATTGTTGGGCCCCAGCAGAGGTCACGCTCCACACTAAAAATGCTACTTCGGTTTAATGTCATTTCACAGCTGATAGCCAGATCCACGGTTGACCTGACATGACCTCTGGCCTTACTTGCACTCCATAGCAAATGTTGCGGTGATATTTCGAAGTTGTGTAGTGTGAACTGGTGGCTGAGTGGAGGACGCGTCAGCTCCAAAAGACGTTGGCAAAATAAGATCACACAAGATTTTCAGTGAGCTACGAGGGTCTGCAGCTGTGTGTTCTCTGACAGACACGGAGTCCTCTGGTGAGGAGTCACACGGCGAGTCAGAGGCAGGTCATTGGGAGGGAGGACAATCAACAACTCTTATGTTGCCATCAAAACTCTCTCTGAGTGTAACTGGATTTGCTGACCCTGTAAATAAGGGGTTTTAACTTTATTAGAGCCCTCTATACCCAAACTAACATCCCTACAGTCATCTTTACACTCATATTAACCAATACAGTAGACATAATAAGAGTAAAAAAAGCCATTTAGGACATAAATAAGACTTGTGCTTCTATGTGTTACTATGAATATGTTTCCTAGGGGAGCGGAGTGAATGGCGGACAGGAAGTGACACCAGGGGTTTCAGAGTTGAGTTTCATTTTACCATGGGGTACAGCTGCAACAGTAGCCAGTATTTTTATTTTTATTCTGGATTACTGTGCCTGTCATGAGATAAGTCAAACCTGCAATAAAAGCCTGTTGTTCCGGAGATCATGTCTGGTGTGTGTGTGTGTGTGTGTGTGTGTGTGTGTGTGTCTCACTGAACATTATAGTAACATTACTGACACCTAGTGACTAGTGTAGAATACCCATGAACACAAATTTATTGATGGATAGCCCTTTGGGATGAACCATCTTGTTTTCAAGGGGGTCCAACAGGAAGCATAAAATATACAATACAACACAAAATCACAATCACAAGCAGCATTCACAGGCTCTTAGAATACTACATATTATTCACAGCGTCTTTGAATGCATCTTCTGAATGCCTTACAGTATGCTTTAATGCCATACAGTACAGGCCAAAAGTTTGGAGACACACAATACAACCCCATGGTCTCAAGCCCATTAATAAGGCAAGAAATTCCACTAAGTAACCCTGACAAGGCACACCTGAGAAGTGCAAACCATTTCAGGTGACTACCTCATGAAGCAGACTTAGAGAACACCAAAGGTTTGCAGCTCTATCAAATAAAAAAAATATCAAAAGACATAAAATATATCTAAAATGTATGATATAGTTAGCTTTTTCACACTTTTTTTGCTAAGTACATAATTCCACGTGCTCACCCAGTTTTGAGAATCTACAATGTAAATAGTCATGAAAATAACAAAAACACACTGAATGAGAAGGTGCATCAAAACGTTTACCCTGTACTGTATTTGAATTAATTTAGTTATTTTTTTATGCTCGAAAATTATTAATAGATGCAAAAACCACGTAACATTTGCTTCAGTATGCACATTTTGGACTAATAATAGGCCGTCTTCGACCACAAGTTGTATGACATCCCTATCAGCAGTATAGTCCATTAACAGAGACTCACCCCCCACTTGGTCTCCTAAATCCAGTTCTGGCCGGATTTCGGTGACGAAGAACGTAGTTCCAGGTAGTCGCTGGGCTTTCACGAATAAAGACTTTAGCTTCTGAAAACAATTTGCGTTCAAAAGAGTAATACATTTGCATCACAAAAATGTCTGCTCGAAAAAAACAGACCTGACAAATCGCTCCGCGTTATATTTGTCTCCCGGCGTATCCCTGCGCACTGTAGCCTGTCCTTTCTTGCGTATGTGACGAAGACGCTCTCATCTACTTCCGCGACGGAGTGCCGCGGCCATCTTGTTTTTTTCCACAGCGGAAGCGGAAGTCACATCCACATAAAAAAAAAATCCGAACTATCCCTTTAAATGTCAGGTAATAGAAATGGACAAGAGAAGAAAGAAAGAAGAAAGAAAAGGAATTGACTCATGAAATAATGTTATTATATATGCTAAACACTGATGGAAGTAAACTGTTGTGTTGTAATTAAATGACGTTTTAGTGTACACAAACATTTGTGCACTACCATCTAAATTATTTCCAAACTGTTATTTTAAGGTCTAACTCAGGGGTGTCCAAAGTGTAGACTTGGGAACATTTGCAGCCGTGGTTTATTTTTTATTGGCCCGCGGCATATTGTAGAAATAAAATTAAACAAAAACAGCAGAAACTGGGAAAATAGAACAAGCATACACAATATGAAGAGTTTTCTTAAAAACATCTTTACAAAAAATTAATAATAAAAAAAAGAAGGTGGCTTCCAGTATGCTTTGATTTTTCAGTATGTGGCGCTTGGTGGAAAAGGTGTGGGCACCCCTGGTCTAACTATTACATATTGTTGCTTTAATTCTGGGTTTACATGACCCACAGAAAACAATCAGTCAGAAAGGAAAGTTGTGGTTTATTCATGTTGATAACAGGACACATTAGAACATAATATGTACATATTTGTATGGATAGATAGATTAATTCAGCACATAATTACAAATATTACAAGGTACGAACATTCCAAATATAGTATAAAACCAGTGGATAAAGATTAAAATACTTTCTCACTCTTGATAAATGCAAATGTATTTTTCATCAATTTTGTGTTAAAGTTAAGTTAAAGTTTATCCTGAGTATAAAACCGTTATAAATGTTGCCCTGTAATGATAACATATCTCTAATTGCATTTATAAATAAAATATTTGATCTTGAAATATTAAAAAGGGCACTGTAATAATAAAGCCAGCAGTAATATGCAAAGTTATATCAGCCATGTAACTGTAGAGTTATTGGCTAATTACAAAGGACTGAAGGAACACTGTCTGCTTTGCATTGAAGGTGGACAGAAAAGAGGCGGGATAATAAAATGGAGTGGGCGAGAGACTGAGTATGACGAGTGACAGCCAACATGGTTTGAAGATTTGGACCTTTAGCAGAGATATTCTCTGATATGCTCCATGTGTTCATTAAGTAACTGCGTCTCCATGGTTACACACGTGGGAGTGCTAAAGATGTGAGTGACCTTGTCTTTGACAGGTACATCGATCCTTCTTTCTCTAGCTTTCCTTCCATCCCTCCATTTCCTCTGCTCTCGCCCTCCTTCAAACAATCCCAGCTGTCAGAGAGGAGGGAAAACATCCATCCATCCATTTTCTATACCTCTGGTCCTCATTAGGGTCACGTGAACGGTGGAGCCTATCCCTGCTGACTTCGGGGGAGAGGCGGGGTACAACCTGGACACATTTAGGCAAACAACCACACACACTCACATTCACACTTATGAACAATTTGGAGTCTACAATTAGCCTATCATGCATGTTTTTGGGAAGTGGGAGGAAGCTGGAGTACCCGGAGAAAACCAGGAAGGAAAACATTCTCCCTCCAAACAACATTTGTGCAGCACACAGAGCAACTTTGCATGTAATCGCCTGCTAATGGACGGCCACATACACGCCATTACTGCGACCTGAAGCAAGAGGAGCACGTCCCGCCTTTGTCCGTCTCTAAATGGGGGGTGATGGTGTCTGGGACCTCTGATTGCAGCATGTCATTCTCACTGGAAATGATGTGTTTCACCAGGCAGTTAGCAGCTTCATCGATGTTGATGTTCTCCTAAGCATGGAGACAAGAGCAAACGGAGGGAAAGGACAGTAAGTAAGCAATAAAATAGGAATGCATTTGCTGTAATGTCAACACAATCATCCAAAAATGGAACCTCTCAAGTGGAACACCCCTGAGGTCATAAAATGTGGAACTGGACCAACATTTTTCACAAAAGTCGGCGTTTGAACCGCAGTCAATGCAATCGTGCAAGACGTCAGTTCAGTCAAACTGTTGTTTGGTGTGTGTGTGTGTGTGTCTCACTGAACATTATAGTACCATTCCTGACACCTCGTGACTAGTGTAGAATACCTATGAACACAAATATATTGATGGATAGCCCCTTGGGATGAACCATCTCGCTTTCAAGGGGGTCCAACATGAAATATAAAATATACAATACAATACAACACAACAACACAATCACAAACAGCATACACAGGCTAAGTTAATCACAAGATTTAAAAAAAGACCTTGGGATCGGAATAGTATCGGTATCGGCAAATTCAGGTATCAGGATCGGATTGGAAATTTAAAAATGTGGATCGGTGCATAACTAACCTGTCCGGCATTGTAAGGTGCATTTAGCAGATGTTCTAAACCAAGCTTAAGTGAGTGCCGGTACCTTAAAAAAGAAATAAAGTACTCAATAACACACATGTAAGGTTAACTCAGTGGTTCTCAATTATTTCCTGCCATTATTGGAGAGAAATGTTTTCACGCCCCCCCCCCCCCCCCCCCCCTTTTGACATATTATTGAGCAACTGATAATATTTATTTATTCATATGTACCGTGCAGACTGAAACCAGGAAAATGCAACAAAATGGAGAGCTGTGAAGCATATTCAAGAGTCAAATTGCATGTTGAGTACTAGGCCTGTCCCGATTACAAATTTTGCTGGTCGATAATTGTGCTATAAATTATCGACGATAATCGATAATTTCATCCTTTTTTAAGACCATATTAAGTTTATCATTCAATGATCACCGTGTCGTGTCACATTTGAGCCACTAGATGGTATACCCTGGTGCCGCCCCGTGCGATACATTCATTTCACTGATCACGCACCAGCAAGCGCCAACCGCCGGGACGAATGCCCACAGCACATCCACACTGGAATTGTGGCACTCGGCATCTCTTTTGTGCTTTCATTCATATTAGCGTTTGCTTGCTAACTGGTAGCTAGCACTCAGTGTATTCAATCACTATGTAGCTAGCCCCCGCGGACAAAGACGCGGAATATACGTAACATACGTACATGTCGCACATGTCATTTAGGTGGAATGAGGGTGATTCCACCCAAAGCACCACAAGAACAAAAAAAAACTCCAATTGCATGCAGTACAGATATTTGGTCAAAAGTGGCAAATTTTGACAAAACAAATTTTGGACAGGCATTATTTCCAGGGTTTCGCGGGCCACGACAATCCATGTGGCCGGCTTAGTCCGGCCCCCAGGCCTTGAGTTTAACACCTGTGCTCTAAATTGTCCATAGGTGTGAATGTGGGTGTGAATGTTTTTTTGGCTACATGTGTCCTGTGATTACTGGTGATCAGTCATAAGTGTACTCTCCCCGTCACCCAAACTAAGCTGGGCTCCAGCTCACCGGTGACCCCTTCACGGGATAAGCACAGAAAAAGAATCAATAAAAAAAAAAGAAGTTAAATTGTATGTCATTTTTCCAGCCCTGGCCCTGCTCTTCCTCCCATCAAGTTGCATTTAATGAGGTCTACTAAAGGTTCCTTTGTGACTTTATTGGACGACAGATAGATGAGAACCAAGAGACAGAGTGGTGACATGCAACATTGGTCTCCAGCCCAAATCAAAGCTGGCAGATATAATCCTCACGAACAGACTATTATCTTGCTTGACTTGCACCACTTTTCTTTTCAGAGTCAAACAAAAGAAAACATGTCTGCAAACACTCCGAAGAGCACAAACAAAGGATATGGAGTGAACTGAGAGAAATATAACAACGTAATAAAGGGGACCACTCCCTTGTATAACCATCATGTGCTGTTAAAGGTGTGTCACAACGTGTTGACGATTGCTTTAGCAAGTGATACAACACAACACACTCACTGCATGACTGCACTTGGCTGGTTTGACTTGTATTTTTTTAGCTTTCTACTTTGGAACCATTACAGCGCTTACTGCAATATAACATTGATTCTCTGCGGGTGCTAGCGTAAACTGTGTGTGATTCTGTGTCATGTACACAGACACCTTCTCAACCCACACGACACACTTCTGGCCTTCAAAATAAGAGCGCTTTGCACTGCATCTTGTTTACAGGTGCCCCAGATATGTGTATCTTTTTTTCTCTTTAAATTTAGTGGGTGCGGCTTCTATTCAGGTGTGCTTAATAGTTGAAAAAATGACTGAGGTAATCGCAGATGCATGTTTTTTTTCTGTAACCCAAAGATGTGGAACTACACTGCATCCTGCTGAGAGTTGTCTCTAATATTCTAGTTACCTTTGTAGCTACATTAAAGGTGACAAAAAGCAAGAAAATACGGCCCATACATGATGAAAAGGATATAATGTTACGGCTCTCGTGCTGGACTATGCAGGTGCATCTCATTTAATTCTATTTTAGTGGCTAGTGGGTGTTAAAGTGTGTGCAAGTCAACGTGCACGTCTTGTTCTATTTTCCTACCTTACCACCGGGCTGTGACATTCCTGCAGCACATCACTCGCTGCACTCTGGGCCTCACTAGCTGCTGTGTCATTGTGTTACGATGTAAGCTGAAGTCCCACGCCACACTAGACTACATTTTTGTCGATGTTGCATTATGAATAGTAGGTTTTTGAAGTAGTTATGCTTGGAGTGAAATGATATCATCCTTCCAAGGGCAGATATACAGTATGTGGGCTGAATCATTGAGCAATATCTCTTTATGTTCACTTTTATGTGCAGTGAATGTATGTTGCTTTAAGCTAATCATGGATTTTTTATAGGTTTAAATGGCAAGTAAAAACAAAAAAGTAATTAATATTATATAAATAGAGTCAAACATCAGTTTTCGTACACCCCAGTTTTCGTGTGATCGGGTATTCGTCAAAAACGTTTCGCCCAAATTTTGCCTCGGTTTTCGTACAATATTGTACATAGCAAACGAGTTTGTTTGCCCGTACTGTAGCGTTCCGTGAAATCGAAGGCCCAAACAATGCAACCTCCACGTTGCTAATTCACTGTCTGTGCATTTTTTATTGTGTGTGACTGCTAAATAACTGGCCATGGGGCCAAAGAAAGTTGCGAGTGCTTGAACTTTGATAAAGAAGGTACATTCTGCCAGGATGTGTGGGAGGTACACATCAACAATAAGTTCCATTCATTTGCCATTTATAATTATTTCACATTGCTTTCTGCATGTAAAACTAGAATGATCCTCTATGAAATGTATTTTTTGCTAATATTTTTGGCTGTCTGGAATGGATTAATTGGATTTGCATTATTGCCGTGGGGAAAGGTGTCTCAGTTTTTGTCAAACCTTTAGAAAAAAATTAACAAAAACCGAGGTACAACTTTACCTGTATGTATAATATATAAGAATACTTTTGAGTTCCCAGTTTAGTGATTACATTGCATTTTTATTCCTGTAAATTCTCAAAAATTCCTGTAATTACATTTTTTACTTTGAGAATCCCCAGCATTTTGCTACTGTATTTGTGTACCATAAGTGTTTTTACTAATGGAAGGAACCGCTATGGCTATACCGTATTTGCATTGTTGTTCCATGCCACCCACCGTCCCGCTATCGCTCGTTCAACACCCCACTGCTCGAGACAGATGGAGGCCCCATTCTGCTGTTCTATTTGAGGTTTGTTCTTGTTAAAGTTTGTCCTTGGGCTATGTTGTTCCTGTGTGCTTCTGTTGGATGTTCGTATGTAAGGAGCATTGTCCTGTCCTCCATATAAACGTCTGTGATGATGTAAGAGTGATGTCATCATGACAGCGCTCCTAATGAGGGAACTCATTAATGGAAAAAGCGGCTCGCATCGTGTTTTGAATGCTGACTTCCACCGAGCTGGCTACTGAATATGGTGCCACATTTGTGTGCATGTTTGTGTTACCTTCGCTGATGTCTCGAACCATCCCACAAAGCCGTTCTCCTGGCAGAACTGCTCCATCTTTATTCCATTATTGGTCAGTACGTCCCGGCCCTGGTCACATTTATTAGCCAGGAGCACAGTGGCCACATGCTTGCCATTGCCCAGCGACACTTTGGAATCCAAGTCCTCCTTCCATTTGGTGACGGCCTCAAAGGAGGCGGGCCTTGTCACGTCGAACACGATGAAGGCGCCCATTGCCTCGCGGTAGTACACACGGGTCATGTTGCCAAACCTCTCCTGACCTAGGACACACATGCACACACGTACATTTGGATTAGTGTTCATTTTTTGGAACATGTTTTAAGAATACCAGCGGGTGATGCATCACTCCAATCATTTTATCACGTGCACAGTCAACAAAAGTATTGGTACACCTACAAATAGGCGAGAATGGAAGAATTTATGGTCAGGAGTTTAGAGGTACAAGTGTGGGATATTTTTCTCCATTCATCCAGATGAACATTTGTGAGATGCTGAGCCTGCCAGCTCACCATCTCTGTTCTAGTTCACCCCAAAGGTGTTTGATGGATGATCGATTGCATCGATGCCAGGAAATAAAGCACTGGATTTAAGCACGGCAGGCTTTATGTGGAAGTGTGTGTGTGTGTGTGTGTGTGTGTGTGTGTGTGTGTGTGTGTGTGTTTGGGGGGGGGGGGGGGGGGGGGTAGCACTTAAAACGTTACTCGATTTAGTCTGCCTGTCTGTGAGTTCATGGCCACAGCAGACAACAAAACGTAGCATGGTGATCAAGTGCATGGAAACACTTTGGCTTTTGCAAAAAGGGAGATGCTCTAAATAAGTTGCTCGCTTAGACCTTTCTCGTTCCCGCTACAGCAGCAGCGCAAGGTAACGTCAGCTCTTATTGCACTTATTGAAAATGTATTGAATTTTGAAAATGAGAGCAGAAAAGGTTAACCTCCTGTTCATTCAACCTGAAGTGTTGGTTGCACTTGATTAAAAACAATGTGAATGCATTTGGCATTAATTGTTGTTTACTTGTTTGTTTATAATCGCAATTAATGTATACCTGATTCCCTTACAAAAAACAACGGGAGAATAGAAAATGTTTCTATTGTGCAATCATAAAAATCAGGAGTGTTTAGAAGATGATCAATCTAGGCAGTGCTGATCTGAGGTAAACCTCCAGTGATTTATAAGAAGTCTTAAGTCATTGCTAACCTGACAAAATAACGCATATCAGTTTTTGTTTGTCCATCTGTCAGTTACAAGGCTACTTCCTAGTTCATTTACTTATTTTGGATGACTGACTTTATTTTGCTCAAACTATGGTCTGTCATAAAAATGAGTAACTGTTGATGTTGTTATGATGCAAATACGTTTTTGTCTAAAAGCATTCAATACAGTTGATCCCCGCTGTTTTCCCGCAGTAACTCCCAGTTGGGGTCGTATGCTCATGGGCCTCCTAGCATGCGGGGTTGTCCAAAGTGTGGCCCGGGGGCCATTTGTGGCCCGTGGCTGCGTTTTTATTGGCCCGCGGCACATTGTAAAAATATAACTTAACAAGAAAACTAAAAAAAACCCTGCAAAAATGACAAATTCAGCTGTCATTTTACAAGAATAAACTGAAAATATTAAGAGAAAAAAGTTGTAATCTAAGAAGAAAAGGTTGTAATTTTATGAGACTAACGTAATATTGTGAGGAAAAATAACATAATTTTACCATCGTAAAGTTGAAGTATGCAAAACAAAACAAGAACGAATAAAGTTGTCATTTTTTTAGGTTGTGGAAAAAGTTACAATGTCACGAAAATAAAGCCAAAATATTATGGGAATAAAATCATAATTACGAGAAGAAAGTTGAAATAGCAGAAATGGTAAAAACAGCTGCAATTTTACTACAATAAAGTCAAATTAGTAAAAAAAAAACAAAAAAAGTTGCATTCTAATGAGAATTTTTTAAATGATTTTACAATTATGAGGAAAAAAATGGCATTTTAGTAGCGTAGAGTTGAAATATTAAAGACAAAATACATTTTTTTGTAAAAAAAAAAAAAGATCGGAAACAAACAAAACAAAATAAGGATGCAATTTATGGAAAATTAAATTTGGGAAAAGTTAGAATATTATGGGAAGGAAGTCATAATATTATGAGAAGAAAATTTACAAATATTATTTAAGAAGAAAGTAAGAAATATTTGGGAAAAAATGAGCAAAGTTCATACCAATAATACACTTTTTCACTTTATTTTTTACTTATTTATTACTTATTTATTACTTTACTACAAAATATCAAAATGGCCCTTGCATCCTTTCATTTTTGTAGTTTTTGGCCCTCGCTGGAAACCGTTTGGACACCCGTGCCTTACGGGTCGCATGCATGTTAGTGTGTGAGTGTTTGCTTTGACCCCTGCATAGTCCGTGTGGTACAGTTACATCGTGTGTACCACATGTCTTACTTGTGTTTGCACCGTGAGTGAGGTTGCCATTTGGGTTGACAAGGCTCTCGTGGTTTGTGACGTGTAAGTAAGGCTCTAAATATCAAGCTAATTCACGGCATATTATTATGTTTGGCTCTGACTCTAAGTAAATTTAGATACGAGCTGAGCTGGGGAAAACTTTAGAAAACCCCTTCCGGAGTGGAGGCAGTGACCAACGCGACGCGAGCCCTTTTCAACTCTGTTTTGTCAAATGCACCGCGTACTCCTCTCTGTGGGGAGTCTGTCTAGGGAGAGGCGGTCGCTGTGTGTGACTGGCCAATCACAGAGCGTGAAGAGTGAACACGCAAGTAGTTACCCAATGAGGGTTTTCCTTCATCGTGATTACGGGTAATAACGAGCTGTTCTTCGTTTCATGCTCGTACTCGGCAAAAATGCATTACCCGTAAAGGATACTCGTTTATAACAAGTATCCGGCTCATCCCTAGTGTTTAGCCAGGTCTGCTGACACGCTGATGAAACCAAAGGACGCTCTCTATGACGATGAGATTCTTCACACACTCCTCAGGATGAAAAATCAGTGTCAAAGCGGGCCGCTCACATAAACGCTCTCTGTAAGACTTGGCCCCAAAATCTGGCTCACATGAGAAGGAGACACATGACCGCTCGCGCTCAGTGGAGAAAGTGCAGCAGAGGGCCGTGAGCGAGCAGGTCAACCTCAGCCGACACTCACGTGAGATGAGCCTGCCGGAGCCTTCAGGTCTTTTCTCTCAGCCACAAGCCATCATTGATCAGAAGCCAACAACGTGGCTTAATAACGACCAGAAATGTCACGGCTGAGCTGTTCTAATAGGGGTGTTGTGTTTAGACTTAAGGATATGGAAATGCAGAAATCCAACAATATGAATGAAGATTATCCTCAAAGGAGTTAACTCTGTAAACACGCATGGTCACATGGTTCATTATCATCCCTGCCCTTGCAGTACCAAGCATCATTTCTTTTTTGCTGATAACACACAAATACAATGGCAGCAGAAGGAAAGTCTTTTAGTTAATAACAGCTAAACAATAACTTCATGCCTGATCCACAAAGAGTAGAGTAAGCGGCGAAAAGATGACAAAGTGACTACTTTGGAGGGGGGCACACAAATAAGAAAATTGTAGCTTGTTTTACTTTAGCTGGCCCAGGTCCTTTTTTGGATCTAAATCTTAAAATTGAAGCATTTAATCACGTTTTCTTTTAGTTAGCACCGCAAGATACTACAACGAATGTTTGCATGTGCGCGCAAAAGTACCTGCTATGTCCCACAACTGGAGGCGCACAGTCTCCTGGTCCAAGTTGAGCACCTTGAGGGCGAAGTCCACCCCGATGGTGGCTCTGTAGTTGGGGCTGAAGTTGTGATGCACGTATCGCTTGATGATGCTGGTCTTGCCCACCCCGAGGTCTCCTATGACCAGGATCTTGTACAGGTGCTCCTTGGCGTGGTGGTTCTGCATGGCGAGGGCCGAGCATGAATCCACTCGAGTGGAAGTGGCTGCGGGGACGAAAGGGCAGCGTGGAGCACGATCACTAAGTGGAGGGGAGAAGAAGTGAGGAGGAGGAGGAGGAGAGTGAGATTAGCTGGCAGAGGAAGGGGAGGTGAACTTGGACGCATCCAAGGTAGGAAGTCCGCTGGAAGGGTTTGGACCATGTGACGAGAGCAGAGGGGCGATCTGGGTGTGTCGTGGGATAGTTCGTGGTCTCTGCTGCAAGTAGATCAAACATCAACAAAAAAATACAAAATACACACCAGAGGCGCGAGGATCTATCCAAATGTCGATATTATCAGGTTTGGGTCGATACTAGCAGGAAAGGCGCGATATTTTTCAGTTCTCTACCATATTTATTTTCAAATTTGCGTGCTTTTTTATTGTTATTCATAATATTTCTGGCTCACAAACCCCGGGAATAAATTCTTGGACTCACTTTGTGCTTTTGTTTACTTTTATTGCATTAATGACTTTAATTAGCTTAAATAATTGTATGTAATAAAAGGGAATGCGGGAATAATGTATTATTTTGTTGATGTTGCATTTTTTGTCTTATTGTTAATTTGTTCAAAAATAAGTTTGTTGATAAAAATGTTTTTTTCTGTTTGTTTGCTGAAAATACGTCCGCTGTGTTTTTGAATGGCTTTCAAGAATTAGGCAAGGATCGGTCTCACTATCGGTGATACTGACCCTGCATTTACTTGGTATCGTTTCGATACCGAGCACTATTGCCCACCCCCAATACACACGCCACATTAGGTATACAGTCTAGTAAGATCCGAATACAGTCTGCGTTTAATTTAACATTACTCTATGTTTATTACTGAGATATTTGTTTACATTATATACGATAGACCTCTTAAATACAGCCACAAAAACGAACACATTGTTAAATGAATACCTCTCTGGCTGCGTTAATTAAAATGTTTCTCTGAAAAAGGTAGACTTTGCAGGTTTACCGAACGCTGTGGTCACTGAGTGTCGCATGCAAGCAAAATCCACCAAAACCAATCAGGAGAATACATAAATCCAATCACTCTCGCAGTTTGTCTTTTATGGATTTGTTGTTTCCAGATAATGTTACTTTTCTTTAGAGTAATTTGGTTGGAGGAGAAGAGTGAAATATTGGAATCACAAGTTTGTACCTTGGCTAGCGGCCTGGTCAGATGTTCAGCTTGAAGGTCAGAAGCAGCCACAAGGAGCAGATTGCCATAGAAGTGGCAAGGGAGTGCAAAACTGTGCTGTTCAAAGTTTCCTTGTTATTTCCAAACTACAGCAATCAAGAGTTTTTTTTTTACTGAGATCCCTTTATTGCAACCATTAAAAACGTGGAGCTGTATATGGCTCCTCAAAGACATACATAAATGGTTTGAAAGTGATTCAAGGAGACTGGCTGTGCGTCCCTGATTCCCTGAGACAAACATAAAGATCCTGACAAGCAGATATTAAAAAGTAGCCTCACTTGGCTATTCCCTTTACACAATTACAGCATACAGTCTGTCTGTACTAACCACCCTAAAGTCAATGAGGAAAAATCATTTGGGGCGTTGCCATCCTGCTAAAATATTGAGGTTGATTCTATCCCTTTTTAAAATTATTACTAATTCACACTTTACCTGCAGACTTGTGACTGCATTCTCATTAATGTCATCAAAATGCTAAACCCCTGTTAATAATACTGCATCGGGAAGTGGTGGGAGTGCAGTTTGAACCAGAACGTTTATGAGTGCACGTGATGCTGTGCCTGTGAAAGCCATGCGTGTGCACGCCCTACAGTTTGGGGATGGGCTTGGCTGCCACCGCGATGCTCTCGATGGAACACTCGTCGTTTCCCCGGCGGATTCGGAAGTAGCCGTCCTCGCCCCAGCCGGTGCCCCAGCTGTTCTTGACGCGCCAGTACTTCTGACCGGTCATGTGACAGCGGCCGTAACCCACCAGCAGCACAGCATGGTTGGTCAGCTCGAAGGGGTTGAAGGAGTCGGAGACGCCCGTGTGGTGGTAGATGCCCTCCTTGTAATGCATGAAGTCCGGATACACCTGGAAAGAACTTTTTCCATCAATCTTTGGTTGGATTTACACCACCTGGTTCATTGTTGCTAGTGCTGCTCTCGGGTGCGTGGATGATTGTTTCACAGCGATATCAAACATGTGTCATGTGAAAGCACAGTTGGACGCTGGCCGACAGGGGGAAACGCGTAGCAACATCCAAAAGCTCCAAACATAGAAATGACCCAAAACCAACACCATAAAACACATGCAATAGGAAAATGCTGCAAGGCTACCAAGGACGTGACGGGTATCCCTCTTCAAAGGAGGTAATTTTTTAGGGACGTAATATTTTACACTATTATACAGCAACTGTTGACAGTGGAGCCCCTGGCTAACTTTCATTGTGTTCCATGAAGTTGCAGCATTTCTCTTCAAGCGTGTGTTTTGGATTTTTGTATGTGTTTTGGGCATTTGCAATATTTTGCTTTTGCATTTGTTTTTGGTCCTTTGCGGCTTTTTCCTGTTGCATGTGTTCTATGGTCAGCCACCGTACAGTTGCGCTAAAAATGATTCAACCAACAAAACTAAATTCAACATTTTACTATTTATTGAAATTGGCCACCTGTTGTACGTTGGTAATAATAATAATAGGGGTTGAATCATTTTCACTGCAACAAAAGTGGATACATGGGAACTGAGCACTTAGACGTGCAATGTGAATGCAGCCTTTGTGATTTATTGAAGCAAAAACGTACTAATGCACCTCTGAAAAACATTATGAGGACAAAGCAAACATAGTTGCTGAAAAGTCTAACAGGTCTGTACTGCATGATGATATTTTGTTCATTTTGACTTGGGGAGGAAAAGCGCAACAAGACAATGCCATAGCTCGGCCTTCCACAGTCATAATCTGTACTTCTAAGAATAGCAGAACTAGTTTGTACCTCAAAGGCCACCGCCATGGGCCCATTCTGGACCAGTTCCAGCATCATGGCCGCCTCACTGCAGCCGCCGTAAAATCCGCCCACGTAGCTGTACTCGGCCACGTAAGTGCGGCCGCAGTTTTGAGGGACGCCGCATGGAGTGTTCTTCCCGACGTATGGAAAACAGGACTCATCCGCAATACCGAAGTCCTGGATGTACTTCCCAATCAGGTACGGGAAGCCGCCATCACAACCTTTGGAGAAGAAGAGAAGCTTGTCTTGTGACCATTAATGACATTTCAAATATGAAAGAAGAAGACGTGGAAGAATACTTTCTTGGTTTTCATAAAGGTTACAGTTGAGACGTGTAACAGCTCCTCTGAGTAATAGAAGAGAAGTAGAAATTGCATGCTGATAAATCCCATAGTAGCAGTGGTTACTCTAGCATCCCCACACACCAAATGTGTAAATATGGGCTTAGGAGCAGCATGAGGACATCATCATCACTGTGTGTCTTTTTTACATTCTATTGTAGTTCATGGATGAATGTCAACACCTCCTTTGTGCATCATCAAACGCCTGTGTGTGTCTGTGTGTGTGTGTGTGTGTGTGTGTGTCAGAGATAGAGCGAGAGAGAGAGAGAGAGAGATACTATACTATCTATATCACATGTGTCAAACTCGTGCCCTGGAGGGCCGAGACGCTGCAGGTTTTCTCTCCAACCAGTTTCTTCAGCAGGTGATTTAATTGATGAGCTCCTTCCCTCAAACTGAAGGTGTTGATCATTAAAATCACCTGCTTTAGTGACTGGCTGGAAAGAAAACCTGCAGTGTCTCGGCCCTCCATGGCACGAGTTTGACACCCCTGATCTATATCATAGTCATTTTATTGCATTTTAACCAGTTAGTTGAGTACACAACCCTGTTTACTGAGAATGAACAATGCAAGTTGTATTCTATAACTGTTGCTCAACTGTATAACACCTATTGCATATTATGCACAGGCTTCTCATTTATTATATAACTTCTACAGTTGCATTTCTACTTATTGATTTTCTTATTACACTTTAAACTACCTCGTACTTTAAAGGGATAGTTTGGACTTTTGACATGAAGTTGTATGGCATCCCAATCAGCGGTGTAGTCCATCAACAGCGACTCACCCCCCACTTGGTCCCCTAAGTCCAGTTCTGGTCCAGGTAGTCGCTGAGGTTTCACGAGTAAGGAGTTTTGGCTTCTGAAAACAATGTGCATTCAAAAGAGTAATAAATTAGCATCACAAAAATGCCTCCTTAAAAAAAAAAAAAAAAAAATCAGACCTCACAAATCACTCTGGGTTATATTTGTCTCCCGCCGTATCCCTGCGCTCTGTCGTCTGTCCACTCGTGTACGTGACAAAGATGCAGGCATCTGTGGAACACACATGTAAACAAGATGGCCGCGGCGCTCTGTCGCGGAAGAAGATGCTTGCCTCTTGGTCACGTACGCAAGAATGGACAGGTAACAGGAAGAAGATGCCTGCGTCTTCGTCACGTACGCAAGAATGGACAGGTGACAGGAAGAAGATGCCTGCGTCTTCGTCACGTACGCAAGACTGGACAGGTGATAGGAAGAAGATGCCTGCGTCTTTTTCGTCACGTACGCAGGAATGGACTGGTGACAGAGCGCAGGAATACGGCGGGAAGGGCAAATATAACGACGAGCGATTTGTGAGGTCGTTTTTTTTCGAGGAGGCATTTTTGTGGTGAGTGCATTTTGTTTTGAGAAGCCAAACTCCTTACTTGTGTAACCCCAGAGACTACCTGTAACTACGTTCATCACCACAATCCGACCAAAACTGGACTTAGGGGACCAAGTGAGGGGTAAGACGCTGCTGATGGACTACACTGCTGATGGGGATGCCATACAATCTAACCTAATGTCAAAAAATCCACACTGTCCCTTTAACTGTCCCCCTTGATCGGTGATTGTACATAATACTTGCTGTGTTATATGTGATGTGATGTTTCTTCATTCTTATTGTTGCTACTGGACACAAGAGTATAGTTCCGGATCAAGCCTAAGGTAACTTGTTTTGCATAATCCTTAACGTTCTGCATGTCAAGCAGAAAAAAAGGATAAAATTGATAAGATAATGCATTGCAGCATATCATAGGAATCCATAGATGCCTTGCAAACATGCCCTTGAGGGTCTCACAATTGCGGATCTAAAAAAAAAAAAAAAAGTCCATATCTTGCATCCAACATGTCTTCCAACGAGCCCAGATGGTATCCTCATGAAATGCCCAAACCTCATCAAGACACTCAATGTGTAAAGCCTTCCAGCTCTAATTCAAGCTCCTCACCAAGACCAATAAAACCAACCACAAATGTCGGAAACTCATTTCAGTTGCTCGTATGCCACAATTGAAGAAAAGAATACAATAGTATCGTTTTGTGATGCTGTTTTCTAAGAAACATGTCAAAGAGGTAACATCGCACCTTGGGAATATTCAGAGCAGGACACCACTTGTTGGGGGCTGAGGATGGGAGTCTCGCTGTTGTTGGTTTGGATTCGGATGCGAGCCTCCAGCATCCCCATGGAGGCGAAGGAGTAACAGCTACCGCATGCGGCTGAAAAAGAAAAAAATCGTTTTAGAATGAAATAGTGTAGATATGCAAATGCAGTCTTCATAGAGTCTAAGGAATAACAACAGCCTTTAAACTGCACTAAAAGTTTGGATGAATTCTCCACCCATTATAATTGCAAGAACTAGCCGAGTACATTAAAATATACCAAATGATATATCCCAGGTATACACTGAACCCAGACTGTAGCAATCTCTGCACTGACACACACTGACAGGGAACAGGATGTAAAGAAACTCCATTTCGTTGTGAATTGGCGTGAACAGTCAATGAGCGGTGCACATCCACCTAACTTTAGAGGCTTGACGGCAACCGCTGCCGTAAGACACAGTGGCTTAAAGGGCTTCGAGACAAACACTTCAGCCCTCTCCAGATCCTAAAGCACAGCCCTGCAGAGTCGCTCTCAGACACTCAAACTACTCAGCACGCTTAATCCCTCCACTCACACACCAGGCTGTGCAGGAACGCATGAGAGCGCACAGACGAGTCAGGCCTGCCAGGAGGGGAGGCAAACAAGCTGCTGCTCAGTGCCTGCCGCTACCCATGCTGTGCACGTCCACGTGCAAGGATTCAGCCTCAACTGACACACCAGATCGTCTCATATCCATTCTTTCCATTTTTGTGTTAGGGAACATTGTAATCTTGTTTCAAATATCAACACAATGGGTCAAATTAATTTATTTAAAAAAAATAATACAAAGAAGCTCTGATGATGACCCAAATTTGACTAAGTTGCCATGACAACAAACAAAAATCGAAAATATGAAAAAAGACGAGTTGTCTTATATTCGATTTATACATGCCCACCATAAGGTGGCACCAAATGACTTCTCCCCAAGCAAGTCAGAGCTTTTCTTCCTGTCACTCTAACAGGAGTGTCAAACTCGTGCCGTGGAGGGCCGACACACTGCAGGTTTTCTCTCCAACCAGTTTCTCCAGCAGGTGACTTAATTTATGAGCTCCTGACCTGAAATTGAAGGAGGTGTTGATCGTTAAAATCACCTGCTTTAGTGACTGGCTGGAAAGAAAACCTGCAGTGTCTCGGCCCTCCATGGCACGAGTTTGACACCCCTGCTCTAGGCCCCTCTAAACAAGTGACTTTAAGATTTGATGTACTGTATTATAGCGATAACACTTTGACAACATATACATATTAGGGTTGTCAAAGTTAACACGTCAGCGGAAGTTTCCTTTAACGGCAATATTTTTTGGACGTGCGATTAACGTGCACACGTCCTGTTTGAACCTTGGCTGATGCCGTAGTTTGAGGAAGCAGCGGTGACCGTGAAGCTGCAAGCGGGAGCAAATATTGAGCAGAAATGAAGAAGGAAAGGGGTATTTGGATTGGTAAATTTAGCTTTAAAGCCCTGGCAGATGGCTCTCGCAACAAGACCAAAGTTGTTTGTGTCTGCTGTCGCTGTGATTGGAATTGTCACGGACTACGTCGTTGTCGACTTGCCAGAGAGAAGTGAAAAGGGTACTGAAGCACTGCCTGTATTTTTTATTGTCATTTATACAGTGGTACCTTGCATACGAGCGTCCCAACTAACCAGTGTTTTGGGTTTTTTTTTTTAGATGCCAAAATCTCGACTGATTTTTTGCTTGGAACTGTGAGCTAAAATTTGGGTACAAGCTGCTAGTTAAAGGCAGGCATAGCCGAGGACAGCTATGTGGGGGCTTCTGTCAATGATGTGACCATGACTGAAGCATGTCATCAACGCATCAAAAAAAAACATACATACATTACAGTGATCCGGTTTATCTTATTTATTATGTATTGTGTAAAACTATGACAGGAACAACATCAAATTAAAAGAACGAAATGAATGCGGACCCACCATCCACCAGTACGAGCCTGGACTTGTTTTTCAGAGAGGTTGTGTACCACAACATTAGCACCAAATAAGGCCATCAAATCTTACCTTTATGCATTCCCACATAGTATCAGCATTTGGGAGCAAATATGAGGTGAAAGAAAAAGGGTAAAAATACAGCAGAGTCTTCCATCTGTGTGAATTTCTCTTGGAGATGAATAAAGTATCTGTGCAGCGTGTAAGAACGGGAGAAGGTGCGATCAAGGGCCATCAAACACAGTGGGGACGTAAAAAAATATGTATATAATATATACACTATATAAAATATAGTTGTCACTAGATTGTGCAGTTTGTTTTTCCCATTTTTACTGTTTTTTTTTTTGTTTATTTGATTTCAACTGTGTGCTGTGGGCCAATAAAAAAGAGGCCTCAAATGGCCCCTGGGCCGCACTTTAGACACCCAATCCATATAGCTCTTTGTCAGGGTTGAGCCCGTGACAGCTCCGTGAGCAACCACAACTCTCGACTATTTAGCTTGTTAGCTTCCCGTCGCGAACAAATGATGATAATTAAAGAGACAATGGGGGTACTATTGCAGCTGGAATTAATCAATGCGTGTCAGCAGATACGTCCGCCTTCTGACCGTGTCGTAAAGAGACTGGAAATAATGCACAAGCCAACCAATCACAGCCTTAAAGGAAAACTGCACTTTTTGACTCTGACATCTATTTTCAAATACCTGCACTTTATAACCCATTGATGTGATGATGAGAAAATAGCCAAACCGCCAGTCGTAATCAGTTTTCAGTTAAAAATGATGTCAAGTAAACAGGTCCTAATACTTAAATACGTATGCAAAAGCAGCAGGAATCATTAGTGTTAATGTCAAGTGTACATCACCTTGGTTTCGTACAGGGCTGACAAAGTTCACGCCATCCATGTTCGTCCAGTCCCAGTGCTCCGGTAGAGCTGCAGCTAACTTGGCGACTTGAGCTGTCACAGGCGTAGGACGAGCACGGCTGAAGCATTGCAAAAACAAAACAACAACAAAAAGTAAATTTGTAGGACATGCACATTTTAGATAAGGACACATTTTAGATGAACATATACATAAAAAAATAAGATGAAGATGTAATTTAATATAGCTGTGAATGGCTCTCCATTTTTGAAGGGATGATCTTAGATTATTTTTCCAGCTGCACTGAGGAACTGAAAAAACACGTTTCAGTCTTTAATAGTAACCCAGTTTGAAGGATATGGACTTGTGGCAGACATCGTTTTGACTGAAAAATAAGAATGGCGATTTACTAATTGGATCTTTTGACCTCAGTTGCTTATTTTACACTCGCACTTCATTCTTTCTTTGAAATCTGCCTCATTTTGGATCTGGCAGAGAAACAAAAGCCCGATTGGTTGAAAAGTTTGACTCGGTGAGCACTAAATGCATACAATACAGTTAAACACAGTCATCTGTGTTTTTCGTTGGATTGCATGCGATAGGCGAATAGAAACTCACACAGGAATGCGGGAGGCAGGTCCTCCTGCTCGATAGTAAAGCTCCTGCAGCGAGTATGTCTTATATTCTGGATAAGATACAGCCTTCCAGGAGTTCTGGACCGAGTTAATAGCATCAATGACGTCCAAGTTGGGTGTGAAAGTCCTGTGAAGGAGCCTGAGGAGAAGAGACAAATGTCAGGCCTGTACCGCTTCAAGCACTCTTCTCTCATGTGGAACAAAAACATCAAAGCACAAGCGAGACAGTTATCCTGGTGAACAAAAAAAGTACACACCCAGGTTTGAATGTGTTATTTGATCGAATGGTAAAACTCATATCATTGATGCAGAAGATCTTGAACACCAAAGAGTTTCATTCCATTGACTACACACGCATGACAGAGAACATTTAGGACATTCCTGAAGCTTTTTATTACTTTTGCTCACTCGCTGGAGGAAATACCAATTTATTCTATGAATAATGTAGGGGGATACATCATCAGGCAAGATGAAGACAATGAGCGCAATAAAAACAGTCAGCTCCTGTTTCCCTAAAATAAATATCATACCGGTAAATTAAATAGCAGCAGCCACTTCAATATGGTAGCATAACCGTGATCTAGGACAATGCGGTCTAAGGACATCAAATCATTCTTCAAACCAGGTTGGGTCAAAGCTGACATACGAGGAAATGTCTTAAATAAAACTTCTAAAGAGTAACTAACTACAGTATCTATTAGACTACAATAGAATAAGAAACGTAGATCATTTCAATGCAATTAGTCTCTTACAGCGCCGTGAAGGAGTTTTGGCCCACTCATCTTTGCAGAATTGTTGTAATTCAGCCACATTAGAGTGTTTTCCAGCATGAACCGCATTTTTAAGGTCATGCCACAGCATCTGAATAGGATTCAGGTCAGGACTTTGACAAGGACACTCCATAGTCTTCATTTTGTTTTTCTTCAGCCATTCGTCGTGCTGCAGAACCCAAGTTGGTTTCAGCTTGAAGTTACGAACAGATGGCCGAATTCATGGTTCCATTTATCACAGCAAGTCTTCCATGTCCTGAAGCAGCAAAACAGCCCCAGATCATCACACTACCACCACCATATTGTTGGTATTGTTGGCTTTTTCTGAAATGCAGCGTTACTTTTACGCCACATGTAATGGGACACACACTCCAAAAAGTTCAACTTTTGTCTCATCAGACAACTGAGTACTTTCCCAAAGGTCTTGGGGATCACAAAGATGTTTTCTGGCAAAATTGAGATGAGCCTCATTAATGTTCTTTTTGTTCAGTAGTGGTTTTCGTCTTGGAACTCTGCCATGCAGGCCGTTTTTGCCCAGTGTCTTTCTTATGATGGAGTCATGAACACTGACCTTAACTGAGGTAAGTGAGGCCTGCAGTTCTTTGGATGCTGTTGTGGGGTGTTTTGTGACCTCTTGGATGAGTCGTCGCTGCGCTCTTGGGGTCATTTTTGGTTGGCCGGCCACTCCTGGGAAGGTTCACCACTGTTCCATGTTTTCGCTATTTGTGGATAATGGCAGTCATTGTGGATCACTGGAGTCCAAAAGCTTTAGAAATGGCTTTATCACCTTTTCCAGACTGATAGATCTCGATTAATCTCAGTTAAGTTACAGTATGCTTTCACAGACGGGGCAATCACTTTTTCACACAGGGCCATGTAGGTATGGATTTTTTTTTCCTCCCTTAATAATAAAAAGTTCAGGTGTGTCATAACTGACGAATATTTAAATTTGCTTGATGATTTGAAATAAGAAACCAGGAAGGGGGCAAACACTTTTTCACATACGTATGTATGTACATATGTACATACATACATAAACACACACTGTATACTGTATATATCAATTGTCATTACCTTGAATCTAGATGTAAATATGGATCTGGGGTTTACCTTGTGCTCATGACCGGCTTATAGTAAGGTTGTGGAGGTACTGGTTTCACTTTCTTCCCAACAAAACAAGACCAGTTGTTTCCCAAGACATCATGCACCCATCCTGGTAGGGTATGGTCACAATAGCTGGTCACCTTTCGGCCATCTTCAGTGTACTGAAATAAGGCAAAAACACTGTAGGTCTTCAAACTTAACACGTAGTGTACACTCGCATAAAAAAAATTTACTCTGAATAATTCTATAAATACTTTCTGAATGCACAAGTAAATAACCATGAAATAAAGAATAGCAGACAAAGAGGATGTCTGACGGATCACATGGGTTTTGGAGCCATAAGAGACAAAATATTTCCTTTACTCAAGCGTCATGTGAGAGAAAGAGGAAGAAAGCCACAGTAACTCTGTTGTAAAATTCCTAGAAATAAAGACTATGATAAGGATAAGGACGTTTTATTAATAACTCCACATCACATGAATGGAATGGCAAGTTGGGCGACTTCAATGTATTACGGTTTTTCAAACATATATTAATTAATAAGTCATGTGGTTTCATGTTTAAATACGCCCAATTAGTAAAAAAAAATCTTATTAAAGCATTTTTTTTTTTGCCTAAACTGAGCATTGTGAAGCATAAATATTGCTAAATGAAATAACATACAAACACAAGGAATTAAGAAGATGCGAATGTAGTATTCTGCATTGGTCACTAGGTGTCAGTAATTGTTTGGTGAGAGAAGCACCAGACTTGATCGTCGGAACAACAGGCTTTTCTTGCACGTTTAAATGATCTCTCAACACGCACAATAATAATAACATAATAAAAATAATAATCATAGTAATAACACATGCTACTATCCTCCATGAAGTGGTGGGTTGTATTACACTGGACTGGGGCTGGATCAGAGGCCTGTTTTCCATCATGACATAATAAAAACCCAAAACTTCAAAACAGACTGTTTGAGGGCCTCAGCAGGTTGGAAGACAATGTACACTTCTGATCAAAATTTTAAGAGCAGTTGAAAAATTGCAAGAATTTACATTTTGCACTGTTAGATTTAAGGAGGTTCTTAGTAGAGCTTCAAAATGCACAAAGAAAAAATGAGAGTAAGACAAAAAAAACAAATCGAGTAAGCAAATTATTGCAAACAACCGCTGAAGTGAAATCAGTTGTTCATCAGTTGATCAAACGTTTAAGACCGTTTAAGACCTTTAAAAGCCAAAATCTTCTCAAAAATGTGGTTTCAATGTAATTTTCTGTCAGGTATTCACACTGTCATGATCTCTTGATGGCAAAGGCAAAAAAGCTTTCTCTCTTTGAACGCGATCAGATTGTTGGGCTGTATTATAAGCAAGGCCTCTCGCAGCACACCATTGCTGCAGGACTTGGACGCAGTAAGACAGTCATCTTAAACTTCTCAAAAGATCCTGAGAGTTATGGAAAAAAAAAGTCAAGAGGTGGTAGACACAAAAAATTGTCAACGGCTCTGAGCTAGAGAATCCGTCAAGACATGGGAAGAGCCTCGGGCCAAATGAAGGTTGTTACTGGTGACTAGTGCAGTTCAATAACAATCAGACGGCACCTGTGAGAGAAGGGTTTTAAGAACAAAAAAATTTCTTCAAAGGCCTTGTCACCTTCAACAGCGTAAAATTGCCCGTTTGGAATTAGCAAGAGAGCCCCAAACATGGGACGCTGAAAGGTGGAAGTAAGTTTTAGTCTCTGATGAGAAAAAAATGTAACCTTGATGGTCCTGATGGCTTCCAATGTTATGGGCATGACAAGAAGATCCCACCTGAGATGTTTTCCACACAGCACAGTGGAGGGGACGCCATCATAATATGGGGTGCTTTTTCCTTTATTGGAAGAATGGAGCTTTAGGTTGTGCAGGGGCGTCAAACGGTAGATGGCTATGTGGAGATGTTGCAGGTGGCATCCCTCATGACTGAAGGCCCTCGTCTGTGTGTTAATGAATGGGTTCTTCTTCCAGAGGAAAAACCACACTCTTTTGGACCGTCCTGCATGTTCCCCTGATTTAAATCCAATTGAGAACATTTGGGGATGGATGGCAAGGGAAGTTTACAAAAATAGACATCGGTTCCAGACAATGGATGCCGTCCGTGAAGCGATCTTCACCACCTGGAGGAGCATTCCTACTAATGACACTGCTATTCATTAGTGTGCTTTATTGAAAATGTTATTTCTATTTTACAAGGGTTTCTGGGCTTTTTTGAGCTATGGTCTTAAACTTTTGATCAGGTGATGAAGAGCCTATTTAAGTTTAATGGTTGTTTAATATAAATTACTTACTCAATTTTTTTGTCTCACTCCCATTTGAAGCTCAACTTAGAACATCCTTAACATCCAACAGTTCAACATGTAAATTATCGCAATTTTTCTACTAGTCTTAAAATTTGGATCAGGAATGTATTTCTCACATTAGTTGGTCAGGCATATATTACTTTTGTAACATCATAAAAAGTCAATTTTGCATAAGAGGGGACCTTTAAATAATACAATTGTTTCCTTGGCCTTTTTGTTTACCTTGAAGAATGCAAACCATTTGTAGCCGTTGATGACTACTTCAAAACCCTGGTTATAGATGAGAGTGAAGAAGCCGCTGTTTCCCAGCTCATCTTTGGCCACGGACAGCTTCTCAAGGGTCACCATCACCGTGCTCTCAACCGTGGCTGAAAAATACAATGTAATAGATTACTGCCAAGTCCTGCAATTGGCTGGCGACCAGTCCGGGGTGTACGCCGCCTGTTGCCCGAAGTCAGCTGGGATAAGCTCCAGCATACCCCCACAACCCTAATGAGGAGAAGTGGCATAGAAAATGGATGGATGGATGGATGGATGGAAGATGATAGAACCCTTAAAAATTCCATCACTCTGGAACAGTGTCAATCGGAACTAACTGGACTACATGGCTGTTATGTATTGTTCCAAAGTCCAATCTTTAAGCTCGTCTGTTGATGTTTTTTTTTTTTTTTTTTTTGCCCAGTAGCATCAACCGCGAGTTCAATCATTCTAAAAATTATATTTTATTTCTTTGACCACGATCATTTCTGTTTCATATTTCTGTCAGGGTTCAACTATGTATTCGGCAGTTCTACGTTATACAATGGAAGGTTCTTGTCTTGTCAGTAAAACACGCGTATACCAGGAAGTGTTTCAAAATGCTAAACTAAATCCCAAGTAAAAATAGCATCACTTCATTAAGCAACACAGGGGCATGAGTGCTTTTTACATGCTTTATCTCTGCAGTCGGTGCCCATGTTTGAACAGTGTGATTTACCTTCAGCGGAGCAGTTGATATTTTTATCGTGTCCCCCATTGGACACTTGGAACACCCATGTCCCCAGCAGGTCCTCGTACGTGCAGTTGGCCGGTGTGTCCCCCCAACACATATCAGTACAAATCAGCAGTACACACACAAAGACGCCACTCAGCTTCATCTTCACCAATACGGAGAGTTGTGAAACCTGTTGACTTCTTCTTTCTGTCACACTTGTCCTCATAAACGCAGCCAAATCTTAGCAAAGTACTTTTTTTTTCAAAGTACTTTTTTAAACAAAGAACATAACCGCAGTGCCCAAGATAAATACCGTTCATGTACGCGGAAGTAGCGAGCAACAACGCTTGGTCGGACCCCACATTAGTAACAAGTCAAAGATTTTTAAGTTTTTGCCTTTGAATCACGCATATAAACATCGTAATTGTATACTGGCATAACAGTTTATCAAGTTCTTCCTTAGTCACCAACTTTTATCGCCGTTACTCTGGCTGTAGCGAGCACGGCATCAGAAACGATCTAGCTCTTACATAGTCTTTGCTAATGTCGCCGTTTGCTTTCGTTATTCACGGGCACGTGACCACAACTTCGGCGCTTGCGCAGTTAAGATAGGTAAACAAGATAATCAAAAAATAAGACAATAGTATTCAGATTTGTTTGTTTGACGCTGTCACAATATGTTTTGGGTTTTTCTCCAGTTTTTTCTCTGTCACAATGTGTACATTATGTTTGCAGTGGTGCATCGTACACATACTGTAGATGTCACCAATATATTTTAATCACATCTTGTTGTTGTCTTACTACAATGCAAATAACTTAATACAGTTCTACAAAAATATATATATGTACCAAATAAACAAATAAAGCATTCAAGATACTAATGTCATTCATTGTCTATTTCCGCTTTTGAAAATATTGTACAGCCATCACTGTGATATTTGACATATAGTAAATATCTAAATTGTCCCTATCAATAAACTCTACGTTTTATTATGTTGTGTGTGCGTGTGTGTGTGGGATAGTGGTGAAAGAAGAATAGGATTGTTAAATTATATACAGTATAAAAAAAAAAATCGTACAAGTAAAAAGTACAAGTACAATTTTTCGATCCCAGTCCACCCCTGGGCGTACCAAATGCTGTGGCCCGTGAATGTACATGCATGGGCAATGAAAAAAACATCCTCACTTGTATTCGGTATTTGCAAGCAATACAATACGTCCTGGACTTTCTATAACAGAGTGGACATTTCACCACCCTAACAAGGTCAAAGATGTGTTGCAAAAAATGCACGTCTTAACTGGACAGCAGCAAATCATATCATTGACTGTAGAAGCTGATTTACTCCCAGAGGAAGGTCTGAGACAGGTAACCCTCACGAGTGCAATATTTAAGAGGCTACAGAACCCGTCATTTTAGGGAAGTGCTGGAGGCTTGGATCACCATGGTAACCACATACTGTAATCGAGTGACTCACCTTCTTTACACAATAAGCACTCATGTGAAGAAGGGTCTGAAGTGGCATGAGTCACGAAGTCTTGATGACTGTTATTACACCGTGTGCATATGGAGGTGTCTGTGCATTAGTGTTTGGAAAGTAATGTAGCGTCGGAAGGAGTTGACAGCATTTTTTTCCCCAGTGCTTTTGTAAATATTTAGTTGTTATGTTATATGTTTATCGTTAGTTGTTTAATTTCACCCAGCCCTGTACTAGCAGTAGTAGTAGTTATGTATGTGTTTTACCTACCTGAGTTTTACCTACAGTACCTAAGTGTGCCGTCATTTTGTTCATACCGTGAGTGATGTTACCTACTGCCCATCTCCACTGTGTCAAGCTCCTTGAGTTTGTTGTTGGCTTTTACTCGCTTCAAAGTAAAAGCGCAAACCCATTGGATGAAGACTCTACATTGCTATAACTTCCAAGTCCTCCATCGTTAGGGGGTGCCAACATGCCATTGCATATGCCCTGTCCCAACGGCCCTGAGAGGAATGTCGACACTGCCATCGGAGAAGTGGGAAGTGGTGGTGTCGATGGCGGCGGTGCTCCAGAGTGCTCCCGTCTAAGGTGCAGACAGCTCCAGTGCAGTCCAGCTTCAGCATGACCAGAGTGATGGCTTGTGTCCAGAGAAGGGTGGAGGCAAATGGACACAAGTCTTCATGTTGGACCCAGAGACAAAGGCCCTGAACTCCCAATGGCCCGACCTCCTCAGACACAGCCATCTCCACCACCACTCCCGGAAGAACCTGGTAGGCAATCACGACGTCCAGCTCCTCGTCCCCCACAAAGTGAGGCTGAATGTGCTCCGGCTGGTCCGCTGCCCACTTCAACATCACCAAGAATCTCCCACGTTTCTGCTCCAGGTTCGACTGGCCAGGGTGTTACCAGAAAGTAGAGCTCAACACGCACCACACAAAAGGGACCGACCCAATGCTCACATTCCCTTCTGCAGCACTACAAGGTGGGCCCCCTTGGCGCATGTGGCTGTCAACATCTTGGGTCCATCTTGGAATGGCAATCGCCATTGCGACCAAGTGCAGAACATTCAAGGCCCGAATCTTTGGTGAGGTCTCTCAGCAACTGGAGATTAAGAGGACCCACATGACACTGCTGCACCCCCCTAGCGATGGACTGGTGTAGCGCTTTCACTGCACCCTGGCCACCCAACTTGTCATCCTAACAAGCCGTCAGCAACAAGACTGGGACCTGCACCTGCCGCTGGTTCTGTGGGCATATTGAACAGAGGTCCGAGAAAATGCACCCCGGCAGCCCTTATGTGTGGGCGAGAGCTTTGCACGCCCGTAGACCTGGTGTTTGGACTTCCTCAGGAGACAGGAGTGGCGTGCGAGCCAGGTATGGACATCATACAGGAGGTGTATGATGTGACCCAACAGATCAACGACAAAGCCAGCTGCGTCAAAAGAGAGCGTATTACAACCGCTGCAGGGGACACAGCCTTTCCACCAGCGCTCAGGTGTGGGTCTACAGCCTGGAGAAAAGGAAGGGCCTGTCCCCCATACTGATAAGCGTGTACTGAGTGCGGCTTCAAAAAGGTACTGGGTTGTGGTACTCCAGGGAGATGTATTACCCACCCGTAGCAGTAGCAGTTGTTACGGATATGTTATACCCATCCGTTACGTGTTGCGCTGTCATTGTGTTTATACCGTAAGTGAGGATAGTGTTCTGCTAGTTTTCCATTGTGTGTCAAGCTCCTTGAGCTTGTTGCTGGATTTTGCTGCATAATATCTCAATCTAAATAATAGAGCAAACTTCCTTGAGCAAGTTGTGGTGCCTCTGGCCAGTTTCTATGTGACTCAAGATTGTCACTGTGGGCAGTTAGGCTAGCAGGGTTATGTGTGTACATGTGACAAACAAGATGATGAAGGAACGGTGTGTTTCAATTTTCATATGTTTTCTCACAGGAAATGAAAACTCAAATGACTTTTACTTAGGTTGTGTTGGCACCCACATAACCGGTTCCTGCTTGTCTGCTTCCTTTTCCTTTCCCTCACACTTCTCTCACGCAGCTTACATAGCTCTCTCTGCACACTGTTCCTGTTCCTGTTGCACCTGTGTTCCTTTCACGCATGCAGACGTGTGTGTGTTAGCACGAGCATCCCTCTGTCTGTGTCGTCCCTACGAATGTTTCATTGCCTAGCAAATTTACAACTATTGCACCCTCTCAAACTGTCACTCACAAGCTAACATAATCTTCTATGCTGAAGGTTTACCATTTATCCTAACTGAATGCATGTGTTCATTTCCAGTGTTTAAAAGCCAGCCCGATTTAAAGCCACATTTTGCCCAGATCCTTAAATGGGCACTGACCCCCAGATGTGGGCGGCTACAGTACGGGAAACATAAGCATCCTCTCCGCTGTTAACGTCGCCCTGTCATGTGGAACTAAAGCACATCAATGATAAATTATTATTATTATTATTATGATAAATTATTGAATTATTTCGAACATGGTTTCAGTAATTAGTTCATTTTTCCTGCCATGTCTCCCCGATTTGAAAAAGTATTGAAAACCTGATAAAATGTGTTTATTTATCTGTTGGAACCGCTGTATGAGTTGCTGGCACGAGCATCGCTCAAGCATGAATAAAGACATTAAAGGCTGAACTATGATCCTGCGCCACGGCACATGCGGAAGCGACACCGGCCGGCTCTTCCCCCTCCAAACCCTCAGGCGTAGCATGACGTGCACCTCCAAAAAATTCTAATCTCATTTATGTGGCCACATTGTTATGAGCACTATTGGATGTGTGGCTGTGTGGGAGGAGCCCCTCCTTTGCTGGCTGCGAAAGCCCTCTATTCAAATGAGAAGCCTGTAACACAAGGCTGAAGTGGCAGTTACCTCTGGCCACATGCATACTGTACACCTACGCACATCTCAACCACACTCTATCGGTAACCCATCGTTTATCACGGTTAATTAGTTTCAGACCTGACTGTGATAAGTGAATTACTGCAAAGTAGGATTCCTTATTCATAAATGAAGTATTTTCATAGTTAGAGCATAGAAAACCTGTTTACGAATCAAATACAGTGGAACCTCGGTTATCATCCGCTCCTGGTTAACATAGAAAATTTACACCACAATTTTGCCACGGTTTGCATACATTCTCCGATTAGCATATAATATGGCGCAGGTGTTATTATGTTATTAATACACTGTGTGAGGCCATCATTATTTTTAATATCTACATATACACACACACATATATATATATATATATATATATATATATGTTTAACAGAAATCATCCTTGCTCTTTAGCATCCTATTAGCTAGTGAACAAAATGGCAACCAAAAGTTACGCCGCCGGTCTGTGATGTCATCAGCGGTTGACGCTCCAAAATGTTAACACAACACATGGCTAAAATGGCTAAAAATGCTACTATGCAAATGTTAGCATGCTAGAAATACTAACGTGCTAACATTAACATGCTAACCTTTAGCATGATAGTGCTAAGTCTTCCTATAAGTGTCTGCCTATGAAAATGGCTAAAAATGCTACTATGCAAATGTTAGCATGCTAGAAATGCTAATGTGCTAACATTAACATGCTAACATTTAGCATGAATGAATGGAATGAGGTGAATCGGTTGAGAAATGTGGTAGGTAGTGGTAGGTAATAGCAGTTTTACGGAAATGTGTGAATTTCGGGAACATTTTTGATTTTTTTCCAGTACAAATATAGGTAGCCTGAATGTCCTGAACACGTTGAACGGTTTGATGTTGGAATGGCTTGAATCGGAGAAATGCGGCAGTAGTAGCAGGTAATAATAATAATTTCCTCAGAAAAAGGGTGAATTTTGGGAAGATTTTGAATTTTGGATCTCTCACAAAATGTCAGTTCTTCCATATCCCATTACTGACAATTCCTGCAAATTTCATCCAAATCCATTCAAAACTTTTGACGTTATATTGAACGCAGACAAACACAGAACACAGACAGATAAACGCCGCTTTGCGCTGCACTTGGCGGAGGTAATAAGCATGACTGCTGCTGGGGGTTCAAAAAGAATTAAAACTCAAATCCTTCAATTAAAATTAGGCTGCTCTTTCTTCAAATACAGCATTTTGGGGCAAAACGGCAACAAAAGAGCACTTTACAAAACCTGCTTATGCAACAAGTGTAGAACTAGACAAATGCGTATACGTACGTCATGCATATAAAGCCAGACCACCAATGGAATCAGACATTAGACTCGCTTGATTAAAGCCTGAAACGCTCCGTGTTTTAGCAGCAAATCAATGTACTCAGCCTCTAGACACACACACACACACACGCCTAATGAATGAGATATTGACTGAACCTTACTTAAACCCATCAGTGAGTGAGTGTGGCTGATGCGCGTATTTATTTGCGTGTTTGCAGATGATGTATTTCTGTTGGTGTATTCGCAATAAACCCAACCACCTCTTGTATTCTTTCCCCTTTGGCCTTTTCTTCTGTTGTTCTTTCCATTTAGTCAGACCGCAGACCAAATGCAACAATTTGGAGATTCATTAGGGTGAGAGCAACGTCTGTATTGATAGACGTGTCGGCTGCGGTTGGCGAGGGGAGAGAGGTGGGTGTCAGGGAACATGAAATTGGGTGAAATGAGAGCGAGTGAGGATGAAAGTGTCATTTTATTGCCTTTGTGTGTTTTCTCCTGAATTAACCGTCATGTTTTTGAATCTCATTAGGTTCAACGCAAGACAAAAGGACAGCAGAAAGTACTGTACGACTTCTCTTTTAATACTCACCTGTTCTCAGGTCCCTTGAATGCATCACCACTCCTCAGTCATCGCCACTGAAACCATATGAACAGAATTGCTGTAAAATTGCACAGCTCTTGGATACATTGCACATGTGCAATACGTAGATGTAATGTTTCATTACCTGCCGGGTCTGTTGTGATGTGTGCAGAAGGCATCGGTGCAGGAGGAACACAATTTGGACAACGCAACACAATCTGAGGACAATTTATTCTCTGAGTAAATGGACTTTATCTCAGTTTGGAGTATTTAAGAACATTCTAAAGCAAGTTTACCTCTAAAAATGTAAAATAGAACCAAAACAAACACCGCTCCCCGCACAACCCTGTGATCAATGCCCTCTACAAAGCCACTTAGAAATATACTGCATTTTCCATACTACAACCATATAATCTTCACACTTTTACAAATCTGAGGGGATATAGGAAATAGATAACCAAATATTTCAATATAAATCCATCTTTTCATTATCACAGATATTTTAGTTTGAAGTTACATTCTACATTTGCAACATAAAAAAAAGAAAAAAGAAACTGAAATCAAAATGACACCGCTTAAAAAAGTTCATAAAAAGGAATCCACACAATATCAAATGGCGGAAACGATATAAGATTTCCTCAAATAAACAATGGATGTAAATAGTCTTTAGTACATGTACAACAAGTGAATCGTTTATGAAAATTTACATCAGTTGTCACAGCGGATGGTTCGTAGATCTTGCTCCATACACTTCAAAATTCCAGATAAGAAATACAGAAGCACTTCAAATGAGGCGGTGGTGGGAAGGGGCGGGGGGCTGAAAATTGGCACACACTCTCAAGGAAACCAAAAGAAAAACACGCTGTTGTCAAAATGAAAATAAACAAAGAGGATGCAGTCGTTATTACCGTTCATTTCAGTAACAGTCGTTTTGGTCCGGCGCTGAACGTGATAACCTTCTGCACACTTAGCATTTAAACTCCGGTGCGTTTCTTCAAGTAACATTTGCTAACCAACCATTATTCCACTTCACCAAAATCAAGTCCCTGCTAACTGCTCGGTGTGATCAGCGTGGGCTGCAAGGAGAGTGAAACACAACACAGCCACTTCATTTAAATGGAGATGAGCTGCGTGCTTCTCTCCGTCCAGACCTTCAGCGTCAGTGTTGCAAAAAAGAAACATTTGCTGACAAGCCTGTAAAAATGTAAAAATGTCGCTAGAAATGAATGCCTTGATTACCTGTGATGGATTTGATTAGCTCTCGTGAGCAGCGTGAATGTAAACATCTCTTCTGAAGGCAACGTTCATATTTGTATTATTTAGTCGCTCCACTGTCACACAAATTCAAATTGAAATCGTGTGTGTGTGTGTGTGTGTGTGTGTTACGCCTTATGGTGTCATTTCACAGCTCCTTTTGGTTGAAAACCTTGGTTTACAACAGAGGCATTACTTAACTAAATTACTTCATACACCATGAACACACAGTAGTGGAGGCTGTATGTCAAAGAATAACTTGCACTCTCCTCAAGCCGCTTGTCTAATGCCTGTCATAAATCCAAAGCATAATGTAATGTATTATAACACACGATAATAATGAAGAATGAACCACAACAAAGAAATCTTCTTTATCTAGTTAGAAGCCACATTCCGTTCAGCAGCACCAGACAACCAATACTATTATTATTTAAGACATCTAGGTGTCGCCACCTCAGCCCTGGATTGCGCTCAACGTGCCTCGAGCAAACTCAAACATGTAGCCAGTCTTTACTTACTTAATAATGAGGACAATGCTATGCCAGTATCTATTGAGTCTTTCTATGTACATGTCTTTTTCCTGTGCTTCGAATCCAATACAGTCCTGCTTACATCTGCACACGGCAATTCTTAAAGTCAGCCTTGGTTGAAACACTGCTTAAACCTTTTGAAGGGGCAGGAAGAGCGCTGGGGGGATGGGGGGGCTGAGAAAAGATTCATGACTTTTGAGATAAAAAGATTCAATCCAGAGAGTGAGGAAGTTGGAAATGCCTAACATGTAACTAAAAGTGCATTGGAACGTTGCAGTTCACTCCCGGGTCTTGCTAGAGAGGGCAAACATTCAATATGACAAAATACACACCCAGTATTTTTGTATAATGTTTGTCAGATTAAAGAGAAGAACAGTGCATGCCGTTGAAATAATTTTGTTCCAATTCTGTGAGTGTGCATGGTGTGTTGCGTAAAGACGTGGAATAGTTGAAAACAAGCCAATCAAACAGCCGTGAACGCTTATCTTCCGAGTCAGATATAACGAAGGTAGAAGACCAACACAGCGCTTCTAACATGTCTGTGTTCTTACACCAAACCAGCCTGCATAAATACATTCTTGTACGTGCCCATCATCGTTTTGCTGCAGTGTTTGTCCATGTGCGAGTAGCACATATGAACATTAACTAGCTTTGAGCAGAACAATTGCTACCCTGTTAAGTTCCTTCCCTGTTGCCTGAAGTTGACATGTTTCGGGTTCAATTATAGCTGGTGCAGGCTTTTTTACTTACTTTCTCTTATTTTCATGCAACAAAGCAGGCTTTGTAATGTTGGCGATATATTTATGGTGTTTATTGAATAATTGGGCACGTATACAGTTTTTAGATGAAGCGGTAAGAAAAAATGATGAATCTATAGTTTTCTTTTGTGAGGCAATTCTGCCTGCATTTCCCATTTTCAGGAGCATTTTGGAATTCCAACGATATTTTAATACATTTCAATTAACATTTATTTTAGCGTAGATTTTGCTTGTCGTTGGTCACTGCAAACTGGTGCGTGTTCATACTGGGTCGGCTCCAGTCAACGAGACAGACACGTTCAACAGTGTTTTTGTTTCTTGAACCTTTTCCCTTTATGATGGATTGGCTTAGTCATAACCTTTTCCGAAATCCCTAGTCGAACAATTTCCACATGTGAGTACTAGCAGCATTTTCGCTCTGACTTCACTTGACATCTAGCTACAAATACGCTTGTTTGAGCCCCAAGCGTTTGAGCGGGCGATGACTGCAACCCAGCAATACCGAATTCACGGTGATGCAATAATTTGACATCTCTTCAAACGTAAGAAAAGACTATATGAGCTGTATTTTTTATATTAGATACTTTTAACGAAACCAGCTCTGAGTTAAAATTGGTATGAAGATACATCACCATATCATCTCTTATAAGTTGCTTCGTAAACTGATCAAGTCTACCAGATAAAACTGTTGAGTAATACAAATAGGAGTTTGTCTCACTGATTCAAGGATGTACCCCAGATGGGATATTTCCAACATCCCAGCAGTCTTCAAAGCACCTACATGTCCCATCATACACCAACTGGTAAGAAAAAAATAGCCTGGTCTGGGGTTTACACGTAAACATTCAGCAGTTGTGTTTAAGCGTATCTAATGGGCTTCCTCCACCACAAAGCAAAGACCTCCTGGGATTCCCTAGACCGGTGGTCACCAACCTTTTTGAGACCAAGATCCCGCTCTCTGGGACACGACAATGTGGCATCTCCCTCAAGAAGATTCCAGCAAAGTAGCTGACATGAATGACCTTCAGATGACCAACAACCATTTCTCGTTTATCACTGAGGAAATGACAAGAAACACTGGTCCTCATGACACACCCTCCTGACCACACAGGAGCATGTTCATCGTCAATGCATTGAGCTAAAAGCAAAGACGGGATCAAAAGTTAAAAATGACGTCGCCCTCTGATCAGCAGATGGATTAAAGTATTTTGCAGCGCAGGGATTATCAGTCCAATTCTTTGGAGTGCCGTTACAAAAACAAGTCATGCAACAGCATCGCCTCGGGATCGTATGTCTGGCAAGCAAGTCTTTCACTTGTATTTTGGTGAAAACATGTATTTCCCTCATTTCTTTCAAAATTTTGCCTCAGTTTTCGTACACTGTCTCGGTCCCATTCGGTGGTTCTATTTGAGGTTTCTTGTTGTTGGGAAAAAATTGCCCCGGTTTTCATACATTTGAGTTTTTGGAATGAATTAATAATGAATACCGAGGCACCACTGCATATCCATCCATCCATATATAACTAAACAGTAAATGTTTGCAATCTTACTGTAGCTTGACTAGTAATGATTTACACTAAACTGTCTTCGCCACATCCTCTAGGCTAATGACACACCACTAAGTCCTTGTAGAAAATAAACTGATCCTGTCTTTGTCTGCTGAGGCAGCACATATAACGTGGGGTTCCACCCGAGGGGCTGATAACGTGCAGGCGAAGTGCTGAAGCGAGCACTCCGTTCTCTCCATCGTCATAAACACAGTTAGTAGAAGCAGGCTGTAAACTAGCTCCTCCCAAATAACACCGCAACTGCACTGGTTAAATGTTAAATCAATCTGCTTTTGTGCAAAGTAACAGAATAGTCGTAATGATGCACAGGCTTATTATATTACGTGAACAATTCTATTTTTTCCTTGCTTCTAGCTTAATTTCCAAATCCTCATCTTAAACCCAGTTAGCTCATATAGTAAATACTCTAAGTAGCAATTACCGGAATACAATTGCACATGTGGAACTAATGTACATCTTGAAAGAATCCCATCCAAGTGCAGCCAACAAATGGCACAGCACCTCTATCTACTGTATCTCACACATTAGCTATGGGTGAGATCAGGGATTAGAATAAGTAACAGAGGCCTTGAGCACTTTTGAGCACATTTGCAATGCACACTCCCTGCAAATTGTGCACTAGAGAATACAGAAGTGTGATTTGAGAACCCATTCAGATGTATGGAAACTATTGCTTTTACAATAAAAGGATCATAATGATCAAATTGAACATATGAAAATACAATACAAAGTCTTTAACATTTACATTTTTTTTTGTTGTTTTTTTTTTTTATCAAACCACAAATTTACTAACAAGCGTATAAGGTAGCCCCACCTGAACCCCTTTGGCACAATAATCACATTAAATCAATTATAATACAGTCATAGCCAAACATTTTGCGACCGACTTTGTGCTTAAATAACTCTGCCGCTTCATGTTCTTCATTTTCATTTTGTGAAAAATTGCTTGATTTTTCAGAATTAAACAGACATGTAAAATGTTTTCTTCAAAAATACCCAGGCTGAGAGTGATTGAAGCACAAAATTTAATTCACTCCTAAAATGTTTGCGGCCATGAGTGTACAGTTGAAAAACCGGACATCTAAATCGGAATGTTTGCGCACACATTGCACAACACAGTGAGTGCTAACACAGTTTCTGTAGTCATACATACTGTGACTGTTTTTCTATTTACCTTTGATGAAAAAGTATTAGTATGTTTGTCATTTAGTAACAAGTGAAATATTGAATGTGGTCAACCAAAGCTTGTTCACCTTTTTTGGTCCCTATCTTTCAAAGTGAAAAAGTTTGATGGACAAACAGAATAAACAGTTTTTTATGGCTGATCCAAAAATGCTTACGTTTTGAAAATCGGCAAGGCAGCCCCCTGCTTTATTCGTTAACCAAAACGAACTCCCGCAACCCAATACTTGATCAATATTTACACTTTCATTTCTTGTGTGCGTCCGTAAGCGCAAGCTGTGCGTGTTTGACTGGTGCACAGCCGATCCACCAACTCGTCAACCGTATGTGCCCTTGGGAGCTTCGGAGCTTGTCTGCAAGCACTTCCCTGGCGCGTCTGACCTGTCCTTTCAATCCATAAAACATATCCATGAAGGCATACCTATGTATACTCACACAAGTGCACAATCGCTATGTCTAATTAGCTGACAGCCATGTTAGCTCAAGGCCACAATCTAAACCTAACACCACACATTTATGTTGTGGCCATTTTCCCTTCTTGTGATTAACGCCACTATGAAAATCTCTCACTGCACGCATGTAAACACAAAGCTTTCACACCCCGTGCGGATGAATGGATTCGAGTCCATCCATCCACTCTCCTTTTGTTGACGTGATCCTCTTCCTTCACAGCATGTCTGCCTCACAGTGAGGAGGAACTCTGGCTGTAGTTTCTTAGAGTTAGTCTACTGTACCTGGGTGACGGGGGCGACGGAGGAGGATGGGAGGGGACTGGAGGGAGACACAGATCTATGTCAGACACAGCTGAGCTACTGCTGGATGCCAGAGAGTCCCGGAAGGGCGACGGAGGAGTTAAAGCAATAAGCTCCTCATCCAACTCCACCCTCCTCAGCGGAGAGTCCATGAGGCAGGTAACGAGGCCTCCTCGCATGGGGGAGAGAGAAGGGGAGGACTGAGGGTGAGGAGGTGGAAGAGGGTAAGGGTGAATGGGACAACCGCTCCGGCGACCCAAACTTGACTCACCGAGGGGGTGGGCCTGGACTTCGGCATATGTTGTGAGAGTAGGAGGCGTGTGGAGATCATGCGGGAGCAGATAGGGATCGGCGGGGTGAGGCGGCGGTGGCGAGTGTTTGTGTATGTGGGGGTGCGTCGGAGAGGATAGCAGCATCATGGTGTTGAGCTCGCTTATGTTGGCGGTGAAGCGGTTCACCACACAGCTGATCTGCTCCATCAGGTTGCTTTGGCACGCCACTGGTCGACCTTCCAAGATGACCAGGCGACCATCACTCCCGGCCACACCTGAGCCGCTGCTGACAGGACCACAACTGCTGCCGCTGCTCTGGCTGCAAATGCTGCTGGGATATTTGGCTACACCTGTGACCTGAGGTTCCTCCTCCAAATCTGGGCCCAGTCTCTGGCTTACCGTGCTGATTGGGGAAGGGGTTTGTGGAGGATAAGTGAGGGAGCACCTCTCCTCGGCTTCAGAGAGCTCATAGAGGTTCTTGTCGCCACCGGTGTCACTATGAGAAGGCAGGGAGGAAATGGAGGGCAGGGAGGGAAGAGGCATGTGTGGAGGCAGGTTGGCCCCTCCACAGTAACGCTCCCCAGAGGTCTTAGAGAAGGGCTTGATGACAGCAGTCTGGTTGTTCTCCTTCTTCTTGATGTGGAAGGACAGACGCTGCCACAAGTGGTTCCCGTGTGAACTGTTTCGCTCAGTCTGCGCCCAGGACACCGACTTGCCGTTAGAGCTGAAAAACAAAATCTGTTTAAATTTCCATAAAAATGCAGCCTTTAAAATGGAAATGTAATATTTAGGATATCAATTTCATTTCAGTTAACAAGCCTCATGTCCACGAAAAACACAACACATCATTAGCATTTAAAACATCCGTCACACGAAAACACATTCAAAACAAAGCCAAAGCAAAAGCAGGCAGTATAAAAGGGCACAATAATAACACACAGTATACAGTAGAGATGCTCGATATTGGTTTTCCGCTAGTGTCCAGCACTTCATTACCAATACCGATATGGGCAGCAGCTCTTCCCTTGTGTAATGACCACATTATGCTTCTTTTACTCTTATTTATTTCACAAATAACTGCTCTTTGTGCAAAATAAGACAAATACCGCAGTAAGCTATAGAAAAAGTACCAAAAGGCTGTGTGTGTTTCCAAGGGATTCTTCCTGAGGTGTGATTTTAAATTAGAAGTACTGAAGGAAAAGGCCTTACTACTAGGGGTGGGAATCTCTGGCGATTTATGATTCAGAGGCCTGCGATGCGATGATAAAACGATTATCGATGCATCTTTTTTTATGATCAGTAGTTTAATTTTTTTATGTGGAATTTTTTCTCTATATAATTTCTTTTACTCACTGTGTACTGCAAAAGCAAAGCGTATTTGTAATGATCCACAATTAAACTAAACATGAAACAGATGAATTTACTTCCATTATCTTAATCATTAGAAGGTTACATCTCCCAACGTATTTGCCACTGCACAGAACCAGCAGGAAAACTAAAAGTGCACCAGTAGCAGCATGTATAAAATTAACAAACTTCAGCATATTCTGAATAACCAACATAAAAAAATCTTCCATTATTCATAAATAAATAATAAAGACTTCTGAATTCAAACTAAAATGCTGAGCATGGAATATCTGACAAAATAATATTTTCGCTGTGTAGCAAAGTCCAAAACAGCTTTCATGCAAAATATAGATTTATGTATCAGCGGCTCTCGTACAAGAATAATGCTTGCAGACTTCAGTGTATTATGAATAACCAAAAAAACTAGGCTGCCCTTAGTCACAAATAATACAAAAAATACAAATGAATAGGCCACAAGAAATCAACACGCCTCTGCAACATTATTGAACAGCTCAGCCATATTCGCACCCGTAAGGCGCTCATTCATTCCTCTCCTTTGTAGCACATGAGCCGCTAACTTCCAGTCATCAGTAATGAAGTGCGCTGTTACGGTGACATAACCACACTTTTTCAGAGTTGGGTGGAAAATTAGTTATCACCTGCTCGATGGTTCTCTGGTCGGCCGCGACTTCAGCTGGCTGTTTTTCCTCCTTGTTCGAGTCGAAACGTGCTATGTGGTTTTTCATTTGACACGATCCCAAAATATTTTTAGCTTGTATGGCAAAGCTTGCATATTGTGTGGTTCTTGTCCAGCTCATCTTTACCTTCAACTACGTGAAAGCCAAAGTGCTTCCAGACGCTCGCTTAAATCCAGCAGGTGCGGGTCGGAGTTTACACTCAGCCATTCTGGTAGCGTCTTAGATACACCACCATAAAGGCTGCACTTCCGCTTTCCGTCCATCGATTATTGGCATTCATGAATCGATTAAAAATAGTCAATGTCCGCATCTCGATGCATCTAAGAATCAATTATTTCCCCCACCCCTACTTACCACCCCCTTGCATAACCAGCACTTTATGTCATGTTCCGCATGACAGGTTGGACTTTAGTTGTGGCTTTCTTTAAGTTTTCAAGTTTTTCCTGTTTTGTGCTTTTATTTTGGATTTCTATTTCCTATTTGGCGCAATGTGCAGCAGCTTTGCATTCACTGAAAAGGGCGTGAAGAGGTACCTGTTTCTCATTAGTAGTCAGCGCTGCGATCTACGTGGAGGTGCATTACACGCAGTGAGCAAAATGTAACACTTTACAGTCATTGCAAATTACATACTTACAATTCAAAGGAAAAATTTGGTAATTATTCCACACCATAGACATACTGAGCATGTGGCTAACTGACTTGTGCATCAATATTGGCCGACCGATATTATCAAGCATCCCCAGTACAGTGTGCAGTTATTTGGTATAATGTGTATAAAGAATAATCAACCCTGGCCAAAAATTTAATAGCATTCTGTTAGTTCTGTCAACATTCAAATGCTTGCTTATCATAGTTGATTTTTTTTTTGATACATTGGACATTGCTTACCTAGAACCATGTAAGCAATGGAGCAAAGCCTTTAACGTTAAGGCCATTTTATCAAAAGTCTAAAGAAACCATGTTCCAGAACACACATAATAGCAACAACAAATTGACAGAATGAGGATCATCGGACAACAAATGTACTTCTCAATGTAATACTGCAGAGAAGTTGAAATCTGACAAATCAATAGACTCAAATGCCACCTCTTGCCAGGAGAGAATGGCTCACACTATGAGGTCATACAAAGTCTAATAGTCTTGTGCATTTAGGTAATGACACAAAAAGATTTGTTGGTTTTTTTTTCCAAGTCACATCATTTCACATACTGTAGAGTTGAATCTTATTTTGATTCAATAGATATTTTCACATGAATTCAATGAATTTCCAGTATTTTCAGTATATTTCATACTCTGTTCTATTTTTAAATGACCTTATGTTCTTCATTTGTCACTGTCAGGTAATCGCTGACTTTCTTTTTTCCACCATTGTCCCCTCTTTAATTGTCACAATTTGTCCCCTGCCCCTTCCTTTTTTCCCTCATCCTTTTTTGTCACATTAATTCATGTGATTAATGCATAGTGGAACGTCTGATTAAACCTCACGCCACATTTGAAGGTACAATAAAGACTTCGCCTTTCCCTGAAAATGCACACACGTTTCTTTACATTCCAATAGATTGACAGAAGTAGACAACACATCGTATGCTGTCAAGAAAGTGTACGACCCAGGTTCTGCTAACAATAACACATATTTGTGGCTTTGGCGTACCAACAAATGAGTCTAATGTCTCCACCAGATACTGTAAGGGAGCAGAAACGAAACGGAAAATTTGTATGACCAATGAAAACTCGCTTAATGTTGCAAATGGTGAAATATAACTGCAGTATTGATTGTAATGACTTCATTAATATATGCTTATAATACAATATATAATAGGGGTGTCACAAAACATTCAGTTCATGAGACGTGACCATACACGAGATTGGGTCTACGAGAACGAAGCGAGATGTCAACTTTACTTTTAAGAAAAGTACAATGCCAGAATATAAAAAAGATACGACAATATGCAATCTACTAATGTAACGTCGAATACGTTAAACTCTTCTCCACAAACTGACTTTATGCCTGACACACGGGCTCACTCCGTTCATGCCATTGTTCAGTGGAACAAATGCTGAACCAATGCACAGAGTGAACTCTCTTCATGCCTGTTTGGCGGCGGGAGTCGAGGGAAACAACCACGCATGCACATGGCAATACTGTATATCGACGCCACCAAAATGATCGAGTTCAATTTCATTTATTTTATGAGTAATTCATTAATTTATTATCGTCCCTAACCTAGTGCACACGAGACATTTTTTTATCTCAAGAAATCGTGGCACATTTTGTGACACAAGATCTTGACACCCCAAATATATAATATTATATTATGTAATAATATGAATCATAGTATAATATACAGTATGCTTATGTGAAAAACGCACTTCACTACCTCGAGTATATTTGCCTAAAAGTTGTCCGTGTCAACATGACAGCATCTAAAGGCAACATCTCAGCACTGAGGTAGGCAACGCTGCCAATTTGGACAAGACCCAAGTAGTGCAGAGGGGAATAAAAGCAACAAAGATGGAAGGACCCCTGATATTTCTCATAAAAAGTACGATTGAAATCTTGCTTGCCAAGCAGGGTGAGCTCAAGTAACATGCTGACATTTGTTTTTTCTCCTCAACCCTTTTCAGTATGGGAACGTGACTGTCCATCACTGCCTTTGTGTCTTTTGATCCTTTGCTTGCTGCCATAGATGACAAGAGGATTGCCTTAAGATTGGTGCAAAGCCATTAAGTTTCTCAGTCACCCATCATGACAATATGTTTTTTTTTTTATTATTTTCAATCAAACATGTTCTCCTCCTTTATTTGTTCCCCTTTTCTTCCCTTCCACTCAGTTCATTCCCATCTCCGCATTGCCATGTCCCTATTAGCCAATTGTCTGCAGTTCATGTTAGGGTCAGAAGAACAGTCAGGCGGAGAGCTTCAGTAAATGAATCATTCAGAGAGCTCAAACAAAGACACACATACCTGAGAGTCTCGGCAGTGGAGCCTCTGCGTTTCCACAGGTTAACCAGACTAGAGGAGCGGCTAGCGGCTGAGGAGGACTTTCCATCTCCCACGTGCATGCGTACCACAGTACTGGTGGTAAAGGCACTGCGCACATTACGCTCTGGTTTGGCCAGTATGATGTATACCTTGGATGACAGAACGTAAAATATACACCAATATTGAGCTTACACCTCTTGGTAGGATGACAATTCAAATGAGCACTGTAATGCAAAAACAGTAGTCTAGTCTAGTCTAGCTATTATTAAAGAATTGTAGAGATGCTTGATATTGGCTTTCCTACAGATATCCAGATATTGTCCAGCACTTCATTACCGATGCCGATATCAGCAGCAGCTCTTCCCTCGAATTGTAATGTTGTGCAATGTGCACATAATGCTTTGTTTACTGTGATGCCACTGCATGCATTTCACAAATAAACACTGCTTGTGCAAAATAAAACAAATACTGCGCTATGCAATACAAATGACAATACATACAATACAACTAGCGCTTTACATTATGTTTCACAGGACAGGTTGTACTTTAGTTTTGCTTTTCTTTAGTTTTCACCTTGTTTCCTGTTTTTTAACGGTACACGGTAATACCGTGTGGCATTCGGTCTGCCCTGCATGAGACAATCCACCTTACGGACCGGCAGGTTTTCAGTACATTTTGCAATGTGTGTGCGCGCGCGTGCCTTTCCAGGCTGGTGAAAAGCCCTCCCCACGATGTGACGCCCCCTTTCCCACACTGTACATATTTCAAGACAGAGACAGTCTGCCTAAAAGCAGACAAAAAGGCGACAGTATAGGACTATATTGGAGGGAGTAGGCGACAACAGCCGTGCCACGCCCGACAGTGTCGGCAATGCGCGAGGTGTCTCGGACCCAGCAGATCTCCTCAGCGTCATGCCCCTGCCTCCCGGCTGACGTTGTTTTTGAACACTTCACCTCCATAAAGGGATTAAGATGAAAGCAGTGTGCCGCCATTGTTCAGTAGATGTGAGAACAGTCTGCACGCTGCAGCTACTAGAGCTGAAATTCAGGTAAGGAACTTTAATAAAAATAAAATAAACATCACGCTGTTCAAATTCTTACCAACAACCACTGTAAACCAGGGGGTGTTCAAAGTGTGGCCCAGAGGCCATTTTCGGCCCGTAGCTTGTTCTTTCTAATCACATATATTATTAGATATTACACACATTTGCATCGTCACCTGTCACACAAAGATTTTATAGTTTTTCGCACAATATACCGCCCTACATTGGATTGGTTTTTATCATCTTTCATGTACACATCAAAGTCGCCCCCACATTTTTCAATTTTTCTGTATGGTATTTTTATTTTTTATTTGAGAATTTTATTTATTGGAGTCAGTAGATTGGAATTTCATATTCATTTAAAAGATCATTTAATATTAAAGGGCAAATTGATGGAGAAAAAATGTGTTTTCTTTACACACAAAGAAAGTATAGAAACCAAACCGAAACTGCAGCCCAAATACCTAGGTACAGGTTGTACCCTCAGTTATACCCCTAGTCATCACGCACTGATATCATTAGCGGCGCAAAAACCCACACTGATATGATCAGAAATCTCTCATTTTTATGACAATATCTGTCGAGAATATCACCCCGCCGATATTATCGGACATCCCTAATGAAGTGCATAACTTTCTTAAAATAGCATCCACTAGCATCAACCATAATGTATTGTAGGTGTTATTGAGTGGGTAAACCTTTAACAAACACAAGCAATATCTTAATTATTGTAGGAGTGCATCACATGTGTTACCATGCATCATTGTCAAGAACAGAAACATTTATATTCTGAAACAAAAAACAGTGCTGTATTGCAGAAGGCTGCATTAAAAAAAAATTATTAGGTGAATACAGTTGTCACTCTCAATTGTTGGAGTAGATACTAAAGATACTTTAGTCTATAGATACTGATTTTTTTTAATTGGGGAAAGATGACAAAGAGATTGTGGCGGATTTAAAAAAAAAGGTCACAACTTTTTGGAGAAAAGTATACTGGAGTTGCAAACATGAATACGGTACACACTAGAAAGAACAAGCAGCCAAGGTGGGAAGAGGAGGCCTTAAACTTACCTTCGGTACGAACATGCAGCAAAGGGCCACTGTGGCGCTGAGGCTGACACTGAAGCACATGGTGATAATTTTGTAATTGGAGCCAAAGTAGATGGGAACAAAGGCCAGCCAAATAATGCAGGTGGTGTACATGGTAAATGCAATGTACTTTGCCTCATTGAAATTAGCAGGAACGTTGCGGGTCTAGAAGAAGAAGACAGGCGGAAGCAAATTATTTTATTGTTCACCTGATTTTGCATTAATTGGGCCACATTTAATAACTGAAGACAATTAAGTCCGGGAACTTCATTATACCTCAGTTATATGAGGTATAAGAAACGCCTGTGGCGCCGAGTTGTTTGGAGTTTATGTCATCCCTGGTCTCTTTCTACTAAACAGTTTTCACATTGTGGAGAAAATTGATGGCTACAGGCCACAAATAATCAAATATGGACTTTAATTTACATTTGGGGAAATCAAATTTCATTCACCAGTCTCGGTTAATCAGCCAGCAGCAATTCAATTATTTTATCAGTCTGTGTGACTTCTGTCACATGAAAAGACAGGTCATAACTAATCCTCTGAGATGATGTCCCATTTCTGAAGATTTTTATTGATCTACTGAAACACATTTAATCATTCAAGTCTGCAAAAACGGATTTAATTGCACACATGATCGGAATAAGAAGGTCCAGCCATTACCTTGAAGGCATAGAAGGTACAGCTGAGGATGAGCAGGCCATTGTATCCCAGAGGGGCGACCACACCCAAGTTAGTGGTGTTGCATATGAGGTTGACTTGGCGTATGCTGGGATAGTCATGGATCACCTGCGTGGAGGAATGAAACCAGGAAGCTGTTATTTTATACACCGAGCAATTCTTTCACAAGCTTCAATGAAAATAATTGACTTTACTCCAAATGTTGCAGGTATGCAATGAGACACTCGGCACCATCAGGCCTCATTTGCTCATCGTTCTTATGACTTTTCTTCAGAAAGGTTCATAACCAGCATAATTAAAGATTAAAAAAAGGAACATATCGGTCAAGTCATTACAATGATAATTATTTATAATGGTATTAAGTAATTCCTATAATATTACAAAACTGTAGGAGCACAGAAAATACGAAAAAAATACTATTATTCCTATGAGTATTTTTGCTCAATCACAAGAAAATTAAGTGTGTTAGAATTATGCAGTGTTTAATAAAACACATTGATGGATATTATTATTTAATTATTACTTATCTATTCATTTAATTCATTTAACTTTTTTTATTCAAATAATAAAATATCACCAACTGTAAAGGATCAATTTTAAATTTGCATTACATATACAGTCACACCTTGGTTTTCAAACGTCCCAGTTTGGGTATGATTTGGTTTTCAAGAAAAAACTGTAGGAAAAATGTTTCCCACATTTTCTTTTACAGTATTGTGCGTAACAAGCTAGTCTGGTTGCCCTGTACTGTATCATTCCGAGTGCCCAAACAAAGCACCCTGCGCGTTGGTGACTCACTGTCTGTGCATTGTTTCATTGAGTGCGACTGCTGAATAAAAGAGGCCATAGAAAGTTGTGAGTGCTGTCAATTTGACAAAAGCGGTGAAAAAACTCATTGCATTCAAGAAAGATGTATTAAGACGGCGTCCCCTTCCCTCATGCCTCTCCACTCCTTGCCATCTTTGCCCACAAGCGTCTTCAGCCAAGGTAAAAATGATGTTAAATATTCATTTGTCCACTTCATTTGTCATATATAATTGCTTTTGCATTGTTTTGTGCGTGTGTGCTCATGTCAAGGTGCAACCCTTCAATTCTATTTGCACGTTCGAAAAAGAGGAACACAGTCACCTGTGGGGGCTCCATGAGGAAGAGAGCTACAATGATGCCGAGCTGTAGCAGTATGAGCAGGAAGGCAATGATGAGCTGGGCACAGGCAGACATGAAACGAGGCTTCTTGGTACAAATTTTCTTCTTGCTGCCGGCCAGGATCCGTGCAATGCGGTTAGTCTAGGAGCAGAATGCAAATATTAGCAGGGTCTTATGAGCATAATATCCATTCAGTTTTTTCCCTATCTTGGTTTACTTTTCCATAGCTGCCATACGTTGCATGTTTACTGTTTTCTCCTGCTCTTTAAGTCTTTCTGTGCATATTCCCTACAGACCAAGGCAAGATAGCAATGTTTTATATTAGAGGTATCTTACACTTTATAGAACTTCTACTCTTCCATAGTTCTCACCTTAGTGACCAGCGCAGAGTAGCTCATGGCAGGTGACAGACCGATTCCCAAACGTTGGAGGTAGCAATGGATGACATGTGGTTTGGCGATGAGGCTGAAGGTACACAGGTACCCCAAGCAGATGCCTGCCAGTATTATGTAGCATAGCTCTCTGCTGGAGGATTTCACGACAGGGGTGTCCCTGAACCTGAAGAGAAGGATATATAACACAGGAAATTACACGATGAAATATCACATGCTTCATAGACACAGTACTTTGTGCTTAGGGACTGTTTCTTTGTTTTTCCAACAGAAATGTACACAGTCTGCTGGAAAGACAGCAATATCTGATACCTGATGAAGACAGCAGTGACAAAGAATGTGGCCATGAGTCCAAGGCAGGCAAACACCACAGCAGCAATGGGCTCGGGGTCCCCCCATCTCAGGTACTCCACTGGGATCGGATCACATCCTGGGTGTGGAATCACATTATTTAACCATTAATTCATAGGGCATGCTGAGTGGACCATGTTTGGTACAGTCTGATGATGTTCGAAGAAAATAAAACACAGTCTTTCACAGAATCTTTGATGTTCTCTATTTGATCCGATGTTTTCTAAACCAGTTGTTGTACAAGACAGTGTCACAGTATCCAAAATGATCCATTATCCATGTTAGTGTTTATTCCTTGCATCTTGTTTCTTCTGGTCTAGATCTACAGAAGTGTAGCAGCAGTGCATAACAGTTAAATGCTTTGATTTTTTCGCTCCTGTTTTCAATCTCTCGCTCCAGCTGTGAATTGTTGTCATGGCCCCCACAGTTGCAGCATCTTTAATTATTGCCACGCTTTCACTGCACATACATCGGTCTCGCCACGATTCTCAAACAGGTGGACTGCTCCATCTGGATTAGAAATAAAATATATTTAGGGCCCAACCACGGAAGTGGAAGGACCCTCTTGGGTCTTCTGTAGTATTAGATCACCTTTCTGAGTACATTTTGTCAGCATGCGCAGCCTGGCGGAAACTGACCTATTTAAGGGATTTATAAAATATTAGCACCCGTCACCAGTGTCTCCAACTGCCTCAAAAACCAGCACATATGGTCATTATAACGGGATGCATTACAATCAAACAAACTCTGCCGCTAGACAAGTGTCATCCTTCTTAAAAGAAACGGACTGATTTTAATTACATGTACAGACACGGACTTTACTGAAAATGTGCATGTAAAGATATCCATGACCTGCCTGAGACGCCTTTGCGGCACTGCCTCTTTAAAGCCAGACTTACATGTACGCCCCCTTCAGGTGCGTCAGAGTACTGTCTGCCTCACCTTATGACTTTTCTCTGCAGTTTATTGTCCAATCAGCAAGAATAATGATGTCACGCTCGCATTAAATACATTACACCGGCTGTAGAAAGTCTTGGTGTTCAATAAATCTTGCTGCAAGCACATTAGTGACCTGCTGAGAAACAGAAACGGGCAGGCGCCAGTTTCGCCAACTGCGACCCAGTTTGTGAGGGGCTACACATTCAGAGGGTCTGTTTGCCACTGCCTCACCTCTGGTTTTTGCTGTGTATATGATATGATATGAAAATTCAACGATTTTTACCTTTGAAAATGTACAAAAAATACATTCAGAACACAAATGAGTAGACATATATTAATATTTATTTTCTGTTATCATTATTAGTTTTATTATTATCACTATTATTAGGCTCTGCATCACTGAAAGACATGCATGTAAAACAATACTAAAATAGGTTTAAAGAATTGGGACAGGGATCCCGTGATTAATGGCGATTAATCATGATTGAGCACAGGATGGAAATGGGATTAACTTCATTAAATTGTGTAACAGCACATGAAGACTAAAAGTTATTTAAAGTTAGGGACAGTTTGGAGAGCTAAGTCAATACAAAGACGTGGCACTTCAAATACATTCAAACTTCAACTGTGAAACTTCACTGACCAGAGAAGAAGCTGCAAGCCCAAAACTAATCCTCTCTTTTTCTGCTCGTTTCACTCTCATTGGCTGCTGCTTCTGCCAGACTCTCAATTTATTTCTCTTCCATTTTTCGAAGCAACTTTTCTCAACTCTATTTCCCTGTTTTTGTCCTCTATTTTTTCTGACAATTGCCTATTTGTTTTCATGGCTTTCACACCAACTTCACGGCCCAACCTTTCTGTGTCCTTTTCCATTTTGGCGTAGTCTTTGGCTGTCCTATTACTCCTCCACTCTTACTATTTCTATTAGAATAAGAGAGAAGAATAAATCTACCTTAAATTCCAGCGTGTAAGCCGCAGCCACTAAATTTAGAGGAAAAAACAGATTTGTACATATATAATCCGCACTGGTGTATAAGCCGCACGTCATAAAATGGCTTATTGTGGAGCTCACGAGTCCATGAGGACCATGCAACTCTTTATTTGACAGGAGCCAATCATGAGCTATAAAAAAACTCACAACAAGCTTGTCAACCCATTGGAAATTGCAGGAGGTCATTACTCATTACAACAGTCTGGCTCATGGTGTCATCTTACAAACACTAAACTCACTACACAGCAACTTAACACTCAAAAGGTATACCTGAATAATATACAAACATGTACCAATATGAGAAAAAAACATTTTAAAGTTTTCCAATAATGCATTTAGTTTGAGCGAAGCTTTTCATTGGAGGACAAGCAGCCTAGAAAATGGATGGATGGCGCTGCAATGCTGCCTCTGTCCAGAGGGAGCCAAATGAGCCTGGAACCCAGAGCCCAGAGGGAGGATGACATCATTGCAGCACCCCAATTAATGGGTTGCTCAGACGCAATGCATTATGGGAAAACTTTAAAAGAGTTGCTTTTTTTCACTCCATACTTTTATTGGTACATGTTTGTATGTTTGTCAGTTATACCTTTTGAGTATTAAGTTGCTGTGTGATGAGGGAGTCACACTGTTGTATTGTTATACTGTTATATATAATGACCTGCAATTTCCAGTGGGTTGACAAGCGCATTGTGAGTGCTCGTGATTGGCTCCTGCCAAAGAAAGACCTACCGTTTCCTTACCGACTTCCGAGCAGCACATAATTTGAACAATTAGTATTAGTTCTGAAGTAAAGGAGATTACAATTTAGCCACCAATTAGCCACACCGCTGTACAAGTCGCAGGGTTCGAAGTTTAAGAAAAAAGTAGCGGCTTATCGACCGGAATTTACGGTAATCTAAATATTGATACTTGCCACCCACAACACTAGGCTCACCTGCCCTTTGACCCTGTCATGTAGGAAAGCAACGTAACCCACATATCCTGCTTTGTAATACACACAGTTCGGAAACTTCTGCAAATTACAACCACATCTGGCCAGCGAGCGTACACTGTATCGCCTGGGGAGCACACAACACTAGTATTTGAGCAAAAATCCCCTCGTGAGACTTGCCTTTGTGCTTCTCTTTAAATCTGCAAAATATGTCTGCTCCATTAAGTGAGGTGCCTTGTGTCTCTGTCATTGAGGCTCAATTTGAATGTTCAGCAGGATTCTTTTCATGTTTTAATCATTGCATGGCAAGCAGCTAGCAAGCAGCATAATGAGCTTCTGAAAGAACAACAAGGCAATAGTCGTCCTCTTGGAATGCAGTGAAGGAGAAATACATTTTCACCGCAGAGGAAAAATGTTTGCACTGAAAGCTGCTCTGGATTGAGAGTAATTAAAACACCAGTGATCATGTTGCCAGCAAATTAAAAAGAATTACAGTGGGGAAAATGTAGTGGAGGGTGGAGAACCTACAATAATATTATGCTAATTGTATCTGTGATGACATGGTAATTTCATTATTGCACATTTGCTACATTGCCAACACTTAAAAAAAAAAATACAAAGACTGACCTGTGAGGTCATCAGTAGGCCAGGAGCCCAGGTCACAAGCTCGGCAGGTGTACTCGTCAAACACAAACTCGTTTTCTTTACAGGGAGTGCACGTCCAGCAGCAGCTCACCTCACCTTTACGGATCACCTATAAAAGAATAAAATTTGACTTGACACATCTGTTCAGGTTCAATCAGCTGTTGAATATTTGTACTGAGGAGGACCACATGATCTCATCAGCAACCAGGGCTGTCAAACGATAATGACAAATAATAATACTCTAATTAATCACAGTTTAATTAATCGTGATTAATCGCTACTACTAATCGTAACTACAGTATGTGTGAAATATGCCCAATTTTACTGTATTTTATTAAGAGAAAGGTAAATGACAGGAAACCATTGTACAGTATATACTGTATTTGTATGTATCAACAGCTCTAAATGAACATTTAAAAAGATACCACATGTCTGAAAATCTATTTGCCTAATGCTAGTCAGTCTCTTTTGCGTTCAAAGACAGCACGTAATCTACGTTGAAGTCACATGTTTTGAGTCTATTTTCTGGGATTTGCGAGCATATTTCAATGCAGCAAATTGTACTTCTGCATTAAGAGTTTGGCAGTGAGCTTGAATGCATCAACATGTGAACAGTGCCTGACAGCACAAAGAGAACAGTGCATTATCATTATTTGAACCAGTAAGTGACTTTAATTATGTTTTACATCAAGAGTGAGTTACTTTGAGTGTATTGCTTCTCTGTTTATCTAGACCACACATATACGCATAATGAAGATGACGTGATATTCAGAGTTCGGAGTGTCTGTGAATGTACCTTGCATGAGTGCAGAAAGGGTTGTTCCGAGGATGACTAGAGAGATGTGTTTGTGAGTTGGAGATAAATATACTCCCAATCAAAATTTGAAGACCAGTTGAAAAATGTCAAGAATTTCCATTTTGCACTGTTGGAACATAAGGAGGTTCTAAGCAGAGCTTCAAAATGCAAAAAGAAGAAACGTGAGTAAGGCTTCAAATATCAGAGTAAGCAATTTATGGCAAAAAAAAAACATTAAACTAAAACAGGCTGTTCATCAGCTGATCAAAAGTATAAGACCAGAGCTCAAAATACCCCAAAACCCTCCTAATATAAAAATGAAATGTTAAAAAAACGACTCAGTAATGGGTAGTCGAGCCACTCTTTTTAAACATCTCAAAAATTGGTTTGGGCATGCTTGATGCCAGTGTTTCCAGGAGGCTAGTGGGAATTTTGCTCCAGGTGGTGAAGATGGCTTCGCGGAGGGCATCCACTGTTCATTTTTGTAAACTTCCGTGTCATCCATCCCCGAATGCTCTCAGTTGGATTTAGATCAGGAGAACATGCAGAATGGTCCAAAAGAGTGAGGTTATTCCTCTTGAAGAAGTTTGTGAAACTAGCATTTTGAACTGCAGCGTTGTCCTGCTGAGAAACCCAATCATTACCACACAGACGAGGGTCTTCAGTCATGAGGGATGCCCCCTGCAACATCTCCACATAGCCAGCTGCCATCTGACGCCCCTGCACAACCTGAAGCTCCATGGTTCCATTGAAGTAAAAGCAACCCAGATCATGATGGCCATCCTACACAGTGCCGTGTGGAAAGGTGGGATCTCCTTTTCATGCCAGTAATCTTTAAAGCCATCAGGACCGTCAAGGTTACATTTTTTCCTCATCAAAGAATAAAACTTTCTTCCACCTTTCAATGTCCCATGTTTGGTGCTCTCGTGCAACTTAAAAATGCTTCAAATGTAAATTCAAGTGGTCTTCAAATTTTGATTCGGAGTGTTGGAATTGCAGATCAGAATAAAGTTATAAAAGAGCATCAAACTCTGTGTGACTGTCGAGACGCTACACTGTGCCTCCATCTGCCATCCTAACAGAGAAATGTGGCCTGCCATGATGCGCATGCATTTATTATGTTAAAATTTTTAATGTAATTAATTAAATATGTAATTTAGTCACCACCGTTAACATGTTATTTTTCACTACTCTGTTTTTTTTAATGAGTATGTACACAAACAGGCTTATCTTCAATAATTCATTCCCCTTACCTTAATCTGACCCTTATCGCAGGGTTCGCTGCAAACTGACTTGATGACTGTGTCCTTGCTCGACCAGATTTCGTCATCATCTATCTTCAATCCACTATTGTCCCAGCTTCCCACATTAATGTAATCATAGTAGTCTTTCCCCATCTTCTTAAAGTTCATTATTTCATACCTGGAGACAGAGAGCACACAGAGAGTGCATTATCATCACACAGCTTTTTTTTTTTATTTAGAGAGAAAGGTATACATTCCTGGAAATAAAATAAGTGCTGACAGCTGCTAGCAAGTCCAGCTAACTGGCTGAATGCTGAAGTTCAAAGTGATTCGCCTAGCAACAATACCAAACACAAAGCGAAATGGTACCAGCCCTGTACATCAGAATCTGCTGATTCAGAAACAGTGCCAGTCTGGCTGTCGGATGAGGAGGGTGAGGAGGATGGCGCCTCGACTGTAAAACCAGTTCCAGAATTCGACGATATTCTCTAGAGCAAAATTTTGATGTAATTACATGCCTTGAGGCAAGAGATGAGAGAGATACTAGAGCAAAACAAGGCTAGAATTTCCGTGTCAGGTGTCACAGATTGAATATGTACATGCGCACGGAATACTTATAACGATACCTGATGAAGTCATAAAATTTAAGGAGGAAAATAGCACTGAGCAAGGATACCAAGGCACTATGAGAATATATCAAGGTATTACAAGATGATCTTAAGGAGGTTAAAAACCCTATGGAAGAAAATGGAGCATTATGCAATGATATCAAGGTTCTACGGTATGATATCAAGGCACTATTGGAAGTTAACGCTGCCTTGCGCACCACTCCTGAGGAGGAGAAAGAAGCAAAGGAAAATATCACTGTGCAAATGAAAACTATAATTGTGGAGATGGATCAGAATGCACCAATGAACGATTCCCTGCTTAAACAAATATTTAATGACAAATGAGCCGTGGGCCGCGGATGGCCCCTCAGCCGCACTTTGGCCATCCCTACTTTTGTAGATCTTTGTCGGGGTCGAGCTTGTGGCGTCGGCTCTCAACTACAACTCGGCTTGTTGGCTCAGTGTCGTGGGCGAGGAGAGAGAGACTGGCCAATGCGCTCCAATACTCAGCCTTAACGAGCCGCAGCTTCAAGGTTTTTTGGAGGTGAACGTCTATGGAGTTATATTTGTGCCTTCATTTTGAGTTAGCAAAGGCGGCTTTTCAGCCATATTAACGTACAATAATTGTGTGCTCAGACCCATCGGTGTGCTGTGTCGCTCTCTCTCTCTTTATGTCTCTCTTTTGCTTTCCCCTGAAAGCTTTTTGTGAGGCGTGCGCTGTTATCTCCAGTCGGATTTTGGGGACTGGGCTCCTGGCTGGAGCTTGCGGCTTGCGTGCCTGGAGGGCGGCAAGGAGTACGGGCATGTTCAGTGATCAAAATGCGTGCCTGTTGGTCGCTCTCCGGGTGGGGAGGGCACTGATGTAATAACACATTTTTTTCCTAAAATTTTCGCAATCGACCGGCAACGTCTCAAAGATCGACCAGTAGCTCACGATCGATGGGTTGGTGACCCCTGGTATACATGAATGAGCATCTGACAAAATAACGCTGACATCGCCAAGAAAGCACAAGACTTGAGGAAGCAGGGAAAGATACAAAGCACTTGGAGCACCAACGGCAAAATCTACATCAAGATAAATGGAGGACCAGCAAGAGTGCTTGTTGTCAAAGATATCAATGACCTGGATATACTGTATATTAAAGATTATGTTAACATGACAACAAGGAAAATGGAGGCTACAACCCAATTAGAAGTTAGAAGAATTACATTCAATAACATTTGACATTTCAACAGTAGTTCTGGAATTAGGAACCCATGTATCTACATTCACTGACCCTCACAGTACAACACGAAAGACGGCAGGACAGGAAGACCTGGAAGTGGATCCGGACAACAGCAGGGAAAAAAGGAACAACTTATTTGTTTTTGTTTTTTTTTGTTTAAAAAAAAAATACTATAATTACTGATCTGACTGTATGGGAGAATAATGTAAATAGTGAATTAGTGCATGTTGAATACAGCAAGTGAACATATGTATTAGCAATTGATGTGATACGGACAGGGAGGTAGGATTAAATAAGCTCTGCCTCTTCCGACTGCTTTTCGGACATGTGGAATTGTGAATTGTAACATGAAGCATTCAATGTAAACCGTATGCATGTTCGAAAAAAATTCAACCATGACCATTACCATTTGTAAATCAACTGGAAACAAAGTTGATGACATCTGACTCAAAAGTTTACCTGCCAGGTGAGTCTCCATTTGCATCAAAGAGGATTCCTTCCCCAGACACTCCAGTAAAGTTAGTTTTCATAAGGAAGTCCAGCAGTGTGGCGCCATCAATAGGCCTCATGGTATCACACAGGCCCTTCAAATGCACCAACAGTCAATCCTCATTAACTTGACAGAAACAGAAGCCTCATTTTTACAAATGCTCTACAAAAAAGGGGCTCATGCAAGCAAAATGTGTTGCACAATGAATGCAAAACATGCTGGAAATGTGTTGAAAAATCATGAAATCCATTAGATTGCCACTTTATTCCAAGCATGCACTATACATAAGGGAATACAAAATCAAAATAGAAGCAGGGTTTTATTGTAACTCTCAGTTTTTCATTAAATATGTCTAACTGTGACTGAAATCTCGTGGTTTCACAAGTATAGTCGTTGCGACGACTTTCAGGTGGAAGCTTTTGTAGTTAGGCATGTCCTTCAGTGACTATTTAAAGAAAGGCATTAATGCAGCCATCCCTCCGCTTACAGTATGCATTATTGTCTCAACACCTGTCTTATGGTTGGATCACTCCATTCTCCCTCAGAAGGGCACCTACCTGATATCCTGGACACAGTGCCCGTTGCATATTATGCAGGCCATATGCCATAGAATAAATGGCATTGATGACAAACCCCATCTTGGTGTCCTGGGCATACTGCTGCCGGAGAGACTCACGCTCTGCAGAAGTGGAGGGAGGGGGAGTTTGGTTTGGTGGAAAACAATTGAATGAGAAGGTAGGTGTATGTCAATAACTCTTGATTTAATGTTATTCCCTGTATTGAAAGAATGAATTGCAGCAGGGCCTTTTTTTCTAAACATCAAAGACCACAGGACCGCCTCTCATTGCTTCCCAGCAGCCACACTCCCCAGCGTATCTCATTTCTTTCCGACTGCTGTTCATTTGGATTTCACATCCCATTTCATTAGAATACAGGAGACGTGATCCCTTTGAAGCAGTGCTCACAGTATTTTACTTATGAATGGAGCCAGTGAAACAGAGAAGAACGGGAGGAGATGAGCACCACAAAATAAAAGGGGGGCTTTCAAAACCACAAAGGTTTGAACCAGAGAGCTGTGCGTCGCTAAGGTATAATAGGCGTGCATGAGGAGCCAGCCTGTTTGTGTGTTTTGTGACCAGCTATTGTAGAAAGACTGTCAATAAAACGACTAATATGGCAAAGAAGAACAAAACAAACCCTCCCTCTTCCTCTCATGCAACACTCAGATATACACACACAAATATAATAAAACAAATATACAAGCACTCACACACATACACTCTATATAAACAAATCAGCCAATTTCATAAACTACTGAAATTCAATACAAGAACTGCAGCAAAGGTTCTGTATTAAATATCATGCTCACTTTCATCAACCCTGTCATAGAGGTATTAATTTAACAATAACGCATGTTTATTATTGTGGGTGTAGTTTGCAATGTTGCACTGCACAATACTCAGAGGCAGAGCCGGCTGGCCCATTAGGCAATATAGGCGGTGCCAGAGGTCGCCAAAAAAATCAGCAAAAAAATTAATCTTTAATATTGTATTAATGTATTTAATATTGACTCCGCCAGCTGCACACTCTGGTTCTCCCAAACTCCATGGACGCATGGCGGCTGCTCACATAGCGTATCCGACATTAATGGACCTTACATGGCCACGGCGGGCGGCTCTTCCCGCTGTACACTCTGGTTCTCCCGGTCACGATAGCCGTGAGTGCTGTAGGACGCCAGTACGGCCATCTTGCAATTGAAATGAGTGGGCTTCACGAGCCTCGTACGACGCCCACACACGTACGTCCCCAGTGAGTGAAACGCACGACAGTCTTACATGAAGCGCACCTAGCACGTACAAGTTGCACACCGCACTCACGATCTAAAAGCTACCAACGTGGGCATCACAAATCACTTGCTCCATAAGTACGAAACACTTGCAACGCCTCTGATACCCTGCTTCCTCTACGTGCTGGACACGGCCAACAAATTTCCCAAAAATTGCGGAGCCTGTGCGTGTGGTAACACGCTTTAAGCAATGCCCAGTTTAGTATGTATTACTATAAATAACAAATAGGTCTCAGTATTTTTGTACATAGTTTTGTGTATACAGAAGTTGTTTATAGGTATTTTATGTTGATTTGGTATAGTTATTGTATTTGTGTGTGTAGTTTGTATCTAGTCATTGCATAGTGTAAATGTAGCTTATGTAGAGAGCTATTCTGCTCAAACTGTGTGGTTATTTAAAATAATTGTTTGATGTCTGTTGTATTTATAATGTATTACTATAAATGTAATTCTTTAAATTATTTGTAATTTTTTAACCATGTAAATTGAGTTCTTCTTACAAATTAAAGACAACAGTAAAAACAATGCCATTTAATTTATTTTGTACGCATACAGTATGTAAATAGCCAATGGATGTGGGTGCCATTGAAAATCTCGCCGAGGGCATCACTTTGGGGCCTTTTGGGGCCTGTTTCCATTGTTATGCTTATTTAGCCAGCACAGTTTATTTGCCTAAAATTCAAATGTTGTCTTTTTTGATAACAGTCAACAGTCACCTTTGTCATCCATAAACTTAGGAACGATTCTGGGGTAAATTTTACAATGCTGTATGTATGTAAAGTGTAGTGTAGTGTCAGGGGAGGTCACACAACTTACAACTGAATGGCTGATGAATGGCCATCATCACAATGCATACTGTATATATCAGGGGTCACCAACGTTTTCCTTGTGAGAGCTACTTTTACAAAATGAAAATGGCCAAAAGCTACTAATTTTTGTAACATTTCTTTTCAGAGCTTATTTTACACCCAAACAAAGCGAATATGCTTGTTTTACCAGAACATGAACAAAATGCTGGTGTCCACAGCTCACATTTTGCATTTCACAATGCATTTCTTTCTAGTGTTCTTTCATTATTAACTGAAAACCTGAATGAAAAGCAGGCTTGTGAGCACCTCATGTGGTCGAGGGGGGCTACCTGGTGCCCACGGGCACCATGTTGGTGACCCCTGGTATATACTGCATGTAATGTGGTAGCAGTCTCAACTTACTGCTACAGGTGCGGTTGTACTTGTTGTTCTCCTGTGGATGGCCCTTCAGTCGACAGTGGAAGCGATGCTGCCAAAATTCAGTAAACCAGGGGTTCCTGTGGTTGTTCTCAGGGCGAAGTTTAAGGTAGTAGTCGTCAAACCACTTGACGTCAGCAGACTGAAGTTTGATCGTTATTCCACCAGCAGCTTCCTTCACGTAACCGTCTGTCACATCATACCTGTCTGCCCATCCATCACTGCCAAGACACAAAGGGATAATATATCAGTAAGGCAGGGATGGATAATCTGGCCGATGTTGAGCCCAATTCCCCTTTTTCGACCAGTCAGCAAAGGCCCAGTTACTGATGGCTCTTAAAAATTATCCTGACAAATTATCCTGTGGTGAGGTGTGACTAAATAAGATGGAAGTTGAACAAACAAATGGCAAACCGCAACGGCTCAAAATGAGGTTCTTCTGAAATGGATGACCAACTCCTGAGTTGCGGCAAACACAACATTTATACAATGTGTCACAAGGAGAACAGTTGGGGTTACCAGGTATGGTAACAGCTATCCTTGCTTTAATATTCAGCAGTCTGGATGCCTTGTAGCACATTACTGCCTCTCACAGGTGCGTCATGTTTGATTGCCAAAGACCTCTGTGTAATAGCATACAGTACATAATGTTCTGGCTTTGCAGGTACTATCACAGCTGTAACACATGCAAGATGTCATCTGATTGTAATGCCGGGACTGGAATTTTAAGTATAGCACTTGACACTCATTCTTTTCCCATTCATTTTTTTTTTAAAACAATTGTCTGAAAAGCATTTTATACAACACACCAGACACTGGTGCTCCCAGTGTCACACATACAATATACAGTACAATGACCTGTGCACGCTTATGTCAATGCTGTGCTGGGTTCTGTGTGAAATGAACAGAACAAATTTGGGATCGACTGTTGAGGCTCTGTTGTATCAACTTTGCTGGATTTCAGAGTGAAAGAGGCTTCTGTTTGTCGGTGTACAGCACATACATGTAAGTGTGTGCTGTGGGTGGTCTCAAAGTACACCACACAATGTGACAATGACAACACATGAAGATTTCTTATTGTGATGGATAGTCTAGATCTTATCCTGAGTTAGACATTACAGCATCAGAGCCTGCACATTTTTTCAACGTCCAAACCTCTTCCCAAATACAAAGAGGGCCACTATTACAAATATACACATGCACACACACTCCAACCAGGGTGATCTAGGTAAAATGAAGTAATTTGACATAATCTCAGCACCCACGCATTACCAAACTCTAGCAAGATGAGTATAATGGGCTACAAACACACACAGACAAATTGTGACCGATCACTGCAATTTGCTCACTGAAGTACAGATGGTACAACAGGGTTTGCCAATAAAGAGTAAAATGGAGTGCCATCATTCCGGGTCGGAGACGAGATCCTGCCCCAAGTGGAGGAGTTTAAGTACCTCGGGGTCTTGTTCACGAGTGAGGGAAGGATGGTGAATTGGTGCGGCGTTTGCAGTGATGCAGACTCTGCATCGGTCCATTGTGGTGACGAGGGAGCTGAGCCAAAAGGCAAAGCACTCAATTTACCGGTCGATCTACGTTCCTACCTTCACCTATGGTCAGCTTTGGGTAGTGATTGCGGGTACAAGCGGCCAAAATGAGTTTCCTCCTTAGGTTGGCTGGGCTGTCTGTTAAGAGATAAGGTGAGAAGCACTGTCATCTGGGAGAAATTCGGAGTAGAACCGCTGCTCCTCCACATTGAGAGGAGCCAGACAAGGTGGCTTGGGCATCTGGTCAGGATGCCTCCCTGGGAAGGTGTTCAGGGCACGTCCCACCGGTATGAGGCCTCGAGGGAGACCCAGGACACGTTAGAGAAACTATGTCTCTCAGCTGGCCTGGGAACACCTCGGGATCCGCCGGGAGGAGCTGGACAAAGTGGCCGGGGAGAGGGAAGTCTCGGCTTCCCTGCTTAGGCTGCTGCCCTTGCGACCGGATGGATCATAAAGATGGATGGATAAAGAATAAAATTACCCAATCATGGAGGTCTTTTACACAGTCAACATTCATTATTTTAAATGGTCTTTCACTTGTATTGCACTTTTCCACCTCCAAGGCACTCAAAGCGCTTTGACACTTTAGCGCAGCAACTGGGGGTTCGGTATCTTGCCCAAGGACACTTCGACACGATCACGGGAGGACAGAGGATCAAACCCGCAACCTTCAGGTTGGGAGACGGCCACTCTACCACCTGAGCCATATTTGGGCACCTCATCAATGAGCCACTAATTCCAATTTTTGATAAAGTATACAGAGTTTAGCTGGACGTTGTGAGACTTGTTTGATATGGCTCTTCAACACTGTTGGGAATTTGGGAACAGTGCCTTTAGATTGGCAGACTGGGGTGGTGGTCCTTTTTTGCAAGACGGGTGACTGTAGGTGTGTGCTCCAACTACAGCGGGAATCACACTCCTCAGCCTCCCTACGAAAATCTGGACAGAAGGGTATGACCATCAGTAGAATTTCACCTACAGGAGGTCCACTGTGTTTTTTGTCCTGGTCATGGAACACTGGACCAGCTCCACATCCTTGCAAGGGTACTAGAGGGTGCATGGGAGTTTGCCCAACTTGTCCACATGTGCATTGCGGACTTGGAAAAGGCATTCGGCATTCACCTCGAGGGACACGGCCTCACACTCTCCTGTGATGAGTGCTCCGGGACGTTTTTGGCACACCAGTAAGTGCCATTCGGTCCTTGTGCAATCGGAGCAGGAGCCTGGTTCGCATTGCCAGTAGTAAGTCAAGCCTGTTCCTAGTGAACGTTTGCCTCTACCAAGGCCGCCCTTTGTCACTGGCTCTGTTCCTAATCTTTATGGACAGAATTTCTAGGCACAGCCAAGGCGTTGACGGTGTCCACTCTGGGGACCTTAGGATTTCATCTCTTCTATTTACAGATGATGTGATCCTGATGGCCTCAGCAGGATGTGACCTTCACTGTTTACTGGGTCGGTCTGCAGCTGAGTGTGAAGGTGGGATGAGACTCAGCACCTCCAAATCTGAGGCCATGGTTCATTCGCAAAAAGGTTGTGAGTGAGGTCTTGCCCCAGGTGGAGGAGTTCAAGCATCTCGTGAGGGAAGGCTGGTGCATGACATCGACAGGACGAACAGGCGTGGCAGTAATGCGGTTGCCATACAGGACCGTTGGTGTGACCAGCATTATTTCATTTTATTCTTACTTGTGAATTTCTTAAGATTAACCTGTCTTACTTGTTAATAGTAGGAGAACATGTTCATTTATTTGACTATTTGTCACAATTTTTTAATTGATTATTTTGCTGAGACAAAATGTTTACAATTAGTATGGCACTTTTTCTACAACTTTTATTGCATATTGCAGTATTTGTCTTATTTTGCACAAAAACAGCGTTCATTTGCAAAATGCATTCCGTGGCATCACAGTAAAAGAAGCATAATGTGTTTATTCATTGATTATGTGAGATGTGACCTGGTAGTTTGCGGGAAGAGTTGCTGCCCATATCGCCACAGGTAATGAAGTACTGGACAATATCCGGAAATTTGATATCGGTAGGAAAGCCAATACGGAGCCTCTCTAGTCATAAGTGTAAAATGAAGTCATCAACGACTTGCATAGCGCTTTTCTACCTTCAGCATATTCAAAGTGCTCTAACACTGTAAGGTAATGTAAAATGTTAAAACGTAACACGCACACAAATCAAACACCCTGATCGCAAGTGATAGGAATACTGCAGCCAGCTCTTGCCAATCATCCCTCATATAATCATTCATATTCATATAAATAAAACATTATTACAAATAAGGCACGCAATGGTGGATACACTAATTGCTAATCACATCCTCAAGGTGTAGTGCTGAAAAAAATATATAATCAAAAGTGTTGTAAGACTGGAAGTGAAACGTGATCAGACAGATGAAAATAAAAAGTATTTAGCCAAGAACAGTACAACAGGACCCTGGCTACAAAATGTTTTGGTCAAAAGTGACAATGTCACTCTCGTATAAACAGTATAAAATGAATAACACCTGCAACCACCAACTATTGCTGTCCATTTTCAAAAGAACATGGTATCACACAATCATAAAAATGTATTATTGATTTAAACATGCTGTGTTCAAAGAGTTTAGTGTGTAGGAATGGATTTCATGACAAATGCTGGTGTTTATAGATCTGCAGTCACACTAAAGAATTGTGTGGGCGATGTTTCAATAAGAAATATACTGGACGTGTACACATGTGGGATACATGCTGGAAGCATCTGTGTGCATCTGTGCCTATAAGCAGAAATAGTCAACAGAGATTAGGCTGATCAAATACTAACTCGATTTTGATGAAAATGACTGACGTTAATGCCGTTCCGGTTCCCCTCTCTCCACCTCCCCCAGTCTAGGAGCCAAAGGCTGTTGCCATGGTTCCCAGCCCACGTTCAACTGGCTGTCTGTACTTCATGTATCATTAGAGCACACTGGTTTTGGTGTGCACACACAAACATATTCTTCCTCCTTTATACAAAATCCAGTTATTTTAAAAAATCAACATGGGTTGCCATTATTCAAGTGTTATGTGCAGAATAGTACATTATTGTAATCTTCAGCAAATGAAGCAAAGCCTTCACAATATACAAAGCTATGCAGTAAGCCATTCCATCCCGAATGAATCAAGTCAATAGAAACGTCACCCCATTTGCAAAATGTTGCACTGCATTCGATTATTTCTTTATTATAAAATCCATCTCAGTCCTGAAGACTAATAAGAGAAAAGCATCATTGCAGCATAAATCAAGGCCACCCCTTCTGCATACTTCATGTGAGCTCATACAATTCAAACAGTAAGTGCACCTTAGCAAAAGCGTTTTGGGATTACAGTCAATAAAACATTCATTTGATTAATTGCTTCGCTTTCGCCTTAAATTGTGTTTGGCTGGACAAAACAAATCCTTTGGCATAACAATTACTGTTTTGATCCAAGAGTTCAAATAAAATTGTTCTGGATTAACTAAGATATATTTAGCTGAAAACACAAAGGTCAAATTATTTGTTTTGGCACCAATTTTAAATCTGTTGCTGCCAATAAATCACTTCAGTAATTAACAGCGTTGTTGACTCTTTAGCTGCAAATGGTAAACTGGCAAGAATTTTACAAAAGAGCATCTGTCTCACACACACATAAATCTAGTGGTTCTTTATTATTATTATTCTTATCATGATTAAAATAGGCAAACCTACACATGTTCAGTGAAACTAAATAAATGTCTCTGCAACAGATGGAAGTAGCATTAGCCCACCTGTATGATTCCCATTTTCCTTGATTTGCTATTGTTGTGCCTTTTCAGCAAATTGCTTTCTTAAGGTATGGCCTGCCAGTTATCGGTGATATCACAGCATGTTTCTCTAGAATGCCCTTGATGTCTGATAAAGTTGATACGGTGGAAACAGCGGGGAAAATGCGGAGCTGGTGAATGACGTCAGGGGAAAGAAGGCCGCATCACCTGTTTTAGCTTGACAGATATTGTAATATGACCGACTGAGGTAATGCAATATCTGTATTGCCTCAGAGTGATCGCTCTTTCCCAGACGCTCCTTAATCTTTATCACCGTGGTGGCCTTTGGTTGCCCAGGTCACCTATCCTCTCGTCGCTGCATTGCCAACACTCTTTCCAACGAGTCACTTCCCAGAGAGCGAATGTAAAACCAGATGGTTTCAATTCCCGGGAATACTATATTATTAATATACAATCAATGATTAAATATTTATTCATTTCAAAAGGTCAGACGCACGGTGGCCAAGTGGTTAGCACATGTTGGACACAGAGTCAGGAGATCTGGAAGATCTGGGTTTGAATCTCCGTGTGGCGTTTACATGTTCTCCCTGTGTGTGGGTTTTCTCCGGGTAGTGCGGTTTCCTCCCACATGTCCAAAAACATGCATGACTGCAGACTCTAAATTGTCCATAGATATGAATGTGAGTGTGAATGGTTATCTAAATGTGCCCTGTGATGGACTGGCGACCAGTCCAGGGTGTGCCCCGCCAAAAAGAACAATAGTTCCCATGATGCTTAGAGTGCAGCTTCAGTAAGTAGTGAAGTAGACGCTAATATCACGTTTTGAAGTCTTAGGCAGCGATCGTGTTTTGATCTGACAAATCTTAAATACGTTGGATCAAGTATAAAATCACTAAATCGTCTGTTTGGACTGCTCGGACCGCCAACCATCCACCATTACCAGTGGGTTTTGAAAGTGGACTACTGAGTGATGAGGAGGACAGCTCAAGCTAAAGGACCTCGAGACAACAACGAAAGCGAGAGAGAGAGAGACTGACTGAAGAAGAGGACGACTTTAGTGGTTTTAGTTCAAAGGAGGAGGATGAGGACGGCGATGAATGACTTTTCTGGTAGGCTACTGTTTAACTTACAAGCACTGTTTGGAGATGCTTGCAAAAATGCATTTATTTTATCAAAAGTTAAGCAAAGCTTTCTTTGTAACTTCTTTCTATGTACTAAATGTTCCACACCTGTGGCTTATATACAGGTGTGGCCTATATATGTACAAATCTTTTTATCTCTTTAAATTTCGTGGGTGCAGGTAATATAGCCGTGCGCTCTATAGTGTGGAAATTACGGTACACTTTTACATACAGAAAACACATTTGTATCACGTTTGTATCACATTTGTATCATATTCTCATGTGAGTTTGCCAAATGAATGAGACTTATAGGATACTGTAATATTGTGTAAACTAAGTATCGCGAGATTTGGTATTGCGTGTGTGATCAAAGACGGCCTAATAATCAAGCGATGTAGTTCGTCCACATCTTCATTAATAGCACGTGATTTAACGTACCAAAGGACAAAATACAACAGTTTGTTATGCTGAGTATTGTACGATAGAAATGTTATCATGCAGTCATTCATTCATACAAAAGCTGGGGTGTTGGAAAACCGAGGTTTGGCTATTGGGAAAATACAGCATGAATGATTTCATGATCAAATGGTAATAGTCCGTAAAGTCCTACTGCAAGTAAACCAGAGTTTATCCCAGCAAAAACAACATCTTAGCAAGGATTTACAGCCCACAATGACGGTAATTTAAAATAAAAAGAGAAAAACTGGTAACACGGATACGCATTAGACAGCCTTCTTCATGACCATAATCTCTTAAGCCAAATATTGCATTGTGTGCAAATACAAACACCTCAAACCTTTATCTGAACGCATGCATGCATGAGCCCTTAATGGACAATCTTGTGTAACCTAATGATAGACCAGTGGTTTAGATGCAGCAGTTGGGAGTCATTGCTTTACACGACGGCAATAATTACGCCGGTTGAAGCTGCACACACACATTCGCACACTAAAAGCTTGTCTGTTTGACAGCAGGGATTAGCAAACAGCGGTGCAGCTAATGCTCAGTAACGAGACATCCAGCTTATCGCCCACAGAATCGTGTGTGTGTGTGTGTGTGTGTGTGTGTCAGAGAGAGTACCAGACAGATCTAAAGTAAATTAGTGTGATTCTCTGGACTTTAATTGCTTTCCCACATCTCAATGGAAGCACATGCCTCAGACGGAGGCTGTACCTTTTTTCTTCGCTCTTCTCTGAACAAACCCACATGCTCCTCTCTTAGCGGCAAGTTTGGGCTGAACACTGGGCTGTGCACAGTCAAGAATCGCATTTATTTTTTTATATCAAGCTACAAATGGTATCGGTCCTAAGGTGCAGGAAGTTTAGTTCTTGGAGAGGTCTTAATAGCAATCGTGCACAAGTAAACATCCTTATCTGCACTTTTTCTTGCGTTCAGTCTCTGTGGTTGCTATAGTAACAAGCTGTGCGGGGGCTGTGATGCAGCACACATCTCACCAATCTCACTGAGCTCACAAGGAGAGAGAGAGAAGGCCAAAGAAGGTGAGATTAGTGGGTGACAAGGTCAGCTGCTCACTTCACTTCGTCACCGAACAGCCAGATGTGTGACAGTTACATTTGAACTTTTACCAACTGTTGACGGGTCTGATGATGACATGAGGGATGCTGAACCAGAGCGTTTCGTTGAGATGAGCTTGATTGTGTCCAGGTTAACAGTCGATTCAAGCGGCAGGCGTCCTTCTGTCTCGAGAGACAATGGTAGCGCCCCAGGGTGCCATGGATGGAGACCATGTGCTGCCCATTCAACATAGTCTCCCCCCTCTCGGCCTCGCCAGCTTGGTGAAATGGTACGCGCAGTGTAACAATCCGGAGCTCCGGAGCATGGTGGGTGAAGTGTCTTGCCGCAGGGACACAACGACAGTGACTGAGTGGAGGGAGCGAGGATCGAATCGCCAAACTTTCGGTTTCTGGACGACATGCTCTACCTCCTGTGTCACGGCCGCTACAATTCAAGCATAAAGCCTAAGAAAGGGTGCGACTATTGGCTCTGTGATGGAAGTGAAGCATATGTATTTAACTGGGTTATGTGATTGTTGTAGCAACTGTTGCTAAGTGGTTGTTGCTTTTGTTGCTGTGGACAGTAAAGAGTTTACATCACTTATCCTCGGCTTCTGTCTCGTTCTGAACCACAACTCCACATTTGGTGGTCCTCGACGTGAGTAATATGTCAACCGACAACGATAACAGGGGGGCAGTATGACGACAGCTGCGCCTTCATTAAGTTCTGCCACCGAGGAAGGAAACCTGTTGTATTTGCATCCCTGTTGAAGGAATCTTTCACATGGGTGCGTTTTCACTTAGCAATGCTATTTTAGTGTATTTTGTCATTCACTATACGTTTCAAGCTGCAACGTGTGGTGTCAATACGTGTTTGTTTACACTACAGGCAATTAAGTAGGGGTGCAACAATACCTGTATCCATATCGAACGGTTCAACACACATGCGTACCCAACCGTGACCCCTGTATCGAACGATACGCATTTTATTTTATCCACTTCTGACGCCGCTCTGTGCTGAAAGCTCAGTGTATCTGCGATCAACTACTCTGGCTTAGGTTGCATTGTCAAGCACAGAGCCACTGAGATCCGCCTCCCACATTCATACCGTGCTGAAAATGTTGAAAAATTAGAAAAATGTTGGCAATTTCAATTAAATTCAAATTAAAAAGGGCAAGGTCATTTATTTTTTGTATCAAAAAAATATTGAACCGTAACACAAATGTATCGAACCGAACCGAACTGTGAATTTTGCGTATCGTTGCACCCTTACAATTAAGCGATGACATTTGTGACTCATTAGGTTATGACATTCACGTTAACATGTTGGAAATGTATTTAAATAGTGCTATGTGCTTACGCATTAGTTCGACAGCTGCATAGCCATGTGAAACGCACACTAAATACATGCTAACGAGGCAGCTAATGTCACTGCTAGCTATGCCGTGACGGTGAAGTTGCCGACTTTTGGCCACACAAAGCCCACTTCCAACTGCGAGGAATAACACAGGACATGGCTGCGCTGGACCTACGCTTTCTCTCATACCGTAGCACGGTATGACGGATTATTTTTTTGAAACTGTTTTGAAACTGACTGTCAGACCGACATGCTAACAACTATGTAGCAATGTTACAAAACCCGCGTTGTAGCGATGCAAAAACCTGACGCTGTGCATACGCCACGATGTGGAGTGTCCGTGGAGACGTCCTTAAAAATGCATTTTTTTCACAGGATATCGGGTGTATTTTCATCCTTATACATGTTCGTTAGGTAGATTACTTCTTCTTCAATTTTGTACCGGATTTAATCTTTATCACCTATATTTTATGCATTGGACCACATCGACTCATACGACGGCTTTGAAAGTTAAGTCCCACTTTCAGCCTTTCAAACTCATGGATCAGAGTTTCAGGGCAAGATTAAAGGTATATAGGATATAAATTCACTTTAATATCTATCTGCAGACAAAATTTTATTAAAATCTGATGGTGCAAAATGTTGGGGTTTTCTTTAAAACCCAGAATTACTACTGTACATTTCACATTTGCATCCTATTTTCGGCATGGATGCCTTGATTGTAAATATAAAAGCACATAGTTTTGCTATGATTATAACAAAATCATAATAAGCTGAAATGTTGATACGAATAACTCCTAATAAAACAAAGGGTTGTCTTTAAATATATAACCTTTTTACAAAATTACTAAGTGCAAAATAATATCACAGTGGACACCCCACCCTGGTATAGCCTATAGGGTATATAACTGAAGAGCGCTGACTGAGGCATTGTGTACATTAAAAATATGAATTCTGCTCTCCCATTTGCTTGGTTATTTGGTTTCACAAAGACCAGCAGTTGACCCCATTTTCTGCACCGTTAGCACAGGAGAACAACAATCATTTTTAAAAATTCTGCTGCTTCTCGGGGGCATCGCAGTTCATATTGCTCTTAATTACCTTTTTCCTAGTGTCTGAGCTAAATTAAGGGTCGATTCATTTCCTATCCAGGAACTGCAGAACAAGCAGGACAATTTGTTGAATAGCATTTCACGTGATGAACGAGGCGAGCACGTCGAGGAAAAAAGACACGACGTGAGATGTCAAACATAAAATATGGAGACAGGGAGCAATTAAATATAGTACGTATTATGTAACTCTCATATTCATGGGAGTCAATGTTTTGTTAATAACCAGGGGAACATGAATAGTTCTGATGTTGACAGTATGATAAGTTGTCACAGCCATGATAGAAAAAAGGGGGAAACTCTTATGTGGATGACAAACTATAAAAAAAAGGATTATCTGTGGATGCGTGTGTGCCTATATTTTAGCAAGCTCAACCACTCCATTTAATCGCACGGCATAATTCTGCGCAGCAAAAGGTCGAAATGAGGTCCCAGTAGAACAGACGAAAGACACAAAGGATGTCAGTGGCAACAACAAGACCAATTTACACTACTTCATATATTTCCAGAGACTTTCCTTTTAGCTCCTTTCTGACCTTTATTCTTTTACCCCTCTGTCTGAATCTCCCTCCTGTACCGTGTAATTCCCGACCATTTTTGTGTTGGAACGCTGTAAGAGGATGAGGTCTTTAACCGAGAACAGCAAGTAAGAGGATGACAGTGTGTTTAGGTGAATTTGTGTATGTTAAAAGCCACAATGTCGATCCAGACGTATCGTATTATTGGTCAAAAAATATTGAAAGTTATATGTAGTAGTTATATGTAGTATTCTGGTCACCAGGCATCAGTCCATTACCTTTCACACAGCATCGGGGGCCAAGCCAACATACAATGGCTGAGATTGAGTGAAAAAAAGGTCCTCCTCCCATTCCGTGTGGAAGTGGTAAGTTTTTGGCGTCTTTGTTCTTGCTTCCCCATGTTTGAAACACTTTAAGTTTAGAATATGTAAATTGGAGAGGCTAACAAGTTAGCTCGCTAGCTTGCTATGCTAGCGTGGGCCATCTTTTATGTCCCTGCCGTGACCCCGTATCCTGCACAATGTGATGAAAACAAAGAATAACAGGAGTGTAAAAGTGACTACTGGGGTGTTATTTCATGTCTGCAGGGCACTAACAATTTTAAATCCCCGCCTGTCGCCCAAAGTCAACTTGGATAGGCTCCAGCATGCCCCCGCCACCCTAATGAGGATGAAGCGGTATAGAAAATGGATGGATGGACTTTGCGGAAATTCACCTACCGCGCTCGGGTCTGGAACTAATTAACCGCAATAAACGAGAGACGACTGTAGTGCGTTTCTAACAGACTTTATGAGTCTCTTATGGGATTCTGTGTGCAAAATCTGTGTCCTTATGCAGCTATTCTGGGACGTGCTAAGTTTGAACGAAGCAGAAGGATTTCCAGTAACTAATCAGTTTCTAGATCATTCTGAAAACACTCGCACATGCTGATCTTATCTAAAAGATGACTTGAAAGAAGGACATTGTAATGACACGTTGGGAGTCGGCAGGGTTTTAACTGCAGTGCCGTACTATTGTGCTGCTGCTTGCTCTGTGAAATGTGCTTGATAAATAAACTGTACTTCAATGAAATTAACTGAAATTCAATGCTGCTGCTAAAAATATCAACACCTGGTTCGCCACCCAGCACGAATATAGGGTCATTACTGCATAGAAGTCACCACGGGATTTTGCAATGCCTTTTCAGGTTCCCTCCTATTTAAAGGCCAATTGAGAGATAAAATAAAGCTGCAGGCAAGGGGTGGAAAAATACTGAACAATATTAAAGCAATACAAAACAGTGCTGTGGTTGAAAATGAACTTGACTGTGGCACGTGTGCGTCATGGTAATGCATTGAGGACCACTGTGCGAAATCTCCTCTTGCACAATCCATTTTCTACACCGCTTCCTGTGCAAGGTCACTAAGGGAGCTGACTGCAGCTATCGCTTCTGACTTACGTTGGAAAAACCAAGTGTTACTGTATTGATTATCCAAATTGTAAAGCCTCAATCCGTTTTGTAACCGGACGGCGACAGAGATATACTGTGGTCCGTAGGAGAAGCAGTTCTTCTCCGCTGTGTTAAATATCTCCCCTCAGGTCAAATGGGAGAAGGAACGGTGAAAGGAACTTGTCGAGAGCTAGGGGAAGGTAAAATGTCAAAAATAGAGTAGTGGGGGGTTGGGAGAGCAGGGCACATGGACACATGAGAAAGACCTGTGAGGTGAATATACTTTTTTTTTGTCATTTTTTTTGGTTCAGTTGCTTTTGATGCACGACTTCACCCAAACTGACAGCCTAAACTCAAAGTCAAGGTCGACTGATACTGAAGACCAAGAGCTGCTGACAGTATTCTCTGATATGTGCTTGACTCTTGGCACCATACAAGCTCGAAGAAGTTTTATTGCATGAATTTATTCCTCTGTCAAATCCACAGAAGAAAAATCGTACAAGGCAACTGCTGAACAGAATGTGCTTCGTAATGACTCCTCCAAAAATGATGACAGGATGTTACTGGGGAAAGATAGACAACAGTGGACAAGCGTAAGTGTACGTGGTTCACAGTGCTCTCTCGCATCGCAGAGGTCGTCATCAGTGCATGCAAACATTGTGAACCACATACACAACATCGGACAAGTGGCAGCACGCAGTAATACGAAGGGAGAGAAAATAACGCAGAGCGATTGTGAGGTCCGAGTTTTCACGGTGTTGTGATGCAAAGTGTTACGGTTTTGAACGCCCATTGTTTTTGAAACGCTTTACTTTTCTGACTCCACCAACTAACCGCAGCTACTTTCTTCAACACCAAAAATTGACCAGTACTCGGCTCATGGGATGACGTGGGGGAAAGGTCACTGACGATGCCCCACACTGCTGATTGGGATGTTACACAACTTCAGGCCAAAAAATGCAAACTATCCTGTTAATGATGTGTCGTGACAGACTAGTGTTGTCTAGTGAGTCTAGTGAGAGCAGTGTTGGCTGTAATTTCCGGTGTGTAAGCCGCTACTTCTTTCTTCAACACGGTTCACCTGTGTTTGACAACTACCACTGCTCATGTAGATTCTATGTTGCTCACAAATCAGTGAGCAAACAATAGCTTTTTTTTTTTTAAGTCAATCACAAGTTACACTGCAACTCACGATAAGCTTGTAAACCTATTAAAATAACAAACAAAAGCTATTTTAACTAGCAAGCGGAGAGACGTTCATGTGCCGAAGGCTGCCCGCTGTCGGGCGCCGGACCACCAGAGGGAGCTCACGAGCTCAATCAATCAACAGTTGATTGACCAAGTGGTTCAAAAGAGCTTTTGTTTGTTATTGTAATTGAATAATTGATTGTTATTTTAATGTTATTATGTTATATTTATGTTTTATTATCTTATTTTGAGTGTTCGTCGCTGTGTGATTATTTTAGCTTCCTTTGTAAGTTGACACCGTGAGTCAGACTGTTAACTGGTATGTTGAGTAATTACCTCCTGTGATTTCCAGTGGGTTGACAAGCTCGTTGTGAGTTTTCACAAAGCTCATAATTGACTCCTGCCAGCTAAAAAGCTACTGAACTTGGTCCTCGTGGGCTCGTGCAGACTGCGATGTGTCAGTTTATGACGTGGACATGTGCGGCTTATAGTCTGCTGTGGCTTACATAAGAACAAATCTGATTTTCTCTCTAAAATCGGTGCGTGCGATGCATCTCATATACCGGAAATTCCAGTAGTTCTTAAGCAAGTCTTGTGTTTACAGACCAAAATGATGTTTTTTTTATTGATTTATGGGAGCGCGTACATAACCAGGGAAAGCCAAAACTTAGAACGCTGTAAATAGAGGACCACCTATGCTATGTAAGGTTTCAATTTTGGTATCATTCCCAACAAAATTCTCATGAGAACAAGATTGCCGTGGCAAAGTCTTCAGAAAGATGCAAGAACACCTTTCGGTGCATTCATTTTGCTAATGCATGCAGAGAAACTTGATGATTTTAGCGTCTGAAATGAAGCAAAATGAAAGGAAGCAGACAAATTCATGCATTCATTCATCCATTCACTATACCCCTTATTCCCTTTATGGTTACACAGAGATAGAGCCTATCCTTGCTGACTTAGGTGGGAAGGTTGGACTGATTAGCAGTCACTGGCAGGGCTGATACATGGCGATAACTATTCACACTCACATTAACATCCGTGAGCAATTTAGAGTTTTCTGTGAATGCGTGTGAAATGTAAATGTACGCATGCATTTGGTGGCTCTCTCGTCAGAGACGGTCCACAAACACAGCATTGATTGAGCCACAGGGAGCTCCCTCACAACATGGACATGCTGTCTGACACAGCACACGCATGCACATATCCGTATGATGAACGAATGAACACACACGGAAAACAAAAGCCCTTCAGCAGCCAGCCCTTGTTCCGACATATTCCCCTGAGTGTAATTATAGGCCTCCTTTTATTACAAAGCTATGAAAATAAATGCGTTCTAAACTCCATTTCAATTAATTTATATTACTTGTAGTTACTCGCAACATAACTTGTTTTGCTCAAAAAGTAAATTCGAATGAGACAAGCAAAACTAACTCACAGGGTGATCACCCCAGGTTTCATTGAGTATGTACAGTTTCCGTGTATTAATATCTGTGTGATGATGTGTATAAGCGTGCATGCTAGCAAGCACAGTGTCCTCTACAGCAGTGATGTGTTAACTGCACAGCATGCACTTCTTATTCCATCATCTATGACACACACGTCACATGTTAAATCTCTCTACTCAGCTATTGATCTTTTTCTCTGCTCGCTTGTGTCGCCCACTGCCCTTTATTTCCAACATGTCTCTTCCCCCTCAATGCTTGGTTTCCGTGCTCGACCCTTCATTATCTTTGATCTCCTCTCACTTAGGTGTGATATCCGCAAAAATCCATTTTAAAGACACAGTTTTGAATCGCTCTGATGTTTTGCCACAAGGCACCGTCAAATGTACGTGTGAAGTAAACACCACGGGGGTCTGGCTTGAGTTGAGGTCTGTCTTCCCGCATAAAAACAAACTTGCACTTCAACAAAGCGCAAGCAGCTGGATTCTGAGAAGAACATACAGAAAGAACAAGAGATAAGGCGGAGAAAATGTGTAAAAGGGTCAGCCCGATAAGGAAAGAGCAAGAATAAAGACTTAGTGGGGAAGATCGAGATGTGAGATTAGAATGACAATATTTCTGGGTCCTCCATCCATCCGTTTTCTGTACCGCTTGTCCTCATTCTGGTCACCAGCTGTCTTAGGGCGAGAGGTGGGTTCCACCCTGGACTGGTCGCCAGCCAATCACAGGGCACATATAGACAAACAATTTGCACTCAAATTCACACCTATGGACAATTTAGAGTCTCCAGTTAACCTAGCAGGCACATTTTTGGAATGTGGGAGGAATCCGGAGTACCCAAATAGAACCCACGTGCACATGGGGAGAACATGCTAACTCCACACATGCGGAGATTCAAACCCAGGTCTTCCATAACTCTCGACTGTGTAGCTAACATGCTAACCGCTCGGCCACCGTGCGGCGTGCACGTGAAAAAACAGCATACAGCGCACGTGTACTGACAGTCACACGGGTGTATTGTGATGCGCCCACGCTTGCAAACATTCATAAAGACGTGCCACATATCACCCCAGTCCGGGATGCTTTCACATATGGAAGGCAGCATTTCCATGGAAACAGCAGACAAAAGGGAAGCAGACATGTGCTATGTTCACGGGAGACAATCTGATACTCCACTTTTAGACAAACTCGGCTCTTCCAGTCGGTCCTGTTTCCTAAAAACTGATGTGAATGATTTTGCCATCTAAAATTATGCGACTAGAGTTTATGAGGGCCTTTAATTTTAAAGGGCCAAAATGGCTGGTAGGTTAACACATTCATGTTTTTCTAGTTGTGATCAATAATGTTTCTATTGGTGTGTCATGTCGGTAAGTGTAATATGTGGACCTTCAACATCTTCTGGCACTCACGTTGTGAGACACAGTGAGACATGTTACTGATTAGACATTAACAAATGCAAAAACGAAAATTGCTCTGAATGATATCACAACAGTCACCGCTACTGAATATCTCTGCTTTTAGCTGGGGTTAAATTCCAGAACCCCTACTGAGGACAAGCGGATGGATGGATGGATGGATGGATGGATGGATGGATGGATGGATGGATGGATGGATTCCGGGACCACCGCGAGTAACTGATACACCCATAAAAAAAATATTTTTCCACACAGAGCTCACTCCTCCCCCTCCAAATCCTGCTGCATGTTCTCCTCTGATTTAGGATCTACATTTGCAATAAAACTGACAGTTAGAATTATTAGATTAGTTTCAGCTCCAGAACCTTCTGCCATTGTTTACTCAGATGCTAACAAGCTAAATGCTACATCCACAATCCAGATTTAAGCTCTAAATATGCCTCACACACTTATTAAACCCATTTTATGTTATAAAATGTACAGTATAGGAACTCACCACTAATGAATGATAATGATGATCGATAAAGCAGATGGAATCGGACTGACTATCTCACCTTTAGCCTGGTCGTCAAGCAAGCGCTACAAACGCACATAAATCTGCTGTGGGGCCACCTCCACCTCACTCTGGAGCAGCTAGCGATAGTAGGTGGCTTTGCTGTTCTGCAAGCCACTGGGTGTCCCGGCTGGCTGACGGAGATGGCGTTTCTCCAAGCTGCGTCTACATAATCCACACTGCTTGCCTGTGACTTCTGCGATCATATATTAACTTGCGCTGCAAATTTTGAGGCGTTTCCCTCTTTTCTGACCTATAAATGTTGTTACAGTGTTGTATTCTCGTGTTAAACGATGCCAACGCGTCAGATAATGAGGTCTGCGCATTTGGAAGTGAGCCCTGAAAGCAGTTTTGGATGGCTCTGCACTCTGCATTTAACACCGACTTCTATTGACGTCAGTGCAACCCGGACTTCCTTATATGCCAAGCACCCCCGCTCTGCTTCGCTCTGTTTACGGTGTTAACGCGTCGAGCAGTGGCTCCCAGGAAATGCTTGTTCGGGTGCGCCTAAAGAGGCAAGCATCAGACAGAAGCGGCTGGAGTTGCTGACTCCCGGCCAGCAAAAGAAAAATATGCTCATCTGTCACCAGCACTTCACACGGGACAGTTTGGTGAACATGGGCCAATACGAAGCTCAAGCTTACTTTGTGTAAGTAATCGAACAAAAGGGGTTCGGCAGCTGTCCGGAAGTCCTCAGGACCACTTGGGAGTGTGACCAATCACAGTGGGAGTACCTGGAGGATGGACCGGGGGTGGAGTAAATTACACAGAAACACTGCAGGAAGAGGTGCAAAGTCTGGGTGATCTAGAAAATTTTCTGTGCGGGTTATCGTGTGGAGCTGCTCTATAGGAGTCCAGAACTCAATACAAAGGCCCCAAAATTAGTATAATAGGTCCCCTTTAAGAAAGTTAACTCTAGAAGCTAATCCTGCTGAAGCCACACATCATGTATACTGTATGTACATGATGTGTATGTATGCTATATTCAGGGTATACATTTTATGTATTTTATGTACATTTGATGCTTTTACTGTCATGTATGAAGAAATTATTATTGATTTATGGTGAATGAGATGCATTTTCTGAAAGAAACATGCCCTCGCCAATTCTCATACAAAAAAGAAACAATAAAAAAAACGATTTTTTTGTCCAAAAATCCCAGAATTTACGGGTTTGTGAATGCTAAATCGCAACTGTACTGGGATCCACTGTACATTATTTGACGGCCGTCGCTGCAGTTTATTGCCTGACATTTATATAATTAATGCTGACACATGCCGGCTGATGTGACCTCTGAATGTGACATACATGAAATTTAAAAAAAAATACAAAAAATAAATCTGAATGGATGTTTCTTATATTGCCTTCCACAGCCTTGTTCAATTGATTTTCATGTACATGAGTGAACAAAACGCACTTGTACTGACGTATGGGTGTAGATGTGTGGGTGGTATTTGTGTGTACTATGTAGCTATAGATATCTGTCCTAGTTCCGCTGTTCGCTTTTAGGTCTGTAGCCTTGGGACCAAAGGACTCCGAAAGGAGTGTTAAAACACTATCAATTGATTTGATCACGATTGGAAACCGCACATGCTTGCTTTAAAAAAGCAAAAACCAAATAGAAGTTAATGACTACTAATTTGCGTGTCAGACATTTATCGTTATATTTATCCTAATGGTCATTTAGGTGGCCTTGATTAGTCCAGTGATGCAGAGAGGTGTTAAACGTAATCAGACTGTTACTGTAATCAGATCAGTGGTAAGTGAATAATCATCTTTATCATCATCTGTGTGCTCTTGTGGTAATGCAATTATCCCGGTGTTTAAGAGTGTGTGCCCAACAGGACAGGGATAATCACAATTTCTTCCTACAGACCTCCGGTGAGCACCGCATCCACCCATGACCACTTCCAATCTACAGACAGTTTTGAGGTTTAATTAACTGAACTAATCAAAACAGACTGGCTGGCAATACAGTAGGCGGGAGGGCAAGTGCTGCACCCTGAACATATGTAAATAGGAATTTCCAGTTCCCGGTGGTTGGGTACGGGGAATTTATTCCAGCCTACTCATGCAAAATCAGCAGTCCAGCAGATGGTTATTGAATGAACACCACTGGGACAAAACACAAATTAGACAATTACAGTTGCATCGCGTGTTCCAGATTAACAGCAGTTAAAGCATTTCAGGGTTTTCAAAGTCAGCAGCCCTCTAACTACTCAGTCAATAATGAATTGTAACTTCTTTGAACTCTAAAAACCTCTCGTACTCTTCTACTCTGTGAAGACCATTCAGGTGTCAGAGTGGACAGCAAGACTTTACCTCACTCCCAGCAGGGTGACGCTGATGATGATGATGGTGGTGGTGGTGAAGATGGTGATTAGGATGCACGTGATGATGATAATGAGCATCACGGAGGCGAGGACAACAGAATGATGCTGCTACGATGTTTTTAGTTTAACAGCGAAGATGACTGCGGAAAGAGTAGGACAGAATTACACTGGAGACGTTCAAATGCAACGCACGTGACAGTTCATCTATTCTGTTCATTTTTGTTGTCTGTGTATATTTTCTGGCTTCGGTGCAAAAACTAGTATTCATCTTTTGGTAATTGCATAGCTGGCAGAGCAACAAAATTCGAAGACGCTTAGAACAGGGGCGTCCAGACTTTATCCACCAAGGGCCACATACTGGAAAATGAAAGGATGCAAGGGTCACTTTGACATTTTCTAAAGCAAAACATGTGCATATGCTAAGAAGCTGTGCATATTTCAAGAAAAAAGTGCATGTCAGCTTTGTGATGTAGGTGAAGATGTAGGCAGGTGAGATGCAAGTGAAAACACGTATTATTCGTATGAACTTCGGTCTGCTCTTTTTCACCATATTTGCTGTTGTTTTTTTTTTTTTTAATTTTTCTTTTTTTTTCTTAAAAAATCCATGTAAATTTCCTTTTCGTAATATTTAGACTTTATTCCCATAATATTTAGACTTTATTCCCACAATGTTATAACTTTTTCCCCAACCTTTTTTCTCATAAATTACAATTTATTTTGATTTATTTGTTTCCCATCTGAATGTATTTTTTCTTAAATATTTCAACTCAGTGCTACTAAAATGACATTATTTGTTCTAATATTACCATTTTAATATTAACTTTTTTTCTTGTTACAAGGTGACTTTTTTCTCTTAATATTTTGACTTTATTCTTGTAAAATTTGCTGTTTTTTTTTTCATTTCGGGTGTTTTTTTTCGCCAACTATTTCAGCTTTCTTCTTTTAAAATTTCTTCTCATAATTATGACTTTATTCCCATAATATTTTTACTTTATTCTAATATAATAATTTTTGTCGTACCTAATGTTCCAAAAATTACAACTTTATTTGGTTTGTTTGTTCCTTGTAATAGTATAACTTTTTTTCTCTAAAATTTCAACTTTATGCTCCTAAAATGTCATATTACAACATTATCCCTGTAAATTTTTTTTTTTTTTTGCTTGTTAGATTACAACTTTTTCCTCTTAATATTTTGACTTTACTCAAATTAAATTTGTGTTGATTTTTCCATTTTTTGCTGTTTGTTTTCTTGTTCAATTATATTTTCAGAATGTGCCGCACTTTGGACACATGCATACACACAAACATAAACAGTTAAAAGTCTTTTTTTACTTATTGTAGCACTAGGGTAGGGTAGGGTGGTGAGAACAAATGTAAAACCACAACAAAAAATGTTTAATAGCTTTTGCCTTTACAACATCGTTGTCAAATGATATCAAATCGTTTGGTATGTGTCTTGATGTGACAGCAGATGCAAATTGGATGCAAAATATGTAGTGCATAGACACACTTAGGCTGGCTCGTTACTGATATTATCGCCTGGCTTCTACTGCATACACTCATGGAAAACATGATTATACTGTTTTCTTGTTCATTTTAATGCCTGGTACAGCTAAGGGTGCCTTTTTGTTTGGACAAATATAACAATGACAACAAAAATAGCTGATAAGAGTTCATTATTTTGTCAATACAATGCTATAGCTATTCATGTGGGAACTTATGTGATTTTGGTTATTATGAAGAAAACCATGGAAGTTGCCAGATATCAGCTTTTAAATTAAACTCTTATAAGCTATATTTGTTATCAGCATTATATTTGTCCAAGCAAATCTACCTTTAGTTGTACCAGCCATTAAAATGGGTCAATAAACTGAAAACAAGGGTTGTCTAATCATTTTCTCCATGACTGTACTTATCATTGAGTGGAAATGACTTTAAGGTCACCACACACTGCGCTCACACATGACGACGACTGTGACTAAATTCTGTTCTGTGAAGAGCTTTAGAAACATAAATGCGATTGCTTTAGAATTTGGCCATCCAGCTTTGTGTACATTTCCTAAAAATAACTAGGTTATTTGTGGAGTTTTAATGAATACTGACTATTCAATGTGATTGTCATTATTTATAAGCCTCTAAAACAAGACTGCTGACAAGGGAATGCAGACATTGCCCCTCCATCTGTCGTGGTCACCCTCCTTCTCTCACTCTTGAATGAGTCATGGTGAAGATGTGCACCAACATAACTGGTTATAATCATAGTTGACTGTGTTATCATTGGATAAGTTAGTGTTCGTTTTTTGTACTTAGGAAACGAAGTACTGACATGAATAACTGAACTTAGTAGCTTTACTGACCTGCCGACAAGAAGAAACTCTCCCACCAGTGCCTGGCGCCTCATAGCCATGAGGATATTGCGGACGGTCATGCCCTCACAGAAACATGCTACCACCCTGGCCTTGGGCAGGTGGGCCCGCAGCCTCTCCACCAGTCGGTCGAAGCTTTGCTCTCCAGCATTGCTCCATATTTTGCCTGAAGCAGACATGTCCAACAGAAACAAGCACGGTGTGTGATGCATTCCAACTTATTTGATTCATGCATTTCCTAAGTGAACCATCATAGCCGATAATGTAATATTAGACATCATGGGAATATTTGAATCATTACGTTTCTACGTCAGTTGGTTTTGCATTCATCTCCTACCAGAGTGAGCGATGCAAATGCCCTCTTTGGCTGCCATGTCTTTGAATGCTTCCATCCCACTCTCGCCATAGTTGCCTAGAAAGACAGAGAAGATGAGAACAAGGTAGAGAGGAAACAACTCAGAGAAAGGCATGGGACAGACATACCGACCCAGTTCCCCGACTCGCCTGCCCAAGCACAATTCATTAATCTCAAATTTATGTCAGAGAAATTGTCTCCCCACTGTGGCACCCATTTCTTTGCCAGAGAAAGTGGGTGACCTGGAATTTATGCAAATGACAGGTTGTACACACTGGCAAAGAGGAAGATAGGATTTCCCTGCCTAAAATGGCCCCATTTTCCTTTTATCTCCACATTTTGTGGGCTCATTGAAGTGAAGATCACAAATCCATCTATCTACCGGGGGTGTCTGAACGTCGCTCAAACAGATTAGCACTCATAATATGTCCCTCTCTTGCTGTGTGTAATCAATAATAAAGTAGGCACCCCTGATCTCTCTGCACTATAATTGCTATTAAGGAACAAGGACAAAAAGTGGGAGGTTCAGACTAAGTAAAAAGAGACTGCAGATTAAGGCAGAAAGGCCAAAACATAATGTGAATGCGGGGGGGGGTGCATGCCAATGACGATTGTGGCTGAGCTAAGTATAAAGTCCTGCAATTAGTCTCTCAGCGAGAGGAGCAGGAGACAGATGGTGCAGACCTTCCAACCCAACACGGACGCAGACACACGCTCACAAAGGGTGAGCGTCATCAGAATCGATAAACCTTGTAACCTACTTCACTCTGGTCTCAACGGGGATTTACGTGAGCGATTTCTGTGATACGCCGTCTTCTACACATGTGCAGTCCCATACTGGTCTTTTAATTTACAGGAGGGTTGTATTTTCAGATGATTCCTCACACACAAATACTCACCCCCTCATTTCACGACAGGATGTGAATACAGGTCACCCTACATCACGTTACCAGATATTATTATTATTATTATTATTATTATTTACAAAGAAAGAGAAGAAACTGTACACATTGCAACATATGATAAAGTGTAAATGTGCAGGCTTTTAACCCATGTAACACACGGATGAGTTCCACTTCGCAAGCGCCTTCCTCCAGCTTGACTGTCTTATTTTTTACAAGAGAGAGTAAAAGTGTTTTGGATCTCGTTTCCGCCGACTTCCTTCCCCTGCCCTCCCTCTCTTCCCCTTCCGGTATGCCTCTCAATTACCATTCTCATCCTCTTGTCACATATTGCCGGCCACTCCCCCATCTTTACAAGCTGCTCTCTCTCACCCCTCTTCTGCCCTCATCTGCACTCTCCTCTCCTGCCAATGCTTCACCAGAGGGGGAAAAAACAGGACGCAAAAACATCTGAAAGTGGAATGCGTCTACATTTGCTTGTCCTCTGCCAGTTTCTATTGATTCCTTGATAGCTCGCATCACATTTAGAGTTACAAGCACATAGTGTAGCTTTCAGACCAACTAATACTGTACTCAAGAGACATACAGGCTCAGTGACATTTGCATCATGTCACTCAGAGCTGAAACAAAAACACATACATGAACACAAAATGGTCACACAACGCATTACTAAGCGATTCCTCGCCATGTTGACAGGACGGCAAACATATAACACCTTATAGTCCCTTATAGTCTAGTCGGGAGTGAAACTACTTGAGCTGAAAAACTCTATTTGGGAAAAGAAAAGACCAAGAATAAAACTACCGGCCTTGCAACTGCCCAGGGTCAGAGGTGGGATGGCACTGCCGTGTTTAGAAGAATACTATAAAGCTGCACAGATGCGTTCTTTCATTTGCTGGTGCGATCCTAATATTGAAGCAAAATGGCGAGAAATAGAGCAAACCCGTTTGGAAAAAACCTCTTGCGTCTACCAAAGGGGACAAGATTCTCCAGAAACTAAGTCTAAATAAACCCTCCAAATGGAGTACAGTCCCCCGAAATATTTGGAATAAAACATTTAGAGATCCAAAATTTGAAAAATCAGCATAAATCCTACGCTGGGTGGCTTATGATTCTGACGTTCTTCCAGCCAAAATGGTTTGGAGATTCAAGCAGTTGGATAAGTGGAGGAATCTCGTCCTACTGTACTGTCTCTGCTGGGGGGGTGGGACTGAAAACCTTTCGGCAGCTCATGAAAATTTGGAGAAACAGCACATTTTTAGATACCGACAGCTAAGATCCTATTTTGAAAAACTAACTATTAAAACTGCAAAGGGAGTAAATGCGGGTCTCATACAGATTTTTGTTGATATCGTTGATGGAAAAACAAATAAAAACACGTATTCTTCCCTACAAGAAGCGAAAGGCCTCTCTACAATATCAAAAATAGGTGGGAAAAAGACGCAAACATAAAAGTAACTGAGGAGGATTGGACAAACATACTGTATGTAAAACACAGTATACTACAACTACGTAGTTCCCCACTGTGGAGACAATTATGTGGAAGAACAACCTGAGGTTCTTTATTACCCCCAGAATAAAGCAACGACAAACTTATGCGGTGTTGGAGACTATGTGGGGAAAACTCAGCAGGTCACCGTCATATTTTACGGAGCTGTCCAATAATTGTTACGTATTGGACAGATGTTATTTCTGCAATTAAACACATCATCAGAAAAGAGATAAAAACTTCTTTTGAGGTCATATGCCTGGGAAACATACCAGAGGACGTTAGAAGAGGGGGTACATATTTATTGCAGATATTATTGGCTGGTAGTAAGAAAGCAATAACTAAAAAATGATTGTCAAAAGAACCTCCAATCTGCTGCAGGGCTTGCTTTGTTTATGCAGTTTTTGGAACAGTTCCCTCCAGAAGTATTGGAACAGTGAGGTCAATTTCTTTGCTTTTGCTGTAGACCCCAGAGGAACATTTCAGATTTTATTCCAAGATACTTACATCTGGATCGGATGCACAGCTCAGAAGATAGGATGGGTTTTTTTAACCCACCCTGTTTGTCATGCGATCAAAAGTATAGGAACATTTGTTGCCCAGGTGTGTCCGATTGCATTGCTTATTCAATCAGTAAATAGCTCTGAATGTCGATGCTCAGTTTCAGATTGGGTGGTATTGATTTTACCACCCTCAGGCCAGACTTGGTGCTATGGACCCCTTCACCAAAGGTGGTCTACATCATAGAGCTCACTGTCCCATGGGAGGATTCCACCAAAGAGGCCTGCGAACGAAAGAAACTGCGCTACACAGATGTGGCAGCAGATGCACAACAACGAGGATGGAGGATAGAGGATGGAGGCCAAGGTCTAGCCAGCTGACGTTGGATGCAGATGTTTTGTGGCTTCCTCTACCATCAGGCTTATGAAAGACCTTGGCATTCATGGACAGGCTGTGCGACAGACAATAAGATCAGTCTCTGAAGCGGCCAAAAAAAAGCAGCCAGTGGCTACGGATCAAGCGCAAGGACCCTTGCTGGGCTCAAAGCAGACGGGGGCACACACCTGGGACGCCAGGTGTTGGCAATGAGCTCTCTGGAGGTGCCATGGGCTTATCAGGGAGCCTATCATCGAAACACAAGTGAAGGAGGGTACCCACCTGACCACCCTAAAGAATTGTTAAATCCACCCCCTTCCTTCCTGCTGAGGGTGGAGGCTGAGCGATGACCTGGTGGTCTGGGCAGTTTTTTGGTCCCAAGTGGGGAACTTACTGCTTAGCTCATTGCTCTTTTTTAAATTAATTAATAAATCATGCTGTTTTGTGGTTGAATATGGCCAATTATTAGCAGCAAACGATGAGACGCATAGTGTTCTACACTGGTTACTGGGTGTCAGTAGTGTTACTGTAATGTTTGGTGAGACACACAAACGCCAGACTCGATCGCTGGAACAACAGGCTTTTATTGCAGGTTTGAATTGTCTCACAACAGGCTCAGTCAGCCCTAATAATTCTGAACCCCTGACGTCACTCAGCTCCCCATAGCAAGACACACACGAGTCTTATTTATGTCTTAAATGGCTTGTTTACTCTTATTATGTCTCCTATAATGGGTAATATAAGTGTAATGGTGACTACAGGAGTGTTATTTAATGTCTAGTGGGCTCTAATAATGTTAAAAACCATACTGTATTTAGAAGGTCATTAAAAGGTGTTCTATGCTCTAACTATGAAAATATTCCATTTATAAATAAGGAATCCTTCTTCACGGAAATTCACTTATCACAGTCAGGTCAGGAACCAATTAACCGCAATAAACAAGGGATTACTGTCTATGGGAAATACTGATCTGCATCCTAAGGAAACAATGCCAAAACAAGCAGATTTTGTCACCCTTGCGTCTCTTATTCATCAGTACAATGTTGTATGCAGCACATTCCACTTCTTCCTACAGTTCCTACTTCCTGTGAAGTTATTCGTAGTTCAACTTGCCACGTTTATACAGTATGGCGTAAAACAAAGAGGAAAGTCTCACCGTGTCTGAACCAAAGCTAATAAGCGCAAGAGACAGAAGGTGGCGAGAAGGCTGAAGGCGTCATTTATTGGGAAATTGATCAGTTACTGTTGGACGACTCGGGTGACACTTTGTCAAATTTCACATCAATAAAGCCCAATGAGGTGAAGTGAGCCAAGGACAGAGAGGAATACATGAGACCGAATTCAATAGTGGACATCGATAATAATACCCTTCTATAGAAATAAGCAGTGGAATCAAAATGCAACCAGTTGAACAGACCCAGAGCTCTGCAGCACATGAAAGAGCACTAAAAATAGTGAATATTTTGATGAGCACAGTTTCTATGGCAACATGTGCATCATTTTAAAAGTGGGGCTGTAAGATTTGGAATAAAAAAATCGTGTCAAGCTGAATTTTGAGCTTGTGTCTTGTTTGACTTTGATTTAGTCTCTAATAGGTGAGATCTCATACTGTAGAGTGGAATAGACATACAGTCTGTGTTGTGTCTCATTTTTGGCGTACCTGTATGAGAAATTGTCGCTTGCCGCAAAAGTAGTTATGTCAGACAGATTGCATTAACAAGACATCATTTGTTACTCCTAAATTTTGTCAATTTTCATGATCAAGACAGCCGATAGCCCACACTTTGCTATGATTTGCCTTTTTGCTCATCCCCGCGGAATCAAATTACCAATTAATTTCTACTAAATGAATTAATTACCTACTTTACAACCAAACATTAACTGTTATTGTGAGATATAAAATAGTGTAATATGAATCATGGTCCGATCCTGTATGAAATAAATATTACCAGCATATTAACACCACCACCATTAAATGATCGATGTAACCTTCAGTGTATTAGTCACTTTCTTGCATATGAGCGTCTATCATCTTCCATCCAGATGCTACATTAATACTGGAAATTAATGGGCGCGTGAATCACCACCCCCACCTCATCTTTCTTCCTCCCCAGTTTCCAGTTCCTGTACAGCCTCTTATCTATCCCAAGCACTCCATTCATGGAAGCCACAAATACACACGCACGCACACACCATTAGTATCATTGCTTTTTCCCATTTTCCCTTTCTGCCTCCTCTTCCTTTTTACTTCCACACGCCCATCCAATTCTCCCTCCACGTCCCCCTTTCCCCACACTAGCCCCCCCACCAACCCTCCCCCCCGCCCTTACTGCTTCTCTCCCTCATTTTCCTTTCCCCGTTCTAATTCTTGCCATCTTCTCTCTCCTACCCTCCCTGTCAGGCTCTGGGTGTCTTACAGTGATTGCGTTTGAGAAAGCGGCGCCCGACCTTGAAGATCTGTTGCAAGGTCAAACATGCTAGTCTGAGGAAATGAAAAGATCAGTGCGTTGGCTTCATACGCCTAACAAGTCCCCTCAGACAAAAAGAACCTTTTAAGCAAATGCCTTGCTACGATACAAGCTAGGTACAGTGAAAGGTCTTCACATGTATAAGTTCATACATCAGCAACAGAGAGCATTTGAGGACACCAAATAAGCCCATCAATAACAGCATGAGAAGCAGGACGCCATCCCATTACTCTAGGCACTACATGATCACACGATATGTTCATATATCAAAAGAGTTATTCATTAATGTAGAGAGACATACTGAAAGTGCCGGTGTTCTGTCCAGCCATGCACCTCGTTGCGCGACATGTGCGAGTGATAAATCATAATAGTGCGGAATTCACCTGCCGATGCAGCTATTTAACTAATGGCTAAGTAGGTGACGCTATATATGTAGATTTTCGACATCTTTACATGAATCTCATAGCCTAATAAATCAAAAATGTCATCGTATAATAGCTTGGAGTATAAAACATGGATAGTAAATGACAAAATACACAAATATAGCCTTATTTATCCAAGAGATCGTCCACACAGGAAATATTCCTTCAAAAGGGATGCACATCTAGAACATTTATGAGCATGTACAGTAGCGCTAGGTAGCACAACTCGATGAGGGGTGCATGGCTTGACAGAACACGGGCTAAGTGAGAAGCGTGTAATTTAACAGCGCTATTCAATTACGGTAAACGCAGAGGTGGGTATTAACGCACTGCATTTACTCCGTTACATTTACTTAAGTAACTTTTTGTATAGATTGTGCTTGTAAATAATTTTATTTTATACTTGAGTATTTTTGCAAAGAAGAAACGCTACTGTTACTCCGCCGCATGGAGTTGCATTCTGTTCGCTATCTTTATCTATCTATTATTGCTTGCAAAAGTTACCTGTTTTGGTTTGTCAGAGAGACCTCCGCCTTGGGCGTTGTCACGTGACTCTGTTTCACATTTTTACTTCAGTACAAGTTCCTGGTTACTCTACCCACCTCCGATTACATGTCGACTCTCCTATAGTCGCCAGGTGCGCGTTGTACAAAAGCAAACGACCAAGGGGTTCTCTCATTATCGCAAAGTCAAAAAACATTGGCATTGACAGCTGTGGCTGTAGGCAACCTCCTGATGGAATTATTAACTTCACAAGATGGCAGTAGCTGCATTTGAAGTATTGTGTTCAGCATCCAGTAGCTTTATCTACAACGGTGGTTGTGTTCCTGCTGTGTTGTGCAATGTACTCGTTAATGGAGGACCATGTCGTCAAGGACAGCTACTTTACTTTCTGCTTTTACTTCCGTTTGCAAGTATTATGTAAATTCAAATCTTACTTTATTATATACACAGTAGTGTGAAATTTCAGAAACAGAAACCCTCCCCAATTATCTTCCCATCCCGGTTCAGGTAAATGAACGCCCGCGTGATAATTACAGCATTTCCAGTATTCGTCTGTGTCTTTGTTGGGTACAAACTGAAAGGGGTGTACAGACAGTGTTGGATGTCGTACCTTCAGTGTTTATGGCAGAAACATAGCTCCAGTTGTATCTCTTGACTATGTCCACCATCGCCCTCGCCTGCTGGGCATCTGACGGCACCACCCGCATGAAGTACTTGTACAGGCTCTGAAACATGTAGAAAAACAATAGAGCATCGAGTGCATTTCAATTCATATTTTCTTCCATGACAACAGTCCCACCTTATCGCTAAGATCCATGCTAGTGGCAGAGTAGGCAATTTGTGGTATGTTGAACAGCTGCAGAAGATTCTGGACTTGGATGGCCACTGAGCTCGATCCTGGCCCAATTAAACCCACAATGGGTTTTTTCCCTCGCATGGGAGTGGCAGAGGGGTCTGCACACTTCATTGATCCGCCCCCTCCTCCTCCCCCCCAGGGGCTTCCTCCACCCCACTCCTCTGCCTCATCCGAGGATACCAGCGAATCCCGAATGAACTCGATACTCTGCTCCAGAGCCACAGCGGAGTGCCAACAGGAGTCGCGGATCTCACAGCCAAGGGTGATGTTGGGAAGGATGTGAGGGTCTGCGTTGATGCGGTCCAGTGTGTGCATCATCGCCTCCACCCTCTGGATGCCATACTGCTCTCGAACCGCACCGCACTTACGCTCATGGACCTGGACAGACAAGGATGAGGATTAGATGGGGCAGGTACGCACAGTCAATTATACTTTATGGCCTCCGTTATTCGGGAATACGTAATTGTACAGGTATACATTCAAATATGAAACATTTTTATGAAAGGCTTCAACTTGAGCAAAGAAAACAAGAAAAATATTGATTAATAAAATTGAACTAACCTTGTCTGCAGGAGGCTGATGATGCACAGAGAAAAGCGCTCCGATGATGATGTCCCCAGGAATGTGGGCTACAACTCGCCGTTCATTGGACTGGGCGGAGTCGCTTTGCTCAGGTGCCACCCAAATGGAAAGGAGCAGGAGCCACAGCATCATCTTGGCCCGTTTAGTGAGACGACGTGAAGTAAAAAGGTGTGATCACAGGATCACAGAAACAATATTGCTGGCCATGGCAAAAGGTTGTTTCAGCTTGTTTTAACTCATTCCTTTCTTCTGACTTTTCTCCTTGAGTCTTCAGATTTCAATGTGGGACCATCGGTGCGACAGTGACAGGTGCAGCAGTGCAACCTGGGAAACTTAACAGAAAATCTTGACTGAGTCTCGGTAGCTGATACAAGTCCAGGTTGCACTCGTTGAAAGGCAGAGTTGGTGTCCAAAGTAGGTGGTGACAGACAGACATGTTCACATAAACCTGCAAGGAGGGGGGGGAAAGCGTCAGATCTCAAACACTACAGCTGAAGCAGGGCACAGAAGCACCACCCCCACAGACACTACATGGAATTGATTCATAACAAATCTTTCATGTTGCAAAACAAAAATCTGAACGTTTGCAGCTCCGTGCAGGCAAATAAATAGTCCTTGATATGACCAACTATAGTGTCCCTGCAAATCTACCGTAATTTCCGGTGTATAAGCTGCTAACTTTTTCTTAAACTTTGAAGCCTGCGACTTATACAGCGGTGCGACTCATTTATGGCTTTGTTCTAATCTCGTGACTTCTCCTTTAAGCGGGCCTTACAACCCGACATGCGTGCTCCTATGTGCTGGCTACGTGCAAAAATAAGGAAAAGAGATACGCAAGAGACACGCAAGTGGCCCGCACGGATTTTCATACCCGCAACAGCACGCAAAGCCCGTAGGAAGAAAATTGGAATGCAAATTATTTTCTGCGTGCATGCAGGAAAACCTTGCATGCATGCCAGGTCGCAAGGGCAAGGCAGAGGAGGGGTGTGTGACCCTTGCGTGTGTCACAAGTTTAAAAGTATATCGTGTGCATTGCGCATTCACGGCAGCGGCTCCTCCTCCAGCTGTACACTCTGGCAGTCCGGACCTCTGTGGACGCACGGCGGCTGCTCACATAGCGTATCCGACATTAATGCACCTTAGTCGGCGAGCCGACGAGCATCTCTTCCCGCTGTACACTCTGGTTCTCCCGCTCACGATAGCCGTAAGTGCCGTAGGAAGCCAGTACGCCCATCTTGCAATCAAAGTGAGAGGGCTGCACGAGCCTAGTACGATGCCGACACATGTACGTCCCCAGTGAGTGAAACGTACGACAGCCTGACATGAAGCACACCTAGCACGCACGAGTCGCACACTGCACTCACAATCTAAAAGCTACCAACGGAGGGCGAGCGTCAAGCATGTGGGCGTCATGAATCACTTGTTCCATAACCAGTCTGATATCCTACTTCCTGTACCTGCTTGCCACGGCCAACAAATTCCCCAAAATTGTGGAGCCCATGCGTGTGGTAACACGTACGTCGGGATGTAAGGGCCGCTTTACTTCAGAACTCCTACTAATAGTTTAAATACTGTGCCGCTCGCGAGTCAGTGAGGAAACAGTGGCTCTTTCTTTGGCAGGAGCCAATCACAGGCTATAAGTGATCTCACAACGAGCTTGTCAACCCATTGGAAATCGCGAACGCTAAACTCATCACACAGCAACTTAACACTCAAACGGTACCTAAGAAATACCGAAAGTACCAAGACGGGTTTAAAAGAAAAAAATACATATTTGAACTATTTCCCATAATGTATTTAGCCCCAGCAAAGCATTTAATTGGTTATTCCTGCCGGGGCGCTGCAATGCTGCCTCTGTCCACCAGGGAAGCAAGAGGACTCCAGAGCCCAGAGGGAGGCTGACATCATTGCAGCACCCCGGTAAGAATAACCAATAAAAAAATGTCTCCGAATACTCGGGTTTCCTCCCAAATTCCAAAAACATGCATGTTAGGTTGATTGGTGACTCTAAATTGTCCATAGGTATGAATGTGAGTGTGAATGCTAATTTGTCCCTGCAACTGACTGGCAACCATTCCAGGGTGTACCCCACCTCTCGTCCAAAGTCAGCTGGGATAGGCTCCAGCATACCCCTGCGACCCTAATGAGGGTGAGCAGCATGGAAGATGGATGGACGCGTCCGTCATGTAACAATTGCAGCCATGACATTTCCATTTCATCTACGACTCACAATTTTAAAGTATACATAAAATAAAAGATCCTTGTCAAGATCTCTGCAGGTTCGGAGAATGTGTCATACTGTTTTAAATAGTCACACAAGACAGAAATGTGCGTATCAGCACCAAAGCTTTACTATACAGAGAGAAGGGGGGAGAGAAAAAAAAACAAGATTAAATAAAAAGAGAATCTGAAGGGCAAAAATGATGCATTAAGTCGGAGACAAAGTATGACAGTAAAAGACACAATTAGGTCAAGAAAGGAGAGATGGGAATCCATATTTACCAAGAGTGAGAGCTACAGATAAGGCAAAAAAACAAAAGGAAAAAAAAATTCCAAAAGGTGACAGGGGAGAATGAGTCTCACTCAATGTAATTAAAATGTCGGTGTCAGGATGGCAGCTTGGCTAACGGCGGCTCCAATAATGAACAAGTCACACAGCAGCGTTCTCTCTCCGCCGTCTCCCTTTCTGAGACACAGCCACACAAACCCACTCACTGAAGACAAACTACCAGTGTTTCATTTTCACGCTAAGCACACACACACACACACAAGCACACACACGCACACACACAGCGCTATACACACTGGGTCTCTATCACCTTCTGTCTTGTTGCGTAGGCCTCGCTGGCGCTGAATGGAGGAGAAAATCAAATCCTCTATCCCCAAACAAACATCCCGTTCACACCATTAGGCATTTCTAAATCTATTCAGACTACACACAACGGCATTACAAAAGCCTCTAGAATGAAATTTAGAAAGAAAATAATCCACATCGCACGTCCATATGTACATGGTTAATACAGGAAGTGCTTTGTTTGGTCCAAAGGCCGGAGCTTTGCATTAAAGTGGGACAATTCTCGGGGCATTTTATACCAAAATACATGCAAAGCTTACTGTATGTCTCATCATGCTATGGGATGTCTGTAAACTCCAATGTATTTTTATTTACGCCAGTATGAGACAAAACAACTGAACAGCCGCTTATTTGCGATTCAGCAATCATGGCCCCGCAAATTCTCAGATTTTTGGCCCAATTTTTTTTTTCCTCGAAAAAAAGGCATTTTTTTTGTTCGCAGAAAACATCTTATTCACCATAAGTCGGTAATTTATACATACAGTACGTGATAATACAGGTAAAACGCACAGCATACATGTACCACTGTTTAAAAACTATTTTTACACGTTTATGTCTTTATGCTTCGTTGTTATTTTTTTCCATCAAGCCAGATTTCACATTTTGTTCAGCGGTCTTTGAAGGCACCATAGTTGCTGTGAGTGCCTACACATTTTGTAATTTAAATATGTTTAATAAGCGTGAGAGGCATACGGAGGGCTCAAACCTGGATTGTGTGATGGGTGAACAATGGCAATTTAAGAGAAACAGGGAGGGACTCAAATCTAATCTAATGCAACAGTCACTTTTATTGCAAATGTTGATCGGAAATCGGAGGAGAATGTCAACGTCAAGTTAGCAGGAGGGTTTTTTGAGCGTCTCAATTTGATTTCCACCATCTGCTGGTGGTCCCGGATCGTAACCTCTAAGGAACGCTGCGATCTACTGTATATTAAAACACAAAGCTGTCACTCCATACAAGGACCAAGAAAGTATTACTAAAACACTCCGTCAGCCAAATGAAAGTGTTTACTTTCATATTTCAAGTGTGTGATACTTTTAAAGACAATAAAGGTGGAAAACTATTACCGTGCCCCACACAGAGCTGAATTTCTCCATTGCGGGACTAATAAGGACGTATTCTTTTCTACTGTATACAGATGAGCACACACAAACTCACACAAGGGATAAGGATGGTTTTCTCTTGTAAGGAAAGAGGGCTTTAGGGTAAGCATGATAGGGCTCCATATTTTTTGCACGTAAGCACCAACAAGTACATCCCAGAATGGTGCAATAGTTTTCTATGTCTCACTCGCTCTTTCGCATCAATCATTGCTTGCCCTTTCCTTGAATTCTGCAACAAGCCGCGGCTTCATCAGGTTCATTGATCTGGATTGATATATCAATTACCGTTGAACATTTAAATTCAAACCACCCTGAGGGGAGGTCAGCCGAAATAATGAGAAAAAACAGTTTGAACCACAGTCACGCGTGAAGTCGCATGGGAGCGTCCAAACAATTCCCTCCACGGGTGTGTTTAGTTCTTTCTGTGGCCTTTGTGTGATGTCACCAGAGAAGCACATCGGTGATGGCAAACAGAAAGTGTGATGATAACCACAGAGCTAGAAAGAAATAGGACACGGTGGCAGCATAACGGCAAAAGCGGTACGCGTGCTTCTTTCCTGGATGCTCAATGCAATATGGCTACATTGAGGAGTCAACATTGTATGACAGCCGAAAATGTTAAAATAGGGATGTCTGATGATATTGGCCAATTATTGGCATAAGAATGTGAGTGTGTGTGACGGTATTGGGTTTTTGGACGGACGGACAGACAGACAGACAGACAGACAGACAGACAGACAGACAGACAGATAGACAGATAGACAGATAGACAGATAGACAGATAGACAGATAGACAGATAGACAGATAGATAGATAGATAGACAGATAGATAGATAGATAGACAGATAGACAGATAGACAGATAGACAGATAGACAGATAGATAGACAGATAGATAGATAGATAGATAGATAGATAGATAGATAGATAGATAGATAGATAGATAGATAGATAGATAGATAGATAGATAGATATACGGAACAGATCACGTCAAATTTGTAGTGCAATAATACATAATAAATAATAATAACACATAATAAGGTAAGAAGTCCAGTCCAGTCCTTCCACGATGGGAGATATGTGATGGTACACATATCGGTGTCGGAATCGGAAATTGAGAGTTGGACAATATCGGCATGTGGGTTATCGGTAAAAAAGCCAATATCAGACATTGCTGGTTAAAATGTTACATAAAAAGTTGCCCTGATCATTTCCACTTCCAATACTACGGAAACAATTTTGTTCAGGATTTAAATAAATGGGAGATTAACCAGCGTGTGTCTCTAATTGTTCATCAATCATAATGTTAAATGATCTACTAGCATGTGACTTTCTAATTTGGTGAATGAGATATGTATTTCACGTGCATCTCAGGTGCCTGGACTCATTCCTCTTATTGTACCCTCACGGAAAAATCAAACCACATGATTATGATGAAACGTGCTTAAATGTCAAATTGCCCTTTCCAGTTACAGCTAATTACCTTTTAAACAAGATGTATCTATCCAAAATGGAATTATCAAAAAGCTGATAATGAAAGGATTGATCACACGTTAAAGGGCACCATCTGTTTCTCTGGACACCACACAGCGGCAAAGTCAATACCTTAACCTTAACACTGAACCAAGAATTATGTCACTGTAAAAACACACAGACACACACACACACACACACGCACACACACAGCTGGGTACTGCAAGCACACTAGGGACTGCGCCCATGGGAATGAAAGAAAGACTCAGGCCACATGTGGAGTCGTTGTTTCCAATAAGTCCTACGGCAGCGTGGACTTTACCTGCTATTACTGCAGCTGCACGATCAACCAAGGTGTGCCAGACCTGCACAGGAGCTCATCCTAAATCACTTTATGCACAATTTGCCAGGTAGCGTACGAGTTGTGAGCATTTCATTCACACGTTCAAAGGTGATTAACAACTCATCAAAAGGCGTCTTCTCTGCGAGTCAATAATAAAGACGCATGGTGCAGCGATGCGCCCACCAAGCCGCATTGGGAGTGAGCATCTCCTTCCACACTTACGTGATTTTTTAACGCACAACGTGACAGGGACAGTGTGAAATGCACATGAATGCAAACATTGCTGATGTCCTGTTCAAATAGCACGACGATATCTGAATAAAATACACCACATGCTACCGACTGCTTCTCTCAGTCTCAATCAATTCTTCTCAGTCGGGGAGGTCGCGTACGCTCTGGTTCATTTCTATATTCGTTACGATTTCCGAAGGGGGTGATAAAGTATTGCAAATTTGGAGACGACTCCACGTGAATTTAAAATTCAATCACAGTCCATGCTGATATTGGTGCCGAGGCTGCAAGTCTTACCTTCCTCGTCTGGCTCCGCTTGATAATTAGGTCGCAATTTAGCAATCTGTGAAGGGAGCAGATCGCAGCGATGGCGCACAGTTCAATGTCAAACACGCCACAGCTGCATCTGCCGCCGCTTCCTCCGTTTTCCAGTCACGCACACCTGAGCCTTTCTCCAAACACCTCTCCTTCAACCGCTGCTCTCTTACACACACGCACGCACGCACTCACGCACAGGGCCGTAGCTCCAAATTCTGAGCCCCCCATACATAAAAGCTCCCCCACGCCACCTTAACCCCCCCGTCGCCCGCCATACAAACACACTGCCTACCCTAAAGTTGTTTTACTATGGTTCGTGAATTCTAAACAAGTAACACAAAACAATGTGAAGTGTATTTATGCTGTTGAAGGTAACCACTGTAAAACAATCCTTAAATAGTTTAATACCTTCATAAAAAGTGTTACAGATCTGATTGACTGCTCCCTCTATTGATTCACTCTCTACCTAGCTCCTTCCTGTAGGTACAAGCAGCTCTGTCCCCCCCATATGTCTGGACCTTATACACACGAGGCGAAACAAAATAAAGTCAAACCTCAGGCTCTGATTTTCATAGAACATTTTTGCCAAAACGTTGCCGTACAATATTGCAAGTGGAAAAAAAAAAACTAGCCTGTTTGCCTATAGCATATCGTTCGACTTTCGGAATCGAGTTTCCAAATGAAGCAGCCTACATGCTGCTGACTCACTGTCAGTACTTTTTTTTATTGTAAATAACCCACCATGGGGCCAAAGAAAGTTGCAAGTGCCAGCAACTTGATACAGAAGGTGAGAAACACGATTGAATTCCACCTCAGCAGGATGTACGGGAAGTGTGCGTCAACAATAAGTTCCATTCGTCATTTATAATAATTTTGCATTGTTTTCTGCGTGTGAAACTACATTTATTCTCTATAAAATGTGTCTGGAACAGATTAATTGGCTTTTCATTATTTCCTATGGGAAAAATTACCTCAGATTTAGTATGCCTCCGTTTTTGTCTGACCTTTTGGAACAAATTAATAACAAATTTCCATGAAACGTGGGAGGTTTGATTAAAACCACCGTATTTCATAATGTGCTTGAACATTTGGGCTGAACTAAAAAAACATGAGTAAAGCGTTTGGCTGCCTACTTTTAGCTTGCTTTCCCTCTCCTGCTTCTCTTCTGGGAGCCTGATTTTTTTCCTTGCTGGGGACACCACGATGCGTCGCTCAGAGCATTGAGTACAAAGGAGTCGCTTAGCAAAAGGCTGCAAGAGCAACCCTAAAAGCAACTTTGACTCTTCGTGTGTTCTATCACGCCAAATGAACCATTTTGCATTTTAGCAAGTTGGATGAAAGTAGTCTCAGGCAGTCTTAATTGTTATAACTGACATATTTAAATACACCTTCAAAACTTCACAAAAGCTCAGGGGCTGCTCGTACACCCACATTTTAAAGCAACACCTCATTTGACACTTCAGAGCGTTACAGCAGTTATTTCACCAAAAAGGTGTCCTCTCCTACCTGCTGTGCTGGGAGGTTCTCGCTCCAGGCGCAGCTGCCAGCTATGTCAAGTGAACAGGTGCACCGAGGTAGGTTTGGCTAGACGAGGCTACCTTGGCGAGGTTTCCACTATTTGCTGGACGCCAAGCCTTCTTTTGGCTTTCGTATTATTATAAGTTGTAATTTTCATACTTTAAATCAAATCTATTTAAGACTGTCACATCAGAACACGCAACACTTAAGACAAGCTAAGCTACGGAAAACGGATGGATGGAACTTACAGGTCGGACACAAGAATTGTTTAAGTCACTCATGCATGTTTCACTCATGTGACCGTGCCTCTCCGTCCTTGTAAAAACGTATTGCTGCAGTAATCCTCCTGTTGCAGTCCACCACCTTCGAACCGAAGATTAACTTACAAGCTGGCAAGCAAGCAAGCTAGCCATGACGCAGGAGACACGGCAGGGCGGCACAAAGGAGATTGATTGACTATAGTTTACAGCCAATCAGGATGTAGAAAACAATGGGCGGTGCATGTCACAACGCAAAACGCACCCGGAATGCAATCGGCGCCACGCATGTGCGAGGACTACGTCACTTCCTCCTTCAGCCAATTTTTACCACAGCGCTTCTGCGACATCACATGCTGTGGTAGTTATTACTTTATTGTGCGAACATAAATGGTCAATAGCCATTCTTCATATATGTCATATATTGGGAGGTTATTTTATAAGTGACTCTTGTTAAAATACTTCGTTAGCATGCGGATGTTTCTATCGTCATATGACATCCACCAAAACTGATCTGCGTAAAAACTTACGTAATGCACGCAGCGCAGACGTACACAACATATCCGGTTTTTATCCGGTGTTTATTTATTCAGTGGCGAAAAAAACTTTAAAAAGGGTTTATAAATCGTCCACTCACACCGTGGATGTGACATAAGAAAAAAAAGATTGATTATGTTGTCATTTGTCAAATTTCTGTCTATTCTATCTATCTTGTTGCCGTAAAATAGCTCGACGGATGGCGTAGATTACACACGCCTAACATGTGACTGCCGCAAAAGAGGCCGACCGGATGTAGACACGTTCTGCACATGCGTAGAACCCAGTTGAACCGATTGCGTTCCGGGTACGCATTGCGTAGTGACAGTGCAGAGATGCGGTGTAATTCTCCTTAAAGGGCCGGGCTGGGCCTGTAACAGCGTTCATTCACCGTAATAACAAAAAAGAAGCACACAAAAAAATCTGTGAAACAGCGAATCTGAGAAAGGTGAACCGCGACAGAGCAAGTGGAGACTGTACAACATAAAGTGGCAAGCAAAAGTTATAATGTGACGAGAATAAAGCCATAATGACTAGAAGAAAAGTTAACAGTAAAAAAATAAAAATAAAAAGTATAAATGGTAAAAACAGCTGTAGTTTTATGAAAATAAAGTCAAAATGTTAAGAGAAAAAAAGTTATATTCTAACAAGAAAAAATGTCTCAATTTTACAAGAATAAACTCGTAATGTTATGAGGAAAAATAATGTCACTTTAGTAGCTTAGAGTTTAAATATTTTTTTTTAATATGTAAAGTATATGTTATTTGTTATGTTATATTTAAAAAATGTTTTGTTTTTTTTTAAGTCGTAATATCAGGGGCTGCAGTGGCTCAAGAGGTCCAGAAATCGGAAGGCTGGCGGTTCAACCCTTGCTCCCTCCACCAAGTCACCGTTGTTGTGTCCCTGGGCAAGACACTTCACCCACCTTGCCTCCAGTGCTGCCCACACTGGTGTATGAATGTGAATGAATGTTCGGTGGTGTACTGGCAGCCACGTTTCCATCAGACTACCCCAGGGCAGCTGTGTATACAGATGTACATTACCACCACCAGTGTGTGACTGAGGAGTGAATGAATAATGGGTTCACTTCATTGTGAAGCACTTCGGGTGCCTTGAAAAGCGCTAAATCAAATCTAGTCCATTATTATTATTATTATTATGAGAAGCAACAAAACGAAATAATGTTATAATTTATGTAAAATGACATTGGGGCAAAAGTTATAATATGGGAATAAAGTCAAAACATTATGGTAATAGTCATAATATTACAAAAAGAACATTTATGAACATTATTTAAGAAAAAAACAACAGCAGCAACAACAAAAAAAAAGCAAAGACCGAAGTTCAGAATACTCTTTACATCACAAAGCTGAGATGCAGTTTTTTCTTGAAATATATGTAACTTCTGAGCATATCTACATCATCTACATGTGGCCATTGCATGCTTTCATTTCTCAATATATGGCCCTGGAAGAGTTTGGATAGCCCTTCTTCAAATAAAAATAACAATCAATTAGCAATTTGCTGACTTACATTATCATGCAACTTAAACCTGTGCCTGGAAGGAGCATCCTTTATAAATATTTGTATTACTTCCAACCAACGCATTCATCAGAAAAAGATCAATATATCAACATATTACACTACACTACATGTTTTGTTGGGTTTTTTTGCATGTGACTTTGCATGCTGCCCCCCTCTTCACTGATGATGCCAGGCGACGCTGTACGGTGGATAACCACGCAGTGGAGGGAATAGATCAATAGTGTTTTAAGTGTCGTAGTGGTCACAGGAATAAAGAGCCGTTAACCTGCACCACCTTTCAATCATAACCATGAAGCATTAAAAACACATTTAAAAGAAACACACAGAAACATAAAACATAGAATCTAATCCAAACATGATTTCCACATGTGCTTTTGCGGGTATAACTCGGATTTATGTTTGTTTTGCTTAGTTGCAACCATGCCTGAGTAGATTCCATGCAGTTTTAGGATGCAGGCAAACACAAAAATGCATGTAAAGACAACATCTGTAACCGCACTGTGTCACAATGTATGAGCAAAACAATTCCTCTGTGAGATACTTTGCCTGGTAGAAGATGCATTCCAACACATGAGCCTCCAGTGCATACGTGTCCAGTGAGTGGAAAGCATACCTTTGCTTACAGGACAGGTGTGTGGACTTGGAGAAGAACAACATCCTTCATGCGTCCATCATGGCATCACTGTTTGCTGTGGTTAATCTACTTTTTCACTATGGCAACAAATGAACCCATCCTCCTCTCACTCTCTCTCTCTCTCTCTCTCTCAGCACACTGCTCCAATGAGGAGACTCCATTGGCGTCACAGGCCACCCAACCTCTCTCCGTCTCTTCCACTCTCACTGCCTCCAGCTCTCACACCTACCTCCATGATACCATCTGGAGATGGATACTGATAAAGAGTGAGAGGGAACCAGGGAGGGGGTAATATGGGATAGAGGGGATTTTAGAGCTTGGCTATGACAAGGCTTGGATTAATTTGCCAGCCAAATGCATTTGAGATTAGTCGACCATTAAAAGCGCATAGACATGCACATGGACACACAAACCCACACGCAGGCTGGACGCTGTGAGGAAGTGATAGTCGTACAAATTGTGACCTCTATCTCTCTCTCTTGTTCCCTTCCCTTTTAGTGTTTTATCTTGTTTGGACATGAACAAATAGGCTGTCAGGAAAAACATATGAGAGTGCAGACCACAAACAAACACATTTACACATACATTTAGTTTGTATATATTCTAAGTCTGCGGCTGTGCAGTAGTCTTCTCAACTCCTTATAACAATAAGACCCTATTGTACGTGAAATAATGCTAATTCTGAGTGTCCAAACCTTATTTCACCACATTTTCCGACGAATAGTGGAAAGTCACAGGACGCGGGGGCCACGTTGATATTTTTATGTTTTCTTTAATTGTGTAAATGTTAATTTTGCCTTTAGGTTAATATATCCTAAGCAATCTGGCCATACTGTGAAAAGTAACGCAGTGGAAGTTACGCCCCGGGTAGCCTGCAAGCATTACATCCCGCCCTCTTCCTGTTTTATGCTTGTAAGCTCCGCCCCTTGTAACACACGCATTAGTTATGTTTGTTGTCTGCTAATGATAATAAAATGGCTTCGGTTTTCACATGTTTCAATGTACCAGTGTTTATTTAACTCACAACTTGGTTTGAACCTGTTTGATGTACATATAAGAGATAAAGAATATCAAAGTGACCCCCCGGTCTTCAATTTGCTGTACTGTATTCGGGCCTAGATAGAACAGGTTTGGAACCCCCTAAGATCATAAGTAATGAATCAGCTCTCATACACTGTATGCACACCAATGTTAGTTCCTTAACGAGATGCTTGCATTTTTTAGGCCAATAAATGGATAAATACTTAAACGGTAATAAACTAGACCATGTGTCAATCCCCGGAAAACTGGATTAAGAAGTATACCGTAGGAGTTTCCAATCTACTCCAATATTTGTGTATAATATACACATAAAGAATGAGTGAACTATAGTGGAGCCAAAACATAACCTGCAACAAAGACACCGTTTGTATGTGTGTAATCACTGCAAATATATTACTGTGGAGTACAGGCATATAAATATCTTTTGGGTATAATGGTCTTTTCAACACACTCCTTCCTCCGCAAATCACGACCACAAGAGAGTCAGTGTCACAGGCAGCAAATCAATTACACGAAGGCGTTTCAAAATAAGAGTGGTTGCCATGGACACACAGCTGATTTACAAGGTTGTCACTCAGCCATCATATTCACAATCGAAGTGGGACAAAATCAAGAAAAAAAAACAAAAAAAGGCACCAGACAAGAATGTCAGGGAATAAATGTGTCTTTTGATGACAAGATAACCAACCAAGTATGAATGACTATAGTACCAGTTTCTGTTTTATACATATTTTAGGCCTTCGACCAGTAAAAAGTTTGGTTTTTTTTGCTGATGCAGGTGCGACAAAAGTCTTATTTTGACATGACATGATTTGAACGTCTTCAATACGGTTAGGCAAAAACAAAAACACATCGAAAGATGGATGGTCAGACAGACAGATAGATAGATGAACCAGTTATTTAACCCATTATATTAGATACTTTCTTTGGAAGGCTTTGGATGCATATTTAAATGAAATGTTGCTGCTGGCCAGATAGAATATTAGACAGAATACATGAATAACTATGATACATTCACCTGTGGTTGTATTTTGTCTGTGATTTTCTTGATGGGGGGGGCGCTCGGGTGACGTTTTGGACCTTCTGACTCCCTTGAGGCATGTTCAGGATCCTGGGACCACACTGCCCTCTTGTGTCTGTTTGGAGGAAAAGTGAGTGTTATATGATTACACGTTTGAACTTCAATCATGTGATCAAATTTATAGAAGAATTCTTAGAAAAGAAGCGCGAGCTCACTCTCTCTCTCACACACACACACACACACACACACACGCAGACCCTGCCTCCCAGAGGAGCCCTGCGGTCAGGTCTGTCCTGTGATGTTCATTCCTGTGCGCTCCAGCGCGTTCCTGCCGCAGATAAGCCGCATCCCGTGCCTGGGTTGCGGCAGCATGTGACTACTTTGTGATCCCGAGTTCTACACAAACCTTCAGCCTGATTGTGTGCTGCAGGTCCACACAGCCCGGGGAGGACAAGTGCATGGGCGGGGGCGGCGGGGCATGTCTATTCCTGCATTGTGCAAGTGATAGTCACGCTGAACAACGTGGCCGTAACTATCATAATGAGACATTGTCAAACACTTTTGCATGGTCCATTCATTTGTTGTTCCAATTAATCATTAAATATTATTAAATGTGCATGTAATAACTTTGCTGTATATAGTTTAGATTATTTGTGTTTTAATTTATGTTTTAATTTCCCAAAACGTCCTTCATGAAAAATTGTCCTTGTCGATATATGGTAATGACGGACTGCAACATGAAATATTATTTTTGCCCTATAAAACAATTTCAACATTCCTTGCATTTACAGTGGTGTGAAAAAGTGTTTGCCCCCTTCCTGATTTCTTTTTTTTTTCATGTTTGTCACACTTAAATGCTTCAGATCATCAAACAAACTTAAATATTAGTCAATGGCAACATAACTGAACACAAAATGCAGTTTTTAAATGAAACTCTTTCTTATTAAGGGAGGAAAAAAATCAAAACCTACATGGCCCTGTGTGGAAAAGTGATTGCTCCGGTTCATGCTGGAAAACCCTCCAGTGTGGCTGAATTACAACAATTCTGCAAAGACGAGTGGGCCAAAATTCCTCCACAGCGCTGTGAGAGACTCATTGCAAGTTATCATAAATGCTTGATTGCAGTTGTTGCTGCTAAGCGTGGCCCAACCAGTTATTAGGTTTTGGGGGGCAATCGCTTTTTCACACAGAGCCATGTAGGGTTTTTTTTTTCTCCCTTATTAATAAAAAGTGTCATTTAACAACCACATTTTGTGTTCAGTTGTGTTGTCGTTGACTAATATTTAAATTTTCTTAATGATCTGAAACATTTAAATGTGACAAACATGTACACAAAAAAAAGAAATCAGGAAGCGGGCAAACACTTTTTCACACCACTATATATTAGTTTGTTATTTTTTATTTTTAAATATTCAATCATTCATTAATCATTGTAAAATAGTGCATCAACAGCATTGTTACCTTACCCCACCCTTTTGATTTATTTTTTGTTTTCCGCCATTACTGTTGTTTTTTACAATAAAAACAATGGAAGTTGATTGAGTACTTGTACATTTTCTAAATCATTAATAATGGTACGTTTTACTTGGCAGTATATTGTAAAGAACGCAACATAATATTATTTTTTCCTACAGAACAATTGCAACACCAAATAGATTTATTTTATTAATGCTTATTTCTCCGTTGGGTGGCTGGGCTCTCAATTAGAGATGAGACTCGGAATAGAACCGCTGCTCCTCTGCATTGAGAGGAGCCAGATGAGGCAGGATGCCTCCCGGACGCCTCCCTGGGGAGGTGCTCAGGCCACGTCCGACCAGTAGAAGGACTCGGCGAAGACCCAGGACACGTTGGAGAGACTATGTCTCCCAACTGGCCTGGGAACGCTTCGGGATCTGTCGGGAGGAGCTGGACGAAGTGGCTGGGGAGAGGGAAGTCTGGGCTTGCCTGCTTAGGCTGCTGCCTCTGCGACCCGACTTCGAATAAACAGTAAAAGATGGGATGGATGGATGCTTATTTAAATATGCTGAGTGCTTATTTATGCTTAATAAAAGATCCATATAATACTCGCTTTTTTAATTTAAAATCAGCTGGGAAGAGGTCAGGATTATGCTCTTTATTGACTTCTCTGCCATTGCTACATAGCACACATGTATTTCTAATATGTGTGTGTGTGTGTGTGTGTGTGTGTGTGTGTGTGTGTGTGTGTGTGTGTGTGTGTGTGTGTGTGCGTGTGTGTGTGTGTGAGAACATGAAGCCGGCCGGATGAGACGACGCAAAGGGGTTCTACGCAAGCATAGTCACACATTTATGCCTGAGGTGTATTGGAGCAGAGGTCAGCTGGTCTCAAGACAGAATGAAAGAAAGAATCTGGAATATTATCCAAAGCATGTGATGTTGTACCAGAGCACACACATATTTCTGAGTGTGTGCGTGTGTGTGCGCCAGTCTCATAACGAGTTCACACATTTTGTCATAGGACGGCCCCTAAAACAGCTCAATGAGTTTGGAGCAAACAGGAGACTGCTGGCTGGGTGAAGAGAGAGAGGAGTGGAAGGAGGTTGGAAGGCACACTGGCAGAACAAATTCTCATCAGGTTTTCAAAACAAGGTAATAATAGTTTGTTGCACACGAGTAAAAAAAAAAAATGTTGCCATGAATTCTATTGTACTTCTGGATGCATCATAAAGTTTATGATGGCATGCGCCTGACAACCTGTGAGGACATCAGCTTCTCTTCTCTCCATCTGTTCAACAGGTGTTACCGTGACCACAGCTGAGCCTAATTTTACAAACACGTCATCATGAGGAGCCTGCTTCTGGCCGTGCTTCTTTTGCAGCTTCTCGGGACCTGCTTCTGTCAATTCCCTCGCCCTTGTGCCAACTCAGAGGGCTTACGGACCAAAGAGTGTTGCCCGGTATGGGATGGAGACGGCTCAGCCTGCGGTGCTCTGTCAGGCCGTGGTTTCTGCACAGAGGTGGAAGTGTCAGACGAACCCCACGGCCCACAGTACCCTCACAGTGGGATTGATGACAGGGAGCGCTGGCCTTTAGCTTTCTACAACCGCACGTGTCGCTGCGCTGGAAACTATGGTGGTTTTAACTGCGGAGAGTGCAGGTTTGGCTACTGGGGAGCAAACTGCGCTGAGTATAGGGAATCAGTGCGCCGAAACATCATGACCCTGTCAGCCGCAGAGCAACAGAAGTTCATTTCCTACCTGAACCTGGCCAAGAACACCATCAGCCGTGACTATGTCATCGCCACGGCAACCAGATCAGAGATGGGTGAAAATGGTGAGAACCCCATGTTCTCTGACATCAACACCTATGATCTGTTCGTCTGGATGCACTACTATGTGTCGCGGGACGCCTTCCTGGGAGGGCCGGGGAACGTTTGGACAGACATCGACTTTGCCCATGAATCAGCAGCCTTTCTGCCGTGGCATCGCGTCTACCTGCTTCACTGGGAGAATGAGATAAGGAAGCTTACAGGAGATTTTAACTTCACCATCCCATATTGGGACTGGAGGGACGCCCAATCCTGCGAGGTGTGCACTGACAGTTTGATGGGGGGGCGCAGCTCCTTCAACCCCAACCTCATCAGCCCTGCCTCAGTCTTCTCGTCATGGAAGGCAAGAATATTTCATTAACTTTCCCATATTAAGTGTGCAGAATGAAAATCTCTACCACTGGCTGAAAACAAAGTCGTGCTTTGTTTTGTGGATGTATTTAGTTCCAACCAAAACAAATTTAAATGTTTTCCACTTATTCAACTAATTAAAAAGAGAGGAGCAATTGAACTATTAAACCGTTTCAACTCTAATTAGATTTGCTTCCTCCCAAGGGAATAAACCTATGGATATACAAAAAAAAATCCTTATATTGAGCTGAATATGATAAAAGTCTGAAAAAGACAAGCAGGATCTCGGCATCCATTCATATCGGGAGACGATGCTTAAAAACAGCGTATCACAGGAGGAGTCATGATGCCAATCTTAAGATAAATAAGATACCCTCTTATATTGCAATCTACGACCAGCTGCTATTTCACTGATGAAAAAAACATTCATTTTCTATGTTTTAAAAAAAATATTTTTCCAAAAACAGTTCTTGAAAAAGAGAGGTCGTCTTATATTCAAAGTCGTCATATACTGTATGCAGGATGTACAATGCAGCAAACATGAATCAAATTGCCGTGTGCCAAGAAATTTACATGAGCAGTAAAACAGCTGACAGTATTTTACGAACTAACGCAATAAAAATGCACCATCAGTTTGGCGAAGACTGCTTTCGAGGGAAGTGAGTGCATGAATGAAATATAGAGTACAACATACCTATTTATATATATTTACACACATTTTTGTGATTCAGCATTCGCAACCCTCCAAATTCGCAGATTTTTGGTAAAAAAATTATTTGTTTAATTCTTAAATTTTGATTTTTTTTTCTCTCTGAAATGAATTTCATTCACCCTATGTCGGTAATTTATATACACGTGATAATGCAGACAAAATGCACAACATACGTGTATAGGACATACGTGTGCCACGTTAAGGATGTGATGCCAGTGCAAGATGGCAGAGCACTTTTTAGTGGTGGACTCTGAACATAAACCCCGCGAATGGCGGGGATTTACTGTGCATTGACAAATATCTACCTTAAAAAAGGCTTCATTACCTTTGTGTATGTCTGTTGGAGTGTAGGTCATCTGCACTCAGCCTGAAGAATACAACAGTCGGGAGGCATTGTGCAATGCTACAGGGGAAGGGCCGCTGTTGCGTAACCCTGGCAACCACGATACGAATCGTGTGCAACGACTCCCAACATCAGCTGATGTTGACTTGACTGTGGGCCTCCCCCAATACGAGACCGGATCCATGGACAGATTCACCAACATGAGCTTCAGGAACGTCCTTGAGGGTAAGAATGGTGGACACACACACACACACACACACACATACACAAACACGTTATTACAGTTGTATTACTGTACTTGCATACCGAACAAATGAATGTGAACGTAATCCCTGGGCTAATCTCTCAAATCTAGAGAAGGATTTTTGGCCCATTTGCAAGCCCACATGCATTATAGTGGGCATGGGCCACTTACCGGTTTCAAGGTATACCACGGAATGAAAAAGTCAGTGGTTTCAAAACCACTAAAATTGTCCGTCATATCGTTCCTGCGGTATGGGAGAAAGTGGAGGTCCAGCGCGGCCACAATGTGGAAATACTTTGTCACGTCCTGCGTTACTCCTCACAGCCCTCGAACTGGGCTTCGATGTGCTGAAAACGGCTGTGTTTCCAAAGGTCAGGCAACTTAACTGTAGCGGCATCGATGTTACCAAGGTTGGCTGCCTCATTAGCATCACGTGACGCCGGTGAAACGACACGTGTGCCCTCGTAGAGTTATGCATCCCGTAGTGTGTGGATTTGGTGTGCACTTCACCTGGCTTTGCAGCTATCAAACTAATGTGTAAGCACATGACACTATTTAAGTACATTTTCGACATATTAACATGGCTATCATAACCTAATAAGTCGTAAATGTCATTGCTCAATCGCTTGCAGTGTAAACACATATTGACGCCACACGTTGCAGCGTAAAACCTACAGCAAATGACAGTGAAAACATTGTACTCACATGAACGATTCCTACAAAAGGGATGCACAATTAGAAGACTTACTCCATTCACAACAGGTTTCCTTGTTGTATACATGCGCAGTAAGCGCTAGGTGGCAGGACTCTATGAAGGCACACGTGTCGTCATTCCCTAGTACCGGTGCGCTACTGACATCACCGTCGATCGACACATTAGAACAAGAAACAACCACTTAGAAACAGTTACTAACAAGTAAATTAATCAAAACTCTGCAAACACACAATCCAACAACTCCAAAAATACTTGTGGACAAGTTGTGATCTGCACATTCACCACACTATGAAATCATAATTTATTACGAGGTGACTTTCTTGAGCCGCTCATGGCATTTTTCTGTTTTTCTTTTTTAAAAAGAAAATATTTATGGTTTTTTGACAAGAGTTACAGGACTAGCCGCAGTAGACAGCAGTAACAACAGCATTTTATTTATTTAGAAAAAATTGAGTTTTTTTTTTTTGGTTATTTATTTGAAATATATATTTTCCACTCCCGCACGTTCTATTTATAATGTTTAAAAATGACTGTTCAACAGAATGTTTTTCTCTTCCTTTCAGTAGAGATATTTCAAAATAACACATTTTAGAGCTGTAATTATCATACCGTGAAACCGTGTTATTTTTGCCCAAGGTTATCATACTGTCAGAATCTCATTCAGATCCATGCCTAGCGTAGATATTCTCATTATGGTGACAATATCCATCCTTCTACCCATCCAATCCATTTTCTGCACCACATATCCTGTGCATCAGAGTCACTGAGGCTCATGATAAGCAGGGTACACCTTGGACTAATTACTGTACTTGTCAATCACATGACTGATATTCACATTACACCATCCATCTATATAAATATATATCCCGTGCCACAGCTGCCATGGGACACTGACAAAGAATAAGTAATAACTGTATACATTACAGGATACTTCATATCTCTCGGTACCAGTCTTTTGTTAAAAATAGTTTCTCTTCATTGCAGTACAAACGCACCACAATGTAATTGTTCCTGCTGCCAGTAGAGGCCACTGTTGCTCAGCAAAAGTTATATTACCACCATTGCAAGCAGAAGCAGTAACATTTTACTGTATAACAGATTTCTATTTGCTGTCACCAGTGTCTAGAATTAAGGTATCACAGTTGAGTCGCCTAAAAGTATGTTTTGTAGCAAGTCCAGCTTGACATAGTAGACGTATTTGATGAATGGTGAAAAACCATGAATAATGCATGCGCCCATCAAAAGCCTGAAAAATGTCTATTTTTGACACTCTAAACCCAAAATAAATTCATTATTATGTGTTATTAACATTTAATTATTCATTTAAACACATTTTAAATTCTGTTTTACACAATTACAGGCATACAGTACATAGAATTGTACTTTAAAAAAATAACAACAACATGCGGTTACACAAAGCTGTCAGTTGTCAAAGCATCTTCTTGCTGAAAAAATGTTGAGTGAATTGACATGTGAGCCAGCTCCGTCTGTGGGATTCATAGCTGAAGCACTCTTTTTTTTCCCATGCAGTTCATCAAAACAACTTTCAAGTTCCGTGGCCATAAAAAAAAACAAATTATTTACAATTTAAAGCAGAAGGGAAAAAAATCATTGAATATGTGGGGGCGCAGATTCCAAACTGCAAATATTTTCTAGTGACAAAAGTGAGAAATACCAGTCTCAGTCAGGGGTTTCACTAGGCCCCTTAGGCTTTCTTAAGTCTTAAAAGGGACTGTATGCACAAGATTCCCCACTGCCCCAGATGGCGCCAACATTTTAATGTTCTGCAAGCATTTTATTCCTCCCTCTTCCTGCTTTGAGAAGGTCCTCTTTTTGGCTTTAATTACACCAGCGTAAAACACGCACACGCATTAGTCATGTTTGCTGTCAGCTAACGATAGCAATTTGGCTAAGTTTAGCTACTTACATTATCTATCATTGGACGTATAGCCTATCGTAACATCCAAATGAATGTATTGTTGGTTGCCGCTCTGAGATTGTGTGTGTGTGTGTGTGTGTGTGTGTGTGTGTGTATGCAATACGACTTGTACGTGAATACCACACTGCTGTGAGTGAAAGCCATGAATGGCTGTCATTTTATTGGGGCCGAACAAACTTTAAGATAATTTTTATGCAGTTTAACTCCTAATTGTGAAAAACATACATTGTTTTGTACCACCTGTTTTTTTAAACCACTCTTGGTAACATACGCCAGCCGGCGGTGGTGTTTTTTGGAGGCCTTGAGCGTACAGTCCCTTTAATTCATCTCAACAAGAAATTTACCATAATGACACAGCAGCGCCTCAGCATCAGTCCGCCCAAGTGTGGAAGAAGCTCTTAAGTCTAATCAGTGCTCACACGCTTTCCCTCAGGTTTTGCCAGTCCTGAGACCGGTATGGCCGTTCAAGGCCAAAGCACGATGCACAATGCCTTGCATGTCTTCATGAATGGCTCCATGTCCTCTGTACAAGGTTCAGCCAATGACCCCATATTTCTCCTGCACCACGCTTTTATAGACAGGTAACACTCATGCATATCATCACTCATCCACTACTGTTTTTTTTCACTCACTACTGCTCTCTACCTTCACTTGTACAGCATTTTTGAGCGCTGGCTCAGGACCCACCAGCCTACACGGACCTTCTATCCACTCAGCAACGCCCCCATTGGGCACAACGATGGTTACTACATGGTGCCATTCATGCCTCTTTATAGGAATGGAGACTATTTTCTCTCCAATAAGGCAATGGGATATGAATACGCCTATCTGTTAGACCCAGGTCAGTACGAGGCATCCAGTGCTTTCTTTTGCAATGCTGTAAAAGGTGTCATCCTGTCTTTGCTCCATTACAGGCCAGAGATTTGTGGAGGAGGTTCTGAACCCTTACCTCCAGCAGGCCCAGCAGATCTGGCAGTGGCTACTAGGAGCAGGCATCCTGGGGGCGCTCGTCGCGGTGGCCATCGCAGCAGTGGCCATTGCCGCAAGAAGAAAGTGGAGACGCAGCCAGAGGAGGAAGAGGGCGTCCATTTTTGGAGAGCGGCAGCCACTTCTTCAGAGCAGCTCAGAGGAAGGTTCAGCTTCCTATCAGACTACTCTGTAACACACACACACACGAGGCTATACAAATGCATGAATGTGGGGAACAGTGGGACATTTTTCCTGGATCAAATCAAATCTCACATCAGTTCACTTTTCCCATTATAAAAAAGTTGGACTTCAGCACCACATGTTTGTAATCCACCACAGTGCAAGTGAAATACTCCTTGATTGTAGCATATGCACTGCAGTTAAAACCTCAAATTTGACCAAAACTATTAACTGTAAAAAGTCAATGTTTGGATCGCAAACATTTACCCTTGTAAAATGTTTCGGAACAAATCAGCTGTAAAAAAAAAAAAAAAAAAAAAAAAAAAAAAGTATACAGAAGATATCTTTCACACAAGATAGTGTGTATTTGACAATTTGGATGCACTAACCTTCATGACTTGACAGCGTGGGAAATTCAGGAATATGTCCCCCATATATTAAGCGTTCAGCAGAAAACACAACTGATGTACTGTATGCCACATACACACCCACACTGCCAAACGTCTTTCATAAAGCTCCAGAGACGTTTTAATAAAGTGAGACAGCCCACCTTGGATGATGCATACGGAGTATTAACACTCATCAGTGGGTTTTAATGATCAGAAAATGTATAATTAATGATATAATTTATTATACTGACCGAAGCTCCAACACTTGGTGGTAGCACTGGTGCTAAAGGATCATAGTAATGCATGTGATCTTTCACTAACTCATGTGCCTGAGTTGCTGCATTAAAATCTGATCCGATCCAACTTCAGTTGCCTGTGGTCCTTCTGTTTGGAAAGAAGTACAAACTACACACATTGCGAATGCTCACACCCTTCAAAACAACCATCATGCAACAAAAATATAAACGCAACACTTTTTTTTGCCCATCCACGACCATCACCTCATGTTGCAGAACGACAATGCACACGTAAACAATCCCTGGAAGCTCTCCCAGTTCTTGCATGGCCAGCACACGCGTGTTTGGGATGCTCATTGAAGAGGAGTGGACGAGCATTCCACACGTCTCGATCGACAGCCTGACCAACTACGGCAGGGCTGTCAAACTTGTTTTAAATTGAGGGCCACATCACAGTGATGGCTGCCCTGAGAGGGCCACTTGTATCTGTCAATATATACGAGTATACTGTAAATATGAATATAACCTCATAATATTATTACACAGTTGGCCATGCATTTTGATGATTATATCTTTACTAACAAGTTGATGAATAACGTGCTTTGAAATGAGAAGCAAAAACTGCTCGGAATATCTTAAAAACCGCACGCCGTACAATTTTTCTGTCAAAATGAAGGCATAAATACATTTAGAAGGAAAAAGGTGGAGTGCATAATTGACACACATTATTTCCAGGCTTTCACGGGCCACATCTGGCCCCCGGGCCTTGAGTTTGACACCTGTGAACTTCGGGAATTAGATGTGTTGAACTACGTGAGATACAGTAAATGGTGGCCACACCAGATGCTGACTGATTTTCTGACCAACCTGGACGCCCCCAAAAGAGTAAAACTGCACATTTTGTGACCTTTTATTGTGGCCAGCCTAAGGCACATAACCTGTGAGGTATATGAAGTACAGTAAATATTAAAAAAAAGTGCTCACTAACACAGATTTAGGCAGTATTGTAACAATATTTGAGATATTTTGGGTTAATAGAAAAGGTTTTAGACGTCAGATCTTTGAGCTCAGCTCATGAAAGTTGGGGGCAAAAACAACTGTCACGTTTATATTTTTGTCAAGTGTATGTAGAAATTTTTGCTTGAAGAAATGCGGCAATTGTCATCAATATGAAATTCAGTGCCCTCTTTTCGTAAGACTGTAAATCAACTGATGCAAAATACAGTTAAAATAAATAATGCATACAAGAACTAATGTGTAAAGGTTTTGGTACAGTTCAGTCAGTTTCCTTCTGTATTGTCCAACGTACAGTATGACACATACAGTGTGGAGATGCATGTAAAAAGTAAAAGCAGAATTTCCCCTTGTGTTAGGATAAAGGATTATTCTTCTTCATGTCAGAAAAAGTCAACACTGTTCCACTGAGCGATTAACTCCCATATTTTGACACTGGTGTTGAGGTACGCATGTCAATAGTCAAAAGTGAAGAGCAAAATCCAATGGCAGCTTCCAAAAAGAAGAGCATCTTCCATGAGGTGGCGTCCAGTGGGATCCACTCCTCATTTACTGGTGAACTTTCACAGCCCACTGCTGTTCTGATCATCTCAACAGGAATAACAAGTAGTACAATCAGTCTGTAAATAGTTTAGAGTCGCAAACACTGGCTATATTTCATCTAGCCATGTAATTCCAATGACATTAGTCCATTGTCCAACATGTGAATACATCCAATCCAGCCGCCATGCTTTCCTTGCTGCAATCAGCTGAAAGATTCCTTGTTAAATTCAAAAGTGGTTCCAGGGAAGTGAGCAGAGTTACATAGTCTGTGTAGAGTCCTGGAGATGCCTTTAGGTCCACAGCAAAACACACCCACTCGCTTACTGAAAAGCCACACACACACAGTGTGTCAGTCACCTATGAATTGTTTGAACAGAATGATAATGCATCATACTCACTGCCTGTTTGTCCTTCCAATGTCATCTAAAAGTAACTTCCACCTGGGTCGACCAACGAGCAGCCTTGAAGCAAGTGGTCGATACTTCTCCTCAGATATACACTTGGAAGAGATATCACAGTGGGGAAAAGCATGACAAAACAGTTTGACATGATCATCTTGATCATCATCAAACTTGCCCTTGACTTCAAGGGAGACGTATCAGCTTGAGAAAAGTGAAGAAAAACGTCCTTTTCAAACGTGCTCAGTGAGCTTCAGGGTCAGAATGATTGATTTTCATTACTAGGGTGAGCTGAAAACGCCACACAATATTTTTTTCCACAAGTCGGGGGAGGCCCCATCCGTATTATGTTCTGAGTGAAGCTCACTGTACCACACTTTGAAAACCTTGCCCCAGATCAATATTTGATTAAAAAAAAGTACTAGTCATGTTAAAAATCTCAAAATGGAATAAGCCTATGTCAGCTGTCATTTCCTGCTTCTAAAAGTCACTAAATCCACTAAAATTGTTTTCATTTTTTCTGATTTTAATGGCGATTTTAGATTTGCCACAAACAGCACTCTTAACAGGCACACACTAATGTCAGACTTTTTCTATGCTGTGATTGGTTGATCATAGCAAAACAAATCAAAGTTCGACAAGCAGAAGGTGGCAGTAATGCACACCAAAAGTCGCTTGCCGGTCACCAACTATCAACAGAAGAACAAGCGTCTGTCTCCCTTTGTACACAATCGCCCACAATCGCTGACGGAGGAGAAGAAGAAAATGATTTGGTTTCAGACGTTGTTGAATTAGATAAAGGGTTATCTGGGTTTCTTGCATTAGTAATACAGTTACAGAATGTTAATACTGTATGTCAGTGGTTCCCAAACCTTTAAGTCATGCACCCCTTCAGCCATTTGACCTCAAGCCAATGTACCCCCTACTCCTGCACACTTAAAAAACATAAAACCTTTTTATTTTCATTAACTTGAAATATTGAAAAGAATTATTTGCTTCATTAACTTTATAGTAATTCTGTGTATTCTTCATGGTCACATTTATCAAGTTTCACGTGAACACTGACAAATAGATAAGTAATTATCCTGCATATTTTTTATTCCAGTCTGATGTTGGAACCCTTCCGTTAGAATGGGTTGAATTTGAGCTTCACTTTTGTTGTCCACTCACAATGGCAATGATTTAAATCTGCATATTCATTTAACACCAAATTGAAGGGAAAAATTTAACAATCATAATAAAGCAGTAATCAAAATACAAAAATACATACAACCAACGATAAAGCCTCATTTTCACAGGAATCCCCACTAACAGTGACAGGTTTTCACCACTGCGCCATGCGGGGATTGGAACACAAATATAAATGAAATCATCAAGATTAAACACTCTTGTTGCACAAAATAATCATCAAACTTACTTCTTTGTTCATATAATGCACACACCAATGAACAATGATGAATGAACAACTCTGTCTCCTTTCTGCTCCGTTCTCCTCGCGCCATGAGGCGTTCAGGTGCACTCGTAATTTTGAGTACCGCATTTTCACAACCATAAGGCCAACTAATAAGTCTTAAATTTTCTCCATAATGGACGAGGCGCCTTATAATGCAGCGTGCTTTATGTGTGCACCGAGTTCCAAAATCTGTAAATGTTGTGTGACTTTAATGAGCGCTCCGCTTGACTGACTGGGAGCATTTCCTGCCGACACGCTGCTTATATAGAGGAAAGGCGGACATGACTGAGGACAGCATGCGAACGTTAAAGGGGGAAGGCTATGCTGCAGATCAAGAAATCAACTGACACTAATAAGTTACATGTTGTGCAAAATTTTTAAAAACATTCTCCCCGTCGGGGAATCGAACCCCGGTCTCCCGCGTGACAGGCGGGGATACTCACCACTATACTAACGAGGAGAGATACAAACTGTTTTTACAACAAGAAAAATATACACGTCACAACAAACATGTAGCGTGCTGCACTGCATAACATATTGCTACAGTTGGAGCAAAAGAAGAGAGAGTGCTCGAGTTGGAGCGAAAGGAGAGCGCGAGAGAGCAAACCAGGAGGAAGGAAGGAAAGAAAGAACGAGGGGGGAGGGGTGTGTGCGAGCTGCGTGTGCGTCACTGACCTGCAGGTTGTCTGCCTGACTGACATAAAGCTTCAAGTTGAAGTAGTCCGGTCTGTTCTCATGCCATAGCTAAATGAGAGAAAAGAATCTTGTTCAATTCAACTGCTGTCACATTTCAGAACTAACAGCCAAATCATTATATTTAGTATGAAGAGGCTTCATTTATTTTTGCACGGCACCCACCAACCACAAGGTGGTGCTAGTACACTGTCTAATCGTCTTTCTCCTGCAATACCAACAGTGCAAGTCCTCAATTTTTTTTCAAATATATGCCAAATAAGGGCTCTACTTTCATATCATTCTACATTTTCTGCACATATATTTTACTATAATGACTTACAAACAACAGGTCCCTCTTTTGTCACTTGACCTCACCTCTAACCTTTATATTTCTCAATTTAAAACCTGAAAAAAAATAAACACAGAAGCCAAAGGCAAGTGGATCTCTGACTGAAATACTTTTATGTGTTAACTGTTCTATGATTTTGGATTACAGTTGAAAGCAACTCTTGGCAAGCTTTGCAAAAATAGGGCCCTATGATTTCCACATTTATGTTGCATTGCAAGAATGCAGGGTTTCCGCTACTTGTAATTGATCGTGGTGGTGCGCCACTACAAAATAAAAGCCGCCACACCTTAAATATGAGGGGGGTTTTTTTAACTTGAAAACAATTTTCAGTAATATATTGTACAGTATAAATGGATATATATGCTATGTAGATACATATATACTGTAGATTATTATTTACGCACATATTGACCACAGTTACTTTGAAAGCGATTTAAAATGTTTCAGTGCGCTTTATTTTGATAAGCATGCACAGGAATCGCCTGTCTGCCCTGCTGGCACGCACATACTAAGCCTATCTATGCCAGCGTGTGATCGCTCACATTTCAATCTCATTCGACTTTCTGGCATTTTTGTTTACACATTACTGCTTTCATTATTGCATAACAGCTGGCCACTGATGCCTGGCTAGCATCGAGCTAGCTCGGAGCTATATGTGGCTATAATACCTTCGCGGGATACATCAATCATCGACCATCATCACAACTTACTTTTTTTAAAATGCCACTTAACAATCTCGCTCTCTTGTTATCATTGCAATACTTGTGGCTTGTCTTCAAAACACTAGTTTTGCGTCCAAGTTGTTCAACATAAACAGTGTGTTCAGATCTAAGATAATGACGCTATCACAGGTGTCCCCAACAGGTAGCTTGTAAGCTAGCAGTAGCTCGCCAACTGATGTTGAGTAGTTCACCAAAGAATATTTGCTTCACCTCTTAGTATTCTTATAAGTGTTCTACTCAAACATGACACCTGTATTTAATGACAAATGAGCATGCTTTGAAAATTAAGTGCAATTTAAATGTTGGCAGTCACATAAAACTAATAGCTCACCTCTCCTTTGTTTTTGACAAAGTAATTTTAATAGTGCTGCAAGTTGGATACACCTGTGCTATCATAACCCTGGACTTTTTTCACTATTGATGTTTGTTCAGTAATGTGTCAAACGGCTATTATAGTGCTGATAATTCAGCAAACAAAATAAGTGGACCTAACATTCAACATGTCATCAAGTGTCATCCAACCTTATGATGTACGGCACACAGCAGCTCAGCAAACCAGTAGAAGGACTGGAGCTCCCTGCAGACCCACACGAAATACAGCCTCTTCAACCTGAACCCCTTCCAGCCGTCACTGAGTCCACCCAATGTGACAGGAGAGACAGGCGGGACCATTCAAATGACTGCTGAAATCAGTCTCCAACATTTCATGTGATATGCAGTTGAAAGCACTCACAGCAGAGCATGCAGCACACAGGCAAACGGCGTGACTCCTATTCCACCGGCAACACAAAGGCTGACATCGTAGTTGAACACTTCCTCTGAGGGACTTCCGAATGGACCGTCCACATACAGCCTGAACATGCAAGAGTAGAAAGTACAAATATAAACACGGAAATTATTTTACTTCCTGTTCTGGGTTAAGTACACATGCTCAGATAAACATCTTACATTTAAAATCCTGCTAACTCTGTGTGTGTGTGTGTGTGTGTGTGTGTGTGTGTGTGTGTGTATTGACAAACAATCTCCCAAACCTGCAGTACACACGACGTTTCCATCACTATACAAAACACATTCATACATATATCAAGTCTATACGCACATGTATAAAACAACCTGCAAAGAACAGTTAATAGTTTCTTGGTTAAAACATTTTTTTGTTCTTAATATCTCATCATCATAGTATCTCAAGTGTACAGTGTAATGTTTTTGCCCCTCAGTCACAGAACATGAATTCTATGCCAAAAATCAACATAACAGCCCAATACTTTTAACAGCCAATGCGCAAATGCCGCACAATTGGCAACATAGCATAGCAATAGCTGGTTTAACACACTTGTTCACAGACTAGCCAGTTAAATAAATGCTCGACTGAAATATACAATACATTCAATATCCCTCCAAATGTTTAGATTTCTATCGTTACAGATGTCTTGCGATACAAAGTGTAGCGAGGAAATCGACCGTGATGGCGTCGACTAGCACGCTAAGCTAGGAGGCTAACACAATTTCACTCACCGCAGCTTTCACTCACGAAGCACAGGACCAAAAACACAGCGACCTTCAATAATACACAATAATACTTCTTGCGGAAGTATCCTTTCAGACTAAATACTCGAACCCAAGTGTTATTGAATCAACATTCTGTACACTAATTGGCATCAGAAAACCTCCTGCATGCTCCTCCCTTAACGTCTGCTTCAAACTGTGCATGGATTGGAAAGTCCAATGGAAGCTACGCGGCGCCATCACTGTGCGTGGCGGATGCATGCGCACCCTGCTGGCGAACAAGAGAATTACATAAGTGTGTATACTGTACTGTAACTCCAAATACTGTCTGTCTAATCCTAATGTCTTGTCTATATGGTCGCAAGATGGATTTTTCCAGCCTTTGGAGGAACTTTTTTATCCAGGTAATCTTGGTGGAAACGCAGTGAGGTTTTTCAAGAACCCAAGGAATTTGAAAAATTCCCCAAAATGTTCCTGCGATGAAAAAGGGGCTATTCTCCATGAAACAAGAAGTTGCCAACTGGCACAGGAAAAAACACAGGAAGACTGCTTTACTTTACTGTCACAGAACTCTCACTCCCTGCGGGCCTTTCTATCTTTGTCTCTCACACACTCGGAGCAGGAAGAGCATAGGGTCAAAGGTGAAGAGGCCAAAACCTCTCACCCCTATGTGATTCTAAGCTTTCATGAGAAATCATGTCAGCCGCATCCCCCATTCCCCACCACATACTTGGGGTATCTCCTCTGATGCACCACAGGGAGGATGTCCAAGTCTCTCCTCAAGTCAGGAAGTAACAGCTGCGTGAAACGCTCTGAGGAGGATGACGGTGAAACAGTTATTTTAGCAAACAAAATAAACCCTCAATCATTTTTATTGAAATGTGCCACATCCAAAATATACTGCAATGTTTGCCTGAGGAGGTATATAAGCACATGTACAAGTGTCCGCACATTCTAGTTCTATGTTTTTGTCTTATGCTTTAACATGTCATCACATCTGATTCAAGGGCCAACGCAAACAAGCTGACTTCCCCTCTTGTGTTCCCAAAGCAAGTGTGCACATGCAGTGTACACTCGCACGTGGAAACCACAACACAAGTTTGCATTTGTCACAGTCTCCCAAAGGAAACAGCCTCCTCCTGCGGGGCCCTTCTGTATGTGAAAATCCATTGTATGATTGAACATTAAGTCCTGTAGGATGCATCAAGCACAGAAAAAAACGTAATATAGGGCAAACTCTAAAGTCGAAGCCCCTGAGGTAGTATCTTTCAAGTCATTCATTTTTTTGAGCTGGAGGCTATCCCAGCTGACTTTGTGTGAGAAGCCGGGGACTGATCGTCAATCAAACATATTGCATTGTAGAAAAGTTGTACACGTCCTGGCTGCTCAGTACTACATGACTACGGTAACAACATGTTCACAATTATTATGAAAAAAGATCAATTTTTTTTGGGGGGGTTGTAACAATAATACACTGAGACCCGCTAGCTTCAAGGCAGATTAGCCAAACATCTAACACACCAACAGGAAGAAGGTGTATATCTTTTTATCTATACTACATGTGTGTGTGTGGGTGGGTGTGGGTGTGTGTGTGTGTCACTCACCAGTCCAGTCTCCCACAACCCGAAGATGGATGCCAAAAGTTTCCTTGTTCTCTGTGGGACACTACAGAGTTAATAAGCAGAGAGTGAGTCACAAAGAGTTAGGGGATACTTTGAAACACACACATATCCCCAAATAAATAACATGTGCAAAGATATAACATACTAGCGCCATGTTTTTCTCTTAACCTGATGAATTACACACACATTCAGACATGGAGACATACAGTACATCAAGCGGTTTATTTAGAATAGATCATGTTAAAATATTTGCAAGCACAATGAAATCTTGAACACAAATGGCCATATCACAACTTGCACTGGAATGGTTCAGCATGTCCAAAAGTAATCGGAAGAAGCAGAGCATGGATACACAGTTACAGTTATCCTGTTGGCAGACGCCATTACTGGCCTCAGGGGTCTGTCTGCTGTCTGTCTGAGTGATTCTTCACCCTCCTCCTATAAGCTTCGTAACACACCGCACATGCAGCGTGTGTGTTCAGATCTCAGATCAACAATGTGAGGTGTAATATCCAGCTGTCAATCAAGTGACTTAGCGGCAGAGGGGGCAAAATGATGAAAGAGACAAAGTGCGTGCGCTTCTTGAAAAAAAAAAAACACTATAAAGACATACCTGAGTGAGAACATAGGATACTATATGGCAGGGGTGTCCAGAATGCTGCCTGGGGGGCCATTTGCGGCACGCAGCTGTGATTTTATCGGCTCGCAGCACAGTCTAAAAATGGAATTTAACAAGGAAACTAAAAAAAAAAAAAAAAAAAAAAAAAAACAGCAGCAGCAAAAATGGGAAAATCAATCAGAAGTCGAAATATTAAGAGAAGAGTTGTAATCTAGCAAGGGAAAAAAGCCATAATTTCACAAGAATAAAGTAATAGTATGAGGAAAAATGTCATTTTACTCGCATGAAGTTGAAATATTAAAGAAAAAAGTTCAATTTTTTTTTTAAGCCAAAAACAATGACTAAAGTTGTAATTTTTGGACATTTGTAACATGAGAATAAAGTCAAAATATTAGAAAGAAAGTTAAAATATTTTGAAAATTATTGAAAAAGTTGCAATTTTATGAGAATAAACTTGTAAAATGAGGAAAAAATATCATTTTGGTAACAATGTTGAAATAAAGAAAAAATACATTATTGTTTTAAAAGACATAAAGTTATTACTACGGGAAGAAAATTTACAAGAGGAAAGCTGAAATTAAATAGTTGGAAAATTAAAAAAAGAAACAGCAGAAATGGAAAAAAAAAAACAGCTGTAATTTTATGACAATATAGTCAAAATATTAAGAAATCGAATGAAGAACAAAATCGGTAATTTTGAAAGTATAAACTCGTATTATTATGGAAAACACGTCATTTTTAGTAGCATTTCACCTGTATTACAAAGGTGAAATGCATTTTTTTCTTGAGCTACAAACTGTATATAGCTTCTTAGCATATCTCTATGTGTTGTTTTAGTAAATATCAAAGCGGCCCTTGCATCCTTTCATTTTTCAGGAGGTGGCCCTCGCAGGAAAAAGTTTGGACACCCCTGCTATATGGATACTATATGTACGTTGCATGTCAGGAATGTGTTGTAAGGATCTGTAATGTTTTGTGCTCACTTACCGCCGTTAGTGTGAAAGGATGGTTCTCAAAAGAAGACACACTGGGACAGTTGAGAACAACATACTGGAGATACGATGAAGAGACAAAAAAAAAAAACAAACATCGTCAGATGTTAATGATTTGGGACTGGAGCACATATGAGACGCAACCAAACACACACACTTACTTGCCCAGGACGAGCTTTAAAGTTCTTCTTCAACATCCCCAACTCAATGACATCACACGGGTGCCTGATGACAGTCGTTATGGTAACGGGTTTGCTGCTTCTGATGTAGCGGTAGAGACGCTCCGCACAGTAGAAACACAGAGGACCGGACACCCAGATCCATGTCTATGCAAGTGCACACAGAAATCGACAATCATTTTATTATTGAATGTCTGTGGGACACAGCGCTTAACCACAAAGCCCCTCTATGGACTGACTACCATTGCTCCTTGCAGTGGAAATGATTCTGCCCTACAAATTCTGCCTATGAACAAGTGGCCATGCAAAAGGTTGAGATGACCAGGACTAGAAGTCAACGCTGTGTTGTTTATACTTTATTTTTGCTTGGTGGTGTGTATATTCAGTGGTTTTCTACAATGGTTTAGTATACAGAAGTGTGAAGAATTCAGGGGAGGTGCAGCAGCTTCACAAAAACGAAGAAAAACATATTTTTTTTAAAAACCTGCTAAGCTACCTTCAGTTAGAAGGCAGAACGAATTGATTTAGAAATCCTACAGTGACAGTGAATAGAGTCTGGGTGAGTTAGCGAGCTGTCTTGAGTGGAAGGTCGGACTTGCCTGTTCCGCAAAGGTAGCTCTCTTTTAAAGTAGCTGTATCAGCATGGTAACTTAGGCTAAAACTCATAACCTGGTCCGGGCCAGGTTATGTCCGGGCTATCAGCTTAAAATGGGCTATGAAAGTGCCACTGTTTCACTGTTTAACACATTTGGAGATGGCGTCACCGTTGATTGAAAACCGAAAGATGCCCTGAGGGAAAAAAGAGAAAAAAAGAACTGAAAAAAAGATTGCGTCGCTAGCATTCCCTGATGATATTATCCATCTATAAGCAAGACAGATTTTCAGACAAGAGAACATGTAGATGTGCTCATTTTGAGCCAAGCACCAAGAATAAATTGCAATATGAAATAATTAGGCCACTGTTAGCAGACGTATATGTCACGGCAGTCCTCGCATGAGTACTCAGCCTGTTAGTCTTCTTATATTAAAATATTTGCTGGAGGAATGAACACTCTGAGGCATCAATCGACTGGAAGAAAACAATTGCTTATTCTAACAAGGAAAAACCTGTCACAAATTAAAAAGGTCGCCACATAACACATCAACCCTGCCGTGTACTGGTCACAACGAGATACAGCATTTGAAAACAATACCGACATATTTCAAAGATGAAAAACGTTGAGCGTTGATAAATGAAAAGACTAGTAGGGTATAGTTAGTATAATAATCAGTGTTAACTTGCGAATTTACACGCTCCCTCACTCTGTTGGTGGTGACAGTGTTGCTTTTGGCAGTAATAATTTATTTAACTCCTCATAACGCTACATAATAATTACTGGCTCATCTTGTGGAAACTGGGATCGCTTCATTTTTGCGCGGAAGTAGAATAATATGACGTCAAACGCCCCCCTTTTATGTGTACGCGTCCTGAGCACAAAGCCGAGAAACGGACTTGGCAAAGTTAATTGAGAACCAATACCATGCAATACCAATATTATAATATTATAGATTCCCCAATACTTTCATTGGGGAATCTAGGTTTTGTTGAGTTGCATCTTGAGTACAAAGCCTGGGTCGGTTGAGCCACTTTCGCAGAATACCCCCACCATCAGGAGAGTATAAATATCAACAATTAAATGTTGGATTAGCTGATGACGGCTATGTTGCAGCAAACCAGCTGCTGTCTATATTTAATTACAATGACAAACGTGACCTCTGAATGAAACACCCAAGCCCACGAGGTGTCGATGACCTATGCTGAAACAATGTGTGTCTGTTACCTATTCTCTTTTTTTGGCAGGTACCTGTTGCAGACTAATTGCCCACAGCTCCTCTCAAGCCTGCGGAGCACTAATGGCTTTAAGAGGGATTTTATGGAACCACCTTGTAGTTTAACGACCATGTGCAAACACATAATCACACACAGAGGGAAGTACATGCACAGAACAGACCTTGATGTTAAAAAAAAAAAAAGAGGATGACTGCCCCTCCCAAACAGCCGCACTCCTCTAATAAACAGGACCCAACAAAATACACAGCAACACACATGCAAAGACGATGTTTTACACACACACCTGGGGATAGTGGGGCTGGAAGTGAGCCTCCTCCCTGCATTGCCTCTCCTCTTCTTCACGTTGCTCCAGCTCCTCCCCTTGTTGCTCCGCGCTACTCTGATTGGCTCGTAAGCAGCCAGGGGGGTGGGCCTCTATGTTGGTCTGATATTTTAATGCTCCTCTTTTTGGAACATTGAGATAGATGATGATCAGTTACAGAAAGACAATTACGTTGAAAGAAGCTGTGCCGTTTTGGCAGCAAAATTAGTGTAGTGGAACCTTGGTTTTTGAACACCCCAGTTTTCGACGACATTTTTTGACAAAATTTGGCCTTGGTTCTCGTACACTGTCATGGTTTTTGTGCAAAATTGCACAACAAACTGTTGTATTTTACCCTCTGGTACTTTGGATCTTGTGGTATTACTAAAGATGCGGACAGACTTCCCAGCATTGCTTGTTTATTCAGCCATCTTGGAGCACACACCCAACACCACAGCTCACGATACTTAGTTTATACAATACTACGGTAGCCATTTGGCAAACTCAAACAACAATATTATACAAACTAGTCCATTTACCCATGTATCATTCCGCGGGCTAGAGCGTCCAACGTGCCGGTGACGCGTCTTGTCACGTTCTTAATTCACTGCGTGAGTCCATTACAAAACGTGCTCTCAACTCCCACCCGGAAGTCATTGTCCTCCAGCTCCGTTGACCCCTGAATCTGTAGTTGTTTGCAAACAACCTTTTTTTTATTGAGTATGGCTGCAAAATAAGCCACCGTGGGGCCCGAAGAAACTTGCAAGCGCGAGCACAATTCAAGGAATAACCCGTAGCAAAGTACCAAGGATACCATCCGTATAGCTCTCTCCTCCCCTGCTCTCTGGTCTTCACCAAAAAAAGTCTTCAATCAAAGTAAAAGTGATGTTAAGTGTTCATTTATTCCTTTTCATTCATCATTTATATGTATTTTGCATTGTTTTCTGCATGTAAAATTAGAACTTCTCCGAATTAAACGTCTTTGTTTCAATTCTTGTACTGTATGATTTAGTTTTGCATGGACAATTGGGAACCAATTAATAACAACATAAATACAAGTTATTTACAAAATATGGCTCAAAATATGTGGACCCGGGACAAAATGGATATACAGTCCAAACTAGAAATTCATGCACGTATGTATGATTGTACAGACAAATCACTGACTTGCAAACAAACTCAAACATTACATACATTTATAGGTTGTAAATACAGGACTAGATACAAATACAAGCTCATCTTGGTACTACTGCTGATTGTAAGTTGGATTTAAGAGAAACAGGCGACGTGTGTGTATAAAAAAAAACAAGCACTTTCACTTGGGTGATGTTGCCATGCAATTTAATGTTTTCCAGTGACAGAAACTCATATCTATGTGTCGTATGTACAGAAAACAATGACTGCTGATAAAACGCACCACCCACCGGTGGTCAGAGAACAGAGCAGACACTTACCCCGCCATGTGCACCATCAGGATGATGTAGAAGACGATGAAAAGGTTGTGTGTATACCAGAAAATCTCATAGTTGTATATTCTGAAATAATCAAAATAAGAACATATTAGATGAGCTCCCTAGACAGACAAGTGCTAGATTTCAAGAGAGCTGTAAACAAGATTTAGCGGCATGGAAAAAAAAAAGATGAATGAGAGACAGTGAAGTGGGGGGAAGAGCAACAAAGGAAGAAAGCGAGTTCAGTTTGTTCATGAACAGACGCACAGACTCCCAGCTCAGAGCTCTGAGTAAGCAGGACATCAGAGGTCAATATTAGAGGGGTCATTACACACAACGACCCCCTGGCCCATAAACGCAGCGCACAATGAACATTGCCAAACTCTTGAGCCGCCTCTTTCAATTCAACTTCTTTAGAAGCTTTGACCTTTGTTCTTTCATCTTTGCTTTTTAGCGCAATTGGTGCAATGCATTTACACGCAGACTCAGCATGGGTGTTCTACTCAATATTAATGTACAGTTAGGTTAACTTTCATCATAAGTAAGAAGCAGAAGATTTTATTCTATACAAGTTATACAGTCATTAGGGTTACAGGAACTATACAGGCCGCTGCCGTAGATACCGCACTCTGGGTCAGTCAGCATTTCAACATATTTGTATTTGTAATTCTCATTTATTTACAAGCCTGAACACATTTTTACATTATCTATAGCAGGAGTGTCCATTACATAGATCGCAAGCTACCGGTGGATCGCGAAGGTAATTTGGGCCGATCGTCATATGACATCAGTCAGCTGACATTAAGCTCCCCTCCTGATTCGCTCTTGCTCCCCCGCGGCAATGGTGGACAGATATCCCAAAGTACACACAGAGATGCAACTTTCATCTTCCGATTATGGACTGACTGAGCGGTATGATGCATATATCCATAGTAAAAGTTATGTGTTCACTTGTAGCGGCTAGTTAAGTAGAAAAAAAGTATATTGTTTGAGGGCTTTGCTTCATGAACTCCACTGTAGAAATTCATGTTTTTCAGCTCTTCCTTTTCTTAAACTATTATTTCATGATGAATTGGAAAACGGGCCCACGGCTGAAAGCCTTTTAATATGTTGCCTTGACTTCGGCTGCATTGCCTTTTGCATAATCATTTTCATTTCTTGTATACGTGTAATGTTTGATATTGATAGCAAATGCTAACTGGACGTAACACTCGAAGTGTGTGTCTAATGAATGCTACAGTGCGTAGCTACTCTGACTGACATATTACATACTTATGTACACAACTATTGAGGAATTATGTGTAATTATCTTTACTGCCATATAAACTACTTTGATTGCCTGTAAACTTTGAAACCGTTAATGGGGAATATTAATCATTAGTATTTAGCATCGTAGTTTAAAAGTTTACCGGTTAGATTTTATATACTGTATATGTTTTATAGTAAGAGGTAGATCATGTCGACTTATAACTTGCATGCTGAAAAAGTACATGCACCCTGATATACATACTCATATTTATAAAGACAGTCAATGTATATTTTCTATATTTACAGTAGGAGGTAGATCTTTGGGACTTGGTCATTTTAAAAGTAGCTCGCAGGCTGAAAAAGTGAGAGCACCCCTAACCTAGAGGGTATATTAACTTTGAGTTTTTAAGCTCTCAAAACTGAAATGGTTCCACAAAAATGATGGAAAAACACTGTAATATGCATGCCGCACCAGTCGGTGGCGTTCTCAGTTTATGATGAGTTATGCCACGATGTGGCAAGGGACAAGCAAACTCATTGCACGGTTATAATTGAAATGTCTGATTTTGTGGTATTCTTTACTGCAATTTTGATATTTAGTTTTCATTGAAGACGTATTTGTATGCATGCAGTTATCATGTTATCATGTTCCTCCTCATTTGCTTACCTTCTTTCTGAAATTGCTGGCTTTGGCTTTGTCTTCATGTGATCATGTGGATAATTCCACATACTTGCATCCCACAACTCAAAGCTCGTCAGTCAAGCCCTTATCTCTAGCCTTAAGTGGTCTGGAAATTCCTCTTAACCTCTCTTCATTTGCTGAGGAGAACATACTTACACGCCACACACACGGGGAGTGACCCACTATGACCTGAGTCATGACAGCACCATGAGTGGAACACTCAGCAGAGATATGCTCTGTTAGCATGTTCTCCTTATCGTCTTCATCTTCCGTTTCTCTTTTTGCGCTCGCACACAGCATGACTCATCACCAGCAATACAACAAAGACACGAAGTGGTGACAGACCCACACAGAGCACAGAGACAAAGATAAGACATGCATGCATTAAGATCAACCATTTACTCGACCGCCACATGGTGCTCAATTATTCCAATGTGGCTTTTTGTGTCTAGTTCAGATGAAGACTTTTACGCAAAAAAGAGGGTCTATCTGTGATGAGCACCTACCGTACACAGTAGGAGGAGGATGTGAACATCAGGAAAAGGATGAGAACCAACAGAACACCGGTGACTCCTGGAACTGAAAATAAATCGGAAAACCAGTCAGACGTCTGTAAAATGTATCTGAGTTTTATAGTCTTCTGTCTTACCTGTGGTTAGAATGATTAGCTTTGGGTCCTGTGGAGACATAAAACACGAATAATGTACTTATTATAACATTCACCAACAAGAAATGTGTTCTTAACGCCTAAGAGAGTGTTGTCTTTTCCTGTATGGGATTTGTTCTAAACGAAGAACACGTCCTACCAGCTCATAACAACATGCAGTACTTATAAACATTTGAATGCCAAAATGGCCGAGCAACATAGTTGCTCATTGCTTTTTCATTCATTGTAGCTGTATAAGTTGGTACTGAATTTAGGTTTACTGAATGTCATTCTAGATGCGATGTATTCCAACAAACAGTGGTGAACTTATCCTTATACTTGTATGACAATTACCGGGAAGCATTTTCTAAATTCAAATAAAATGGTGGTTGACAGGCATCCTGGTACAGAAGGTGTCACAGAGGTTCCAATGTAATCCATTGCAAGAGGTGTTGATTCAATGATGTAGTCAGATATGTTGAATAAAAAGCATCTTCGTTAAAGATAATGATTTGGGATTATGGACCATGACAGTTATATGTGCTTTAGACAAAAAACCTATTCCAGGTGACTTCGGGCGACAGGCAGGGTACACCGTGGACTAGTCGCCAGCCAATCGCAGGGCACATATAGACACATATAGACATATATTCACACTCACATTCCTTCCTATGGACAAATTAGACAATTAACCTAGCTTGCATGTTTTTGGAAGGTTTCTCACCTCTCCTTTGTAGCGAGCAAAGTTAAGAGCAGGAAAGTCTTCTGAGTAGCTGCCACTGAAGTTGACAACATTCACCAGGTGGGCAGAAACGTGAATAACTGCAAGATCAAGAGGACATAACATTATGCAACAGCACACAAGCATCTGCAGGCACCTAAAGACTTCACAAATATACACATCTGAAGATAGCACACACTCAAACACACTCTCCTTTGTCCGTTTACTGGAAAGTCAGCAAAACTTCTTCCTGACTCACTTGTACACAATCACAAACACACGCATACTCCCTGACATCATCGGCCAACCATGTAGTGTTCAACAGCTGATGGTATTAGAGGGTGTAATCATAAGACACAAGGGTCCTTTTTCTCACACACACACATCCTCTCCCACTCCCACGACCCCCCTTTTCCTAACCCACACTCTTTCTTCTCTCAGTCCATGTCTCCTCGCTCACATTTCCCCCTTCCTCATTGTCTTTTGTCTCACAACTTTGGAATTCTTCTAGCAGAATGCAAGAACTTTGCCTTGAAGAAAGCGTGTATGTGCGTGTGTGTGCGTGTGTGTGTGCGTGTGTGTGCGTGTGTGTGTGCAATTGATGAAGTGTAGGGAATGGCGACAGAAGATTTATAGATGATGTCATGGTGAACAGCAGATGTTTGTTCTTTGGTGTCTATTGTTTTCAAATATCAAGCATGCAAATGCCCAATAAGGCGCTAAAATAAAAATAAAAAATACCAGATCCACAACTTTAACCAGATCTGCACCAAAATGAAAACATTTACTTCCTGGAAGTCCGTTAAGTGGTTTGCATATCCCTTTCCAATCAACTCACTGAAAAAAAAATGGCTGAGAAAAACTACTTAAAAATCCATTTTACTGAAAACAATGCACGAGGCATGTAAAAAAAAAGGCATGGATAATAAAACAAACATTTGTGAGCAGGATTCCTTAATTTTGTTATGGACTAAATGGCTTTAGCGGGTAGAAATGATAATAGAAGCACTTCTACGCAGCTGTCGTAATTTTGGCAGAATAAAGTCGTAACATTACGAGAAACAAACACTAGGACGACTAAAGTTGCAATTTGTGGAAAAGTAGGTTGTGGAAAATGTTATAATGTTACGAGAATAAAGTCAAAGTATTATAGGAATAAAGTCAAAATTACCAGAAGAAAATTTGAAATAGAAAAGTTTAAATAGTTTGAAATTTTCAAAAACACACAAAACAACAACAGCAGAACTGTAATTTAAATGTAATTTTACAAGAATAAAGTTAAACTCTTCTGTACTCTGTGTGTACGCTACCGGCCCCGCCTCTACCCACCAAAACAAAGAGACTGTATGACTGACAAAAGGACTCACTCCGTTCATGTCGTTGTTCTATGGAACAAAGGAGCTAAAGTGGTATGGTAATGGTAATACATGGTAATACATGAAGGTCGGCAAAATTATCAAGATCATTTTCATTCTTTGTATGATTAACTCATTGATTTATTATTGCCCCAGGCCTAGTGCCCGCAAGACAGTTTTTTCTGATCAAGGAATCTTGTCACGTTTTAATCTCGCAAGCGCTTGTGACATGAGATCTTGTGACACCCCCACAAAATATCAACGTGGCCCTTGCAACGTTTCATTTTTCAGCCTGTGGCCTTCGGTGGAAAAGGTTTGGACACCCCTTGGCGCAGATTACTGGAATTCTAAAACTGGCTTCTGCCTTATTTAAAAGGTCCAATAGCAATTTCAGTCAGACGAGGTCTAGTTTGACTGGGCAAACCCGGTTGTTTGATTTTCTCTAATGCAATATAACTGTTCTGCCTCAGGATGTGATGTTTAAACAGTGGAAAGTTAAGCAGCACAAATGGCACATGGAAAAGGTGACAGAAGAAAGAAATTCTGTTAAATGGTAAATGGACTTTCACTTGTAGAGCACCTTTCTGCCTCCAAGGTACTCAAAGCGCTTCGACACGGTCACCACATTTACCTACACACGACACAGCAGGAGGGTCGAACCAGCAACCTTCAGGTTGAGGCAATACCACTCTACCACCTGAGACCTGAGCCATCCCGCCCCCTTTAAAAACGTGATGCATTTCACAACGAGACTGTTGAGAGCATGGTACCCTGATGGCCTTAGCGTTCAGCCCTGCTTGACAGACTTTATGTAGGAGAAAAGGGTATGATTAGTTCACAAAGGAGGAGAAACACACAACAGTGGGTTGCTTGTCATCTTTTTTTAAACAAAATGTACTGTGATACTATAAAAACACAGGTGGATCAGGGTACCTCATGACTCAAAAATCTAGTCAACCAACAAAGCTGCGAGACGCTCCAGTGATGTCATGGGATGAGCCTAGACATACGAACACACACACCCACACTCACACACGCATGCTGAAAACTGAGAACACATGCCGCTGGTACTGCAGGAATGCTGAGCCAGCATGGATCCAGTTATCCACACACAAATGCACATGCACACACAATAATAGCTATCATTTATTGTTTGCGTGTTTGGGGTTTTTTGCATTTACCGGAGAAGATACAGATGGCAACCCCACAGGCCACATGGAATGTCTTGCTTTTGTCCAGCAGCCGCCGTGTCCTTCTGCTTGACACCTTCAAGAGTGGGGGTTGAATGACACACAGGCAGTGTCAGCAACAATACATGAAATGTGTACTCTAAACACACGTATTGTGACACCTCTCTAAATCAAACAGTTCATTAATCAGGGGGTGGGCTACCGAACACAGACATTTTTGTTCCAACTCGGTGGGAACAGTTTGTGGGGTAAGGCCCTTTTCTGTTCCAGCATGACTGCCCGCGTGCACAAAGCAGAGTCCATAAAGGCATGCTTGGATTAGTTTGGTCTGGACCTCCTCCTCATCAAACAGATTTGGAATGAACAAAATTGCAGATTAAGAGCCAGGTGTCCTAGCGAGAATGAGAGTCAGTAAAAGTGCAGACCTTTGCCTCAGCCACATGTGTCCATTTTTTTCCCAGCAAGGGTCACATACAGAAAAAGGGAAAGATGCAGGGAGCCACTTTGATACGTTTTGTGCACTTATGATGTTAAAACCAATCTAATGTAGGACACTGGTCTCCAACTTTCATCACATTAGAGCTGCAGTACTTTTGACAAAAAGAAAGAAGAGGTGACCGGCAACATTTAAAATGTACTTTATTTACAAAGCAGATCTTCACTTAAACAGTGTGGCCAAACGTCTTTATGCTATTTGTGGTAATTTGTCATTAAATGGAGGCATAATTTCTGAACTGAACAGTAAAACCATCAAATAAAAATACTAACAGTTGAAGCAAATATTCTTTGACCCTTTGGTGAGCCACGCAAAATCAACTCGCGAGCTATTGGTTGGACACCTCTGTGCTAAGCTTTCTGAAGAAACATCAACATTAACCATTGTGTCAAAGCAAATTAGTGGGGGTGTCTAGAGACACCCAACTCACGAGACAATGCACAAGAACGAGACGAGACAAGATTTTAACATTAATTGGAAGTAAAGTACAATGAAAAAATAGGACTAGACAAACCAAGCCATTATTTAACCGAGTCACAAAACAATGCAGGTGCTTATTGAAATGTTTATTGTCCCACAAATTGACACTAAGAGATATTATTGTCAACAATTATTGAAGCCAAATAAAACACTGATACGATAATAATAATAATAATAATAATAATAATAATAATAATAATAATAATAATAATAATAATAATAATAATAATGCAATATTTCCTTTAATATGTCATCTTTCACTCTAAAGAAGTTGTGGAATTAGCGTTTGAGTCGTATTTTTTCACAGGAAATTCATACTGTCTGTGAAATGCTGGCTTTTCAGTAGTTTAATAATTAATAGTTCAAGCTTGAGTTGAACAATGCCAGCTCATTATTTTTGTCTTATCTATTTGTCTTTGTCTATGTCAGGGCTGTCCAGCTGTCCTTTGATATTTATAATTTTTAAAAATCAATGTATAATAGAAAAACAATGTTATAAATATGTTTAAAGACAAATCTTTGTGTTTGTATTAGTTATTAGTGTCAACATTTTAGCTTTTTGTAGTTAACAATATACCTTTTTGCTCTATTTTTCCACTTTTGCTGGATTTTTGTTTATTTTATTTCTGCAATGAGCCACGTTCCACAGATGGCCCCTGGGCCAAACTTTGGACACCCATGCATGTTTAGCCTACTCGCTAAATATAGCGACTATGTCGCTAAATTGTCAAGACAGACCTCTTCAACATATGAGGTATGTGATGAAGCGGACTTGGCCACAATACCATTATTAATGAAGCAAGACATCCATTTAACTGTCTGTCTTCCAATACACTGTCACCGATACTCCTGACTTTCATTTCTACTACTAACTTGGAGCATTAGTAACTATCTTCCACCAGCGATTGCTGGTACTTGTAAAGTGCTCGGCCAAATGTAACGAGCGTAAATAGAACCGCTTTATGATTAAGGATGCAGACAAGTCCAAACATCTATGTGTTTTGATCTGACAAATCTTATGTAAATTTGATCAAATGTAGAATTACTACTGCTTCTGCAGTGGCAGCTGTTCAACTCTGAAGGAAAAAACAGCCACCCGTCACTGGCTGATTCTGGGAACACCGAGGTAGCTTGGATTGCAAGGTCTGTAGTGTATGTTAAGCACTTAATGTTCAGTTCCAATCATGCCTTTCACACTGCCAGTCCATATGACAGTAATATATATACAGTATATTCAAATGTAAAGGCGTCCTACCGTGTGTGTTCCTCTGACAAACGTGAGAAGGGAGCGACACATTGGCAACAGCACCAAACTGCAGTTCAGATTGAGCACAGAGGCAGAGGCTCTGCTGATGCACAGTCCAAGCTGGAAGAAAACACACACAGTTATGCTGGTTCCTAAAACGGGGCTCATTCAGATAGTGCAGTGAAATGGTATACAGACAGGTGACACCACTGGATCTGACTTTTTACTGTGACTGAGCGCTTAAGGTGTGACATCACGTCTAAGGCATCATTTTGTTCATGTTTCAAATTAAATGTTGACTTTTTAAAAACCACGCTTTTTATATGTCAGTTTTGCTCGGACGATGACAGCTTCATGCTACAAGTACATGATTAAATTTGCTCAACTAAACTATACCATACTGTGCAAAAGTCTGCATGTTGTTTAAGCAATGTGATGACTTTAATGACCATACTGTATATAACTAGAATGCCACTCAGTAGAACACACCAAATGTTAACAAAAAACACTCGTGAACAGGGTTGCCCCTCTCTTCGCGCAGAACAGGCGTTGTGCATAGAGCCTCACGAGCCATCCATTTTGCGCAAGGGGCCGCATTCTCTGCAAATGTGCAAAGCATGCACATCGTTTCGTATCAGAAATCGTATCAGACATCACACTGGTTGCCACAATGACTGACAATGATTTGTGGTGTAATGGTACAGCTGCTGCTTTGTAAGGCAGATAGCATGAATTCCATCCCAGTCGTGGACATTTTTTTCCTTTTTTTTTATTCTACATTTATTATTTATTTTATAGGGGGATAGTGTGATTTTTGTCATGGGGCCCAGACCTGCTTGTGAAATGTGTGTTTGTCCATCTGTTGGTCAGTTGACAGGCTACTGCCTGGTTCATGGAGAATGACACAGACGGGTGATGCAACTAAGATAGCGGGATGTGGGTTGTTCCATTAAAGCCATCCTGACAGAATTTGTGACAATAGATCTGTACATTTGTCCACTTTTCCTTGACCCATGAACCACCTCGACCAAATGCTCATTACTTTTTGATTAATCCTGCACACTGTATCTGTCCTACTATTTGAACAAACTGCTACAACACTTCTGCTTTATTACTGTTTTACTTCTACTGCTTTGTTGATGATCATGATCTTACATCAGTTTCAGTTTTTTGTACATCACCCGACCAGAGCGGTTGCACTGCAGTTCACCTCAAGTGGCACGCGAGGGATGTCAGTTGTGTAATCTGGCTCTCCACAACCAACCTCCGATCAGTAATTAGGGCTGTTTCATGCCCAACGTTGAATGTACTTTGGCATGGCTTCCAATCATCCTGCACGTTTAAAGCCATTCTTTGCAACTTCTGAGCGCACTGCTGGCGCTGTCTCTTCTGATTAGAGCCCCTCAGATAACAAAACATTTGGCGTGGCTCATGCAGGTGCACAGATTAGAGACGGAGCAGATGAGGGTGGTGATTTGGTGCAAAGTAAAGAAATGTGGCCTGCTTGGACTAAAAGTGAAGATGAACCCTTGGTTACGTCTGTATTCTGAGAACTCTTTTTCTCGCAAAGACTAAAGCTAAACCTCAAACTGAGATAACTGAATACCTAATTTGGACACAAACACACACAGACTTAAGCCCTGTGTCAAGGCATTCAGTCAAAGCCAGCGGCATGCCCACGCTTGCCCCTCTCTCCCCCATGCTTCTCACCGGTCAGGCTGCACATGAATAGCTCACACATGCTGCTTGCTGCCACATCTTATTTTTCCACCCTTGTTTATAATCCAACAAGGATTTCAGTTTGAAGTTACTGTTTTTCTGTCAGAAAACAGGTAGGGCTTGCTCTTTGAATAATAAAAATGCTTTTTTTTTTTTTTTTTTTTTTACATCACATGTGATATTTTCTTTACTAAAACGATCCCAAAGGGAGACGTGGCTGTACTGAAATAACATAAAAGTTCTATCATCAAGCACATGCATGGTGAAAAAATGTCTTTGAAGAAAGGAGGAGGAAATGCTAGCGTTGCCTCGTGTGGAATGTGCATTAAATTTCAGTTAAACAAACGCATTGAGCAGAATCACTGGTGCGCTGACAATGTCAGTGGCGATTTTGACACCAAGAAAACACACATTGTCATGAACTTGTGACAACAATTACAGCAACACTCACATGGGCCAGAAAGCATCAAATTCCCACTTCTCTGTGTGTGTTTATGTGTGTGAGATATGGACACACACACACAAACAGGGTACACAAAGATACTGTACACATGGATTCAATCGACCTGCAAGCGTGACACACAACCATCCATCGCAAATCATGCTTCAGTGAAGAGCTGAATGTGTGAATTAAACTAAAAAAGTGTGTCATGTGACGGTAAGAGTGCTGACGGGGGAAAAAACATGTACCACGTGACCGCTTATACGTATCTCAAGCATCTTTGATACCACTCTGAATCAGAATGTGTGGAAAAAATAAGATTTTAAAGTTCAAAAGTAAAGCCGGTGGATCGAGTGGTTAGCACATCTGCCTCACAGCCAGGTGGTTCTGGGTTCGAATCTCGACTCAGCTCCGGCTTTCACCCTGAGTCAGCTCGGATAGGCTCAAGCTCACCTGCGACTCTCAACATGGTAAGTGTTAGAAAATGAATGAACCGCTATAGGACTGTAAAGATCGACCTAATGTAACACCCTTTTCCATTGAAAACTGATAAACGGTGTTATTTAGGGACCAGTTTACGTAATGACAGCTTTATGAAGACTGAAAATTGAAACTTTTGCAGATGGGAATTCCATGCAATTGACGAAAAAGGAAGACGTGCACGTGCATGGTTAGTTCAATGTTCAGTGTAAACATTTTTTTCACGGTTTTTCAAAATATACTAATGAATAAACCATCAATGTTTCGTTTGTTTCGGTTGAGTACGGCCTATTATTAGACGAAAACATGCATACAGTATTTAAGCAAATGTTACATGTTTATTGCTTAAATCAAGCATTTTCAAGTTGGCTAAAGAAACTAAAATACAAATACAAGGCATTCAGAAGACGCATTCCAAGACATGATATGTGTACTCTACACTGGTCACTAGGTGTCAGTCATGTTACTATAATGTAAACATACTTGATCGGCAGAACAACAGGCGTTTATGGTAGGTTCGAATTATCTCACAACATGCACAATAATACCTAATAAATACCTAATACTGTTACCAAATACCGAATACTCAACTCTGAACACCCGACGTCATTTCCTGTCTGTCCCACACTCAGCTCCTCTAGCACTGGAACAGTCTTATTTATGTCTTAAATGGCTTATTTACTCTTATTACGTGTACTATACTGGGTAATACGGGTGCATTGGACGGCAGTGGCTCAGGAGGTAGAGCAGGTTGTCCAGAAACCGAAAGATTCGATCCTTACTCCTTCCACCCAGTCACTGTTGTTGTGTCCATGGGCAAGACACCTTCACCCAGCTTGACTCCAATGCTGCCCACACTGGTTTATGCATGTGAATCAATGTTTGGTGGTGGTCAGAGAGGCGTGAATTGGCAGCCACCTTTCCGTCAGCCTACTCTGGGGCAGCTGTGGGTACAGATGTAGATTACCACTACAAGTGTGTGACTGAGGAGTGTATGAATAAGGGTTCACTTCACTGTGAAGCACTGTGGGTACCTTGAAAAGCAAAATATAAAATCTAATCCATTATTATTATTAAAGGTGATTATGCGGGTGTTACTTCATGTCTACAGGGCTCTAATAATGTAAAAAAAAACATATTTAGAACATCGTAAACAGGTTTCCTATGCTCTAATTTAATAAATATTCAATTTATAAATAAGGAATCCTACTTCCTAATTCACTTAGCACGGTCGGGTCTGGAACCAATTAATCGAGATAAATGAGGGATTACTGGAATGAACAGGACCCGAGGTCCTTCCTACCAACAGCCATCAGACAGTTTCATATACACACACACAAACAAAAAGGCAGATTTATGGTGTAGTACATGTTGGCAAATATATTTATACACACTATTCATACAAAGTTACGTATATTCGGGTGAAATGAACTTTAAAAAATGTGAAGAAAAACAGCTTGTGTGTCAGCTTTGCGTCAACATTTCAACTTCTTCTCTCTACATGACACCTTTTGCTTTTTTCCTCATGTTTGCTGTTGCTTTCGTAGTAACTGTATTTACTCAAATGTGCCTCAGACCAATAAAAATGAGCTGCAGGCCACGAACAGCCCCCAGGCGGCACTTTGGACACCCCTTGTTTTAGAGGCTGCGTCTGACCTACGATGATGCAGTTTGCTGAGATCAAGTGTCAGATAGTGTGTGTGTGTACCCCAAGCATCTTGTAGAGGTAGTGATACTGCTGTCCACTGGAGTACAGCAGAAAGGTTTTGACAAACAGCCAGGTGTTAGCGCCCAACCACAGCATCTACACACACATACACGAAACGGTTATCACACTCTATCTATGAGAGACTACACATTGTTTAGCACTCAACATAACATAACATCCGCTTATAGTCCCTCTTCAGAGCGTCCATGTTCCTTCTCGCGGATTAAATATTCAAATTCTTAAATGGTATGAAATGAAAAAGTAGACAGAAATTGCCACTTACCAGGACCAAGTGTTTTCCTCCCTCATTGGCGAGCCAGCTGCGCGCTGACAAGACCATCATGCCCGAGGTTGTCGCCAAAGTGCCGGCTATGGCTGAGGCGCAGGCACACGTCCAGACTCCAACTCTACCCGGAACTTTTAACTTATGTACATTAGAAAGAGAGAGGGGGCTGAGGAAGAGAGAGAGAGAGAGCGAGAGAGAGAGTGAGAGACTGCCTCCATCCTGTGTACACACACCTCAGCGTAAACATTTACAATCACGTCTTCTTTCAAAGCGTCGAGTAAGAATGCCTTTTGGCAAAAAGACGAACATGAAATTCAATCAACAATGTAACACAAGATAAATATATCTAATATATATAATATGGCCACTAGAGGGTACCGTCGACCCACTCAGATTGGTCTGCATTCCTCACCAGTCAACGTTGATATTATCAATACTGGAGTTGAATTAACTGGTTCTCTAACATGTGTACCTGATATTTAAACTATATTAAAATAAGTACTCGAACATGAACGGCCCATATTTGTTGTGGTAGGTTTACTGAAACAAGGAGACACAGAAAACTGAATGTTATGTATTACTTGATTTCTATTTGCATTTAAGAACACATATTTGCTACGATCCACAAAGAGAGCACATTAAGTTCATAATTATTTTATCTGCACAGTTTTTTTGTAATTAAGTTAATTATTTCATAATCATCCATATTTTATATCTATCTATCCATCCATCCATTTTCTATACCGCTTCTTGCTCATTGGGGTCGCGGGGGCATGCTGGAGCCTATCCCAGCTGACTTCGGGCGACAGACGGGGTACACCCTAGACTGGTCGCCAGCCAATCGCAGTCCATATTTTATATAACTAGTTTATATTGTAGAACACGTATGTATATCTATTTTAAATCAAATAGTGGTGCTATTGTGTCTTTACTAAAACATTTTTTTCTCTAGTTAGATGGTACTACGGCAGCCATTTTTACAAAATTAAGCGTGGTGTCAAAATAGTCTCCTACATCCTTAACTATATATTCTTGTTCAGGTATTTTCAAATCCAGTCAGAAGAAAAAAATAATAAAAAAATATATATCATTCTTTGTGGTCATTGCCATCTAGCGTTTATAAAAGGAACTGTTGCTGGTGACAAACCCACACAATACGAGCACTTTGTTGTGGTGGGTTCGTGCAACAATAAGTATAGCAAGAAAAAAGCAGACGATACAAATGTAAATATAAAAAAAGTATAAAAAATGACAGTGTAGAAGTGCAAAACAGCAGCAAAAGAACTACTGAAGAAGAACAAGAACTAGAGAATTATAGCATTATTTACAGGAATATTGGGTGTGGATATATTGTGATACTTACAGTTACACAGGTTTAGAGCTAAGTGCAATTTAAGGGTGAAAATGAGCAGTGACAGTGACGATGTGCATTAATGAACATGTTAATGTAACATATGTATAGTCGATGAAGGGGTGGGGGGGTCAGTGGGTGTCCTGGGCCTTGTTCATGAGTCTGATGGCAGACGGAAACAAACTGTTCTTGCGGCGTGTGGTTCTGGTCCTGATAGACCGAAGCCTCCTGACAGAGGCGAGTGATTGAAAAAGTTTGTGACCAGGCTGGGAGGGGTCGGCAACAATCTTACCTGCACGCTTCAGAGTCCTAGAGGCATGCAGGTCCTGGAGGTCCTGGAAGGGAGATTGCAACCTGTCACTTCTCTGCAGAGCGGATGATACGCTGTACTCAGGCCTTGTCTTTGGCAGTAGCTGCAGTGAACCATATGGTGATGGAGGAGGTGAGGACGGACTCAACAATGAAGGTGTAAAATTGCACCATCATCTTCATCGGCAGGCTGAACCTCTTCAGCTGCTTCTGGAAGTAAATCCTCTGCTGCACTTCTTAGATGAGGCAGCTGATGTCCAACTCCCACTTGAGGTCCTGGGTGATGATGGTCCCCAGGAACAGTGGCCACTGGAGAGTCTGTTAGGGTGATCGGAACGAGTGAGGCTATGAGGCAATCAACCCCACAGTCTCTAGAGTGTTGAGCTCCAGGGTGTTCAACCTGCACCAGAACACCAGACAGTCTGTCTCCCACCTGTAGGCGGACTCGTCTCCCTCAGTGAGCTACCCAATGAGGGTTGTGTCAACCGCGAACTTCAGAAGCTTGACAGACTGTTGAGTGGAGATGCAGCTGTTGGTGCACAGGGAAAAGAGGAGGTAATGTGGGTAATGTTTTCTTGTAATGGAACCTCGGTTAGTGTCCATCCTGGTTAGAATGTTTTTTGGTTAACGTCGAAAATTTACGCCACAATGGTGCCTCCGTTTGCGTGCATTCTCCTGTTAGCGTACTATAGGGCGTGCGTCTTGTTGTGTCATTAATACACTGTGAGTCCATCTATATTCTTAATATGTTTTTTAATCAGAAAAAATGTCCTTCCTTTTAGCATCCTATTGGCTAGCAAATAAAATGGCATCCGCAACCAGAGGTTACATCACCCGTCTATGTTGTCATCAGCGTTCGACGCCCAAAAATATTAATACAAACTTTTTTTTTTAGTTTTAGAAGAATAGATGGACATGCATAAAATAATTCCAAATGCATATAAATTCCGAATGCAAGGGCTAAATGAACATTTAAGGTTACTTTTACCTTCACTGAAGACTACTATTCCCAAAGACACGATGTGGCAGCGAAACACCACCTGACTGGTTTGTCATGAATTATTTCTTGAACTAACTAGTGTTTCTCCCCTTCTTTATCAAAATGCTGGAACTTGCGACTTTCGTTGGCTCCACTTTGACTTACAGTATTGAGGCGAGAAACACCATTGAATTCAAGAAACAACTCATGTCAAAACAGCAAGGCGGTGGTGGTTGATGTCGCCGCCACATTGTGCCTTTGGGGACAGTTGTCAGGAATTACGCCTTCAGTGAAAGTAAAGGTAACCTTAAATGTTCATTCGTCCCTTTCGTTGATCATTTATATGCATTTAGAATTGTGTTCTGCATAAAAACGTGTTTTGGGTTAACATTTTTGACTTTCTGGAATGGATTAATTGGATTTACATTATTTCTTATGGGAAAAAGAGTCAGACCTTCTGGAAAGAATTAATTATGCTCATAAAGGTTCCACTGTAGATGGTTAATTTTCCTCAAAACATGATCATTTGAAGCTTCTGGTATGATTTGTCATTTCCCCTCTGCAACACTGTGTATTGTTGAACATCAAAATCAAGGTCAAATGGGGTCCTTATTTATTTATTTATTTATTTACATAGCAAACAACTTTTTCCTTGTGTTCTTTTCAGGGCGGCCCTTTGTAATGTTGATAAGCTGCAGAACGCAAATGGTCCCCGGGCCGGACTTTGGACACCACTGCTGTAACGCAAGCATCTATAAACAGCAAAACTCAAAAATGAACCTGCATTTAAATCAGTTGAAGTGTTTCTTGCATCAAATGCAAAGCAATTCAATCCATTAGGCGCATCGTTACACTGAGCCAACCAAACAACAGCAATAAGTTTATCATTGATAAATAACAGCCTGGCTGAATCATGGTTCCCTCACAAGCTATAGATAAACAACGTAATGTCACCTCCCTACATTCCTGTGAGTACAGAGCCTCCTCCTGCTCCTCACTTCATGCTCCAGTCCACAGCATAAAAGACATCCTCCACTGCTGGTGACAGACATGGAGTGGATCAAGCATGTTATCACAGTGAGGGAGAACTATAGCTCAATAAACAGCTGTCCATTTAACTGGACGACAGGCCAAATGAGAAGGTTTCTTCAATGAGATTAAAACTTGACAGAATTATGTTTGGAATTGTAGTTATGTACTGTATATTTAAAGTGTTTAAAGCAGTGGTGTGCAAAGTGCGGGCCGGCTCATTTGAAATGATTAATCATACATTCACTCACGTGACAGAGGCTCGCTAGACATTCTTAATCAATAGGTTTGTTACAGACACTTATATAAACACGATGAGTGAATTCTTGGTCTGGGGAAGGCATAACATTGAACAGTATATGCGAGTCAGCGAGGGTTAAGACTACGGGTTGGCGGATCAATTCAAATATTGATAGTATCGATACCAAGGTATGTTAGCGGCACGGGAAGCCATTGATATTTTCAGTTCTTGTTTATGTTTATTTTTGACAAGGCTTAGTTTTGTTCTTCACATTGTTGATATTCAGATATTGTTTAAAAACTCTGGGAATAAGTCTAGGACACACGATGAATTTGGGACCAAGGATTTGAATGAGAGCCAAGAACAGTTTTTGCTTTTGTTTTGTTATTTTTCACAACTGACTTTATTTTGTTCACTGTCATGCATACAGAATAAATATAAAACAATATTATTTTGTTGACATTTTTACACAATCTTGTATTACAGTATTTATAGATTGTTAAACTATTCAAAAGTTTGTTCATACCATTATTTGTTGTTTGCCTGAAAACTATGTCCTATGTTTTATTCAGATTGTAATCAGTTGGAAAGTGAATTTCTCTTGGAGATTAATATCTATCTAGTGAATTTCTGTTGGAGATGAATACCTATCTATCTAATTATGATCAACAATACAAGGCAAAATCACAAAGTAATTCAATGAGCTTAAAAAAATGTAAAGTATCGGTATCAGCAATCTTGTCCCGGCATTTATTTGGTATCGGATCAATCCCCACATTTGCATTTGCAGTAGTCTATCGACCACCAGTTACCCGACAAGCTTCTTCTTCTTGCTAATTCACTGTCTCCTGTCTGTGCTGCCACCTACTGGCTGTTAAAAGCCATACGTTCTCTCTCTCTCTCTCGCTCTCCAGAGTTCTGCTGTGACGCTTGTGTGTTACTTCTATTTAAATCAACAGTTGTACAGAGAGGAACAATCACCCCTTCAACAGTCATGTCGAAACGGAGTGGCAGATTAGTTCGATGGATGTTGTGGGTCGTGGCTGTGATAGCTTTGTTTTTTCTGGGATTTATCGCAGGTGAGTTTGGCTAAAGCAACCACACCGACACAAACATATACACGCCAATTAGATGCAGGCTAGGGAGGGACACGCACTTACTAGAAAGTGTACGTGGACACAATGAGACATTTTGTCGCGGAGTAGCTAATAAAGGGTGTTTGACGTTTACACCGTTTTGCTGTAAGAATGCCGTTAAAAATCTAATTTTCCCGTAGGTTGAATCGAACCGCCGTCTCCCGCTTGACAATTACACACCAGCCAAATTGCTTGAAAACTACCGTAGTTGGCACAGCAATAGATTATGCACGTGTACCTAATGTGCGTGTACTGTATATTGTCACATATAGTGATAGATTTTTCTTTGTCTTTTCATGACGTCGTCACTCCTAACTTACAGTTACTTGCTTTTGCATACATTTTAAAGTGCAAACATTGACATATCGTATGTGTTACACTTTACCGACCCCCACACACATTGTAGGTTGGCTTGCAAAGCGTGCACAGCCTAACAAGGTAAACAGTGCCTCCAGTCAGTATTTGTGGGAGTTCCTTGAAGAAATGCAGCCTAGCCAGATAAAAGAGCATCTCAGGTAAGTAGCCAACGATCCTATCTACTATCTATTTCTTAGGGAATTCTAAGTTGTTTCAGTCTCCGCCCACCTGCCCCAAGCGTCAACCCCACCCACCCCTAACCCCCCATATGGCTTCTGCTGTCCCACCACTGAACTGCCAAATGTACTCCCTCAAAGGAAATTTACACGCCTCCCCCATCTGGCGGGTACAGAGCAGAATTTGAAGTATGCAGAGCAGATTCAGAAGGAGTGGCAGGAGTTTGGGCTGGACTCTGTAGAGATGGTGCCGTATGATGTCCTGCTGTCCTACCCCAACGCATCGCAGCCCAATTACATTGCAGTAGTTGACGGAAGCGGTCATGAGGTACTGTGCACGCATACTGTATATAAGCAACCATAAATCCTGCACAAAACACTCACAGAAGTATCCTCAACTCTTTGTCTACTCAACCTTACCTTCAGGTCAATAAATTTCTGACCATTTTTGTATAGTCTGCTGACATTTATGGTGTTCATATCACGAGGAGATTAACTACACTATATGAGGAAAAGTTGTAAGAGAAAAGGCCAATGTTTTGAGGTTAACCATCAGTAAAAAGCACATGTTGCATGAGTAGAGATACTGTCACAGTCACAACAAAATAAAAGTTTACTTCTCAGCTTCACACATAAATTGCTGTTTCTGGGTTCCTTAGGCAACATGCAACAGTATATGTTACGCAGTCATTTCTCTAAAGGCATGCTTGAATGCGTTTGGTGTGGAAGATTTAGTCATCAAGTCCATCAAACACCTCAGAGGTGAATTAGAAGAGAGGTGGTGAGCCCATAAGGCTTCTCGGGCTCGGTCCCACAGACATGAATAGTCACTAAAGAGAATTTTGCGCTGACAGTATCAGTGCAATAGTCAGGCGTCCCAGCGTTTTAGTCCACGTAAAGCCCCTCTACTGAGAGTGTTGCTCAATAACTGCCTCAAACATTAGGTCTAATTTCACCTTTATTCCTCAGATTTTTACCACATCCTTGGCTGAGCCCGTCCCCGAGGGTTATGAAGACATTGCCAACATTGTCCCTCCATACAGCGCCTTCTCTGCTAAAGGACAACCTGAGGTGCATAAACGGAAGAGAAAGCAACAATAGCTCGGTCATGATGATACACCACATGCTTATTCCCCCCACTCTCTCTCTCTGTGCAGGGCGATCTGGTGTATGTCAACTACGGCCGCACTGAAGACTTCTTCCAGTTGGAGAGGCAGATGGGAATCAATGTGACTGGCAAGATTGTCATTGTCAGATATGGGAAAATATTTCGAGGCAATAAGGTAGGAAATTTGTAGGAATTTATTCATATTCCCCCCACGCCCCTCTCTGGCCCTGTGAGGCGAATCTGAAATCTGAAAAAAAAAAAAAAAACAGCCCCATTGATAATACAGTGGAACCTTGGTTAGCATCATTAATTTGTTCCAGAAGGTCTGACTCTAAACAAAACGGACAAATGTTACAGCGAAATAAGCTTTTATAGTTTTACATGCAGAAAACAATTCGGAATGCACGTATGTGATGAATGAAAGGGATAAGTGAACATTTAAGTGTCCTTTTACGTGACTACTCCGAAATAACTCATGACAAAACAGGAAGACGGAGTTAGCATTTAACGTGTGTTAACATTTTTGAGAGTCAACAGCTGATGACATCATAGACGGGCGACGTAGCTGACTTTCCGTTCCGGTCGCCATTTTGTTAGCAAACTAAGGATGCAAACAAGGACGTTTCGTGATAAAAATATATCAATAACACAGTTGGACTGATGCAGTGTATTAATAACACAACAAGACGTGCTTCAGATTGTATGCTAACCGGAAAGCAGGGCAAAATGTTGGCGTACATTTTCAATGTCAACCAAAAAACGCGCTAACCGGTGCGATAACATTGATTACATTGACATGGCAACACATAGAAGCTGAAATCAGATTGGACAAAAAAATCTTAACATACATACTGTACACGCACACGCACACAATTAATACAGTTACTTAGAACAAATACTAGAATTGAAGTTGTAAACAGGTCAGTGTTTAGGCTAGCAGAGACGGGCTTGGTGACCGTGACTTTGTCTCCACCACGATTGTGAAATATGCACTCATCACACACAAGCCAAAAAATTACACGTGGACTAATGAATGAGATCAAATACAAGAGCTGGATGGAAAAAAATCGTCTTTTTCAGTTTGCAAAGCACAACCACAGTAAAATGTGAATGTGATATCACTCTCTACTGTCACTCTCACCTCCATCAGGTGAAGAATGCCATGTTAGCCGGCGCAAAAGGGATTATTTTGTTCTCTGATCCAGCAGATTACTGTGCTGAAGGAGTCAAGGTATGTCATGTCGCTTGTATAACGGTCTAATCTTGCGTTTCTGTACCATGTACTCCACTCTATTTTGAACATTTCTAGGAACGTTCATGAACTTAAGACTCTTTCTGTTTTTGCTTTTGGCCTGTGCAGCCATACCCCGAAGGATGGAACCTGCCGGGTGGTGGAGCTCAGAGAGGAAACGTTATGAATTTGAATGGAGCAGGAGATGCGCTCACCCCCGGATACCCAGCTAAAGGTACGAGTACAGTATGTGTACTTTTTGTATGTGATTGACTTACATGGGAGTTACTGTCTGTACTCTTACAGAATACACCTACAGATCCCGTCCTGAAGACGGAGTGGGAATTCCCAGCATTCCTGTGCATCCGATTGGCTACCATGATGCATTCCACCTCCTTAAGTACTTTTTTTCTTTTTGCCTTCGATGATGCTGGCAGACTTTTTACTCAAACTCAATTAAGTGACATGTAAACTACTATTAGTGATCATGAACCACTCAACAGGAACATGGGAGGACCAAATTCACCAAACACCTGGAAAGGTGCCTTGAACGTCTCCTACAGGATTGGTCCAGGTTTCACGGATGACTTAAAGAACCAGTGAGTGCTTCAATTAGGATAATTTGTGTCCACTTTCAGCAAAGGACATGTTGATTCTCCTGTAGTCACCCCTCCACCACGCTACCATCCATGTGTTTGCATTGTCTTGTTGTTTTGTTGTTGCGCTTTTTGTCTGGCTTTTGGCTAATGAGCTAGTGGCAAGCAGCCAATTGAAGCACAATGGAGGCTTTGTACTGCCTATTTGGGAGAAACATACATTCCCACACAATTGTTTGACGTAACATTTGAATTGAATTTTCAGGTGAAAGTGCTTGATCTACAACTTGAATGTTGCCCCTTCTTCTCTTTGCACACAACATGCTAAGTGTGGAGGTCCGCGTGGGGTGGCGTAAAACATCACACATCTTCTCACATTGCAAACAAATCATCTTTTTCCATTAAACATCACAGCCTTTCCCTTGTATCTGTCCATGGATGTGTGTGAATCTTTTTGCTCTAGGTCAGTGCGCATGAACATTTATACCAACATGCAAGTGACCAGGATCTACAACGTCATTGGAAGGATTAGAGGCGCTCTAGAGCCAGGTACAACCACCTGAGCCCGAAGTCTAACTCATTTGTGTAGCACTTTGACTTTGTCAATTACATCACAAAATATGTGCAGTATTTAAAAAAAATATAAGACGTTCCTCCTGGTTTACTTTTGTGGAGTCTTTTGAAAAATACACTAGTCAATGCACTACAATAAAATATACTTAGGTTTTTGTTAGCCTTTAATAGGGCAAGAAACCATATTTGGTGGCTTAAGTTCAAATTGACCCCATCCCCCTCATTCTAATAATGCAGTATACACTTATGTGACTTCTACCATGAGTAGAATGTAACGTTAAAAAGTATAGTGCATGGGTACTTTATAAAAGAATAAAAGTAAAAGAGAAGAAGAAAATAAATCTGATAGAATTGTATGTGCATATTTTGTTATTATTTTTAATATGATACATTTTCAGCAATTAATTTTAGGCAAGGCAAGGCAAGTTTATTTCTAGAGCACAATTTATACATAAGGGAATTCAAAGTGATTTACAAAGAAGAATGAAAATAAGATAATTCCATAAAACATAGAAATAATAATTAAAAGCAAAATGCTTATAAGATATTTTCAGTTGTCATTTGTACAGGTAAGTGTTTTCAACCTGGATTTGAACATTGTCAAAGTTGAGGAGGCCTGTCTCACATCTTTTTGAAGACTTTTTCAGACCCAACTCTGGGCTCACGCCGGAGACCACTCCCTGAGGTTGTCAGAGCCCGAGATGGTTTATGTGGCTCGAACATGGCAGAGATGTACTTTGGGGCTAGCCCATGAACAGATTTGTACACAAGTAGGGCTGTTTTGAAGTCTATTCTCTTGAGTGAAAGGAATCCTGAGCACTGGGCTAATATGGTCGTATTTCCTGGTTCTAGTAAGGGCTCGAGCAGCAGCATTCTGGATGTACTGCAGCTATTGCAATAGTCTAGCCTACTGGAAACAAAGGAATGGATTAGTCTCTCTAAATATGGCTTAGACACTATTTTCTTCATTTGGGCGATGTTTTTAGATGTTGCAAAGCTGCTGATGTTATTGATTGAATGTGGCTGTTAAAGTTCAAGCCTGAGTCCGTTTCAAGGTGACTGGCAGCGGTTTCTTTTTGTTTCTGTGGGCCACAGACAATGATTTCAGTTTTGTCTGAGTTTAGCAGGAGGAAATTGTTTTGCAGCCGCACACTGACCTGTTTGACGCAGTGACAAAGTGAATCTACAGGACCATGTTCACCTGCCGTCAGCGACACGTAGATCTGGGTGTCACTTTGTCACCTTGATCAAGTTTTGGTTATAAAAAAGTACTGTATGACATAATTGTATCTAGTTAAGAATCTCTACGACTACAGCGTGTTTTATGGAATTATCTGATTTGCTTTATTTTTTGTACAGCACTTTGAATTCCCTTGTGTGTAAATTGTGCTCTATAAATAAGTTTGCCATGCCTAAAGGAGTGAAATTATCAATAATTTCTTGCTCGTCTGTACATTAAAAAAAGAGGGCAAAGATATGAAATGACAGTACCATTTGTGGCACATTTTGGACTAGACAGGTATGTGATTCTTGGCGGACACCGGGATGCATGGGTTTTTGGCGGAATTGATCCCATGTCGGGAGCTGCTGTGGTCCACGAAATTGTTCGCAGCGCTGGCAGGTTTCTCAGTAAAGGTAAGGCTACAACTACCAGAAGAGAATACTGTATTTGCTCTTGCAGCAAATCTGTGAATGTGTCTGTGTGCAGGCTGGAGGCCGAGAAGAACAATAATATTTGCCAGCTGGGATGCAGAGGAATTTGGACTGCTGGGCTCCACAGAATGGGCAGAGGTAAAACTCAGCAGTGTTTTCGCTTCTTCTTAGTGGTAGACTTCACTTTAGCTCACCGGGGTACAGTTTGGGAATGTGAAGCTTGGCTTGCCTTTTAGCGTGGTGTAAGTGGGTGTGATGGTGATAGTGGAGTCAAGTATGTAGTCTGCTGCTTAAACATCATGCCCAATCAGTGGTGTCCATATAATAATTGACGTGTTACATGTTACGTTTCACGTTTGCTCCTCCTTGCCGTCTCCGCGTCTTGGTATTGTCTCCGTTTTCAGAGATCCTCGCTCCTGCTGAAGGCGGGACAACTGGGCTCCCCTGCTGCTGATTGGCTGTCTGCCAAAACCAATTATTTGCAGGTGGGGGATGCCGGTTCTTTCTTCCATGCTTGAAGGATGCGCTTGCTTGGACTTCTTCTACTTTGTGGACATTTAACAGTTGTTGCATCTTCTAGTAGTATGCCCAGTTGTTTCCCTGCCATCTAGCCTGGCCCTCTGCTTTTCTTTGTTTTGTAACGAAGTTTTCCATGGTGCCTTTTGCCAGCTCAAGACGAATCTCATCCGGTGCCTGCTGCTCCCTCATTTGTTGGCTGGGTTGTACTTAATGTGACTCTCGCAGAGACTAACTGTTTTTTTCAGCCCCACGTCTCTGCATCTGGGGTCCAAACCTACACCTCAGATGACATATATTTCGTCAGTGAATGCCGCGGCAGTTATTAATCTAGCCAATGCAAAGCGTGACTTAAAACAGAAACCCAAACTCACCTAGAGTTGAGTAATCTTACCAACTGTGTTAATGCAGTTAGCGGACGTTTTTTTTATCATTTGCAGCAAGTGGACATGTCTGGAGAAAAGGTCACCACAATGTTAAAATGCACTAACTGGCTTCATTAAGATTGTAATGTTTACGCTGAAATTGTATTAGAAATGTTATAACGTGAGGAGTGGAGCGCTCACGCATGCGCACAACTATGACAACTATTCAGTCCACATTCCTCCACAGGACAATGCCAAGCTGCTTCAGGAGAGAGCTGTGGCCTACATCAATGCAGACTCTGGCATAGAGGGTGAGGACAAATATTCTTTGTCAAGATGATCTACTGTGTATATTACTTCTGAAGGCATGTGCTGCTTTCAATATAGTTTGTGTGTGTTTATATAATTTCAAGGTATGTTTACACTGAGGGTTGACTGCACTCCATCTTTACACACACTCGTGTACGACCTCACCAAGCAGGTAAATGGAAACCCACGTGGTGACATGGAATGGGGGAATACACAAAAATATAAACAACACTTTTTTGTTTGCTCCCATGTTGATCAAAGACGTTCTGTGTACACAAAAGACCTATTTCTGTCAAATGTTGTTCACAAATCTATATTAGTGAGGACTTCTCCTTTTTGATGAGATCATTCATCCACCTCATAGGTGTGTCATATCAAGATGCGGATTAGACAGCAAGATTATTGCACAAATGTGCTTAGGATGGCCACAATAAAAGGCCAATCCGAAATCTCACAGCACAATGGCAGATATGCCACAAGTGTTGAGGGAGCTGACTGCAGGAATGTCCACCAGAGCTGTTGCCTCTGAATTGAATGTTCATTTTTCTACCATAAGCCGTATCCAAAGACGTTTCAGAGAATTTGGCAATACATCCATGAAAGATGTGAGCAAAAACAAGTGTTGCATTTATATTGTAGTTGAGCGTAGTGAAGACTTTGTGCTTCCTGTGTGTCTGTGCAGCTAGCCAGTCCAGAGATAGAAGAGGAAGGAGTTTCTCTGTATGAAAGTTGGCATAAGAAAGACAACTGGACGAACGACCGTGACGCACCCAGGCAAGTTATGGAAGTCTCAAGATGCATCAACAGCTTCGGCCGAGGCCGCAAGCACACAGCACCAGATAAGCATTGACTTTTGAAACACTTTCAAAAACAAGAGCTTTCAAACAACACAAACTACATGAAAACTCTCTCTAGAAGTGGGCGATCAAGGCTTTATCGGGCAAGGAATCTCCTCTGGAAAGTCCCCTTTACACAGCTGTCTACAATCTTTGGAATGCAACTATTATTCATGTTTGTTCTTCAAGTGAAGCTTGATGCCATCAATGAAATCACCACAACACCCATTATCAAGTTAAGGTCTGCCGTTGTCTGAAGTTCAGATGGTCCATCAACACTCCCATACCGCAACGCTTCCGCCTAATGCAGAACATAGCTGGCTTAGTTAAAGGCGGCCGGAACGTGTCTTTATCACAAGAAATCACTGGAGAAATGCCATTTTTAAATTACACTGTCAGTGCCACCTGACAGCATCCGGCCCCCTTTTGTCCCTGTGGTCCTCCTTTAGTTTAGTTTTTTATCCCCATCAAATTCACAATAATAAACATCAGCTGGTTTGAATTATGCGATTCTGTTTGGGCAAGCGTAGCTGTCAGATGAAACCTTTCGAGCGCTGGAACTTACTCAAAGTGAACTGAAATAGCACATTGTGTCTTTGCAATCATCAGTCAAACAATCAAGGATGTCATCTAAGAAATGTCTGAGTCGGTATTTCTTGTACTTGGTGTTCTGTAGGATCAGCAAACTGGGCTCAGGAAGTGATTTTGAAGCCTATTTTGTCCGTCTCGGAATTGCAGCAGGCAGAGCAAGATACACCAAGAACTGGGTAACGTTTTTAGCACTTCGCTATCGTGTGTCTGCACGTGTGGTACTATTTTGGATGCAAAACTATGCATTTGATTGGAAAAAAATATTAACATCTTTATAGTCTAATGCAGGCGCATCGAGGGCCACAGGCTGAAAAATGAAAGGATGGGCCACTTTGATATTCTGTAGACCAACACATGTAGATATGCAAAGTCATTTTATACATTCATACATACATACATACATACATACATACATACATACATACATACGTTGTATCAAGAAAAAACTGCATCTCTGCAGCTTTGTGATATTGGTGTAAAAACATTGGTCTTAACCACTGTTTTTTCCCCATTTTAGTTTTTTTCCTCAAACATTTCAACTTTATTCTTTAGTCTTTGTAAATTTTCTTTTTGTCATAATACTGTATTCCTTCATAACTTTTGTATCTTTTCCCCCCCAACTTAATTTTCCAAAAAATACAACTTTTTATCTTGTTTTGTTTCTCAATTACGACTTTCAAAAAAAAAAATAGCGTACAGTGGTGTGAAAAAGTGTTTGCCCCTTTCCAGATTTCTTAATTTATTGCATGTTTGTCACACTTAGATGTTTCAGATCATCAAACAAATTGAAATATTAGTCAATGACAACACAACTGAACACAAGATGGAAGTTTTAAATGTTTTGGGGGTTTTTTAATTAAAGGAGAAAAAATCCAAACCTTCATGGCCCCAAGTGAAAAAGTGATTGCCCCCTAAATCTAACTGCCTTATGAGTGGTTGGGCCACACTTGGCAACAACTGCAAGTGTTTGATAACTTGCAGTGTAGGATAACTTGCAATGAGTCTCTTGCAGCGCTGTGGAGGAATTTTGTCCCACTCATCTTTGCAGAATTGTTGTAATTCAGCCACATTGGAGGTTTTTCCAGCATGAAGCACCTTTTTAAAGGTCATGCCACAGCATCTCAATAGGATTCAGGTCAGGACTTTGACTAGGCCACTCCAAAGTCTTCATTTTGTTTTTCTTCAGCCATTCAAAGGTGGACTTGTTGGTGTGTTTTGGATCATTGTCCTGCTGGTTGGTTTCAGCTTGAGGTCACCAACAGATAGGCAGACATTCTCCTTCAGGATGTTTTGGTAGACATCAGAATTCATGGTTCCATTTATCACAGCAAGTCTTCCAGGTGCTGAAGCAGCAAAACAGCCCCAGACACGTCCCAAAGCTTTAGAAATGGCTTTATCACCTTTTCCACTTGTACTGAGGTGTGATGAACCACAGTCAAGTTATGCTTTGACAGGGGAGCAATCACTTTGTCACACAGGCCAATGCATCCTTCCATCCTCTATGCCTCTTATCCTCATTAGGGTCACGGGTATGCTGGAACCTATCCCAGCTGACTTAGGGCGAGAGGTGGGGTACACCCTGGACTGGTCGCCAGCCAATCGCAGGGCACATATAGACAAACAGCCATTCACACTCACATTCATACCTATGGACAATTTAGTGTTGCCAATTAACCCAACATGCATGTTTTTGGAATGTGGGAGGAAACGCACGCACGGGGAGAACATGCAAACTCCACACAGAGATGGCCAACGGAGATTCGAACCTTCCCCATTTTCTGACTGTGTGGCCAACATGCTAACCACTAGGCCACCGCGCGGCCCCAGGCCCATGTAGGTTTGGATTTTTTTTCTCCCTTTTTAATAATAAAAGGTTTCATTTAAAAACTGAATTTTATGTTCATTTGTGTTGCCATTAACTAATATTTGAATTTATTTGGTGATCTGAAACATTTAAGTGTGACAAAAAAAAAAATTCAGGATGGGGGAAAACGGTTTTTCACACGTGTGTGTGTGTGTGTGTGTGTGTGTGTGTGTGTGTGTGTGTAGAAAACAGAGCGATACAGCAGTTATCCCGTCTATCACACCGTGTATGAAACCTTCGAGGTCGTGGAGAAGTTTTACGACCCTACCTTCAGGAGACTTCGCACTGTGGCCCAAGTGAGAGGGGGCCTCATTTTCCTCCTGGCGGATTCACAGATCATCCCCCTTGATGCCAACCAATACGCCCTCTCTCTCCAAAAGTATGCACGCAGCATCGCAGCCTTAGGACAGGGGCACCTGGAGGAGATGCAGAAGTACAAGGTGTCGTTTGGTAAGTCCCAGTATAACGCATGAATATTAGTCATACATTACAAATTGATGTTCACGATTTATGCACATTTGTTTTCCAGACTCCTTGTTTTCAGCTGTGGAAAACTTCACAGTTGCTGCGAGGGAGTTTCATGAGCGCCTGCAAAACATAAACACAGCAGAGTAAGAAGAAGTACAGTTGTGTACTAAAATGTCAGCGTGTACGCTTTAGTTAAACCACAAAAAGTTGGTCGATTACATATGTGAAGGAGAGCTAACACAGTGTGTGATTGTGTGCATCAGTCCCCTGCAGGTACGTGCAATGAATGATCAGCTCATGTATCTTGAGAGGGCCTTTATAGACCCCCTGGGATTACCTGGCCGACCCTTCTACAGGTATAACTGTCTACCGTGTGCATTTATGTCATTTCAAATTTTGTAGACCGTGAAATTGATACTACTGCAATTGTTAATACTATTAACAATTGCAAAAAAGGATTTTCATCATTTTGTCCGCTGTAGAGAGATAAGACATACATTTTTATAAAAAATGTGTATATATGCATATATATATATTATACATATGTAAAAAAAAAAATAAGGCATGAATGGTGGAAACTCATTTTTTTCATGAATTACGTTGAAGGTTTTAGCGTACCTAACGCGTTGGCGTCATGGAAAGCCACACCTCCTTGTGATGACGGCAGAGGGGGGGACAGTGTAGCGTCCACAGTCTTTATTGCTGACCTGCACACACCAACAGCAGTACAATTCCAACACCACATATGCAACTCCAACTTGCAAACACGCCTCTAGTTCGTCCTCGAAACACTTCGTCATTGTCACGATGACCGCGAGGTGCATTCACAGGCATTCGGACCGGCACAACAACCTCTTTATTATGCGTGTGTGTGGTCAAAATAAACAGCAGGACAAGGAAAAACAGTAAGCGGATATTCGTATCACCCACTTCGTTACTCTTCATGTCGAAGTACAATCTTCTACATTCAAGTGTGCTCGGAAATCCCAGAAAAGACACTGAATGTTAATTAAACTTAGTCGACGTGGTGTCTTTGAAGGCACACGTTCATTGCTGACAATGACAAGGTTAAAAGTGTGATGTGAGACTGGTGCAAATTACATTTTCTGATGTAAATTGTCCATTTGGAGATCTTAATACATACAAATATCAGTAATTCTGTCAGCATCCTAATCATAATGCACAGCTCATTCTTTGGCAGTTGGACTCCACAGCACCTGTGCTGTAATCTGTTAGACACACCGTATTGACTTTATCTTCCTGATCATCTTGTTTTCAGGCATGTCATATTTGCTCCAAGCAGCCATAATAAATACGCAGGGGAGTCATTCCCTGGGATTTACGACGCACTGTTCGACATAGAGCGCTCGGCCGACCAGGAGCAGGCCTGGAACGAAGTCAAGCGACAAATCAGCATAGCGGCATTCACTGTCCACGCTGCTGCCATGACGCTTGCGCCGCCTGCATGACGCACCTATCAGCACATCTTCTGGAATCATGGGATTAAATGAGAGGTTATTTCAAGACGGAATCAACACCCGATGTATGGAGAAGACGAACGCTCTACTATATGACAAGTTTGGGTGGAAAATTCCTGCAATTTGGGTCACCACTTGTCATTGAGGGGTAATGGTGGGGGCCGCAGCCGAACCAGTTGAGAAGCACTCATATAGACAATCACTCATTCACACTCACCGATGGACTATTTATTGAATTTGTAGGCAGTTCAATCAACCAGATCATTGCACCCACCCACCATTTCTTGACAGCTGCATTTAATAAAGTTAATGTGTGGAGCACTCCATAGCATTTTTTAATAGTTAAAATTGCCATTAAACATAAATTGATTTTTTTTGTGCCCAAATTCAATATAAAGTCAATTAATTAGAACATTAAAATGTCTAAATTAAAGTTAACATTTACTAAATTGTCCATTAAACACTTAAAATGTAAAAATTTAAACGACAATTTCCTAACTTTTCCCCCCCCCCCCCATTTACTTAAATTACAGTCATGAGTCTTTTTTTCCAAATTTAAGGTCCAGGGTCAGTTTTTTATGGGTCGCCAGTTGTCAGAAATTGAGAGTGAAACCCTGGAAAGCAGCACATTTTTATTTTGGGTCTTGAGCACCAAAAACTGTTGCTAAGCATCAGACTGATAAGATTTGTTCATTGTGGATGAGAAGGCTACATTTTGTAGTGATACACTTCAGTGTTTAAAACGCAGAAGAGTACACAGCATAAAGAAGTGACGTCTTACCTTCGTGGTACACTGCTCTGCCACATCCAGTCCAATATTTTGGAAGATGATGTCGTGTTGGCTTTTCACTAAACTAGAACAACATTACGTTTCAACAGGAGGCAAGCATTTAGGAGCACAGATGTTTCAGTGGCGCAATGAACTGTCACTCATGCCTTCGGGTGAATGTTTTGTGTGTAAAAGAGAACTTTTCAAGGTGAAGGTTTAATTATAAAGCACATTTAAAACGAACAGTTCATGCTGCCCCACAGTGCCGTACAGATCAAGAAAAAAATGCTCAAAATTAAATAAAATAGACAAAATAAGAAGCATGTAACTTTTTTTTTTTTTTTTAATAAAATCAAGTATAAGAACAAAACATTTGATACAAAAAAAGTCTAAATCTGCTTCTCTTCTCTTCTCTTTCTCATGAGCGGAAGACGACGGGATTACCGCAATGGGTCCGTAGTGTCACATGGTTCCGTTCACAGCGCCACACGAAGGTGTACCTTGTGCATTGCATTGTTTTCACTCGGTGACGCTTTCCCATCTGGATGCAACTACGGTAATCCAGCGTTGTGGCATAAAAAACATAATTCCAAGAACGTCCTGCGTTGACAGAGTCTTAATTTAAATCTTAATAACAGGGGGAGAGTTCCATAATGTTGGGTCTGCGACTGCAAAAGCTGTCTCCTCTTGTTTAGCGAGAATCCTGAGCTGAATGAAACTTTCTTTGCTCAATGAACTGATTTGATTGAGTGGTCAATAAAACCATAAAGGTTTTTAACACAATAAGATGAAAGGGGGGCTACGGCGCTGTGGACACCAGCCACTGTGTCCCCCAAATTCACAACCTCAATTTTCTTTTCATTTAAATACAGAAAATGGATTGACAGCCAGGGGTTTATACATCGTGGAGACAGTTTTTAAGGCCATAAAAGAATCTCTTTTGGATTTTAGGGGTAGATATATTTAGACATCTGCAAAACAATTAAATGAAATGGGTTTTTTTTTTATGATCCCAGTGGCAGCAAGTACAATAAAAAAAAAAAAAGACGACCTAAAATAGAACCTTGGGGCACCCCCTAGTTTAAGTAATCTTTAAGTGGTCAACTGTGCCAAAAGCCGCCGTCAAATCTAAAGGGCCGGCATGGCTGAGCCACCAGAGTCTGCTATTAAAAGCAAATCATTAAAAAAAAAAAAAAAGATTTAAGAGTGCAGTTTCTGTACTATGACAGGATTTTAAAACCAGATTGAAATTTTGGAGCAATGTTTGCCTTGAGATAAGATTTCAGTTGGGCATAGAACACGTTTCCCACAACCTTTGACAAGAATGGGGGGTTTAAAAAAATCTGCAATTCAACAGGACAGGGGGGTCTAGGTTGTGCTTTTTTTTTTTTTTTTAATAAATAAAAAGGAGCAGCTGTACAACAGCATGTTTGAATGCACTTAGACCACAACCAGAAGTGAGGGAAGCATTTATCAACTTCAAGATAAAAGGCGCCAACGGGATGATCAGCATCTTTGAGCAGTTTCGCAGGAAGACTTGAAGTCTTTTGAGTACAGCTGGGCACACAAAAACATCCCAGATCTGGCGCTGTGCAATAAATGGCTACAGATCGACAGGTGGAAATTTTGCCAATAAAAAAAGACCAATACTTTTAACATAATGACACAGCGGGAACCGCTCCAGTGGTTTCACAATCCGCTTTAAAACATTAAAAAGAACATGAGGCCTATGACTGTTATTGGAAATATGGTATATTGCTCTTTGCAGACAGCTATCTGATCATTTCATAAGGGTCCTCTAAAATACCCCCCGCCCCAGACACTTTCAACATGTCCTTTTTCCACTTTCTTTCAGCTCGGCAGCACTCGTGTCCGAGCGTGACCTCAGATGTTGTAAATGAGTCTCTTATGAAAAAGAAACATTTGGACTGGACGACTGTATACCGGAGGAAAACCATCACATTAAAGCACTAGTAGTTGTTTTTCAAACATTTTAATGTTGAAGACAAAACTGTAAAAATAATTACATAGGGCGGAAAAAAGAAAGAAAATAAAAGTGTGTAAAAAAGCATTAAAAAAGTGAACGTTTGCTTGGATGAGGTACTAAGGCCTTTCCCCGCCTCCCCCCCTCACATCTTCTTCCTCATCATCATCATCATCTGTGGAATAAATTAATCACATTAGATTTATTTTATTTTTTAAACACACAGCACAGTCAGAATGACTTATAAATTGCATGCAGCCACGCCAGAAGAAACCATCAGCAAATCCACACGGAAGACATGTTTGTTTTGGTTTACGCTCGCACGCCTGCGCAGCGTGAGAGGGGAGGGCGTCGCTAAACCCAAAACGTTACAGCAAGACACTACACTGCACACGGAGATCGCTACAGGCGGCAATGGTACGAGCCACTGGTAATCGGCTTTGAAAAAGGTATTTAGTCGGCATATGCCCGTCACATGCCGTTTCACGGAAATCGTCCATACTGATCTGTGGCCCATAGAGCTACAATGAATAGATTAATTGATGGTTAGTTGATTACCCAGTTAATCTACAACTATTTTGGTAATCGATTAATCGTTTTTTAAAATTTAAATAGAATCAAGAAATATGCAAATATCCTCTGATTTCAGCCTCTCAAATATAAATATTTTAGAAATTTCCTTCGTCATCCATGAAAGCAGACCAAATATCTTTGAGTTTTAGCCAGAACAAGATATTCACACATATCAGCTTTGACTTTGGTAAACGGTGGTTGGTGTTTTTGTGTCTTTTGTAATACGTTGCAGACCCAACCACTAACTGTAGGCGTTTGCTTCATATTAATTTGGTCCATCTATGGCCAGAGCGATTACTCCATTAATTGAAACAAGCTTCAGATTAATAAGATGATCATAATTGTATTTTTGTGTACATTAATTGTTTTATTCAAAGCTATTTGACAAACATTTAGATTTTTTTTTTTTTTTTAAAGCAATTAGTCCCTGTCTTGATGCTGCAAGGAGCAAACTAAGTGAAACCTCGACAGGTTACCTAAAACATCCTAAATTTAAGAATGCCCTGATTAAAGCTTGAGGGAGGATGCACACTTACCTTGCGAGAGCTTGCTGTCAGCCGTGGAGACTTTGCAGACCTGCTGACGGTTTGCGGGGATTTCCTGGTCTCCTTAGAGACCACTTGGGGCGAATTGAAGCTGCCACACCTGCCCGCTCGTCCCGCTGCAGCACGAGAAGTGGCGGCCGGCATGTTTTCTTTGGACAGCGCGTCGGCGGGAGACCTCTTTGAGGCTTTGCCTGGCGATTTGCGGGTGGAGCTCCGTAGCTTACTAAGGCCATTTTTCAGATAGCTGCCGTTTTTCTTTGGGGTGTTGTTGATTGTGAACACGGTGGACTGCCGGCGTTCAGCCTGAAAAGATCATTTGGAGGATGACAATATTGTTTAATTCTCTTGAAGCAACTGGGGCAAAAATAAGTACAGTACTTTGCTGTAAGCAGCAGAGGTGCTATTCGTTCAGCCTCAACTAATGCAACATGAATAAGAACATGAGGTCTGCTATGGGAGATGAGACATCTATGCAGACCTCCAACATCGACAGATTGGCCCATCCAATTAAAAATAATATTTGGGAAAAAATACAATTAATTAAAAAGTTGATTTTTATTTATCCCATAGTTTATTAGAGGGATTTTAGTCAAAGGCTCATCCCTTATTCGAACCACATTTATCTTTTTAGTTTTCCCAGCCAAACACATTCCTAATGTAATATAAACATTGTGTGTCAAACGTACTGGACTGAGGGCAGGGTGGAGTCGAGCGCTGGAGGGTCCACTGTTGATGTTCTTGTTTTTGGGAGTGAGGGGACGGGGGAAGCAGCTGGCCTTCAACTTTTTCTATTGAAAAAAAAAAAAACAAACAAGAAGGTGATACCAAACAGTCCTCAACCACTGCACTGGAGAACCACATGACAGAATAGGTTTTGGACAAGCACAGAAAATGCAAACTAAACACAGACCAACCTCAGGTGACGACTGATGGACAGATAAGGTTGACGCCGACCGCTTTGTGAATTTCGGGCTTCTCGGCTGAGAGGATCTGATCGACTTGGATGACGGCTGGCCAGCTATCAAGGACAAACGGTGAGAACGAGTGCCGGCTGCCGTAGTGGACTGTCCCGGCATGAGGGAGTGGCGATGAGAAGCCAGAGAGTCCTGCAGCTGGCCTGGCATAACAGAGGCCCGACGAATGGTTTCTAATGGGTCGCCATTACGCACCTCTTCGTCGGAGAAAATAAACGCGCTCTTTTGGCAGGGCTGGAGCGAGAAACGGGGGGACATGAGACATGAATGTGAGAACATTTTAGAGAAGAGGGGAAGCATCATTAATATACTGTAATAAAGTAATAGGTTTATTGTAAATGTTGCATAGTACAGTATAGCTAAAACACAGGCCTTCTCTATGATGCTCACAAGGTCATATTTCTCAAAATGTTACATTGGCACACTGGTGCATTTCAATGGGAGAACGTTAGGCAGAGAAACCTTTTCTCAAACTTTGTCACTTTTTTTCTCTTTCCAAAAAGACAGCTTACTTGATTTTTTTTTTTTTGGGGGGGGGGGGAGATAACTGATAAAAATACAGATTTTACCAAATAATAAATGATGTAAAAAATACACGTTATCAAGATTGTGCCATTCTGACCAGATGGGGGGGTGCCCAGGGATGCAGCTGAGCATACATTTTTGCAAAGAATGTCTGTGTTGCTGTTATAAACACCCTACTTTGATACAGAAACAGCCAATTTTGTATTAATAAGGAATTGAAAATGACATGTGGGTTTAACAGAAGACCTATACTGACCACACATGAATAAAATCACCCGCTTCGATGGCACAATCCAAAAGGAGCTGAGGTGAGCACTAGCTAGCTTTGATCGCGAAGACCACTGACATCAAAAAGGACTTAATGCCCATAATGGCTACCAAACAAACATCACCCAAAAGTGTGGAAGTATTTTGAAAAGGTTCCAGAGGACTCCAGAAATTGACGTGAACTTGTGTCAGCAGCTTCTTACATTTCACGTGACAACTAGCAACGGCATATCATTTCAAAACAGGTTACGCCAACATTTTGTTCCTATTTTACGCGCACGTTTCTTATGTGAGCCGACAGCGCCGTGTGTGTTTTTATTCTGTGTGACTAAATAAATGAAGGTACTGTTGTTGCACTCCCACCATGTTTGCTTGTCTGAGTGTTTTACTCTTTTCTTTGAGGTAGAAAAAGTCACAAATGACATCTGTTTGGCGGGATGGCCATTAATGCTGCTCTTTAAAAAAAAAAATCCAATAGTCAACTATGGACAAGCTCCTTAGTCTGAGACAGCCCTTGTAGAGTATATTTGTGACAGACAGGAGGTCTCATGATTCTGGGGGGGGGGGGGGGGGGGGGGGGGGGGGGGGGGGGGGGGGGGGGGTTGGACTGCTCCTTACATACCACTGTGACTGAAACTATGAGAATAAATTCCCCTACATGCAGATCCTCACGCAAATGGATTCTTCATCAGATCATGTGTCACTCCTTTTGTATTTTTATTGTAACCTGATAATTGTGTCTGTCCTATTTACTGTTTACATGGCTGTGAAAAAGTTCATTAAAAGACTAAAATTAAGATGATTTCTTCCCCACAGTATGGCATGTCAGGAAACCAAGTTGACATGGACGTACAGTAGTTCACATGTTGGAAACGGGACAAAGTCTCAGCTAATAAGAGATATTTATATGCCTGTGTGGGACGTCCGAGTTCAGTACGCAGTCATCCACCAACCTCAAACTCCACAGGGTAGCTGCTCTTGAGGTGAGGAAGGCAGGCTTTGTTCCTGGCCTGGAGCTCTGCGATCCTCATCCAGTCATTGGGTGCACCATCTGGCTCGTTCTCTGCCCCGACACAGAACGTGCTCGTGGCTGAACACATACAGGTACAGGTTGTGATGACAAGACTATCTTCAGTTGAGATGTGTACCTGTGGTACACCCACTGCAGGTTCATACTTACTCTGTGAGTGGAGCGTGCTTCGCCGATACCCAGGAAGACCAATGAGTTGATCGCTGGCAGCCTCGCTCAATTTAGCGGGCGTGTCAAAAAGCTCCATGGAAACAGGACGTGCGGCATGGGCGCTGGAGAGGTTGGGCTGCGAGCGAGCTAAAGTTGGGCTGTAGAAAGACTCCTCACCTTCAACGTCACCTGAAGTTTTCTGTCAAGGTGACAACAACAAGTGAAGAGTTCATGTTGATGTACCGTGTATGACAGCCAAATGTTACGTACCTAGGAGGCATGTAAATGTGTTCATTACCTTAGTCATGGTGATGTTTATAACCTGTGTGGTCCTGCGTCTTTTGACAGAAGATGATGGATTTTTGAAGACTGAATCCCGTCCTGTTTTCTGCTCTGTGCTGGTCCTATTAGTGGGAGGTAACGGATACGCCTTATTTTGCAAATATAGTTCATAAAAGAGTCCCATTTCTCAATGTAGCCTATTGATTAGCAGCAAACAACACTGAACTGGCATGATTGTGTAACAGAACACCAACAACACTTACCTATTGACATGTCTTGTATTTATGGGGGTAAAGTAAAGACTTTCCAGTGATTCAGCTTGCAGACCACAACGTTTGGCAGCCAGTCTTTCAGAACTACGAACGAGCGGTGTGCTCGATTCACCAGGTGCTGAAAGTGTCCTGCAAAAATGAAGGTCATTTACATGAGGCTTCAGTAGTTGCCTTCCTTCACTTTCAATGCTTCAATCGTGACAAAAAGTGCTACCTTGTGTTGTTCAGCGAGTCTTCTAGGGAGCTTTGGTCCAGACTGTCAGAGCTCGTAGTTCCCTTGGTCTGCACATTCGTGTGCGCCGTCGGAACCTCCAAGTAACAAGATTCTGATGTGCCTCCTTGGCCAGATATCCGATTCTGCGCCCGCAGGTTTTGGTCAGCAAAGGCCAACTTAAAATAAGCAGCCAGTAGGTAAGTGACAAGAGAATATCTTGGATCATGTGAAACAATTATGACGCCTCATGATGGAAGTCTTCTACTCCTGGCTGGGGTGAGCATTTGTCAAAACATGCACCACACGTGTTGCCTGTGCTATTGTTTTTCTGACAAACACGCCACACGGTGGTGCTGTTGTTTACTGCTAATGTTTGACACCATAAAACGGATTGACTTCAATTTCAAGAATCGCCACAAAATTTGGTAAACACCTTTAGTGGACTGACAAGCGCTTATTTGTGGAATTTGAGCAAGACCGGTTGAAAAACATGACCATCTTTGCAGGGGGCACGGACAGGATGTATTGAAACCATTTGCCCATTGACCATTTCATTATTATACAGCTTTGGGCATATCTGTCAAATCATTTGAGCACACTGTTTATTCCACATCACAGTAACTGTAGCAAATATATTGATATTTAACATAAAAAATTGATGTGTCCATTTCCATTGTCAAAAATTGCATGTGAACGTTGAGACATGCCGCCTTAGCAAAGCCAGCTTGCCCATTAGGCAATACAGGCGGATGATAAGGTCGCTGTGGCCTCCAGGGGGCGCAAAAAAGACAAACAAAAAAATCACCTTCAATATAATTACTTAAACAGTAGTTATTACTACAAATGAGAACAAAAGACCTGCACCCATCAGATGTGCTTAGAGTTGTGCATATAGGTATTTGACAAGGTTAAAAACGATGCCATTCGTTTTCTTTAGCAAGTGTATGTAAATCGACACTTTTGGATGTTGCAGAGTTCAAGCGCCAAAGAAAATTTGAGGGCCATAGCACTTAATAAACCACATCTTATCATCGTACAGTCGTCCTCACCACTTAACGGTTCCGTGTCTTCACTTTCACGGTTTTTCAAAAATATATTAATAAATCATTCCGTTTCATGGTTGAATACGGCCTATTAGTCAAAAGAATATGCATACTAAAGCAATTTTTTACATAGTTTTTGCCTAAATTAAGCATTTCCAAGCATAAATTAACTAAAATACAACTATCAGACATTCAAAAGATGCATTCAAAGACACTGTGAATGATATGTAGTATTCTACACTGGACACATAAACACCAGACTTGATCGCCCGAACACCAGGCTTTTACTGCAGCTTTGAATTAGCTCACAATAGGCACAATAATCCCTCATAAGAATCCCTAATAAAAACATGGCTATTGTTGATATGTAAAACTCATCTATGAATGCTTGACATCACTTCCTGTCCGCCCACCACTCAACTCCCCCAGGGAACACATTTACAGAAACACATGAGCACGGGTCTTGTGTCTTAAATGGCTTGTTTATGCTTATTTGTCTACTATATCGGGTAATATGAGTGTAAAGATGACTATAGGGGTGTTAGTTAAATGTCTAGAGGGCTCTAATGTTAAAAAACAGGTATTTATGCTCCAACTACAACAATATTCCGCTTATAAATGAGGAATCTACTTCGTGGAAATTCACTTGTAACACATCTGGAGCCAATTAACAGCAATAAATGAGGGATGAGTGTACTGGTACACATTAGGAGCACACAGTGACCCCACAATGAGATTGATAAAACACAACCAACCTGTGCCTCCAAATCAGCCAGCTTGTTTAACATGTTTTTTTCCTGGCTTTTAGCCTTTTCCAAATCCAGTTGAAGCAGCTTGTTTTCCATAGCCGTGGCCGTCAACTCACGCTCTCTCACTTCCAGCGAATGCTTGAGCTCGGACGTTTCCTCTTGGCTAGCAATGAGAAGCTGCTTCTTGTCATTATAGTGACTCGCTGCCTTTTCCATCTACAACACCATAACAGTATGTTAGTATTTCTAGTATAAACTACATACTGACAACTTAGATTCACTGGCTAATCTAAAGTTACAGGTAAATTAATCCATTCATCCGTTTTCCATACCGCTTGTCCTCACTGGGGTCGCGGGTATGCTGGAGCCCATCCCAGCTGACTTTGGGCCAGAGTTGGGGTACACTCTGGACTGGTTGCCAGGCAACATGCAGGACACATATAGACAAACAACCATTCACACTAACCTGAGCCTTGTAGTGTTCGACAGCTTCTGATTTAGCTGCAAGCTGCTCCTGAAGATCTTTCTTTAGCGCCTCGTTTTTTTCCAGCTCATTCACAAGCTTCAATTTCTCCACTTTTAGTAGTTCAAGATCTTGCTTTAGAATCTGTTCCAGCTTACGTGAGGCCATGTTCTCTCGGTCTGTGGCCTGCTTGGTTTGAACAAGTCTCTCCTTCTCCAGAACTAGCACTTCCACTTGTTTCTCCAGGGCTCTCTGGTCATTGCGTGCCTGGAGTACCTTGGCCAAGAGGTCTTCTTTTTCCTGAGCAAGTGCCTCCTTTTCTCTGGTAAGAACAACTTGAAGCTCCAGGTCTCCTTCTCTCTGTTTGAGGGTTTCATCTTGTGCTTCTTTGTGTCGCTTCAAATCTGCACTGACTGAAACAAGCTGAAGCTGAAGTTGTTCAATGAGCTGAGCAGACTCCTGTTGACGTTCAAATAACTGATGTTCTCTTTCCTTAAGTTTGAGAGAAATGACTTCCAGCTCTCCTTTGCGTTGCTGTATCTCCTGCTGAAGTTCATGTGTTTGTTTGGAGGACTCTTCCTGGATCGTAGCTAGCATGTTAGCAGTGCTTTGAGCCTCCTCGTTTGCCTTTTGAAGCAAATGAGCTTGGGCAGAAACCTCAGCACGGAGTGTGTCCAGGCTGTGGTCTTTTTCAGCCGCTTGAGTTTTGACAGCAGCCAACTCAGTCTGAAGCAAGTCGAGCTTCTCTTCAGCCCCGAGGAGGAGATTCTCTTTCTCGTCGTGACGTTCTTTGAGTTTTACAACTGCTTCAATTTGGGACTTCTGTTGTTCCAGGAGTTCCTTCTGTTGAGCAATTTTTTGTTCATATTCGGCCAGCTGCTGCGTTTTTGCCTCCACATTGGCCTCAGCTGTCTTCAAGCAGCCAAACACGCTGTCCAGCTCGTTCTTCAAACGACAAATGTCACTCTCCAGTTGGTCTCTCTGACGGTTGGAGAAGAGAGATTTTAAAACAAGCTTACAACTTTACTTAATTGTTACATAAAAGAGCCATGGTTGCTTGTACATATGAAACCCTGATGATGGTGATGATACACTAGTTTACTGTACCTCCATTATAGGCCCCAAGTTTTCTCCTATGACTTCATTTGCGGCTTTCCTAATTTCATCCTCTAAACATGAAATCTTTCCCTGCAGAATCAGAATCTGTTCATTCAGGAGCTCCTGCGGTGAAATAAGCAGTGAACATTAATTGTAGTAAAGGCTTTTGTATTGATTTAACCTTTTATGCGGAACAGAGAACCGTGACAAAAGAAGTATTTGTAATTTCCTCTGAGTTTAGCAACATAAAACATTGTTAGGGAAAGATATGTTGAGTGAACACTACCTTTTCAGCAGTGGCTTGTTTGAGTTCAGACTGGAGGTAGTCTGTTCTGGTTCTCCACTCCTCTTGCGCAGATGCTTCGGATTGCGTCAACCTGCCAACCTCAGCTTCAAAGATGGTCACCTGTGAAGATGCTGCACGCACCTGCGGAAATGCAATTGCGACTTAAAGGGCAAGTTTGTAGCCTATATTATACAGTGGTGTGCAAAAGTCTTAGGCCACCATTAGATATGTTGTGTTAGAGATACTTTAATAAGCACATAGAATCAAAATGTTACTCAGCAGAGGGCAGCACTTCCCAGACATTCATGTATTCATGGCGGCCGCCACAACCACGTTTTCAATGGACTATTGGGGCGTTATGTCATGTCTACAGGGCTGTAATAATATTAAAACCTGTATATAGAAAGTCATAAACAGATTTTCAGGCCAGAGGTGGGGTACACTCTGGACTGGTTGCCAGGCAACATGCAGGACACATATAGACAAACAACCATTCACACCAACCTGAGCCTTGTAGTGTTCGACAGCTTCTGATTTAGCTGCAAGCTGCTCCTGAAGATCTTTCTTTAGCGCCTCGTTTTTTTCCAGCTCATTCACAAGCTTCAATTTCTCCACTTTTAGTAGTTCAAGATCTTGCTTTAGAATCTGTTCCAGCTTACGTGAGGCCATGTTCTCTCGGTCTGTGGCCTGCTTGGTTTGAACAAGTCTCTCCTTCTCCAGAACCAGCACTTCCACTTGTTTCTCCAGGGCTCTCTGGTCATTGCGTGCCTGGAGTACCTTGGCCAAGAGGTCTTCTTTTTCCTGAGCAAGTGCCTCCTTTTCTCTGGTAAGAACAACTTGAAGCTCCAGGTCTCCTTCTCTCTGTTTGAGGGTTTCATCTTGTGCTTCTTTGTGTCGCTTCAAATCTGCACCGACTGAAACAAGCTGAAGCTGAAGTTGTTCAATGAGCTGAGCAGACTCCTGTTGACGTTCAAATAACTGATGCTCTCTTTCCTTAAGTTTGAGAGAAATGACTTCCAGCTCTCCTTTGCGTTGCTGTATCTCCTGCTGAAGTTCATGTGTTTGTTTGGAGGACTCTTCCTGGATCGTAGCTAGCACGTTAGCAGTGCTTTGAGCCTCCTCGTTTGCCTTTTGAAGCAAATGAGCTTGGGCAGAAACCTCAGCACGGAGTGTGTCCAGGCTGTGGTCTTTTTCAGCCGCTTGAGTTTTGACAGCAGCCAACTCAGTCTGAAGCAAGTCGAGCTTCTCTTCAGCCCCGAGGAGGAGATTCTCTTTCTCAGCGTGACGTTCTTTGAGTTTTACAACTGCTTCAATTTGGGACTTCTGTTGTTCCAGGAGTTCCTTCTGTTGAGCAATTTTTTGTTCATATTCGGCCAGCTGCTGCGTTTTTGCCTCCACATTGGCCTCAGCTGTCTTCAAGCAGCCAAACGCGCTGTCCAGCTCGTTCTTCAAACGACAAATGTCACTCTCCAGTTGGTCTCTCTGACGGTTGGAGAAGAGAGATTTTAAAACAAGCTTACAACTTTACTTAATTGTTACATAAAAGAGCCATGGTTGCTTGTACATATGAAACCCTGATGATGGTGATGATACACTAGTTTACTGTACCTCCATTATAGGCCCCAAGTTTTCTCCTATGACTTCATTTGCAGCTTTCCTAATTTCATCCTCTAAACATGAAATCTTTCCCTGCAGAATCAGAATCTGTTCATTCAGGAGCTCCTGCGGTGAAATAAGCAGTGAACATTAATTGTAGTAAAGGCTTTTGTATTGATTTAACCTTTTATGCGGAACAGAGAACCGTGACAAAAGAAGTATTTGTAATTTCCTCTGAGTTTAGCAACATAAAACATTGTTAGGGAAAGATATGTTGAGTGAACACTACCTTTTCAGCAGTGGCTTGTTTGAGTTCAGACTGGAGGTAGTCTGTTCTGGTTCTCCATTCCTCTTGCGCAGATGCTTCGGATTGCGTCAACCTGCCAACCTCAGCTTCAAAGATGGTCAGCTGTGAAGATGCTGCACGCACCTGCGGAAATGCCATTGTGACTTAAAGGGCAAGTTTGTAGCCTATATTATACAGTGGTGTGCAAAAGTCTTAGGCCACCATTAAATATGTTGTGTTAGAGATACTTTAATAAGCACATAGAATCAAAATGTTACTCAGCAGAGGGCAGCACTTCCCAGACATTCATGTATTCATGGCGGCCCGCCACAACCACGTTTTCAATGGACTATCGGGGCGTTATGTCATGTCTCTAATAATATTAAAACCTGTATATAAAAAACAGATTTTCTATGCTCCAGCTACAAAAATATTCTATTTATTAATATTGAATTCTACTTTGTGGAAATCCACTTATCGAGGCCGAGTCTGGAACCAATTAACCACGTTAAACGAGGGATGACTGCATATTCTCAGTACTTTGGCATGACACAGGGCACCTGTGTACAGGTGCTCATACCTTGGAAGAGAGGATGCCGTTCTCCTCTGCGAGTTCAGTCACTTTTCGCTCCATCAGCAAGGAGTTGCTTTTCCAGTCTTTATTTTGTTTTATAATCTCACTGAGTCGCATTCGTAACCTAAAAGCAAGAAACATGGGAATACTGAGTAGTGACTGTGGCGGTGGAGAAGGCAAATATTGTTAATGAAGCTGTCAGTGTACTATATATTTTATTATATTACTATTACAAAAAGTGAAAAAAAGCGGGATTCTTACGAGCTATTCTTGGTCTCAAGTTCACCGATTTGCTCCCTGGCAACCTGCTCTTGATCACTCTGCTCATTTTTCAGCTTGTCCAGACAATACTGCAACTGGTTAATATGAGATTCTGTGGAAAAACAAGTGCAGAGAATAACATAAAAAGGTGTCAAATGTGGAAAAAACACAAACAGTATAGCCCAATGAAAGCACTCAGTTAAATGTTTAGTGCACATTTGTTGGATAAAACAAAGACCATGACTGTCCCGTTATCAAAACTTTCAAAATCAGTCTAACACAAACACACAAACAGGTGTGGCACCTCTCTGTGCAATGAGTGCAATCTTGCTGGCGAGCTCCCTCTCCAGTCCATCTATATAATCTCTCTCCTTGAACATCTGTCTTTTTAGCTTCCTCAGCTGGAATTTGGGAGTGTTCATTATATCCTGAAGAGGAGATTTGCTGTGGAAATAACCAAAAGGAAATCAGACAATTAACACAACTGACTCATTGTCATTGGCTTTTTTTTAATGTACCTTTTATGTTGTAACAGTAAAAAAGGTCCCAAAAGCAGTACTTCCCAACTACTGTGTGCGAGCAAGCGGGTGTGCCATGGAAAATCATCCAATCTCACATTGGCGTGAAAATATTTATTGACTACGAATAATGTATCTTTGCTCATCTATGTATGTCAGCGACACATACAGTAGTGGCAGGTAGAATCAGGGTTTGCCCCAAGATTTTTGAAGCTGTGATGGTGGGCTGCATGAGAGGGCGGTCTGCCGCCGCTTTGTTGTGCCATTGCTGCATCTGCATTTTTTTTCCTTCATTACGACAAACCGAGAACATTGCAGAACTGTTACTTTAATGGCAAAGTTGCAAGATTGTTAAGTGACACTTGGAGGAAAAAAAAAAAAAAAAACTAAGTTAGCATGTACTCCATGAACTTGATAGCCACTTGTCACTCGCCGAGCCAGCTAGCTGCCGCCAGAGAGGCAGTGAGAGCCAGGCAAAATGTGTAAACAAAATTTCCAGAAAGTTGAACAACGCTGCATAGATTGGTATGGGGGGTTTTCTGCAAAGCGGGTTTAGTGGGTTAGCAAGGTGTGTTGAGTGTAAAGCCTGGTTTGCCTGTTCAGCGAAGGTAGCTCTCTTTTAAAAGCAACTGTATCACCATGGTAGCTTAGGCTAAACTCATAACCTGATCCCCTACCAGGTTATGCCCACACTTTGAGTTTAAAATTGGCTATGAAAGCGCCGCTGTTTCACTGCGTAACTCATTCGAAGATGGCGTCACCATTTACTGAGAACCCGCTGGACGTGGGAGCAAGAATAATTCCAGCATTACTAAGACGGGAGCGGCTACTTTGATATCACACTGATCTGCTAGCATTCCTTGATTAAATTCCCTTTAACAGATATAGACTTTCAGCCGAGATTTCAGAAACACTCTGATGGCACCGCTGAAAAAGGCAGACTGCGTTCTTTGTAAGAAGAAGTTTTCTTGCCACCAAAGTAGCTGAAGTTCAGCTGACCACATCAATGCAAAGCACCCGGTCGTGAGTTCAGTCACAGGTAACGTTAGCAGCAAAGACGTTTTAGAGAGCCATAGCAAAGCTCTTCGCCAAACTAAACTCCAACAAAACACACCGCGTATGAGCAAGTCTGCGACCAACAGGGTGACAAATGTTCTTGCCAAGTGGATTGCGATGAACTGCAGTGCTGATAAACATAGGGGAAGACGGGGGGGTTAATAAAGGTTTTGCAAATTAAAAACTGTTACATCAATATTTTTATCTGCTACAGCAATGTAATGAATTTAAATGAAAATACCTTAAAGTAAGAGCTTTTCTCTGCAATTTTAGGTGAAATTAACTGCACATAATTATTTTTTGTCACAACAGCACTATTTAAAATTGTTCAATATTCGACAATACCTGGCTGAAGACGACGCCACCGTGTGCACATCCACAAACGTGATTTTCTGCGAGCGGTGGAACACGGGAGAGTCAGTGTCTGAGATGGAGGAGATGGTCGACGTGCTGGAGATGGAGGCACTTCCTGCTTGCTCGAATATTTCACGAGACACAGGTAAAACTGAAATGTGTGAAAACGCAGATTAAGAAGAAGGAAAGCGCCCTGAAATGATCCATTGTGTACATAAGAGAAGCACAAATAAACAGAGCGTTTATGACTCACGTCGCTTTGCCAGGTAGCCATCAAGTCCACTGTTGAGATAAACACAGCCGTCACTCTCCATCACAAAAGAACCTGTCAGGTTTGCAAGCTCCCTCTGAAAAGCAGGAGTCAGCAGGAAAAGAATGAATGACAGAATAACAGATTCAAGGCTTTTTTTGGATGTTCTAGCAATAACAATGCTCTCTGCTTACCTCCACATCACACTCCAAGGTATCGAGTGTGCACCGATCATTCATCATGTCCTGGTAAACCAACAGCAGAAGCACCTAGACACATTATGAAGAACATAGCAGCCAGTTCACAACACTAAAAGCAGTTCATAGAGAAATACTTCAGGCACGGAAAAAGTACACATGACATCAACAATTGTACATCACACGTACCTTTGCAATTTCTACAGTGAGGTTGGAGCCATTTCGTATGTTGTCCCAGGACAATGATGTGCCTTTGGTTGGACTAAATCTGCAATCCTCTAATGAACAAATGAGGGAGCTTCATTGTCAAATAAACACAAATGGTGCAATTGTTTACAATTTCAGTGGAAATTACTGCAAATTATTGCATTCAAATCATTTTCAGCGCAAACAATGCGATGGCAGGTCTGGAAGAACACTAACTGTAAACATTGGGTTGGGCAACACCCAAGGTTAAAAAAAAAAAAAAGTATGCGACACACCCGCCTGTTTCCACTTCGTGCCGACAGTATGACAAGGATATTAAATAAATAAATAAATAAAACATACCAAACAGACACTTACTTTCAACAAATTCTGCAATTACTTTAAAGCGCTCTTCAATTGTGGAAAATAAAGGGTTTGGCTCCTTTTTCCTGAAATCAAACAGAGAGAGTGAAAAAAACAATAGCATGCACAGACCCCACTGTGTTTTAATGCTCTTTACACGTATTACTTTGGAATACAACTAGTAATAGCATTACTACTACTCACAGCTTGAAAACAACATGAAGTAAAATCTCCCCATCTTGAAGCTCTTCAATACTAGCATCTCGGTGGGAAGCGTTTATACTGTTGACCTGTAAAAACCGCACAGAAGTTGGGTCAGTACCCTTACTGACAGGGACTAATGTACGTACATTCAGCATTTACATCAACCTACCCATCTGAGAAGAGCCTTAATCCCGAGATTAAGACTCATCTTGGCGGACCATTTATCGCGAAGGGTTCGAACCTGCTCGCAGAAGACATGTATTAGTTGCACAGAAAAACGCGGAGTTACTCGTCATTTGTCATATGACGCTAGCTAGCTATCTTTACATAATCGCTGGCCTGACCTAGCAACTGTTAACGACTTAAAACCGGTCAACTCACCTTGGAAGTTAAGTAATATATATAGCCTTCTATATTCCTCCTCGTTATCCGAAAAGTACAAGCGCACAAACTCTCTGTTTACTCACAAGGCCAACTGCCGCGAGTTAAACTGTCACACATCGCACAAATTCAAAACGGGCGTATGAAGGTAAGTTAGCCAATCACAGCTAGTCTCCTTCTTCTTCCTCGGTTTTATGGCGGTTGGCAATCGTCACTTTGGTGCATTACCGCCCCCTTTCAGTGGTGTTTTGGCCGCAATCACCATAGGCAATCACAGCCTCACTAGCGCTACACGGAAACATATACCCAATCAGAGCTCATCTCGCGAGGCTTTTGAAAAATGGGGGACGGAGATTGGGTAAAAAGCCGGAAGTTATCTGAACATGGTGGTTGTTTATTCAAGCCGGACGTCCGGCCGTACCACTCGAGGCGAATGCTGCTGAAATATTTTTTAAACATAAACAATCACCGTCATCCATTATATCAAAATTATGAAAACGATTTTTTGATGATCGGCGTGTATTTTTATCAACATAGATGCTGTACAAAGAAACCTAAACTACGTGACCTACCTACACGTTACCCTGGAAACCATTTGTTGACTTCGCTACAGGTAAACGTCTGTTGTTGTATTGTAAAGCAAAAGAAAAAAATGGTTTGGTTGCCTCACCATTCTTTTTAATCACAGGTGAGTCCTTATGAATATGTATGGCGCTCCAGTGGATTTATCCTTTAAAGCCATCAGCAATTTGGCAGGTACTGTTTTAAGGTTTAAATTGCCATCTGAATCACTTGTTTCTCATTCATATAGATTCACTCCATTTTTTCTCATTCTTATATAGTCACTCCATCATTTTAGCAACACTGTTGCTTCACATTCCAATGTATTTAGCTTTTTCAATTCTGTTACCCAGTATTATAAGTTAAGATAAACTAACGTGTGTAGTCCTCATTTATTTGAATAGGCTTCAAACATACTGTACTTTTGATAACAGTTCAATATTGCACATTAACGTTTGTTTCAAACCAGTACAGTACATGACTGCCTTAAGGTCATTGTGCATGTGCATACATTTACAGATGCACAGTCAGAAGAACCCAGCAGTGGTCTGCGGCCTTTAAAGAGAAATTCAGAAGGGAAGTTCCAAAGTGGCTCCCTGCGCCTGAATAACAACAACATTACAAATCTTTATGACCTCCAGAAGACCATCAGCCACTTTCTGGCTAAACCATCTCAAGTCGCCTGGCTGGACCTTTCTTTTAACCAGATCACAAACATAGACAAAGTGAGTTCTCTCTATTGTACATTCACCTGATTGTTCTTTCTATTTGAAAAAAATGACACTGTATGACTGTAGTCATTGGTTGAGCAGATTTCTCATTTTAACATTTCAGGATAAACAGTTTGAAATGACAGCAATAAAGACACACACACCAACGTTAGCATCACCTGTTGCAACAGTCTCACAGTACAGTGTTCCTTTGTTTATCGCGGGGGATAGGTTCCAAGACAGCCCACAACAAGTGAAATCCGAAGTAGCCAACTATTTGTTTACAATTATGTTTTAAGGCTGAAAAACCCCTCACAATACACTTAATACACTTTTCTCCAACAGGCAATAACATTTTCTCCCATTTTAAACACTACGAAAGTTCAAATTTCATTTGAATTTTAATTATCAATCTACTACATTGGACACCATATGTTATTAAGTGACTCACCATATCCTCTGCTCTGACCGTGCTTCGTCCTGGCACCGTTTGCTGTAGCGTTTTTGTATCCTTGTGTCTGAAAGTCTGTTTGTGTAACATTGATGTCTGTTGTAAGTAACAACATTTGTAGCCTTTTTCTGTGATGTCCAAGTGTCTATGAACGCAGCAGCAAATTGTGCCTGGGAGGTACGTGATGCACTTGAATGCAACCTTCTTAGAATGGCGCTAGCTGAGCACTGGTAGCAGTTTTGCTAGTTACGGTAGATCTTGCTTCCCGTGTGGAGTAGGAAGTGTCCATCCTGTGTGTGCATTGTGTGACTCAACAATACCACACATACAATCCTTTGGACACACACATCTACTTGGACAAATCCACTCATTTGGACAAACCCAATTTCATCTGGACTAACACCCTTTCCTAAAGAGCCCATCCACCTACATAATAAAAATGATAAAATGATTCTCTGACTGGAATCTTTCCATGGTGTCCCAACTCTAAAAGAAGCAATTCCCCCCTTTTCAACACCTTGTTAAAACATATTGCTCCTGCCGTCGTCATCCTCCTCGTCCTACTTCTTTAACCGAAAATTCATTTAGTCTGTTTAGCTTCTGCTTCTTCTTCTTCTGTTGTTTATTGGCGATTAGCAAGCAACTCATGGAGTTTGCAGTTTGCCAGCGACGGTACGGAGATTGATTGACAATGGGTTACAGCCAATCAGGACACAGAACACAATGGGCGTGTTCGCTCTTAACCAATAAGGACTGTTGTGGCGCTATATTTGGCCCGCTATTTTCTGCTGCGGGTTCCTCATTGCTTGTACCGCACGTAAACACACAGATCAGATGGACCTGCACACGTCTTCAACATGAGCATACTACACCCTCTACTGGTAGCAGTAGTAAATAAGATAACATACATGTACAACAAAGCACCGAACTCAATGCGTTCATATACTGTTAAAATAAAATAATTCAAAATTGCACTTCGAAACCTTCTGACTGATGTGTTCATTCTGCAAATTCCTGTGGTGCTGTTTAAGTGGGAAGCAGACTGCCCCAAACATTAGCGAGTAGAGCTGAAGTGGTACTGTGCAGTGGAAAAGCAGCATACTCTTACACACATCTGTTATTTAATATTGGGTGTTTAATGTGTTTGTGTTTCCAGGTTTTGTGTGAGCTGCCTCAACTGCGGGTGTTGTATCTTCACGGCAACCGCATTTTCACATTATCGGAGGTGGACAAGCTGGGAGTTCTTTCACATCTGCACACTATTACTCTACATGGAAATGTCATAGAATCCAACAAGGCCTACAGGTGAAGACTTATTTTGGTTGTCTACAGTTCTGCAGACCAAACAGATCGCATGTACTGAAGACTATGTTCTGTAAAAGTTAAGGATGCCCCGATCAGGGTTTTATGTTGCCGATTCCGATACGTTTATCCCTGAGTGAAATTAGCTGATACCGATCACATAGATTAAGTGATTAAACAACAGAAAGTGGACGGGAGGCGCGCGTTACTGGCTGCATGCTGCAATAGTTTGAGCCAGTGGTGATCGGCATATGCTAATCATGTGCTTTTTCACAAAAATCATCTGATTTTGATTGGGGGATGATCGATCCGAGTATCCCTACTAAAAATATAGTACATTTTATTCATTTACATGAGCGATTTTGTTTATGGGAGCCATACTAGAAGATAGTGTGCCTATGTGTGGCACAACTGCTGGCAAGAATGTGTTAATACTTTGAATGTGAATAGCCATGTTACAAGTGTCTTAACTGCATACCAAGCTCTTATTACATATTTTCTGTAGCGTTCCATTAACACAATGCCAAGGCTTTTAAATGATCATGAATTCTTATGAGTTTTTTTCCACCCCATTTAGGAATCACGTCATATTTGCTCTGCCTGGATTGAAGTCAATGGATTTCAGTGTTGTGACCCCGCAGGAGCGACTCTTGGCACAGATTTCGCACCGCAGTAGCAACCCAGGCAGACGAAATGTGACTGACTGACTGTAGGCTCCTTTATGATGCGTTCAAGTCACACCAGTTTCATATGACAGCACATAAGATTAATTTTACAGTAATCCCTCTTTTATCGTGATAAGTGTATTTCCGCTAAGTAGGATTCCTTATTTGTAAATAAATGTTCGTAGTTAGAACAAAGTAAACCAGCTTGCGACCTTCCAAATATGTTTAACATTAATAGAGCCCTCTAGACATAAAATAACACCCCTATCGTCACCTTTACACTCATTTTATCCCATATAGCACACACAATGAGAGTAAAGTAGCCATTTAAGACAGATAAGAGTCGCGCTCATGTGTGTTGCTATAAATGTGTTCCCGAGGAGAGCCGAATGGCGTGCTGAGAGCAAGGGACATTGGGGATTCAGAGTTGAGTCTTAGCTTGGCGTGAGTTACTGCAGCAACAGTAGCCCGGGTTTTTATTGGGGATTATTATGCCCGTTAGATCATTCAAACCTGCAATAAAAGGCGATCAAGTCTGGTGTTTGTGACTCACCGAACATTACAGTAACATTACTGACACCTAGTAACCAGTGTACAATACTATTCACAGCAACTTTGAATGCCTTATATGTATTTTTTATGTTGGAAGATGCTTAATTTAGGCAACAAATGTGAAAAATGTGCTTCAATGTGTATATTTTTTGAATAATGAGCCATATTTAACCATGAAAATGCATGATTTATTAATATATTTTTGGAAAACCGTGAGCCTGAAACCGCAAAATTTGAACCCCAAGTGGCGAGGGACGACTGTATTACCATTTTGTTTACTTTTAGAACATTTACGAATAAATTTCAAATGCAATTGAAGTTTGAAAAGATGAGAAGAAAATAGACATTGGGTTTTAATAATAAATTGTAACCAAACATAACAGCTGTTGGAAGTTTTTAATGAATTAACAGAAAAAAAAAATCTTTTGGGTACTAGCCTAAGATATTACAAATATATTTCAGGTAGTATTACACATCTCAAAAACAAAGCAAAACAAAACAAAACAGGAACAAATGCTAAGAACCCAAAGCAGAAAGCTCAAATGTGTGGCTAGAATAAATCACAGCCCTGCACAAGATCCCTTTAGAGGTTTAAGAGCATCAGTGCTGTGCTCCCTGCTCATGCATACAGTCTTCATGCGCTCTCTGAAGAGCGACACTATCTTTAAAAACACAAAATAAATAATCTTGGATCAGTTGATCTGTTGTACACGGATTGTTAACGCTCTCCCACACTGCTACAATGGTTAGTTTTTCGATTAATACCAACAAATCAATCATACTACAAATTGGCAATGAAAAGCTTTGAAAGCCAACAAACACAGCCCTCAAGAGTTCTTGGTATTCAAGAAAAAGTTTGTCACCACCACGTTATCACAGCCAATCGTGACCGATGAAAAACACCTTCTACAATCATCTTCCGTTTTAGAATTAGTCAGAAAACTGTACAAAGAAGGCAAAAAATACACATCTGTCCCTGCAGCTCCATCGACCTACCCTCTACTGAATCATACGACTCAATTTCACAGATTTTGTGACGTTATGGGATCAGAAACTGAGTCAGACTACACTGCAAGGCAGCCCGTTTACATCCTCAAAATGGCCAGTCAGCTACTATCATTGATGATATGGTTCATAAAAGCTATCCTGTCAGGAGTCAAGTCTTATTTCTCGTGGAAAAATAGTCCTCAATTTATGAGCTGTGTATCCAAAAATAAAACACGGCTTCCATTAGTGATGAGAAAGAACAGCTAGCAGGGTGAGTGATACCACAAAATATCACAGGGACCAATTTTGTGCACTGGTTTTATATGGTTGAACAACTCAATGACCTGTGATTGTGTTCCAACCTTGCAATGTTGCAGCTGGAGCCAAAGCTAAGTAGTACAAGATGATTCCACTGATGGATGGGCACAAGGGTGAGGATGCAGGAGTGACGGTGACAGACAAACCAGAAGGGAGGAGCAATATGCAGGCCAGTGTTGAAGAATCAAGGAATAGCAAACTGAACCACCAGTTCTTCCTTCGCATCCACTTTGATTTGAGAGATTGCACTGTAAGCATATGCTGCTACCTTGGATACCTGGAAAGTAAAACGTGAAATTAGATTGCACAGATCTTTTTTGGAGGCTGTGCATTCAATCACACCTAGTGTTTCTATTTAATAAATAATTAAAATAAAGTATCACTATCATGCCAAATGTAACAGATACATGTGCTGTGCAAGCTTACCTGCTGAACATCCGAGTATGGCACCAGGTCACTGGCAAGTACTTGGTGGGGCTGGCTAGTGAGGGAAGGGAGAGCGAGGGCTTTCTTCTGGGGAATACTGCTGCTCAATACAGCAAGTTTTGTACTGAAAGGAAAAAAAAACAAAAAAAAAACATGACTTAAGTCTCTTGAACCTGACTGTGTCCTACAACCTTATAATGCAGGGGTGTCCAAAGTGAGGCCCGGTGGCCATTTCCAGCCCACAGCACATTCTAAAAATATTATTTAACAAGAAAACTAAAAATATATATATTTTTAAACCTGCAAAAATAAAAAAAAAAAATCACCAAAAAAAAAAATCACCAATGAATTTACAAGAATAAAGTAAAAATATTACACAGAAAAAACTTGTAATTTAACGACAAAGATTCGTAATTTTTCAAGAATGTTGCAATACGATGATGAACAACAATGTCATTTTAGATGAAATATTAAAGAAAAAAAATTATGCAAGAATAAAGTGAAGATTTTAAAAGAGAAAAGTTGTACTCTAACGAGAAAAAAGGTCGCAATTTTTCAAGAATAAACTTGCAATGTTATTACGAAAAATGTCATTTTAGTAGCATGGAGGTGGCAATATTAAAGTTTTTTTTTTAAGTCATAAAATTATGAGAAACAAAACTACAAAAGGTTGTAATTTTTGGAAAATCAGGTTGCTAAAAAGTGAAAATGTCACGAGAATAATATAGAAATAAAGTAATAATTACAAGAATAAAGTTAAAATATAGAAATAAAGTAATAATTATGAGAAGAAACATACAAGAAATTGAAATAGTTGGAAATTGTTGCAGCTCTAGTACATATTTGTAAAATTCCAACTATTGACAGTGAAACAACACAACAGCAACAAAGCATGACACAAAGTGCCTCAGCATGTTTCCTACTGCTCATTTTCCTCATTTTTCCATGTAGTCTAATTATTTAGCAATGTTCTTTCCTCAGCGGCATAGAAAATGGATGGATGGATGTTCTTTTCTCTCCCCGCCTCCTGTTCATGTGCTCATGGCTGTGCAGTGTGTGCAGAGCCCCAATCATGTGTAGCTTTAAGGTCTGGGTTCAAATCTCTGTTGGGCATCTCTGTCATGAGTTTGCATGTTCCCCCCCTGCGTGCGTGGGTGGGTTTTCTCCAGGTACTCCGGTTTCCTCCCACAACTTTTCTAAACTCAAAAATAAAAACATAGCAGCAGTGGTGGAAGCTGGTAGTGGTCTGAGGCAGCGAGAGTGCGGCTCTAACGCGCTGCGGGCAACTGTGTGGTGAAGCTGGTCGTTTGCCAATGTGGTGCGGCAAGGTGCCAAAACGCCAGTAACGTAGTCCAATCGGCATAACAATGTTAATAATAACAACAACGTCGACGTAGCTTGGTTAATATGCACGTCACATTATCTGTAGCTTTTTTCAGAAGGCTTTATAGGCGGAATAAGTGTTTCCCATTAAGTGCAGAAATGATCCGTCTCTGTCTGTTTTTCTATCTTTAGAACGCACAGAAAATGTGGATGTTGGGCAACATAAAAAAAAAAAAATGTTGTTTCCTTGAAGCCAGTGTATTATTATTGTACAGTGTGCATAGCTGTCATGTTGCGTGAGCTCATCACCACAAGAGGATTTAAACTTTCAAAAAGGTCAAGGTAGTTGCAATTGGTAGATTTCAATTTCCTATTTTTGGTAAGTGGAGGAGTGGGACAACAAATGGGGACGGGCATTATAGTTTATTGTGTGGAACAGATTGTTGATTAATCGCATCTTGAGGGGACTAAGATGAAATGAGTGTACTATTTGCAGTAGATGTTGAATCTGTCTGAAAGGTATAGTTCAGATTTTTTGACATGAAGTTGTATGACATCCTCATCAGCAGTGTAGTGCATCAACAGTGACTTTTCCCCCCCACTAACAGCAACTTTTCCCCCTATACGAACGGGGAGAAAATAACGCAGAGCCATTGAGAGGTCTGACTTTTTTGTGGGCAATGGTTTTGTGATACAAATGTATTCCTCTTTTGTACGCATATTGTTTTGACAAGCGGACAGCTTTACTTTAGTGACCCCAACTACTAGCCTACAAAAATAAAAACGACCAGAACACGGATCACGGAACCATGTGGGGGAAAAGTCACGGTTGATGCACTACACTGCTGCTGAGGACATGATACTTCATGTCAAAAAATTCTAACTATCCCTTTAACTAGTAAGCCTAAATGCACCATCTCATATAAAGTGATGGCATGTTTAAATGTGCTGAAGTCCAAATAAGTGCAGATTATAGAGAGTGCATGCCGAAGCCTGGTACAGTAGAATTGGTTGAGTGTGATGCGTTCTATGAAATAGAAACTTGTGTTCCTGTGCTTCCATAGTTCATTCCTGCTGTAAACAAGATGCCTTGCTGCATGGTTCACTCAACATCTCAACCATAACATAAGCAAAAAATAAATAAAATTCACCCACAGACTACCATAACGAAAACATATACCTGTATTGCCGAGCTTTGTCCATGTATTCATGCTGCTCCATCATGACGGAGTCAGCAGCTGACACATCGATGATGTTCCTGCACAACAAACAAAACTACATTTTACTTTGTTTTTAACTAAGATTATATCTGCAGAGTTCTACTGCTGTATGGGCAAAAAGCTTACTGCGCCGTTTTGGTGAGGATGGATGTGAGCAGGGCCTGTTCATCCGTTCGGGCCGAAGGGGGAGTGGGAGTGATCCAGTCTGTGCCATTTGGGGGTTTGCTGACAGGGTTTGGGTGGGTGATCAGCGGCTTGCGTTCAGGATCCTTGACAACAACGATAATGAATAAATGTGATGATATTATAAAAAAAAAAGTGTTACCACACTCAAACATGTGGTGAACACTAGGGGCAAAGACGTAATCATCATAATTATATAGCATACAAAATGTAAGGTATTTTATACCTGTTTGGGACTTTTAATGATTTATTCAATAGGTATTATATGATTATCGTAAGTCATGCGACTCAGGAAAAACAGGAACATGATATCCTGTGACACTTTGTAAGACAATTTAAGTTCCCCTCTGCTTCACTCACACGATGTTACTTCAAGAAGGCGCTCAAGATTGTTAATTAACATAACCAAGTAACTCGTGACAGCTCCTAGTTTTAATTTAAGCAGTGCTCAATTTGTCCGTGTTCAAGCCAGGCCGTAACTGCCGGCTTCAACGGACAAGCTAAACGTGCAAAAAAAGCATTAAACCACCACTTAGCAAACGCGAATCCAGCGAAACCACGAATCGCGTACTCTTAACATCTTTTGGGACACTTCAAAGTCATACACATGTGATCGCAGCCAAAGTAGCGACATCTGTGGAGCTAAGTTAAGCTAGCTATCGGCTAACTACCTGATCTGCTGTCTCGTTGTCGCTGCTGTAACAACACCCCATGGCAGCGTCCGGTGCACTCCAGCTTCCCTGTTTTCACGCAGAAAGCAGCCGCCTTTGTCCCGCACCAACAAACATAAAACTTATCTTGGTTCTATTTCGACTTCATCTAAGGGCAAACTAGCCACTGTCTGCAGCAACTCCACGGACCAGCTATCACATGACAGCAGCACTGAGAGCAACAACACGGGCGCCACTTCCGGTATTTGATACGCAAATGTTACGCTACGGCGCCGTTTTCAAACGTGAGCGTCATTTAACATGTGAATAAATTGTTTAAATACCCTGTTTTATGATACAAAAAACATTAATTTAGATTATTATTAAATTATTTATATTTGCTTATATGTTTTTGTTTTAACCATTCTGGTTTGTATCTGTATTTATACGCATTGATTTTTAACGAAGCGTCTGAATAGCACGATGTAAACCGCTGGTAAATTCCTCCTAATTACAATGACGACCTAGCTTGATTATATTCATTTTGATGGCTTCATAAGTTAACGTGTGTTGTCCATATAGATGCAGCATCTTTTTTGGACAAAGAAAACGTTGCCAAGATAGGACGTTGCTCCTTGTGACATCAATTGTTTGGGTTCCCGTTTTCGCAATGACTCGTGACGTAGGTGCCTGCACATTGATTTTCAAAAAATGTTTAAGCACTTGAATGCCTCCCAAAATGGCGCAATCTGGCAGCACTGCAGCAGACGCTGCTCCGGTAAAACGACATTGATGTTATTTCTGATTTATGATGTTAGTTATCTACTGTGTACAATTTGACATCCTGCTTATTAGTACAAGTCAACATAGTCTGTTTGATGTGGTGATGTGCTTTTCAACTCTACAATGTATTTATCTGATAGCTTATCTGTTCATGATGGGTCTGTCAGCTCTGCAATAAATGTGCACTATGCAATAATTTTCAATTTGATTGATTCATTTCCAATTGGATGGTGTGTGTAAGCAGGAATGTTTTTGAAGGTTGGTGGTTTCTGTCCTCAGGATGTCAGAAAGGAGTCTTCATCGACCTTGCAGGTGCCAGACCCGGAGTATCCCAGCACATCCAAATTCCTCATCCGGGGGATCCCGAAATCTTCCTCCTCCAGCAACTGCATCCCCTCCAGCTCCACATCCAGCTCCTCATCCAGCTCCACATCCAGCTCTCCAGCAGAAACACACTTGGGTCCCCCACCAAACTCTCCCACCTCCTCGTCCTCCTCTTCGTCCTCCTCTTCATCCCCTTCCAGCTCCTCCACGTCCTCCTCATCCTCCCCCTCTTCCTCCTCCTCTGACAACTGGATCTGTGTTAGCGATGATCAAGATAAGGTCGTCTTGAAGAGGCTCCCAACTGGGGCTCACAACAAGCTCCACGCAACAGGAAAGAATCTCGTTCGGAGGCCGCAACTGAGGTGGGTGAGGAAGATCATGAAGGACAGGAATAAGCAGCGTAGACGAAAGAAAGCCGCTACAAATTCAGAGTATGCGCCGCCACAATAAAGCTAAAGTAAAAGTTCTAATTCATTATGTGAACCTCCCCTACACATCCATCCATCCATCCATTTTCTATGCCGATTCTCCTCATTAGGGTCGCGGGGGCATGCTGGCGCCAATCCCAGCTTCCCTACACATACACTGCCAAAATCTGTCTTTTTCCATTTCAGATAAGCACCACATCATATTTTTCTACATTTTGTGTACATTTTATTTCGCATTTTTGGTGTCCATCAATAAACTATGTTCATTAGTTTATATTTTTTCAGCTTTTGCTTATGTTAGAAGCTGTTGCTGGAATGCCCCTAGACTTTCCACTCATGCTGTATTCTTCAAATTCCTTTTTGCAAAGTCAAACCTCGGTGTTTGACTTTGCCTTGGTTATCATACATTATTGTGTGTAATTAAAATATTTTTATGTACAGTCCTCCCTCGCTACATCGCTCCCTCACTCTTGCAGTTTTTCAAACATTAATTAATAATAAATGATGCTGTTTCCTGGTTGACTAGGGCCAATTATACGTAATATTTAAGCAAATCCTCCATATTTTTTGGCCAAACTAAGCATTTTCAAGCATAAAGATGGCTGAATGAACTAAATGAAAATACAAATACAGTATAAGCCAGGGGTGGGCAACATCGGGTTAAAACATTTGGACGAGAGGCCGTCCATATATGGGTGATCATTAAAGAGAATGACATACTTAGGGTGCAACGAAACCAAAACACAACACATCCACAGCAAGTTAATGCATCACATAAATCAACTGCTACGACTACGTGGGTGATAAACAACAGCTAAGCGGTAAACATAACACGTAACATAAACTGTTATTTACAAGATCCGCAAGGTATGCTGAGCAGTCCAGCATCAACAACAATATGAGCTATGAACAATAAAACATTGGATATCCAGAGTATGGCCCTCCTTGTTTACGACATCCTCAACATATTTTGCAATCAAGCAAAAATGCGACAAACACGGCAAAATGTTGGGAGAGTACCACAAGCTACCCAGCATGCCTTGCGGCAGGACTATATGGGTGTAAATTTGGCATTGGGATTTTGTGTAGATATTTGTATGCACACACGATGCAGTAGGTAGGTTACGTTGTGGGTCACGTGTTGACGTGTTGTGTTGTTTGCCTCAAGCTACAGATTGCATATGACTATTTCCTGTACTCAAGTGTGCGACAATAGCGCTGCAAGCCTTGTTGCCGGATACAGCTTTGATGTTAAAGGTTTGAAAAAAGGGAATTTGGAAACGCCCGGCTGGGCCAGATTAAGACGCTTGGCGGGTCTGATGTGGTTTGCCCACCGCTGCTAAGCCATCAAGACCACTAATTTGTGAATGTAGTATTCTACATTGGTCACCAGGTGTCAGTAATTGTTCGGTGTGACCACCACCGAAGCACCAGACTTGGACAACCAGCTTTTATTGCAGGTTTAAATGATGTAATTATATAAAGATGCGCAATAATAATAACAATAATAATCATCATAATCATAACACGGTTTACTGTTGTGGCCAACAAGCTAAAACTCTACTCTGAACCTCCGACATCACTTCCGCTCTGCCATCAATTCTGCTCCTCTACAAGGTAAACTGTCTTAAATGGCTTATTTTCTGTGACTGTATCTAATACAGTGTGTTGGGTAATACCAGGGATGCTCCGATCAATCGGCCACCGATCAGTATCGGCCAATTCCCGTGAAAATCACGTGATGGACATATGCCTTTCAACGTCGTTCACACAAGCCGATCACCCGTGGCTAGTACTATTGCAGTCCGCAGCGATCAATGCGTGCAGTGTAGCGTCTTGCCCCAACTAACATCTCAGCCATCGTGCTCCTTCCACTTTCCTTCGCAGTGTGGGCCACGAAAACTACCTTGCGGGGGTAGCACGTCAAAAAACTTTCATTTTATACGCCATTTGAAGAAGAAACACTTGACGGAGTATGGCGAGTTTTCGATGTTCACGGTAGCTAACGCAGCATGACAGTCAGAAGGCTAAGATAATAACCCGAAAAATAATTGAATTCATCGGACGAGATGACCAGCCTTTCTCAGCAGTGGAAGACACCGGTTTCGCCAAGTGTTCTCTAACTTACCTGGAAGTCCTGCTAGCGCTCCACCAGTGTACTCTCACATCCAAAGTCTCCTTAAAGAAAGCGTCTCATCCCCTGTAAGTTTTACAAGGGATATACATTCTCTTCTAAAAGTAAGTCAAATATGTTTTTGTATAAATTAAGGTGATTTTTAGGTGATAATTACAAAAAGTAATGAACCATCTTCATGTCCCTTTACATGCCCAGGTTGTTAACGACAACAAAAACTCACTAATACTTTACTGTCTCTGATCTTCCTGTGACATCACAATGTTTAGTTATTAAAGCACAGATAAACACCACATACTGCAAAGAACACTGCTCATAAGGCACCCCACATCAGGCAAAAACCACCATCCCAGTTTTTCCGAATGTTGATTAAAACGAGTTCAAGTTAAAAAGCTTAATAATACTACGAGGAGACAAATAGAGGAAACAGCAGAAGGAAATAGCAAGATGAGACTTGCTGGTGCATGTGTTACAGCCTCCCTGGACTCACAATAAAGGTTCCCTTACTCCCTTAGGCTGAGTATGATGACAGAGTAGCACATAGGGTACATACACTGACGGTACTATGGTCTGTTAACAGTTTGTGTGCAAAGGGAGTACTGTGCTATCTTAGTGTAAACGTGGTGTTCCTCACTGTAACTTGTTAAACACGTCCAAATCAAATAAATCATGCCATACATACCCTACCACGCTATATGCATTTTTAGAATGACATTTTTGCTGTATATTTTCGTATCACATGCATTCACGTATCACATTTACCCACGTAGTCGTGGCTGTCGTGGATCACAGCTATCCCGCTCATTTCATGGGCTATCAGATTGATATTGGATCACAGCGGGGCATGTGTTGTTTCTTTTAATAAAACCCTCTATAAATATCAAGTTGTGTTTATCTAAAAAATAATACATTGCTTCAACAAAAAAAATATGTAACAATAGATGGATGGATACTTTATCTCCAAGAGAAATTTACATTTCCAGCAGCTCTGCAAAAGTGTCATAATAAACTTAATCACTTAAAAATAAAACAAACAAAGCAACATAGAGATTGAATAATACGTACATTTTTGTTTTTAATCACTCCCTCTCTGCTGTGTTGAATGGCATGGCGTGGGGGAGGAATGATCTGCTCATCCTATCAGTGGAGCAGGACAGTGATAGTAATCTGCCACTGAAACTGCTCCTCTGTCGAAAGACAATGCTGGTGTCCATGATGGAAAGGAGCCTCCTCGGTGTCCTTTGCTCTGCCACAGATGTCAGGCTGTCCAGCTCAGTGCCAAAGACAGAGCCTGCCTTCCACACCAGTTTGTCCAGGCGTGTGGCGTCCTCCTTCTTGAGGCTGCTCCCCCAGAAGATCTGTAGCAGCTTCTTGCATACATTGAAGGACGCCAGCCTTCTGGGGAAGTACTGACGGCTCTGCCCTGTCCTGCACAGAACATCCATGTTGCCAGTCCAGTTTATCATCCAGATGCACTCCCAAGTATTTGTAGGTGTGACCCACCTCCACACGGTCACCTTTAATGAGAACAGGTTCTGGGTGTGTCCTGTTTCCCCGAAAGTCCTAAGGTCCCCAAGCCAGACAACCAGGCAGCAGATGCTTTCAGTGGACTTCAACTGTATTGTTCTTTTAGGAAAAGAGAAAAAAGTTCTAACAAAAGTTGCCAAAGGAATGCAACAAGTCAGGCTCAGTGCCATAAACTTATCATAACCGTTTAACTTATACCTTATCCACAATCCTTATCTGAGACATAAGCACGTCTTTCTCTTTTCTGTGCATTCTAATGATATAAAAACAGATAAAAAGAGACTGCTCAAGCGTTTGCGATGACTTACACTGAGACTCTCAGAGCGCTGTGGAGGAATTTTGGCCCACTCATTTTTGCAGAATTGTTGTAATTCAGCCACATTGCAGGGTTTTCCAGCATAAAGCACCTTTTTAAGGTCATGCTGCAGCATCTCAATAGGATTCAGGTCAGGACTTTGACTAGGCCACTCCAAAGTCTTTTTTTTGTTTATCGTCAGCCATTCAGAGGTGGACTTGCTGGTGTGTTTTGGACCATTGTCCTGCTGCAGAACCCAAGTTGGTTTCAGCTTGAGGTCACAAACAGATAGGCGGACATTCTCCTTCAGGATTTTTGGTAGACAGCAGAATTCATGGTTCCATTTATCACAACAAGTCTTCCAGATCCTGAAGCAACAAAACAGACCCAGACCATCACACTACCACCACCATATTTTACTGTTGGTATGATGTTCTTTTTCTGAAATGCAGCATTACTTTTACGCCAGATGTAATGGGACACACACCTTCCAAAAAGTTAAAATCAGACCACAGAGTATTTTCCCAAAGGTCTTGGGGATCATCAAGATGTTTTCTGCCAAAATTGAGGTGAGCCTTAATGTTGTTTTTGTTCAGCAGAGGTTTTCATCTTGGAACTCCGCCATGCAGGCTGTTTTGCCCAGTGACTTTCTTATGATGGAGTCATGAACACTGAACTCAACTAAGGCAAGTGATGCCAGCAGTTTTTTGGATGTTGTTGTGGGGTCTTTTGTGACCTCTTATTGAGATGAGTCGTCACTGCGCTCTAGGGGTAATTTTGGTTGGCCAGCCACTCCTGGGAAGGTTCACCACTGTTCCTTGTTTTTTCTATTTTTGGATAATGGCTCATTGGAGTCCCAAAGCTTTAGAAATGACTTTCTAAACTTTTCCAGACTGATAGACGTCAATTAATGTCAGTTATGTTTTAACAGAGGGGGCAATCACTTTTTTACACAGGGACAAGTATGTTTGGATTTTTTTCTCCCTTAATAACAAAAAGTTTAATTTAAGAACTGCATTTACTGTTCAGTTGTGTTGTCATTGACTTATATTTAAATTTGTTTGATGATCTGAAACATTTAAGAGTGACAAACATGCAAAAAGAAAAGAAATCAGGAAGGGGGAAAACACTTTTTCACACAGCTGTACATCTGAAAGTTAGAAATGTAGAAACAACATCGTTATAACCAATATATTGTCAGTATAATTTTATATTACAATATCATCATTCACAATTTCACAATTTGTGAAAATGTTTCTGGTTTGAGAAGATAAACTCTTCGAATTGTTAAAACGAGCAGAGATCAGTCAATGAAACCTGTGTGACTTTTGTTCCTGACTTGTTGAATTGCACCTGAATGCATCACGGCTGTATTGCAGCTTGCAGACAGTGTGGCTGCAGAAGTCGTCTGATTTTGGGGCGGGGAAGATGATTAACAGGCGTCTGCCCTCTTATTTATCCCTGGCTTCTGCACACCTATGTATTCGTTTGCGCCCCACTGATAGAGGGGACAGAGCAGGCAGCTCCGTGGAGTCCACTTTGTTGGTGCTGCAACAAAAACAACAACCATGAGAGTGTTCTTCTTTATTTTGACGCTCGGGTCTTCTCTTGCGTCTGACACACTACCTCCTGCCCATGTCGGACCGTCGTCGCTCGGCTTCAGCTCCTCGGTCCGCTCGGTCTGCAAGCCCATACCGAGTACCTTGTCCCTGTGCCACGGCATCGGCTACCGGCACATGAGGCTCCCCAATCTGCTGGGCCACGACTCTTTGAGGGAGGCCCAGCAGCAGTCGGCCGCCTGGCTGCCGCTCATCTCCAAGTTGTGTCACCGGGACACCAAGAAGTTTCTGTGCTCCTTGTTCGCCCCGGTGTGCGTGCCGGACTACAGCGGGCCGGTCAGCCCCTGCAGGAACCTGTGTGAGGCCGTGCGTGACCACTGCGTTCCCGTCATGAGCGCCTTCGGCTTCCCCTGGCCTGAGATGTTCGATTGCAGCCGCTTCCCCCGCGAAACACAACTTTGCATCCCCCCCAGCGGTGATCAGGACTCACGGACAGCGGAGGAAGTCTCCCACGAGGAGGCGCTTAAAGGTCTGAGGTCAATGTGTGAGTCGTTTTAACCTGTTCAAAGATGCACTTTAAGAGCACACCTTGGCTGTGTTCCACACTTAAAAGTGTACTATGTACACTACACGCAGTACTTAATTTTGACTGTGTGGTACTGTCACAAATCGATTACTGTAGTTGTGCACTTCTCAGACGTGACAATCGGTGTTGGGGATGAAATTCTTCACAAGGAAAATGAATGAAGCCAATTTCACCTCCCCCTTGCGTACTCTTTAATCACCAGTTATGAGAAGGAAGAAAGACTGTCACACAATTTAGTTTTTTTCCAAATGTATTGAAGAACAAGTCAGACATAATAACTGAAAAATAAGCCAGACATAATAATTGAAAGATAAATCTGACATAATAACTGAAAAATAAGACAGGATAGTTTCCGCAGTGTACAGGTACCTGGACCCCGTTTCATTTCACCTGTACCCATCTCCAGGCTGAAAACGAAAGCGAGCTCCTGCCCGATTGTCCCATGGTCCTTTTTATACTTGTTTGCTCAAACCATTGGCGTCAGTCTCTCCAAACATATCTTTCTACTGGACGCCGGCAGATGATAGCCGGCTCCCTCGCTGTCCGGATCACACTTAGTGTCGTTGTTGACATAAACAAAACATTCTTTGCTCCGGCCAGTGTTTCTATTTTGACTTAATTCTGGGCCTTATCAGCCTGGTAACCTTGGTGTGTAGAAGCTGTGACCAACAGTATGTCTGTTTAACCTTTGGCACACTTAAACAAATTTATTTATATAAACTACTTGTACTCATTCACTAAGTTATTAGATTAATTGATTAAACAGTTATATCTATAGTGTACTTACTGTAAGACACTTAACAATAATTCAATCAATACACATCAATGCAAACAGTTATTTCTATAAATCTACTTGTAATAATTATCTACCCACTCAGTAAATACATTTTTTTCCTACATCGGCTTCCTCTTCTCTCCTTATTATTGGTTCGTACAATAGCTGAAGTTTGCAACAGGAAAATACATGACTTCCGACAAATACATGACAGAAATACTGCAATTTCAAGGGACAAAATGCGATTTTTGCGGACCTACCAGGGGAGCTAGTACATTTTTCCTTATGTCTTTGTTATATGCCTGGCTGTAATATTTTACAATATTATAACCAATAAGTTATAAGTTAATCGAGCAACCGATTTTTGTAGCTCATGTTAGCCTTAGAATGAGAAGTGTTTAACAAAGGCACAAAAGATACCTTTTCACAAAAGTCTGCCAACTTTCTACCGGGCATATTTCACTCATGTCTTTAAAGGCGCAAATCCCTCAGGTCTTGCTCCTTCTGTTCTGTGAACTTGCAGCATTTCTCTCATGCGGTGGTTTTGGGGATTTGCAGCATTTATTTGTATTTGTTTTTAACCTTGCAGCGTTTTCGGCCTGCGGCATGTTGTAAAAAAAAAAAAGCAACACAATCATCGGAACATTGCAAAGGAATATTGATAGCATACTGAATAGAAAAAAAATAAATGTAGGACAACACTGGTATAAACAGAGCACCCATTGAAACAATAAGATCTCTTTTAAAAACATCTTCTGCTGATTGTGGTCGTAGTTTTGCTTTTTAGCGTGTGATATTCTATTTACTTTCAAGCACCTCTTCTTATCAGTTCCTGATTGTCTCTTTGTTTCCAGAGTTTTATCTTGTTACGCCTTTGCAGACGCAGACATGTAAACTCTTCCTTCCAATACCTAGGAAGTGTCATTTGTGACGCCTGCAGTCTGGCAGCTGAGGGAGAGACTGACATCCAGGACGACTTCTGTCAAAGTCCATATGGTGAGGAGAGATGATAGGATGCTTTAACAATCAAATCAAATGTCTTCTTTTCTTTTCTTGTCCACTATGTGCCTGAAATAACACCTCACAAGTTTTGTCTCTGTGGCAGCATTCAAGATGCGTCTGGGCAGTGTGTCGACAGTGGGAGGGGACCTCCAGCTGGTGCCTTTGGCCCGAAGCCGCATTCTGAGATGGGCAGGGGGAGGTGCTGAGAGGGCGGAAGGAATTGGAGGTGCGATGGCCCACAATGCTTTGTGGCTGCACGAAGGAGGCACTTGTGCATGTCCCGGCTTGGACTCGGCTGAGAAAAAAGATAATCATGGTTTGGAGGAAGAGCCCGTGGATAAAAAGGTGAATGGGGCCCAAGCTGGATGGTACTTGGCCCTGGCTCGGGCGGAGGAGGGAAGGCTGGTGTTGACTCGGCTGGTGCGCTGGACCAGGGGCGACAAAGAACTGAAGAAGTTCATCAGAAGTCTCCTGAAACAAACATGTGCTGACATGTAGACCGTTATTAGCAGGTTTTAAATTTAGCAACCTATCCAGCTAACAGAGTCTCTAAATAACCTAATTAATCAGCCATGCGCAGACTTTTAAACACTTGTGTTAATGAAGAAGTGTTACAGTGAATCTGCACACTGGCCACTGGCGTAATTATTTGTCCCCCATTACCTTTAAAAAGGTGCTAACTGGCTTCAGGCCCAGAGCGGATCTTTTATTTAGTGCCTCTCACTAATTTGATAAAAGCGACAGAAATATGACCGATGTTGATGTTTTACAATATTTGTGTCGACCAGTGAAGCGTTTAGGACTTGTCATTTAAACATATACGGAGGTGAAATATTGAAAAAAACCTAATGATGGCCAATTATTGTATGCTGACATGGACAATTTAAAGCTGCTGTATGTCACCGGCTCAAGATCAAACAATAAAAGTCTATATTTTTCACAATTACGATGATGTTAAACTGCCTAAGAATTGGCATAAATTGTTGTTCAAATAAGACGACTGGCCACTCACGGCTGTCTGGCGTTCACGTAGTTTTCCGTGGCACGTCCACACACGCAAGCAATCTCAGAGAAGCGATGGACAATTTGCAGTCACGATGTTGTTATTCAAAGATAGCTAAACTTAGCCCAATCGCTATCATTAGCTGATAACAAACATAACTAGTTTACATTCTCAAAGCAGGAAGAGGGCAGGCAGTACAGTGCGTTCGAACGCGAGCACCCTCCAGGCAGCCGCGTTCCGTGACGTACAGCAGCTTTCAAAGAAATCTTTCAGATTCAACAGCATAGTTGTTAGTCTGTACACCAATTATGTGCAGATGTCAATCACATCTCACGTATCCGCAGCATATTTTCTTAAAGTTGTTAATATGTGTGTGTATAGAGATGATTTCATTTGGAATTAAACAGAGGAGTATCCTAACCCTTTCCCGATAATGACACAATTATTTGAGAGCAAATGTGCATTTTTTTTAATATTGTATGTAGTTTTGTTCCATTGTGAGAATCATTTCTTTAAAAAAAAAAAAAAAAAAAAAAACAAGACTCGAGGAAAACAAAGCAGTACACAAGAATTTAGCATAAACATTTTTTTCTAAATATCTTTATGGTACTTTTTGCATTTTATGCAGCCAAGCTATGCATACTGTAAATACTGTCATTGTAGCCAGTGTGTTTATTTGCCAAAGCTGCAAAGACGACGGGGCATTAATTGGAATCAGGTGATAATTCGTGTTATTTCTGAAATTTGAAAATATAGCCATATATATATATATAAATATATATAAAACATATATAGCAAATGTTTTAACTTAATAATAATAATAATAATGATTTGTCATGCATGCATGAGAGAATGGAAAAGAAAACAGCTCTCAGTGACCGCATGGATAGCTTATTAACAATTATATTGCACAACATAGCAGCAACAGAACCAATGTTGTAATAGTGGTAAGGAGGAAATTCAGCTCGCATTAATGAGTACAGCAAGTGTAATGCCTATAGGGTTCACACCGCATGCAGAGGGAGCTTTTTCAAATGCGAATACAGTAATCCCTCGTTTATCGCGGTTATTTGCTTCCAAATCTCACAAATATGTGAATTTCTGTGAAGTAGGATACCTTATTCATAAATCCAATAATTTTGTAGTTAGAGCACAGAAAACCTACGACCTTCTGAATACGGATTTTAACATTATTGGAGCTCTCTAGACATGAAATAATAGTTACCTTTACTACTGTTTTACCCAACATAGTAGATGTAATAAGAGTGAATAAGGCATTTATTACATAAATAAGACTCATGCTCGTGTGTGTTGCTATAAATGTGTTCCCCAGGGGAGTTGAGTTGAGTGGTGGGTGGACAGAAATTGACGTTAAAGGTTCATAGTTGAATTTTAGCTTGTCGTGGATTACGGTCGCAACAGTAGCCCGTGGTTTTACTAGGCATTATTGTGTATGTTGTGAGATAATTGAAACCTGCAATAAAAGCCTGGTGTTCTGGCGATCAAGTCCAGTGCTTGTGTGACTCACTGAACATTACAGTAACATTACTGACACCAAGTGACCAGTGTAGAATACTACATGTCGTTCTCAGCATCTTTGAATGTGTCTTCTGAATGCCTTTTATTTGTATTTTAGTTAATTCAGCCATATTTTATGCTTAAAATGCTTAATGTAGGGAGAAAATACATCCAATTGCCTCAATATGCATTGTTTTTTTACTAATAATAGGCAGTAGTCAACCTCAAAACAGCATAATTTATTAATGAATCATTTCTGAAAAATCATAATTGAGTGAAGCAACAAAATTGAAACTGCAAAGTGGCGAGGTACAACTGTACTGCCAACTTGCGGAGTTAATAACACACTACATCTGGAGGTTGCCTACAGCCAGCTGTTAATGCCAATGTTCCTTGACCTAGCGCTAATTAGAGAGCCCAGTGGTTATTTGCTCACCCATTCACTATAGGGGACTTGGTGGTTAATTGAATATTGGCTTTAATTGGTGCATTTATGGTACATGATCAGCAAAAAAGAATCCTATGTTTGTCAGGTTAAATGTGCTCATTTGAAAACATCTTATTTGTTTTTGCACCATCGTACAGCTTCCATCAAAGACGTTTTGTTGGCTGACAATGTTGGTGTTTTTCCTTGATCTTTCCATAGCGACAGACTAAAGTGGGAAACTTGACTCTGTTTAGGTAAAACACACGTGGACACACACCTGTTGCTGTCCACTTGATACTTCAGATGTCTGCTATGCTTTGTCTCGCGCAGCACGGTGACAGTGCTGCTCTCTGTTGGGTGTATGGTAAAAAATAGACAGAAAAAATTAGCTGTGTCTGATCCAAAGCAATGAAAACCATTGGCCTGCACTAAAATAGACTTGGTTATATTACCGTTTGTACCTGTACAGTGTAATCTATTACTGGTGGATATACACATGCATGGGATGCTTAAATAATTCAGCGCTTCTGGTCTCTTACCTTCACTTACACACCTGCATCTTCCTGCATTTAAGCTTCCCTCCTAGCTGCTCCTCTATGGTCCCATTTTCCAGAGACTGGGTGAGTGGTCTGTTTTACTCATGGTGCTTTCGCTTGTCAGGGTAAATTATGTGGCGCAGTCAAAACATAGAGCGAGGATTAATGAAACTATGATCCTTATAATGTACTGTATGCATAATGTAGTGCAGTGCTTTTTTTTAGATGGGAGATATCCCTGCAGGTTTCCAGTAATATCTTGATGGCTAAAGGTTTGTGGTTGTGTTGTTATTTTGAAAAAAAATCACGTTGGATAAAGTGACACATTCATTTTATTACTGTATATGTCAATACATTTTAGTAACAGTAAGACTCATCAATTTCAATTAGTATTGTTACAAATAAATAAAGAGAATACACATCTATTAGTTTTATTCTAGTACAAGTTCTAGAGCTTCTAGTACAAGCTTTAAACGTCCTGCACTTAGCCATGACAACAATACTTTATAGTTGTTTTCATTAATATTGGTGGACCAACCTCGACACTGCTGGCATTAGTGCCATTGTTCGTGTTGCTGCAATGTACAAACGTCTTATTTTAATTCTTATTTTAACGTGTGCCGTTATAATCCAGGTATTTTTGAACATTTAGTAATTGGCTTCATTTTGATTGGATAGCAAAAGCATGCTTACCGCTGTCGGCACGGGTGTAAAAGTGTGGAGGGAGCCCTCTGAGCACCCCTGTTTCTTACTTATACTTCAACGCTGCCTTTTTTGCTCACAAATGATAAATGTCTGTGATATAGGTGTGTGAGTACAAGGATGGTGTCCCCTGCCATTGCTTTGGCCTTCCTCCCCCTCCTGCTGACACTGCTCATCAGATACCGCTTCTACTTTGCGTTGTTCTACCGAGCCATCCTGGTCCGCCTTTGGAAGGACTGTGTTACTGGCCTGAGCCGTGAGGAGCGGGCCTACCAGTATGTTCTCACCCATGCTACCCCGGGGGACCCTGACAGCATCCTGGAAGCTTTTGATGAGTGGTGCAGCAAGGTGGAGTTCATCAGTAACATTGGACCTAAAAAGGGTGAATATGCGGTACATTGACAAGAGCTACACTTGCACAATGCTAATGTAGAGGCTGGGGAGTGTATGTTAATGATGCTTGTACCTGAAGGGCCATATTGCGCTTGCATGCATCGTTCACGTGTGCAGGAAAGATCCTGGACCGGCTGCTGGCAGAGCAAAGTCCTCTTACGATCCTGGAATTAGGTACCCACTGTGGGTACAGCACTGTGCGTATGGCCCGGTCTCTGCCACTGGGTGCCAGGATCTACAGCATTGAGATGGACCAAAGAAATGCTGCTATCGCTGAGAAAATAATCCGCCTGGCAGGCTTTGATGACGACAGTGTGAGTGCGCCAAACACATGAGAAGCCTGATGAGGATCAACATTAGTTTGTACTACATTCAGGTGTAAAATGTCTGCCTGTTCTTCTCAATACCTAGGTAGAGCTGATTGTGAATCCATCAGATGAAGTGATCCCACGCCTGCGGTCTGATTTTGGTTTGGAGAGACTGGATTTTGTCTTCATGGACCACTGGAAGAAATGCTACCTTACTGATCTGCAGGTACCTGTCATAATTGATAGTGTTGCGCCACACAACTTGGGGCAGCATGAGCTGTTTGTTTGAAATGTGCCTTACAAATACACCTTGACCTTGACACCACGGCAAGCTGATGGCTTGTATACATACTGTATGCAGTCTTGGCCGACATTGTTTATTTTCCGTATATTCATGCAGCTTTGTCAACAGTCTTTCTCCAAGGACCAAAATCAAATTGTACCAACAAGACTTTCTTTTTCATCTACGTCAGTTCCCTTAGTTACGCTTGCCAAGTTCCGGTTCTGTGAGCGCCTCAATGATGTTGGGACACATTGACCTGGGTCGCAATGTTCTGCCGCAATGCAGAGCTGCAATGTGAGAAACTCCACTTCAACAGTACACAGTGGAACCTCCAAAGTCAACGCAATTTGCTCTGCGATGCTCGTTGAATTCCAAGTTGTTGTTCTAACTTGAGACCGACTTCCACTCAGGCTCCAACTGCTGCCATTGAAATCTTTATTAACTGCACAGGTGATGTTTTAAGCAACTTTAGCACTCTTAACTGGCATACAATTGTAAAGAGAAGTTAAGCATTAAAAAGAAATTAAATAAAACTACAATACAGTAAAACTACTTACCCTTGGAAGATGTCTAACATATGTTGGAGATGAAATTATAGACTGTTAAATACGCGTTCGTTAATCTCCAATTATGAGAAGGAATAAGACACCCCAATAGACAAAGTTTACAGAATGCATTGGAAATATGTCAGACAGAATAGTTTCACATTCTTCAGATATCCGGGCTGACTGTCAGTCTTAATGTCCTCCTCCGGCTTCCAGACCAAAAGTCGAGAGAGTCCGCCTCGAGCGACGGGCTCCCAGCTTTCTTTAGGTGTTTTTCCGGACTGCTTGCGTGTGATCTGGCATCAAGATATCTTATCGTTCGCATTCTTCTGTGATATGTGTGTGTGATGACAGCAGCTGAGAATTGCGTTTTAGTCGACGTGGTAGAACTCTCATCAGCATCTTTTCCTGCACAAAATAGCACATGCACTCCCAGCATCTTTGGCCCACTTACCCCATTCTGTGACCATATCTGACTGCTGATTATGTGAATGCACCTTATCTTTAGGTGCTTCTTTAACCCACTGAAATAAAAGTTCATCCATTCAGTTACTAGAATCTACTTGTAATACATATGTACTCACTCAGATAACAAGTTAATAAAACAATATTATCCTACACATATAATGGAAAAATAAAATAATCTGTCTTGGTGGTTGTTTCTTAGTGTGTCTATGTAATTGTATGATCCACATGACATCTGCCCGGACCTTTGATTGAGGACTTTTTTTTAAACTGGACCTATTTGGATGCTTTAGATGCTCACTAAGCTGATAATGATGGTTTGAACTCAATTGCCTTTGGCTTTTAAAGCATATAACTCCAAAGTGTTCAACCTTAGGAGTGTTCATCTGTATTGGTTATGTGGTCATTTGTTAATTTGATATGATTTCTGCTGTTGCTAATTGTGTATTTGTTGGTATGTTGATTCTTTCAGATGTTGGAGGGCTCTGGTCTGCTCGGAAAAGGATCAATGATTGTGGCAGACAATGTGCTTTTTCCTGGGGCTCCCAAATTTCTCAGACACCTACGCAAGAGCGGCTTGTATGAGTGGAAGATCCACCGTGCCACCCTGGAGTACAGCAAGGGTATCAGGGATGGGATGGCAGAACTGGTGTACCAGGGGATCAAGTAGACCAATACTGACAAAAAAGATGCACGAATAAGAAGGGTTGATGAGGGTTTGATCATGATATCCATCTGAGTCAACAATATAATAGAATGGACGTAAAATTCTTGGAGTCTTGAAATTGTCCAGGTGTGAATGTGAGTGTGAATGATTGTCTATACGTGTCCTGTGATTGACTGGTGAACAGTTGAGGATGTACCCCACTTCTCTTGGATGGGCTCCTTCTCACCTGTGACCCTGAACAGGATAAACTGTATAAAATTGATCAATGAATATTGACCAGAGCTGCAAACTAGTTGAGACTGAATCAACAGTGCCTCCACTGTTTGCAGCCAAGTAGTGCACTCCATGTTACCTCAGTTTATTTCACTCAGTCATTTTTTCAAAGTAGTCAAAAAAAGCAAAGAAAAACTCTCGATAGAGCACCGTACTACCCCTGTTGCAGTCCTCCTCCGACAAACCGAAGATTAATTTACAAGTTAGCGACTAAGCTAGCGATGACATAGGAAACAGGGCTGCATGAAGGAGACTGACCGACAATGGTCCACAGCCAATCAGGACGCAGAAAACAATGGGCGGTGCAGACAGACGAGACTGGGAGGAGACACTCAACTTCCCACAATGCAGTTCTTCTTAAAGAGCCGGCACTCATATGTGGTAATTATAAAAAAAATCACTAAAAAAATGTCTGTGAAACAGCAAACCCGCGAAAGGTACCGCGACAGCGTATCCCTAACTTATTGTGAACAGTGGATTTTACAATACTAAAACCATTTACCAAAAACTGCCTGGTTTATGGCGTTTAGTATTTATATTTGTGTGAAAAAGTTGAAAATGACCAAGCATAATGCTTCTTCTGAGATTTTTTTTTTTTTAATAAAACATTTTCATGGTATGTAAAGTGAATGTACACAAAATGTGGCTGCAACATAGCGCATATGATGCACCGTCACCAGTAACAAATGATATAACTGGCAAACTACAATTTATGGTCTGTTAGTGGGAACTGTGACAAGGGTCAGCATTTAATATACCAGAAAAAGCAGATGTCACCTGCAGTATGAGGGACTTTGCACCAGGAACAACATTCCCAATCACCCTCAGCTATTTTAAAGCTGGATGACTCAGAACAAATTGGATGGGTATGGACAGGAACAAGCACTTGTTTGACACAAAGGTTGAAGGGAGGAGTTAAATAAAAGTTATGTTTATTTAAAAATGTAAACAAATCAAAAAAGAGCCTTAGGTCATTTCTTAAGCCAGATACATTTACTATTGGCATATGCTCACCAGCCCGTACACCTGCACAATGTATACAAAAAAAATTAAGAAATGCATACTTATGTACATAGTTAAATGAATACAGTACTTCTGAGAGTGGCAGCGTTTGTATTGGCTCACATAAGATTCTCCTGCTGTGCTTAATGATGTGAGGGGAAACTAATGTGAATGATGAACGTATGTCAATAACAGCTAGCAGGAGGTAGACGCTCCAAAGTCTTTATTAAATCATCCATTGGTCTTGGTCTTGGTCTTGTCCTTCCATGTCCACCTAACAAAAACAAAAGACACAATTGGAAATGTTTTTTTCTAAAAACCTCCTCAAATTGGAATAAAAAAAAATTGATTTTAAAATAGTGTGCAACTGAGTTTGCAATGAGAGAAGATATTCCACAAAAAAAAAGACATATGAAAGCACCTCATTGATCTCTCCATCATCGGGCGACTCATTGTAATCGTTCATCTCATCCATGTCCTGCATGTCCTCTTCGTCTTCAGAGTCGTCCTCACTGTCCTCCTCATCCTCATCGTCTTCTTCTTCCTCCTCTTCGTATCCTCCTCCCTGCAGCCCGTAAATGCAGACACAGAAAACATTAAAAATCTAAGGGATATATGTACATAGTTATTCATAATGGAAACACTGTCTTCAAGACACACAAACGCATACATACAAGTATCCTTCCACATCAATCGATTAGCAAGCCTTAATAACAATAACAAATAATGCTAATGTTTAGTATGAGTGGTGAAAAACAGTGAAGCATCATTCACATTGTAGACAGAGATATACCGAGTTGTGTGAAGTATTAATCCATGCCCAGTGACGGCTATACAAGAGATCCCCATGATTCACGGAGGCTATGTTCCGGGAAAAAAATGTGAATAATGTTCGCAACTAATGTTTTGACACGCTATATCCTTATAATACATCTTATTAAACACTTATTAAACACATTTTCACTTGTAAAATGAATACGTACTCACCACTAATGAATGATAACAAAACATGATAGAAGGAGAAAGGGAATCAGACCCCACGGTCTAGCCTTCAGCATGGTCATTAGGCTACCACGACAATCGTGCCTCCGTGTCCTGTGGCGCTGCCTCCATCTCCCTCTAAAGCAGCCAGCAGTGTTATGCGGCTCGGCAGGCCACTGGGTCCTCCCAGCTAGCAGTCTGAGATGGTGCAGGTGTTCCTCCAGTGGCGCGTCTACATAATGCACACTGCTTGCGTCTTGTCATTCCAGTAATTCCAACGATTTACGATAAGATATTAACCTTGTGTTCAAATCGCAGGTTTTGAGGTTGGATTGGAACAAAGTTGACTGTCGAAACGTCCACCATCTTACACCAACGTTACGTTGTGCAGGTGTGCTGTATTAATAGGCTTTATTATCACATTTTAATAAAATATTTAAAAATGACCTATTTTCAGAGAGGAAAAACCACGAATGATTAGGTTTTCTCACAAATAAAAAAAGTATTTTTTTTAATAAGAAATGTGCAAATATGCGGAGATCCACAGCATTCATGAGCAAGGTCAGACATGGCATTTCACAACATTTGTTGCCATCTACAGTATTGTTATGCATTGTTAGTTGCTGTGGTGTTTCCTGTTAATCCAGGGCGTTACAACAATGACAGGCAAACTGCGGCCCGCGGGCCACATCAGGCCCGCCAAGCGTCTTTATCCGGCCCACCGGGCATTTCCAAATTCCTGTTTTTAAACCGTTAACATCGGAACTGTAGCCGGCAACATGACTTGCAGCACAACACATCAACACACACGACACACAAAGCAACCTGCCTACTGCACCATGTGGGCACACAAGTAAATATCTATGTACAATACCCATGACAACCCCCCCCTCCTTATATATTCCCGTTGCAAGGTATGCTGGGTAGTTTGTGGTAGTCTTTCGCCCAACATTTTGCCGCATTTTTGCTGGATTGCAAAATATGTTGAGGAGGTCGTCAGAGAAGTAAACAAGGAGGAGTTAACATACTCTTGGTAGCCAATGTTTTTTATTCATAGTTCATATTGTTGCCACTGGACTACCCAGCATGCCTTGCGGGCATTTGTAAATACCAGGTTTAAGTTACGTGTTATGTTTAGCGCCACATCACCCACATAGCAGTATTAGTAGTTGATTTATGTGATGCGTTAACTTGCTGTGGATGTTTCCGTTTTCTTGCATCGGGAGCAAGTATGTCGTTCTGTGTGATGACCACCTATAAATAGACGGCCCCCTCTGCCAATGCTTTTAACCCAATGTGGCCCGTGATTCAAAAGGTTTGCCCACCCTTGGGTTAGAGGATAGAAGGTAGGACTCAAACTCAAACAAAGATATCATTACCTCAAAAATAGTTTTCCCAATGGGCAGCTGATTGTTGTCTTTTTCAGCAATGCTCTGCAACTATGTGAAACGAAAAGTTAAGTTAGACCCATACGTGTATAAAAAACCCACATTATTAAGAATATATACGCTTTACGTTACTCATCACACACTTTTCAGTAAAAATATGCATGTACAGCCTAAGAATATTAGGTTATGATAAGCTATAACAGAAGCTATAGCAGAAATAGCCAAATACAAACATGCGTGCGCTGTGTTTACCCAGGTTTGATGCTGTTGCTCCTGCTGCTGTAGCTCAGTCTCATCCACACATGGTCGGTCCAAGTTGAACCACAGAGACTCCGTTATTCGGGGAAACAAGGACGGGAATAACGTCGACATGTTGGCTTTGAGGAGAAACCAAAACAGAGCTGCAAACCTGTGCTTGTCGCCACTACGGCAAACGCGATTTAATCCCAACGTCTTCCTGTTTATCGAGAATAATAAGTGCCACGCCAAACCTCAAAAATAAAAACAATAACCTAATAAAGTTATCACCACGATATAAATATAAGAACCTGCGATACAGACATAACACTTTTCAAAACTTTCAACACAACTACGACGGACGTTGCAAGTGTTCACTGTATGACGTCCGGTCATTTCCGTTTGACAGTTATTTCACAAAGGTTCCGCTTTGCTCCTGGAACACGAGCGAGAACGTTCAATCAACGCCAGGTAACACACGTATTATTAATACATGTCAAAATACATGTATTATTTGACATCGACTGTTTTTAAGCGTTGATGATTATAAGTCTGTGCAAAGCAACAATGATAACTTCAGCAAAATAACTCTTTAACCTCCTTAACATACAGTACTGCACATCTGTGAAGCTGTAAGTTCATAAATCTATTTAGCCTTCATCAATATGCAAAATGTGCATTTCATATATGCCATCAGTGGTATTCAATAAATACCACCCTAATTTCACACAAAAAATAATTAAAATCAAACCAAACACTTACTGAATTATCAGTAAGACAGTAACACTTTCGGAATGCCAATGCCATGCACCTGGAACACATGAAAATGTCCACAAATCAACTTTTATCCTCATAAAATGCAATGTTTCTTCATTATAAAATCGTAATGATAATGGTAATGGTTTTATTAATTTTGAACATGCATACAAGTTACATCGGAGTGCATCACACAGTACAGTTCACAATTCTACATGTCCGAAAAGGAGTAGGAAGAAGCAAAGCTTATTTAGTCCTACCCCTTTACCTCTTTACCCCCCCCTTAACATCAGGAGCAAATGTGTTGTCAACTTCGATGACAAACAAACCTAAATGGAATTCTCAGGTCACCCTGCCATTTGTGTGGATACATAGTAGCAGGCCTTGAGATAAGACAGCTCTCCCTCACATCTAGCCATAATAAAGCTCATTATCACACAACCTTTCTTTTGCTCAGTGTCATACGCACACGCACACACACACACACACACACACACACACGGGCAGACTTTGGCTTTGGACTTTGGAAACATATCTATCGTGACAACTTTCAAAAGAAAGGCTTATCTTTGTTAACACTCACTTGCATACACTCCAACTCATACACACGTTGATACAAGTGTGTTTTCAGAAACTTTCTTGGACTTCAGAAGGAACTGCAGACTCTTAACACGGTAAAAATAATTTCTACACCATTGGAAAACACTTTAAACATCAAGGGTGCTTATAGCATGTTTTACTCTGGATTTTTTTAAAGTAAGTTATGTGTTCTAAGTGTAAATATTTCAACCCGGTCTTCATTTTGAGTGATATGGCTATTGATCAATAATTATTTTGTCAGGATAACAAATGGGGGTGTTGGTAGAATACCTTCCAGTCTATCTGAAAGTTGCAGATAGTAATAAGGCATATTATACTACCTATCAACTGATAGTGAGTAACATGTTTTAGCTGTGGTTTAGAGCAGCTTCTGAGTGGAAGTTAAACGTTTACCTCAAGCATCTAAAATATCAGATATCCGAAGCAAAAGTGCCAAAAATGCAATTTTTCTTGTTTCAAACAGCTGGCAAAAAAAAATGTATGGCATTATTTTTCTTATTTTAAGTAATGTAGCTCAGATTTTACTTACATTTTTGTATTATTGTCTTACCTGTCACATTTTACTTGTAGTGGTTGTAATTTACCAAAAGAACTCCAGGCTTTGGCTGAATTTCTTGTCTCAACATTCGTGCGTATTCAGCCATGTTTTACTTTTACATTTTCTTTCATAAAGGATTGATTGTGATGTTTTCCCGGGGGAACAAAGCATATATGATGTATATATGCCTATATGCATGAGCAAGGTTGTCAAGTTTGTTTAAAGCAACTTTTGGGTGATATTTTTGTGTTTCTTTTGCTATCTCTGCTGCAGAGCCATGTGGGTTGTTGTTCTCGTCATGCTGCTTGCCCTCTCCAGTGGCTCTCATTCTCTGGACAAACTCAACATGTGCATGGATGCTACACACCACAAAGTAAAGCCCGGCCCTGAGGGACAACTTTACCTTCAGGTGATGTACCTAAATGCCCATAACATGAAATTGGTGCACATTTATCCTTATGAAATTTTCTAATTTTATTTCTCTTGACAATTTCAAAAGCAAACGGAAACAAACTGGTCTTTTTGTTGTTTTCAGTGTGCTCCGTGGCGTGACAATGCGTGTTGTACAGCAAACACCAGCGCTGAAGCTCACAACGATAACTCCTATTTGTACAACTTCAACTGGAACCACTGTGGTGCCATGCGCCCAAAGTGCAAGCAACATTTCATCCAAGACACTTGCTTCTATGAGTGCTCACCACACCTGGGACCCTGGATACAACCGGTGGGTACTGAGTGCCAAGCTCAATTGATACTTACAACACTAGATGGCACTGTAGGAGGGATAGGAGGGTGTGAAAGACAGGATGAAGAATTAAAGGGACCGTATGCAATGGATTCCTGCTTTGAGCATGTCAAGTATGTTCGGCGTAACACACGCACGTGCATTAGTTATGTTTGTTGCCAGCTAGTAATGGTGATTTGGAGAAGTTTAGCGTTAATGTTAGGTAATATTGAATGTATCGCCTATTGTAACAACAAAACATGACTACGGGCGCCTCTGAGATTGCTTTTGTGCGTGTGCACGCGCCACGGACATGCATGTGAATACCAGCAGCAATGAATTTGAGTAAAAAAATAAATAAAAAAAATATATATGAAAATATATAATATATATGACAAAATATATGGAAAAAATATATATATAGTATATATTTGTACAATCTGTTCATTTAAGCATATGCTAGGTAGCATAATGGTAATTGGAATGGTTTCATTTATTTTGAACAGGCATACATGGTACTTTGGAATACATCACATATTACAGTTCACAATTCAACATGTCCAAAAAGGAGTAGGAAGAAGCTGAGCTTATTTAATCCTTCCCACTCTCTGTTTCACAGCAACTGCTAATACAGCAACTGTTCACTTCCTGTATTCACCCTTGCAGTCATTTTATCTATGACTTTTTTTTATTAGCTCTTGCATGCTTTCTCCACAACAAAATGCTGTAGTATCATCCGCAAATAGTACTAGATTCAGGTCTTTTGTGAGCTTGTAGATGTCACTTATATGTAGGGTGAACCGTTTTGGTCCCAGTATTGACCCCTGGGGTACGCCGCACGATATATTTCAACCTGCAGATGTATATATATTCTCTTAGCGTCACATATTGCTTCCTGTTTGCTAAGTAGCTTTTTACCCAGTTCAAAACTAACCCTCTGATTCCAAACTGTTCCAGTTTGTTAGTTAATATATTGTGATTAATCGTATCAAATGCTTTTGTTAGATCCATAAATTCTGCACTCTATAATGTTCGTAATTTCCTCAGTTATTTCAGTGAATGACATGGAAGTTGAAATGTTAGCGCTGTATCTGTACTGGCTGTCCATGAGTATTTCATTCTTATTTATGAATGTGTCTGTTGACACATTGAATAGTTTTTCAAAGGTTTTAGAAAATGGTGGCAATAAACAAACTGGTCGGTAATTTGTAAATTGATGTTTGTCTCCAGTTTGGAAAATGTGTACTACCATTTTCATTTTATTTGAAAATATACCAGTCTGAAATGATAAATTACTGATATACGTCAATGGTTGTGCCATCTCATTAATGAACTTTTTTGTCCTTTCCATTTCAATTCCATTACAATCAGTTGATGTTTTTGCTTTACATTTATTGACAATGTCAATTATTTTCTCTCTTTGTCTTATCTTTGAGGAACATGGAGTTGAGATCCCGTGCTATACTTTCATTCTCTTTCTCCATTGACAAGGAATTTGGGATCCTTTCTTCCATATTTGGTCCAATATTTGCAAAGTATTTATTGAATCTTTCAACTACCTCGTTCATATTATCATTTATAGCATTTCCATCTATAAAATATTGAGGGTAATCTGCTTTCTTTGAACCATTTCTGCTGATACTATTTAGGGTATCAAGTTGCTCTAATGTTGTTGTTATTCGTGTCTAATAATTGCTAGTTGGTGGTGCTTTTGTTTTATTTTTTGGTTTCAAAAAATGTCATTTAGACTGAGTTGCATACAGTTCCTTTAACTGTTTGATATTTTTTGTTATTTTGAGCAAATTGTGCATTATATGTTGTAAAATAGTATTGCTTTATATGAATTGAGATATCATGTATTTTAACTGAATTTATGACCCTGGCAACGTGGTGGAACATGCTTCTGGGTTCTCCTCCACTGTCCAAAAACATGCATGCTAGGTTAATAGGAGACTCCAAATTACCCATGGAATGTGAGTGTGGTTATTTGTCTATATGTGCCGTGTCACTGGCTGGTGACCAGTCTTGCCAAAGGTCAGCTACAACAGGCTTCAGCAAACCAATGAATCTAAACAGGATAATCTCTAAAAAAAAAATGAATGAATTTATGGCCCATCCAAACTATTGTGTGCAGGTGGATCAGACTTGGCGCAAGGAGAGAATCTTGAATGTGCCTCTCTGTATGGAAGACTGCCATGACTGGTGGGAAGACTGTAAGGATGAGATGACATGCAAGAGTAACTGGCACAAGGGATGGGACTGGAGCTCAGGTATGACATGCTCTCATCACATGTCTTAAACATGCTTGCCTGCATGTTGGACCACATAAATGATAATATACAGTGGCTCAGGAGGTAGAGCGGGTGTTTAAATGTGGGCCAGGAATGGCCGTGGCCACTCGGTCACTCTCTTGGCCATCCCCACAACTGGGGGACAATTTTGTCAAACGCGGCTCTGTGGTGCAGAACATTAGTTCAGCGTAACCGCAGTTTACGCATGGGCGCATTTCACTGCAGCACACAACTTTCCGTGTGGAGGAGCTGTCAATAAAACCGCGTCTTGCATGAACTGCAAGCGGTAGGTACGTTTTCCATGATTACTTTGGTCGGTTCTGGTCAAGTTTTCCCACTGTGTTGACTCTGACTTAAATTCTGAAGCATGGTTAAGGTCCCACCTTGGCCACCCGAATGAAACATGTCTGGCTCTGCCACCGGTGGTCGGAGTGGTCGCAGGCAGCCATTTTTCTGTCAATCAGTCTACACCAGCACATTGACACCACCAGTCATTGTGCAGTGAATGAATGAGTTTCACTATGAAGCGCTTTGGGTACCTTGTAAATAGGCAATATATAAATCCAATCCATTATTATTATTATATTAGTATTGTGTGGTATCATTATGTTTTGAAAATCAACTATCTTGGCTGCACATGTTAGTGATCATTGATAAGAAAATGGTTTTGTGTATGCAACGTGACTGAAAAGTGGTCACTTTGATGTTTTTAATTTTCTAAAAAGCCTAATTTAATGATACGGTAAGAAATTATGTGATAAAAAATATTAATGGTATTAATGATATAAAACAGCCTGCATCTCAGCTTTGCGTTATAGGTGACAAAAGCTGTTGTGATTAGTAGTGTTATTAGTATCAATATGCTACATTTTTTCAACGTTTTGCTTTTTTTTTCCATTTCTGTTGTTGTTGTTTGTACTTTTATTGTTGCTCCTGGCAGCACTTTGGACACCTTTGTCCTAGAATGACTTCTACACCAAAAATGTGGTCAGCACCAGGCTGGGCTCTGGGCTTTTGTGGCCCCCAAATGACACATACTGTTCCCACTAAACAAACACACACATATGCTGCACAACAACTATAAGAAATTAATTCATCACAAATCTCTTTTCTTTTCTCAGTTGAACAGATAAAGAAATAGTCTGAGTATATATACATAGGATTAAATAAATAAATAGGATTAAATAAGGAATAAACCACAATCCACAACAAAAGACAAAAGTAATATAAATATGGACTTAAAACGTAATTTGAGCATAAGGTTATTCAATGTATAGAAAAATGAATTTGAATGTAAAACACTGAAATATTTTCAATTGTGCAAACAACAAATGAACCTCAAAGAGAAATGTGCACATCTTGAAACTAAGTCAACATAATTCTACCACTATACCACCACTGACTGAGAAAAACAAAATGTTCTCCTTTTCCTGTACTTTCTTTTCCATCTCCAACTTTTGATTGTTTTTTATTTATTTTATACTTTTATACTATTACTAATGTTGAATTTGTAAGCTGCCAATGAAATTGAATGGAACCCTCCAAATACAACTGGTTACTGAAAATATAAACACTGCGCATCTAAATTGACTTAAACATGGTCAGAGCCTTTCTGATTGGTTTTGTTGTACTGTAGTTTTATTGTTGCATTGTATTTTTAAAGTACTCCGAGGACCAATCAAAAACAAGCTGCGGGCTACAAAAGGTCCCCAGGCCTCACTTTGGACACTCTAATTTAGCTTAATCATCCCGCTGGATGATTCTAACACATTGATAGGTTATAAGGAAATCTCTAATAGCTTGGTTGCCTTCAGGTAAATCACCTAACTCCTTAAACTGCTCATCTGTTTGCTGTGTTTAATGGTAATAAATTCTACTTTTAAAAAGTATCTTAAATTAACATTCTGTATTACAGGTATTAACAAGTGTCCTGATGGCAGCAAGTGTAGAAAATGGACGGATGTTTACCCAACACCCAAGTCTATGTGTGAGCAAATCTGGTCTAACTCCTACCTTTATACTACGCACTCCAAAACGTCAGGGCGTTGCATGCAGCTCTGGTTCACTGGCTCAAACCCCAACAAAAAGGTAGCTGAGTATTACCTCAACAATGCGCAACAACACCACAGTCTCACCGTGACATCACTGCTCTTCCTGGCAGTCTCATCTCTTTCTGTATTGAGCTGAACAAAAAACATTTTCCTTGTCAGTTCTGTGGAGGAAACAATAAAGTTTACTTCAAATCTAGTGTCTCCTGTTTTGTCTTATTGTGTCACACAAAACATCTGTTTTGTGATATTTCAGGGGTTATGAATCTATTTTTAAGAAAAATAAATGTCTCTTCCTAAGTTTATTTCCTGCTTCAGAAGTTTAGACTTTAAACTTTTCTTGTCAGCGTGAGCTATTTTGTGGGTTTTTACCGTTTTGACCCAAATATAAGACGACCCCTCCTTTTTGCTTTTTGGAAGAATAATTTCAGGACAAATTCAATCAATCTATCATCACAATCATTTTAAAAATAGCCTCATGGTTCCTCCTCTGCTAACTTCAGCACATCTCTTCATCTCTCCAAGTTACTAGTGTGTGTGTGTGTGTGTGTGTGAGTGAAAGAAAGAAAAGCTCTGATTTACTTGGGGAGAAGTTGTGTGGCGCCACCTGTTGGTTTGTATGTATAAATCCGTAGACCAGGGGTCGCCAACCTGTCAATTGTGAGATACTAGTCGATCTTTAGGACTTTGCCGGTTGATCGCAACAACATTTTGAATAAAATTTATTATCACATCAGGCACCAACAGGCACACATTTTATTCACTATTCAGGCAGCAACCCGAAAGCCCCAGCAAGGAGCCCAGTCCCCAAAATCTGTCCGGAGGTATGCTAGTACACCGGCCTGCCTCAGACACGGACTCGCTCCCCTGCGCTAGCAAAAAGGTCCACCGAGAGAGGGAAGGAGTGACAGAGTGCTGCAGCGTTGTGCCTGGGTACACAAAAGTAATTATTGGGCCACTAAAAAACAACCGCAAATGGACCCCAGGCCACACTTTGGTCCTGGCTACCTTTATAGAAACCTTTATTGTCATTGCACAACAGCTATGCAATGATATTGCATTTTAGAATTCAACATATAATTTCTTAGCAACACAGTTTATTCCATCTAGACATTTAGGTATAAACGTATTGCCACCCCTATGTGAGTAATGGTCTCACCTTGGCCACCCCAATGAAAAATTTCTGGCTCCGCCACTGATCCTAACGCCCCCAAACTGGACCCCCCTACACCTTGATGAATTTCAAATGGTGATGTTTGTGTTGATGCAGAAAAACTATAAATAATGAGTGTTTTCTTCTCTGTACATTGCACGTTTCACTATGATGTATGGACAGTGAAGTGCCACTATAACGCAACAATAGACAAAGCAATCCACGAGAGATACAAAGAGATACAAAGCGAACTGTCTTTATACAATAAAATTCAAAAACAAAGATTGGGCCATTTCTGCTTTTACTTGGAAAATCTCTACCGGAACTACCCGTGTTGTGTTTCCTGTTAGTGGGTACAGTGTGTGGACGCAGGCTGCAATTCCCAGCTTTCCAGTGTGGATTTATATGCACAGATTTCCGTGGAAGTGTGAAGCAAGAGAGGAGGGTGGCGAGCTTTTCAGGAACCGACAAAACAGACGTAAACAACTTGACTTAACATTTGTATGTCGTCGTTGTAGTTTTTCGCTTTTCAACACATCAGACTCAATAACGTTTTCGCAACTTTTCTTTGCCTCTACACTCCCCGTCTTACTTTTCTTCCGTAGTAAGGCAGGCTGAGAGTTTTCGGACTTGTAGGGAAGCAGTTGACGCCGGTTAGAAGGGCTGTGGCCATGGCCGGAGGAGGTGGTGGTGGCGGCGGGCTTTCTCCACTCGGGCCCGCACCACCGATGTGGTATCACCGGGACCTGAGTCGAGCTGCGGCCGAGGAGCTGCTGGCTCGCGCCGGGAGAGATGGCAGCTTCCTGGTGCGGGACAGCGAAAGTGTCAACGGGGCTTACGCTTTGTGTGTACTGTAAGTAACTTTATCGTAGAAGAAACTCTTTAATCCACACTTTTAGTTGACACGTAGGCTGATCTTTTCTGCCTTTGACACTGCATGCATTTTTAACTGGCGTGGTACCTTCAGGGACTTTTATTTTTCTGCCACTCGTCGTCCCTCTCAAACTCTTCTACAATAGCAGCAAACCTGGTGTTGTGTTTGTGGTCATATTGCAGCAGTGTTTCTGGCAATATGTTTTGCTTTAGGTTTCTGTTGCAAGGTACGGTGTGTGTCAAATTGCAGCATGGCACTCATTTAAGAGCTCTCTGACGGAATGTTAGATGTGGTCGCCTGGAGCGCCCTTTTTTTTTTTTTTTACAAGGAACTCAAGTCAGGCTGTGGGTGCTGAGCACTGGCATTAAACTGCACAGAAAAAAAGCATAGGGTTCTAATTTAAAGATGGCTAATACCCTTGAAGGCCTCATCATCGCCAATAAGAGAAAACACCTTTCATCCCTAAAAGACACCACTCCCTTTTTTCAGTCAATCCAAACACCATCAACGTCTCCTCTCTCTGCTGGGACTGGGTCACATTTTGCAAAACAAACATTGCTAATGGCGTGTGTGGTGTTTGACAATTGACTCAGACTCATCAAATGTAGTGAGGAGAGACATGTTGAAAGCTAAAAAACCCTCCTCCCTAGTCAAGGTTAAACAGATGCAAAAACACGGCAGGGAAAAAAGCTGTCACCGGACTTAGTGCTGTGACATTGACTCCACTTCCATCCCTTATTTGATAGTTTACCCCTTGCTGAGTTCATGCTGTGTGTATACATGTGCCTCAGCTTGGACATGCACTGTCTACTCCAGTGTTTTAAAACCATTCCATCTGAAAAACAAAGGCGCACCTTTTTTGGCCTTTTATTTGTTTTTCAGCTGGTTTACAGACACATTTAGACGTTGACAGACTGCGCGAGCCATTCCAAACTTTGGACTTGTTCAGAATTTCCGACGGCCAGCTTTGGATATCGACTGGTGGTTCTCATATGTGACTGCCATTTTTTGCCGTTTTCACCATTGCTCTGGCATAATCTTACCGGGATTTAGACTTTTATGGCTGTTGTGGGCAGGCGGACAGCTCGTCTAGCCACGCCTCCAGCCAAGAACACACTATATGCAACGTGACACCATTTTGACAACAACCAATTATAATTGAAAATGTAAACATTTATATACTCTTCATGTAGGCAGCCCACTCATAGTCAGGCTCCCTCTCCTGCAGGGCAGTAAGCTACGAGACTCTGCAAGTTCCGTGCATAGGAACTCGAGGTGTGGTCGTACAGTATTCCAAGATAATAGTGATCCAAATATAATTTCAAAAAGAGCGATGTGGACTGTCCAGGAGCGACGACTGTTGTGATGAGGTGATGGGCGGAGCTTAGCCTATTATGTGCCGCAAAGTAGATGTTGATAGAATTAGTATTTCAGATATTTTCAGCTGTTTTGTTTGTTACTCATACTTAAGCAAACTTTAATCAGGCGTTCTGTGTTCCGTAAGATGGATGGATGAAGACATTATTAGTCAGATTATTAGTTTTCTCCGATGTATTTAGATGGTACTCATACTGTTCTATCTTCCGTCCTTATGACAGGTGGTTTCACTGTCAACTGTCACTGTGCACCGATACACAAAATTCACGGTTCGGTTTGGTTTGATACGATTGTGCTACGGTTCCATATTTTTTCAACACAAAAAATAAGTTACCTTGCCTTTTTTAATTTGAATTTTATTGAAATTGGCACATTTTTGTCATGTTGACAATGCAACTTAAGCCAGAGCAGTTGATCGCAGATACACTGAGCTTTCAGCACAGAGCGGCGTCAGAAGTTGCTAAAATAAATATGAAACTGCGTATCGTTCGATACAGGGGTCACGGTTTGGTACGGATGTGTATTGAACGGTTCGATGCAGATACACGTATTGTTACACCCCTACTGTCAGTAGTAATACCCAAAGACAATAGCCACTTAGTGTCTGTTGCATTTGTCACATTATACTGAGCAGCCAAGAAAGAGATGCTTGTATCACTGCGCTGGCGCTACCTCACAATAACTTCCATTTCCATCAACATCACATGTAATGTAACATGCATATAATGTACCATAACATGTAACATGCGACTGTAATTTACTAAAGAAGTTCAGGACAAGGAAGACTATCCCATCTCTGTTTCCTGTTTCTGCCTCTCACTTCCTCTCCCCTTTCACCTTTCACATCGCTGACTCATGGACTTGGTTTTATCTCCGAGTTCTTGATACTGTAAGACAACATCATTCGGTTAATGTAGCCTTTTGTCCTCAAAGGTTTCCTTCATAGCAACCAGCCACTGACTGTCTTCTGCATGATTATTCTTATTTACTGCCATTAGGTACCTGACCAACCTGACCAATTAGTATCTAACCTATTTGGGGTTTTTATTAGCTGTAAGTAATAGCCATACAAATGATTAATAAAATAAGACGTGCTTTCAAATATTAATTACATACAAATATTTTACTCTGTGTGTTGTGATAATGTAGAAGTTAGACTTGAACTACAGAAATAACTTGACTTTTCAAAAATATTTACATTTATTGAGGTACACCTGTATACTGTGTATGGATGTAGATTCAAGTATGCTTGCCGTAGTGACCTTCACATACTGATGCGCTTCCTTCATGAGCCCTTTGCACCATATGTGAGTTTAGGAAGTATTTGTGCAACAGGCTGAAGAGAAGGGAGATAGTATTTTTGACTTTTTTCAAGAAGTGCAGTAATAGTTTAAATCATCACATGATGTAAAGTGTTTTTGTGCAACAAGACCATGCAGTCAGTCACCATCAATGTTCCTGAGCGAGACTGCTTCCATGAAATATCTGTTTAATTAATATTTTACAGTTACAGTATTTATGTGTGCATATGCGCAGTATATAACCGCCTATAACCTCACATCTGTGGTTATAAGAGAGGTTATGTTTGCATTTGCTTTTATTGACCCCCCTGATCTCTTATCTTGTTGTACATGCAGTCATGGAGAAAATGATTAGACCACCCTTGTTTCTTCAGTTTAATGATCCATTTTAATGCCTCTTCCAACTAAAGGTACATTTGTTTGGACAAATATAATGATGATAACAAATATAGCTCATAATAGTTTAATTAAAGAGCTGAAATGTAGCAACTTCCATGTTTTTCTTGATGATAACCAAAATCACCTTCAGTTCTTACATGAATAGCTATCGCATTGCACTGCCAAAAAATGTAACTCTTATAATTAATTACAACTGATAATTGTTTTACATATTGACTCTGACAGTGTTTCACTTGCTTACGTTTTGTCATTTACGTTTTGTTCACTTCCTGTGTGAAAAGAAAGGAAGGTGTTAAACAAATCTATCAGAGAGCAAATAGGAGTTAAAATAATGACAGCATGTGCAGTGTTAAGGAAAAGCAAAAAGTAAAAATTGAAAAATAAGGATAAAATAACACTTAATAGAAGTGATGAAATAAGAATAAATTGTTAATAATAACTGTGAATATGTTAAAATAAGTGGAGACATTAAATAAAACAAGTAAATCAAAAACATTGTAGATAGTAAAAGTTTGACGTCATTTCTGTCTATAAATTGAGCAATAGTTTATTGGTGATATTCAATAAATTAAATATTTGTTCATATTGTTGCATTTGGCATCATCTATGCCAGGGGTAGGGAACCTATGGCTCGGGAGCCAGATGTGGCTCTTTTGATGACTGCTCCTGGCTCTCAGACATGTCTTAACACGATAAAATTTATTTATTTCAATTATTTTTTCGCTGACATTTTAAAGTAAAACATTACAGAAATCACAGTGTAAAAATAAAGTTCAAAATATAAAACTTTCTTATGCATTTTAATCCATTCATCGTCTGCCACAAAGCGGGTGGCCAGAGCCAACGCCAGCTGTCCTTCCGATATTTTCCGGGACGGACACCAAAACTTGATTATTGTTGGATAATGTGGTAGCCTACCTGCGTCACTGGGATGTCAAGAAGTAAACTTCCCTCCTTTAATTTGCTAATTCTGCAAAGCAACCACTTTTGACGAAGAAGATGGCGAAAAGAAAGAACGATACGGAGTGCGGTGCCAAACCGTACAGCACCAGAAGTTGCATTAATTGTAACAAGTATTTTATTTATTATTGGATAGCTTTCAGTATAACAATGTTAGTAAAAAGAATCAATTCAGAGACTTATTATAATCTAAAATTGTTGGTCTTGCTTAAGCATGTACATATTTAGTCATATTCAGTGTTAAAAAAATATGATATGGCTCTCACGGGAATACATTTAAAAATATGTGCCTTTCATGGCTCTCCTAGGCAAAAAGGTTCCCGACCCCTGATCTATGCTATTGTGGAGCTGTTATTGTCAATTGCGGTTGACTTCCAGTTGTGGAAAGTCTTCTCTCCTGCTTCCTTAAAGGAAAACTGCACTTTAAAAAACATTTTTGCTCATAATCCACAATCCTTAGGTTTTATGCTGCCGATTCCGATGATCACCCATGAGTGAAATCATCTGATACCGATCACATACTGTAGACCAAGTGAATATCTTTGAATTTATTTATGATGAGTGCTATTGGCCCGTGGCGCCGTATAAGGGGGAAAAGTTAGGACAATTGCAAGGTCCCCTGACTGCCAAGGAGCCCAATAATACAGTAGGTAATTATTAAAAAATAAAAAGGGAGGGCACCCAATGTATTTTTTTTTCATGGGGCCCAGAATTCCTGGTTGCACTTTGTTATTATCTATATGATATGAAAAAGGGAACCATAAAACCACCTTCATTTAGACAAACACATATTTGACTTACTTTTTCACGAGAACATATACAGTATCACTCGTGAAACTTACAGAGGGTAAGATGCCATCTCTAAGGAGAGTTTGGATGTGGGAGTACATAGTCTGATGGCGTTCTAGCAGGACTTCCAGGTATCGTGATGGGGGGGCTCCAAGTGAGAGAGCAGTCAGCAAACTGTCTTCCACCGCTGAAAGAGGCTGGTCATCTAGTCTGATGAATTTGATTCTTTTTCAGGTTATTTCCTTTAGACTTCTGACTGTTAAGCACATACGGGCGCGTGCCCAGCGTCGGCTGCATTGGCTGCCGTTTGACTGATGATCGCATCGTGAGCCTTGAAAACTCACCATACACCATCAAATGTTCTTCAAATATTTTTATTGGCATGTTTGGCAGGGTGCAAAATTTACACACGGCAGACATGTTTGTACCAAAGTATCGGGTCCAATTGCTTAATTTGTGACAATTAAGCGAGTAAAGACATTTCTTCTTTCATATGTATGGTCTTACTTACACTAATATGAATTATGTATGGATTAATAATAACGTAATAATAAAAACAATAATGTTGGTCAGCTTTCATGTAAGTGTGCGCACTACAGGCATGCCTACAAGACAGCGGCGAGTGACAGTCATGAACGCCTGTCATCTTATTTGGGCCGAAAATGATTATTTTTATTCAATTCAATTTATAATAAAGAAATGTACACAATATTAAAATGTTCTGTTCTTTCAAACCACTAATGGTAGTGCTAGCCAGTGGTGGTGTTCTACTATTTCTTGGTTTAAAATTATTTAATTTTGAGCCAGTGACCTGCACTGGCTATAATACAGATTTAACATTTAACAGTGTTAAGCAGAAAACAGTTTTTTCTACAGGAGACAATGGAAACATATGAAGATTTCCTTGCAAAAACTGATATTGATGTTATTTTTTTTGCTCTAAACTCTATTGCTTTATTGTGCATCCACGGTGTTATTTATCTGATTGATTTGTTCTTCTTCACCCCTTGTTGAAAGCGGTCCTTCTTTGGAGTGAGTGTTGCAAAAAAGCCACAGTAGTAGCATTATGTAAACGGTGGTTCAAACTGTGAAGTTTTAAACGACCCGTGCAGCATAGTTTTCCACCAAATTTGGTTGAGTTACAGATTGTAAGACCTTCAGGGCCATCTGAATTTCCAGTGTATTCAAAATATCGTGTTAGTTGATCTCATCAGCAATGTTGAAATGTATTTCAAGGTGCTTGGATGATGTTCGGGCAATTGTTGGTAGGTTAATCCCCTACTAAGATTAGTGATCCACCTGTCCTTTTCTAGTGATACCTTTTTGTTTTTACTGGCACAGCCAAATACAATTTCAGAAAAACACGGGCTGTAAAAAATATATATCCAATGCCAATGTCCAATCACCTTGTGTCACATTGTTGGGTGAATAAGCCCTTTAGGGAAATTGCACCTGCTCACGAGTGTTCAAAGTCAAAACTGAATTGACAGTATAAATCCTTCTGCCGTTTAACCGTCCACGCTTTACAAAGTGACGAATTAGAATTGAACTCAAGTTGAATCTTGACATGCGACTCGAGGTGTTAATATTTAAGGAAAGAAGCTCATACTATCAGCTGCAGTGACATGTTAGCAGCAATGTGTTATTTCCTCTCCAGTATTAGACAACTGCAGCAAAATAAAAATGTTTTCCTTTACTTTTCCTGTCAGAGAGATCTTCCTCTCTGTCTGTGTAGCACGTCTAAACATGTTGAGTCTTAGACGTACATGTCTGTGTTTTGGTGTTTTGGTGGTGAAAACAGCCTGCACCATTAGTTGTGTTAAGTTGACATTTCTTGATAGGTTTGTAGGCGCATAACATGGTGTCTGTTTCAGTTCTTTTGCTGTTGCACACAATTACATAACCATAATTTGCTGTATTTTTAAACTGTTGTTGCCAACACACACAGTGTAGCCTTGGGTCTTGTCTGTCTGTAAACCTGTCAATCTATTTCTCCTTCCCCTCCCCCCTGAAACAATAGTATTTACTCCGGCAGAGAAATCTTGTCAGCTGCCGACAGGAAGACGCATACACAACCAGCACTGTAGTAACTGCCATCTCACGTTCGGTCTCTGCGTTGTTCATAGATTATTTGCAACATGGCTTTTGGTGAACTTGGTCACAGCTATGGAACCACGAGGTTCTCTGGAAATGTACTTCACAACGTGCTGAATTATCTGTCAAGCACGGTAGCAGTTTTGTGGGGGACTTCCTTCTTGTGTCACCTAGAACGTTATCATGATGTGTGGTGAGGTCAGCGGTGAAAAACAACCTTTTTTTTTTTTTTTGCATCACATTTTTTTATGTTGCTTAATGTGGGTTATATCAACAAGCAAAGTAACAAAGTGAGGGATTAGACAAGCCCACAAACCTCGTCCATACCTCGCTTCTTATGTGTCTACAGACTGTATTCCAACAAATGCGCAAATTCTATGAAAAATAACAATTTTTCTTGGAATCAAACAAAAATTACATTTACTGAACAGGTGAGTGGAGCCTTTTTCATATTGATCATAATTAATTAAAAATAATTTCATAATTGAACATTCCATACCTCGCCTGCTTTCCCGTAACAAAATGCTCCTGGCAGACCTTATGCTAAACTAATGCTATTTTCATTTGCCAATGCATAAAACAGAAAAGTACAACATCAAATTACGGTAAAACCACAAAATAATTAATGACTCATCACCAGTACAAGCTTGGATTTTGTTTTCCAGAGAAGATAGTAATCGTGTGGAGTGATGTATGTGGGTAACAGAAGCAGCGTGTTTTTAACCGCCCATTGTTTGTTGGTGGTAAGCACTGAAAATGTAGTCTTGGGCGGGAATAGCAACAAAGTCTTCAATGCTATCATGGAAAGTTCTGGATAGTTCCTGTTAAGTTTGATCCAAAATGACCAAACAATCAAGTTCTCCCACACACAGCAAACATACACAACAACAACATGGAAACGACCATACCATACTTGTTGTTGCTGTCATCAGTTGGACTCACGCAGTGTATTTAAGGGATAGTTCGGTTTTTTTTACATGAATTTGTGTGACACCCCCAACAGCAGTGTGCTACACCAACAGTGACTCCCCCCCCCCATTGGTCCCGTGAGTCCAGTTCTGGTTAATTTGATGTTCACTTGAGGTTTATGTGCTGTTTACTATTGGACACTGACCTGGAAAGACCTGGAAAAACAGCTGAGTGGTCATGGCAGGATGAATTCCCGACAGAGTCATCCTTCTATCCATGTCTACACACACACACACACACACACACACACCCTGTAAATAGGTACAGTGTGCAAACAGAAGCTCTACTTAGAATGACAGGCTATGCAAAGCATTTATCACTCACACACACACTTGTAAACAGATACACAACTATGACACATACACACACACACACACACACACAGAGTTGACATGGACCACAGGGTTTGCTTGTCAAATTGCCCACATTGTGTTCGGTCCACTGAGCAGACATGAAGTACAGACATGACAACCATTGACATCCAGTGTGTAGCTGCAGGCATACAGCCATGGCCGTGCAATCCCAATGTCACAACATTGATTAACACTGAGTTAAAAAAAATGGTTCAACCAGAAAGGCAATTCAAACGCTGAGGGTGCATGTGGCAGTAAAAGAATATTGTTTTTTAACCTTCAAAAACACTGATTAGTTTATGTTGGACCGTAACTTATAGGCTCACGTTGTTGGTCCACTGCATCATGCTTCTGTGAGGATGAAAACCGCTCACTGTTTAATAGACAGCAACAGGTTCAACTTGTCCAGATCTCCCCTCCCCCCATTCAAGAACACACAAACGTCCCAATCATCTGAGGTCAAGTACAAGTGAATAATATGTGTGTGTATGTCAGAAGGAGAGGATATATTTGCTTTCATTTTCCTTTTCTCATCTCTGATGTACAGGTTTCAGAAGCATGTCCACACATACAGGATACTCCCAGATGAAGATGGATTTTTGGCTGTGCAGGTACAGATAAGACACACACGCACATACATTCACACTCATAGTGCATGTGTACTTGAGCAAAAAGTTCTCCAGGAGCAGCTGGTATGCAGATATGCTTTGCTTGGCTCTGAGCTCTCGTATCAACACATGCACACACACACACTGTACTAACAGCAGTGTCTTTGTGTGTTGTGTTCAACAGCTGTGCAGTCCACACCGTCGCCACATGCCACACACATGCCCCTCACACACACACACACACGCGCGCGCCACCATGGCGCTCTCCCACATTGCTGCTTTAGCCATAGCGTCTAGTGTTCACTTTGTTTTCTGTCAGCTTGGAGACTTATGGGCTGAAGCGTGGGGGGGACACAATAGGACGGGACTCATTTGCAAAAAAGTGAGTTAAAAACATGAAAAGCAAAACAAATACGTTTAGAAGGAAACGTAGCTGCATGTGAGTGCTTTTAGATTTGGGGAATGGGGCCCACAGGTCGCTATTCCTTGAGTAGAGAGATTATGTGCTTACATCTCAGACTCCAAATGTCTCGTCCATCTTCCTGTCGCTAATCGCTTTTTTGAAAAAGAATATCTCGCTAAGTTGACAACACTGACCAATCCTCCCCTGTATTCTTATATTCTGGCCGACCAGGTGTGTTAATAATGTGTTTATGAGCAGGGGGAACAGTTAGCGCCAAATCTATTTGTGGCGAGCCGCCACAAATAAATGAATATATGGGAAATACCGAATTGCTGACTTATTTGTCCCTGTCAGACAATGACCGGTCTATTTGTAGCAAAGGATGTTCCGTTTGTGCTGTCTTAAAATAAATGTTCCTCTTTTATTATTTCTGTTGGCATATCCCGTCTTCCTCCCAGACGTCACAGGGTGTGCAGCCTAAGCGGTTTAAAACATTACCAGAGTTGGTGTCATTGTACCTCCAACCCAGCCAGGGTCTGGTGACCACCTTGCTTTTCCCTGTTGACCGAGAGGAAACCACTATCCTCGATGACCGCGACTATTCAGGTACCTTTTCAAACACAAGCACAGCAGCAGTCTGTGTGCTGCCATATGGTTAAAACATCTCTTCCGTGACTGGTAGATGGCGAGGATGAGAAGCCACCTCTTCCCCCACGCTCAGCCTCCACTTCTACTCCTCCTGGATCTGACATGCCCACTGACAGGTACGACGTTCATAAAGGATTTTCATTGGGTTATAAATCTTTGCATGTAAATCACAGACACTGAGCCTCTTGGCATTTTTCATCCTCGCACTCACCCAAATATCGCCACCATTCTACAAATGAACAGGCAGTCACCTAATTGCCTCCCCCACATAGACTTATTAAATTCTCTCTGTGTTCCTGGTAGAAAAAGGACACCCATATCCACCCAACTACTAGCTAACCATTGAAATAAGCCTTGATGAATAGCTGATGAATAGTAGCTGTCTTGATGTGAAGAGACTGAAGAAAATACTAGCAAATGTTTTTACCGAAAGACAAATCAAATAAGCAACATTCTTTTAGGCTAGCTGTTACATCGGTGATCGTTTTTTGGAAATCACTTGTTCATAAATACCTTATGTCAGGGGTCACCAACGTTTTTTCTTGCGAGAGCTACTTTTAGAAATTGAAAATGGCCACGAGCTACTCATTTTTGTAGAAAGGATTTTCATACCTTATTTCAACCCAAACAGATCAAATATGCTTGTATATGCTCACAAAATGCTGGTATCCACAACTCACATTTTATGTTTCAGAATACTTTTCTTTCTACTGTTCTTTCATTATTAACTGAAAACCTGAATGAAAAGCAGGCTTGCGGGCGCCTCATGTGGTCGTGGGGGGCTACCTGGTGCCCGCGGGCACCACGTTGGTGACCCCCGCCTTACGTCATGGCCAAATGTCACCTGTAACATAGTTATATTTAGCCATTGCTCGCAGCCACAATGACAAATTAATTAATTTGAATAAAGATCCACTAGACACCAACAGGGACCAACAGGGTAGGTCAAAGTGCGTCTGCTTCTCTGTTCTGATAAAAAAAAAAGTAAACTTTCTAAGACAAACCTTTAGTAACTACCACTTGCCTGGCTATATTATAAGGCAGTAGACCGTGTCATGCAAAAATGGAACAGAAAAGATGTCAATTTATTTACAAATGTGCATGAACATGACTGTCTGCAGCCATAAGGTAAAGGTAGCTATCTCACACAGCATCAAAATGTGAGTCAGACAGTTCCTTTACTTACATGTTATTTTTTTTAAAAAACAGCCTTTGACCTTTCCAGCACAGGAAACAAGAGTGATAACTTCTATCTACACGATCCAAAAAAGTCTGCTCGCTAGCCCTTTCTTTTCTGCACAGTGCAATAAATTGAGAGTGCACATGCAGCATAGCCTGTGCTTCATGTGTTGTTACGGCAACTAAGATGTGAATGAGAGGGTTGAGGTCATAAATGTACCAATTGGATGTAATTTAAACGTCTCCCCTTCAGTGGTAAAAAATTGACAAAAAGCTATTTGAACTAAAATAGGTGACTTGCAAGACTCATGAAATTCCAGAGCAAAACGCTCTTGTTTGCATAAAAGGTCCTCAAATGACTCAATCCTCCTCACAGTCGTTGCATCAAGTTACACACTCTTCACACGATTTCTGAATAAAAATGTCAGTGGTGCCTCCTTTCACAATTCTCCATGATCTTTTTTGTGTTTCTCTAAAAGCTAGGTCCAACACCTTGGTTGTTTATTCTTTATTTGGTCCACTGGCTTGGCAATAAGCAGCTGTTGGGCTTTCAGTTGGGTGCTTTTGGCTGCATAGCCCTTGCTAAACTTGCTGTCGCAGGTGGCGGAGTGATACCTACTTTTTTTTTTTTTGAAGTGGCATAGGTCTGTAGGTCTGCTCACTGGTTGAGAGGAAGTGTATATAAAGGTCTTGACACCACTGCTGCAGCGCTCAATTATTTTGCAACTCTTACAGTGATGCGTAAAAATGGTTTCAAAAGCAGAGCAGCGCAGAATTAGCAGAAAGGCATGTGCTCATCTAAAGAAATAACAGCGATAAAATCATCATAGACAATAATAAATTAAAATGTCCCACCCCCTGTGAGAGAATGATACTGTATTCAAGCTTGACTGGCAAATTAAAGTCTTGGGACACATCTTCAACTTGATCATTTGATTGATCGTTTTGGAAAAGGATGGATTGTTTTTCTATGTTTCTGTGAGTACAGTTTGGGGATGGCCCTATTTTCCAGTATGCCTGCTGTGCCTCATTGCACAAAGCAAGGTCCAAGACATGGATGAATTTTATGTGGAAGATCTAGACCTCTCATACGTGAATACACATCAAAATCTACAAAATGCAGGGAAAAGTCTTTTTTAGGGTTTTTTTCAATGTTTTAGTGTCAAGAAGAGACCCACTCCCTCTCCCTTTTGGCAAGCTGTTGCAATGCTTTTTAGCATATTGTGTGTTTGTACATGTTGTAAGTTTGAGATAGGGCATGCATGTGTGTATGAACGGTGATTGACTGGCCACCAGTCCAAGGTGTACCCCACCTTTCGTCCGAAGTCAGCTGGGATAGGCTCCAGCTCACCCTCGACCCCAATGCGGACAAGCAGTATAGAAATTAGATGGATGGATGCATGGATAGATGTTTGAAATTATGTATTTGTATGATTTGTATGTGTTTTAGTCCTCCAACAGCGAATGGCCTGAGCACCATCTCCCATGAGTATCTGAAGGGCAGCTATGCTTTGGACCTTGAAGCTGTCAAACAAGGAGCCTGCTCGCTGCCTCACCTTAACAAGACACTGGTGTCCTCATGCAAGCGACTCAATGGGTGAGATAGATACTCATTCACACGTTCTCAAAGCAAATGCACACCTTTGGTGGATTTAATTTCACTTTTAATCTGTAGTGGGTGGATAATTGGAAATGCTGTTGTACTTTTTATGTCATTGCTATTGCAAATACTTGTACTACATGAGCTTCAGCACAACTGAGCTCTAACCTCTCTTCGTCTCATGAAAAGGGAAGTGGATAAGGTCCTGTCTGGTCTCGAGATCCTGTCAAAAGTGTTTGATCAGCAGAGTGCCTTCATGGTGTCAAAGATGATCCAACAGGTACGTTCCCTCATCATAGAGCTCACTTGTGTTATACGCTGCAGTGAAGTGTGTGGCGTGAGGCCTTTTTCCCCCCAGGAAGATAGGATATACAGTAGAGTACTTAGTCACACAAAAGTCATACTGTTATTTAAAGAATGTACTCCAAAGAAACACACACTGTGTTGGTCTTTCAATCCCCTCCGGTAGCTCTATCTTACCCATGCACCCCCCCAGTATTTAAGCCGTTAAGATTCAAGATTCAAGAGAGTTTTATTGTCATGTGCATGGTAAAACAGCAGTTATACTATGCAATGAAAATCTTATTCTGTTCATTCTCCCAAGGAAAGAAAGAAAAACACAAGAAAGAATAAGAACATAAGAAACATAAACATATATACCAATAAATTAAGCAACAACAATTTATTGGTATTAAAGATTTTATGGCCGCATTCTTATCTTTTATTTTCTTTAAGGTGCTAGATTGATTCATCGTTCTTCATAAATGGACGTCTGACTTCTCCCCACAGCAGCTAATGCACATTCACATGTTTGTTTTTGTTTCAGTCAGTAAATCAGGGTGGAGACCAGGAGTTGGAGAACCTGGTGACCAAGCTTGCCATTCTCAAAGACCTGCTGTCTTCCATAGAGAAGAAGGTATGAATTCTTCCACACAAACAATACATAAAAACAATCTCCCCAATCTCACTTCCCATATGTTTCTATTATAATAGTCAGCAGGAATGATTCTTTGTCAAAGATGAGGGAATGTAATGGCATATTAGTCAGGTTCTAGTTGTGTGAAACCATTTTTAACCACATGCACTATTTCAGTGACTGACTGAGAGTTAAGAATTTGTCTCACAATTAGGAGAAAGAAACAAGATCTAGTTCTTTTGAACTCTCATTCACTCTCACTTAAAACTGTTGTTGCTGGTATTAACCACACTAAAAGGGCTCAGTGGAAGAGAAGTTGCCTGTTAAAGTATTTGGTGATGTGTAATAACTACCAAACCACGAAAGGAAACTATCGTTTAAATTTTTTTTCTTCATGGAGTAGCATTTACATTCTTTGCCTGAATTGTAGCCAAATGTTTATGATGACCTTTATATGGAACGGGCTTTCTGGCAGACTGGCAAACCATCACAGACCCAAGTGATGCTCCACCTTCTCTGCTGCTGTTAGGTCACATCCAGGAAATGGCTAACTGTTTCCTTGTTGACTCCAACATTGTACCTCAGAACAATGCAAAGCATGTGTGTGTGTTCTCTTGTGGCTCTTTCATCTTTTTTCTTTCACATATGTATTTGTCGCTAACTTTTGTTGCGCACTCTTTCTTCAGGCTCTGAAAGCTCTTCAGGACATGAGTTTGTCCTCCCCGTGCTCCCCTCCTCCTCTCTCCATGCGTCATAGCAAAGCCATCCCTGTGCAGGCCTTTGAGGTATGTATTTGTTGCATTTGCTCTTTTTCCTTTTTTTTTTTAGCATGGAGGTTCAACTGATGTTAAATCTCTGTTGCAAACCCTAAATGCATCCAGGCGTTTTGCAAACTTTACTTGAACTCTGAACAGACTGAGAGATCACCGATTGCTCATCACACATCAGGAAAGTGTTTCCCAGATGAGTCATGTGAGACTGAAGAGATTGTAATGTTGTCCCTGTAGCAGTGTCTTTGGATTTGTCACACTTAATGGTATTTATCACTTCTGGTACCAGTGGAGCTGAATTTCTGTGTAACCAACAGCATAACTCAGCTGCAAACGTTTGTTACAGTGAACAATGAAGATGAATGTCCGTAAGGTCAGGTGAAAAAGGTGGCAAGACATAGGACGTAGAAGAGATACCACATTTGGCCTCATTTACCTCAGCCAAGTTTGCATTCTCTGTGGTGATCCCTTTTCAGTGGCTTCCTGTTTGCACAGGAATGGATGTATTTTTATCACAGAGGGTTCAACATGTGGCATCTGAGTCATCGTCTGGGACAGCAGCAAGATTTGGTTGGAGGTTTTTGCATTGTCGCATCAAAAGTAAACATATGTTACGTTAAGAATTGTTTTATTATGCGAGGAAAAAGTGCACTTGTTGAGTGACTCCTTAAATCAACAGAACAGAACCTTGTGAGCTACAATTCTAAACTACAGTGATGATATCAGATATTTTGTGTGTTTTTGTGATTTGTTTGTAAACGTATATTCCTTCGTGGAGAGAGCTAAAGTATACTATTACTTTGAGCCCCTGTTTGTAAAAATTTAAAATTAGTGACCATTACTTCTTGACTTGAGAGGACTGTCTTTCTGTGTGTGTGTGTGCACGCGCGCGTGCGTGTGTGTGTAAATCTTTTTTTTTTTCTTTAAATAGTCTTGATTTGGATCTCACTCTTTAGCTACTTATTTGTGCTTTAGTTAAAAAATATTGTCTGCACATTCACATGGCACCACTGTAAACATATACCACTAGCCTGTACGTCATCAGTCCCATTTGAATAAATTAAGCTGATCTTTGAGGTGTGGTGGAAACGAAACAACATAGATAAACACAGATTCTTTTATCTGGGTAAATGAATTCCTGGTAATCAAAAGCTCCTGGAAAAGGGCTTTTGTGAGCAAGGGCGTGTTTAGTACTTTTGCTCTCGTTGGCAGGTCAAACTGGACGTCTACCTGGCAGAGCTGACTAAGATAGGGAAGAGTCAGAAGTACACACTGTCCGTAGACGTGGAGGGAGGGAGACTTGTAGTGATGAAGAAGGTGAAGGACAGCCAGGAAGACTGGACAACATTCACACATGACAAAAGTAAGCAGCAGCGCGTGCGCACACGTGGCTATGAATGCAAACAATGTGTAACAATTAGTTGTTTCTGTCTCTTTCTGACTATCCTCTCTCTGTTTCCTCCCCCTCCCTTCCTTGTGTCTGCTCATTTCTTGAACCCTCAGTCCGTCAGCTGATCAAGTCTCAGCGGGTGCAAAATAAGCTCGGCATTGTTTTTGAGAAAGAAAAGGACAAGAACCAGAGGAAAGACTTCGTATTTGCTAGTGCCAAGGTATACACAAACACACTGCCAAGACAATACACCTGCCTATTTGGTTTATTTGGATGTTTAGAATGGTGATTATGACACTGACACAGTTTGTGGATTTATTCTCCTGTGTGCCACTTGTAATATATTCATTCAAATGACCTTTTAATCAGTGACTGAAACTAGGACTTGCTTGTTTGTGTTTCAGAAGCGGGAGGCCTTTTGCCAATTGCTACAGTTGATGAAAAACAAACATTCCAACCAGGATGAGCCTGACATGATCTCTGTCTTCATTGGCACCTGGAACATGGGTGTGACATTGTTTTGTGTGATTAATTCCATTCTCCTTCTTCAATACTGACTATACAGCATAAGTGTATAGCAGTTATCAATTCAATAGCTATTTCAGCTATATAGCATCAAGCACTTTATTACAAATGCACCCTTTGTTGTTAGGCTCAGTGCCTGCACCCAAGTCTGTGGCTTCCTGGGTATTATGTCGAGGACTTGGAAAGACTCTGGACGAGATGACCGTCACTATCCCAAATGACCTGTATGCGTTTGGAACGCAAGAGAACTCTGTGAATGATCGCGAGTGGGTGGAGTCGATACGGGCCATGTTGAAAGAGCAAACGGAATTGGATTATAAACCGGTGAGAAGAACTTGTCATTGTTTGAGGGTTTGGTTTTTTTTTTAGTTCATCCTGTGCTTAAAGTACACCTACATACAATAGGCTGTGTGAAGAGGATCAGAATTACCATTTGTTGCACTTGTTTGTAGATAGCAGTGCAGACGCTATGGAACATAAAGATTGCTGTGCTTGTGAAGCCGGAACACGAGAACCGCATCAGCCATGTCGGAATGTCCAGTGTTAAGACCGGCATCGCCAACACACTTGGTAACTTTAGTCCTCGTAATTTGCTGTTCATTTTCACTTTATACTTAATGTCCAAATAATAATACATGAATGTATGAATGCTGCATCAGTGACACAGGTGGTGTTGAGCACAACAGAAGGGCTTGCCTTCTGTTTATTTAAAGGTAGAATATAAAATATTTAGTTTATTCATTCTGAGTAAAAGAGCTTCAGTGCTTTATGTAAAACAATGTAAAATGTCTTGTTATGTAGTTGAAATTGGGTAGTATTGGTTGGTTAAATTGATCATTGCCGCAGTGAAAGCTTTTGTGTTAATATTTTTTTGATGGTTCCCCAGGTAACAAAGGTGCTGTTGGTGTTTCTTTCATGTTCAATGGAACATCTTTTGGTTTTGTCAACTGTCACTTGACTTCAGGGAATGAAAAGATTGCAAGGTACCATCCCCACACAAAATTATTTTCCATATTCTAACAGTTAAGCTGGTTACAGTCATGCATCTTTGGATTCTGGAGCCCATGTTTTCCCCCATAATGGAGACACATAGAATGTTTCTGATGACCCTTGTAGGAGGAATCAAAATTATCTCGACATTCTACGCCTGCTTTCGCTTGGAGACAAACAACTAAGCTCATTTGACATTTCACTGCGCTTCACACATCTGTTCTGGCTGGGAGACCTCAACTACAGGCTGGACATGGACATACAGGTCAAGGAGGGCGCACACACACACACACGCACACACACACGTTTGATCTGTTAGGCTGTAACCTTGTTTGGTAATTGTATTCGCAGGAGATACTTAACTACATAAACAGGAAGGAGTTTGATCCACTCCTGAAGGTGGACCAGCTAAATCTGGAGAGGGAGAAGAACAAAGTGTTTCTACGTTTTGGTGGGTCTACCTGACTTTCCGCAAAATGTCTTGGTCGCCCCTTTCACTTTGGGCTGGAAGAATCACACAGAAGATCATAAATGTGTCACTATTTGTCATACAAATACAGTGTTCCCTTGCTACATGTGTATTAATGAAGCAGTGAATGCTGCAGCATTTACAAAAGTACAAAAGTACGCCTCCCTGCGTATTAAGGGCATATCTGACCGGTAGGAGGCCTCAGGGAAGACCGGGCACGTTGGAGAGAGACTATGTCTCTCAATTGGCCTGTGAGTACCTCAGGATCTGCCGGGAGGAGCTGGACGAAACAGCCAGGGAGATGGAAATCTGGGTTTCTCTGCTTAGGCTGTAACCCTACCTCAGATAAGCGGAAGGTGGATGGATGGAAAATGGCCCTGTCGTGAACTTTGCAAATGAATATAGCTACTTGCACACATTTGATGTCTCTTATGTCTGAGATACTATGTATATTTTAAAAGTCCCAAATTTAAAAAATTGTGTTCTCTTCCCGGCAGCGGAGGAAGAGATCTCCTTCCCACCAACCTACCGATATGAACGTGGTTCAAGGGACACCTATGTTTGGCAGAAGCAGAAAGCAACTGGGGTGTGTGCTGATGAAACTCCACTTACATGTTACGGACAAATATTTATTTCATTTATTTTAACTTTAGATGATGCAATTTCTCCTCCTTTGTTGTCTGTCCCAGATGAGGACTAATGTTCCATCCTGGTGTGACAGGATCTTGTGGAAGTCTTACCCAGAAACGCATGTTGTTTGCAACTCCTATGGTAAGATCGTTGGATCAGACCTTACATTATCTTGTAGTTCTTGTACTTGATGCAGAGATCATCTTCAACTGTTTTTCGAAATCCACCTGACAATGCAATTTGAAATGAGCCACTATTTTTTTAGGGTGCACAGATGACATTGTGACCAGTGACCACTCCCCTGTGTTTGCAACATTTGAGGTGGGCGTGACCTCACAGTTTGTCTCCAAGAAAGGTAGTGAAGAAAAAAGATCATACACCAGCGAAAACAAAGCCGTACAAAATGTTGTATATTCGTGGTTGACTTACATTTAACGTTTTCTTTTGGTGAAGCAAATATCTTCACCATCATATTTGATGACACTTCACCCTCCTCTCCAGGACTTGCAAAATCTTCAGAGCAAGCTTACATCGAGTTTGAGAGCATTGAGGCCATAGTGAAGACTGCAAGCAGAACCAAGTTCTTCATCGAATTCTACTCAACTTGTTTGGAAGGTGAGACAAATATTTTACCCTCGATTCACACATACTGTTAAAAAAGTCCACCATCCACGACCGTCACATCCCGTAGCACAGAGTGTTTGTAATAGAATTGGACCTGCTTTTTCTTTCTTATGTTTCTATATCTCCCTCCCTAATTCCAGGCAGTCAGTATCCCTTTAAGATCACATCCATTTTGGCCCCATGTTGCTCCCCCCTTCGTCTGTCCACGTTTGTCGCACTTTTGAATAGAATTCCATCGAAACGTCACCCGACTTTTTTCCCCGCTCTCTTTTCCTCTCCCTTCCCGTTGTCTTCTCTCCCAACCCCTTTCACCCTTTGTTTCTTTCGCTCCCTCTCCTCTCATAGAGTTCAAGAAGAGTTACGAGAACGACAGTCAGAGCAGTGACAATGTCAACTTCCTCCGTGTGGGCTGGTCCAACAAACAGCTGACGACGCTCAAACCTCTTCTGTCGGAGATCGAGTACCTGCAGGACCAACACCTGCTGCTCACTGTGAAATCCCTGGATGGATATGAATCCTACGGTATGTACACAATGTCTCTCTTTGTGTGGGTGTTTTGACTTGGACCATCAGTGTAATAAACGCCATGTCACCACCAGGAGAGTGCGTGTTAGCGTTGAAGTCGATGATTGGCAGCACAGCGCAGCAGTTCCACACCTACCTGTCTCACCGCGGGGAGGAAACGGGAAATATCAGGGGATCAATGAGGGTTCGAGTCCCTTCTGAAAGGATGGGAACCAGGGAAAGACTTTATGGTACTGTATTTATATAGCGTATGTTCAAATGGACCAGTGTTCTAGGTGTCTATGATATCTGATGCACTGTATTTCAGAATGGATCAGTGTGGACAAAGATGAAACAGGTATTCCCAAAGGGAAATCCACCCAGGCATCCAGAGTGGGACATGAATATGTGAAGTTAGTAGACTCTTCTTCTCTCCTTGTATTATCTTTATTACTAGTACCTCTTTAAGGACTTCACATTCTTCATTGTGTGAGTTTACAACCTTTCATGTGACCTTTAGGCAGTATGTTTAGATGTTGCTGTGGACCTGTGCTGGATTTATTATAATGCCTCTAATACTAATGTCACAATGTGGTGTGGGTTAATAGCATGATAGTATTGCATTGTCATTTTTGGCAGGTATTCCCTATGCAGTCGTCCCTCGCTCCATCGCGATTCAAACATCACTCTATCGCGTTGTTACTAGGGCTGTCAAAAATAATGCGTTAACGGCGGTAACTAATGTATTTAATTAATTACGTTACATTTTTTTTGTGTAAGTAATGCATGCGCGCCAGAACAAGCATGGCCATCTATTATGACGGCCGACAGAATCACAGTGGGGCGTCCCCACACAGTCACACAGAGTCTGACACTCTTTTATAACTTCATTCTGACCTGAACACATCAACAGCAGTACACAGTACAATTCCAACACCATATACTGTATGTATCTCCAACCCAAACACGTCTCTAATCCCTTCATCCTGGGAATGACACATCCTCATCCTCATTACAGGAACGCGAGATGCATTCAGGGACACTACAAATGTCACAAAAACTGCTTTATAGTGCGTGCGTGTGTAAATAAACAGGAAGATAAAGAAAAACATAAAGTGGATATTCTTATGACTCACTTCATAACGCTTATTTCGGATGTACAATTTGCTACATTTAAGGATGCTGGAAAATACACTGCAAACAAGTAAATTTACATTAAAAGACATGATGTCTCTGAACGCAACCCCTCATTGGTCATAATGACACGGTTTAAAGTGTGATTCAAATGTTGTGCTACTATAAAAAGATACTTAGACAATGATGAACTGTAGTCTACACTGGCCACTAGGTGTCACTAGTAACATGCACCAGATGTGATTGCCAACGACAGGCTTTCATTATTTTCTAATTAATTATAAAAACACGGGCTACTGTTGTGGCCGTACTCCAGCGAAAACTCAACTCTGAATCCCCGACCTCACTTTCTGTTCGAAATAATTTATCTCGGTCAGGTCAACCACGATAAACGAGAGATTACTGTATTGGACAAGTAAGAGGTAGGGATGGGCGTTATGGCCTAAAATTCATATCATTATGTGCATTATACAAACTCTTGTGATAACAATATATATCACAATGCATACTTTGGCATATAAATTGTAATAGAACCATTTCAAAACAGGTTACATAGGCCCTCAGAAAATCAAAACGTAACTTTTTAAACAGAAGGAAACGTATGTCATTTTGAGAGCCACAAGTGGAGTGGGCAGTACTCGTAAAATATCTTCTAGGTTTTCAGGTTTTCAAGTTTGAAATCTCTGGCCAAATTATAGTTTCTATTGCATATGGTTTATATAGCCCATTCCTCATAAAATGCTTTCTTTATTTTGGGGAGCAGTTGGAATGTAAGGCAGTCATGTTGTGGTAAAACAATTACATCATAATTTGTCTCACGTTGTTTTGTCTTGTTTTGAAGGCCACCTTTGGTTCGTAAGCAGCTAGGAGAGCTGGGAAAGGTCAGTGAAGAGCTAGAGAAGACCAGCAAGGAGGAAACGGCTGCGAGGTGTGTGTATGTGTGCGCGTGCCGAATGCAACAAATGTATAACAGGCACGTAAATATAAAAAGTCATAGATTGAAAAGTGAACCACCGTTGCCTTCCTGTGTGTATCGTTCAGGCCTAAACAGGATTCTGACGGTGATCCATCTGTTGGCAAGAACAGCTACAATAACCCTGCCTACTACATCTTGGAGGGTGTTCCCAATCAGTCAGCCGCTGCTATGCCATCCGAGCTTCTCCCATCACCCACCACCCCCACCCCCCAGGCTACGAAAGCTCTCCCTCCTGTGGCTGTAGCTCGGACCAAACCACCCTGCACCCCCGCCGCACAGTGCCACCCACGCAGACCCATGACAGGTCATTCGGTGCGTGCCATCAGTGAGGAGGGGTCTTCAGAGGACGATGGAGGAGTGTGTGTAGGAGGGGCACACGGGGGAACCACGGTGGGGAGCACACTCAATCGCCCTCCTCCGGATTTCCCACCCCCTCCTCTTCCAAAGGGAGCGATGGAGATGACCATAGAGGCACCTTTCTTGAAGCCTCGCCCACTTCACCCAGATCTAGCTGAGGTCAAGATCCCTGCGACTGGTCCTGGTGCTCCGCTGGCCATTGGAGAAAGTTTCAGGCGAGGAGGAGGAGGCAGCGCCGCCGTTGGAGGAGGGGCAGCACTGGACGACCAATCTTGTTCTGTGCTTCAGATGGCAAAGACTCTGAGCGAGAGCGAGTTTCCCGGACAACCTCCACGAGCTCCCTCTGCACCACCTCCTCTCAGGGGGCAGGCTATGGGTTTAGGTCTGGAGGCCTGCCGCACCTTCCCGCCCAGAAATGCCATCACAGAAAGTATCGCTGAGGACCTTCCTGAGGAGGTGGGATGTTAAGATGGTCATATTTTTCATTGGGGATAGTTTCAGATGCTAAATGTCACTTTAAAAGGCAGTGAAGTAAAGTATACTTTCCACAGTACAGTAAGACAGGGGTGCCCATTACGTCCATCACGAGCTACCGGTTGATCGCGAAGGTAGTTTGGGTCGATTTCTTGTATATTTGTAATCTTTGATAGCAAATGCTAATACATGAACTGTGTTGTCTAATGAACACTACGTAGCTCTTTTGACTGACATCCTGTATTACCGGTACTCAGGTTATGTACACAACTATTGAGGAATTTATGTGGAATTATCTTTATAGCCATATTGAATTGAATTGTGAATTACTGAATGAAATCAACTACTTTGATTGCCTGTCAACTTTGAAACTGTGAATGTGAAAGGGTCGTTTCAAAGTTTACCAGTTAGATTTTATATATTCTGTAATGTATGCTGTATGTTTAAAGTAAGAGATGGATCATATCCACTTGGAACTTGCATGCTGAAAAAGTGCATGCACCCCAAATATTTATCGTAGGAGGTAGATCTTTGGGACTTTGATTTACAATGTTGCGTAATTTAATTCATCTTTAGTTTCTTTTTTTCCTCTTTTAGGCTTTTTGGGGTAGCAGTAGTTCGTCGTTGTCTGTGGGGGAGTCTTCAGTGGGGGAATGGCTGCAGAGACTGGGACTTGAGCGGTATGAGCAGGGACTGCTGCACAACGGCTGGGACGACCTGGAGTTTCTCAGGTGCATGCTCGTATAGGATCAGACTACAAGTGTTAACATCAGTATTGCAGGGTATCCACAAGTATTCAAATGGACTCGATTAAAATTGCTAGTATGAAAAGATAGTAAGTGTTGTTAGTAGATGGTAATTTAATGTTAAAAACCAAATGAGAAATGCTGCTGCCTGCAAGCTGTAATCACTGCAGCACATCTTTTAAATATTGCCATAATCACATTCGGGAACAAATCAAGAAAAAAATGGTGCCTGAGGTCTTAGACCTGATTATATTTACAGTCATGTGAAAAAATTAGGAAACCTGATAATGAAACTCTTCTGCTTCTGAACCGCTGCACACAAAAAGGGTAAGAATGTGGCATAACAGGCACTCCTACTGTGCTTCCTGTGTTATTATTTCATAAGCCACACGGTGGCACTGTCATTAAACCCCAAAATTAAACTCCAGAAGTTGAATTCAAGTTTCACGAAACACCACAAAAATTGGGCACACACCTTTAGGGGACTGACGAACGTGTGTGTGTAAGATTTAAGCAAGATTAACATGGCCGCAGTGAAGCAAAACGTTTGTGCTGGGGCACATATGTGGCTTAGCAACTAATTGCCATTTGTAAAATCATTATACAACTTTGAGGATATCTTTATTACATGTAAGCTAGCGCGTCTTCCAAACAATCACAGGAAGGTGCCACTAATGGTATTTACAGAAATACCCCATTTTTTTCACATGACTGTGTATTTAATCCCCTGAATAATAAGATTTTTCAGTTTAGTTTTTTAATTATATAATGCACTTATCAAGAAATGTACCTCCCGTGAGCATGTCAGTTTCTATAAAGTAATTTAATCATAAATAGGTATTGTGCACATAAGAAACACTTTTATTCATCAAAAAGGTAACAATAATAATGCATCATGCATTGGTTGCATTAATAATAACAATTAGGGTTTTATTCTATCTCAGTAACCAGTGCTGACTTTGACATATTTTCAATCAGTGACTACAGTGTACGTAAAAACAAAGGTGTCTGCATGCCATTAAATACTAAGCTCCCCAGTGTTATCATTATTGTAATATATAAATATAATGATTTTATTTTTTTAATATTGATATAATTTGAGTGTATTTCCAAACAGGAAAGATTGTTAAAAACAGTCAAACCTTAACTCATTCAATACCAAAGACGAGGGATGAGCCATAAATAAAATAATAATAAATATAGCAACTTCTGATCAGTCCATATATGTCCAATAATGTCCCAATTTAACTCCACCCATCTCCGGTTGAACTATGTCCACTTCCGGTTTATGCCCCACCCATTCCGAGTACAGATACTGATACAGGTCATTTAGATGGGTGAACAGATACAGATACAAATGGTGGTGTACTCGCTCATCCCTACCAAAGACGTAGTTGTATGTTTTTATAAACCTGAATGCCCGATCCCATTTACGTATTTATACGTCTTTGATTTATACGTTCTTTGGGGGATAGGCAAAAAGAGATGATGACGCAACTCTCCACTAATGCGTTTCACTTCAGAGCAGTTTTAAGCCATAAAAACACCAAAAGTGCATTTGAAAAGAGCTCGGCAGGGATCATGTGAATGGAAGAATCTCACGTGACAGGAAGGAGGAAGTGAGAGAGCGTGGAGGAGTGTAGCGTGCAGAAGGTTACGCATTGTGAGTAAATTTTAACACGCGCGTGCACACACAAGTTCAGTTCCAAATGTAAAAATTGTAAATAGTTGATGGTGTTATATTTGTAAATAAATAGTTATTTTGGTGTAAAATAACTCCTTTTTGTGTTGTTTTGGTTGGTATAGTTCTTTAGATATTTCAGCTGTCACAAAAGCAAAAAATATTTGCGTCAAAGCGGAAGTTATGCTTGAAATGTATCATTTCACAGAAAGCTGGTTTTCTCCGTTTTTTAGTCGGGAACTGATATTTTCCTGAAACTTACTATGTTACTGAAGAACGGAAAAAGGTAGAAATAAACTTTTTCCCTGATGACAGACGCGAGTTTAATCTTTGCTTTGGTAGGTTCCATATTTCTATATACACGCAGTGTTCTGTGTGCCTTGAAAGATCAGTCCAAATCATCTAAAATGGCCGGTACTGAAGGCGTTGTCGTTTTGAAAAACAGCTGGGATTGAATGAGTCAATGTTGTGTTGGTTTTAAACAAATATTGTCAGGGCGTTAAAAAAAGTTATTAAATGTATAAACAGTATTACCAACCTGAATAAATATTCAAGTTTTCTAAATACCTGTGCTGTCGGGTTGCACAGGAGTGGGACATGTTGAATTGAAAGTTGGACGCTTGTTTTGTTGACAACCAATGTTATTTGTATTCCAACAACACGAGCATTATTGTAATAGAAAAATACATGAATGCAACTTGTTAAGAGTAACTAATAAAAATGCTCTTCTCATCCTGTTCTTTCATTTGGCAGTGACATCACAGAGGAGGACCTCGAGGAGGCAGGAGTGCTTGACCCCTCCCACAAGCGTATCCTGCTGGAGAGTCTCAGACAACAACAGAAACTGTAGCAAACAACGGCTTAATGGCCGCTCTAAAGCAGCCCTGAGTGGGCATTGTGCCATGTGATGTCCGACAGTGCCTCCTGAGAGAACGTGTACTTGATTTTTACCATTTAAAATGTCTTGCTGGACCTTTTCAGAGGCGCTGTCAACAGTTATTGTTGCGGACGCGGCCTTATTTGGAGTCGATCGGACGCGGCGTCACAGCATCGCCTTCCGCTCGAAACCTAGTGAGACGAACTAGGACATCACAGGACTCTTCAAGTGTGTCATGGTGTCTGCTCTGACCGAGAGCAACATTTAAGACACCAGAGCCTTGTATGCTCCCCCACCGCCCCCCCTACCCAACTTGAAGACAATGTGAGGCATGTCTCAGGTATTTCCACAGCGATGGTCGCAAGCTGGAAAGGATGTGACGCCAGTTAAATGTCAAACCACAAAGTGATTTGAACTCATTCTTGTCAGTTTCAGTGCTGGCATCAGGCCAGCATGTATTGTTTCAGTGTCCATGTGTATTTATAGTTTTTTAATCTTTTCTTCACGTAAGGATAAAGGGAAAAATGGTGCAAACCAATACTGAGCTGAAAGTGCGCACAAGGTCCGCTGTGGTTTGCCAAATGCATTTCATGTTCTGGCATGCTTGTCACATGAGGCGACAGCAGGTTGAAGGTTTCATTTCTCGTGTCCACACTATTGCACTGTGACAGCACAACCCACGTTCGGTGGACTTTAGGTCACATTTATTCCTACCTAACGGTCTAACACAGTCAAGTAAGTTGACTAACTTGTTTCAAGGATTTAATAAACCACACTGTTGTCTTGAAGAAGCCTTTGGTGACCAAACACTGCTCTCTCGACCATTACGTCACAGGACAAACAGAAAAGTCATTTATCTGCTTTTTTTTCCCCCCACGTGTTGTTGATGTTCCCTTATTTGACCACCAGACGGTGCTGTTACACCATTAGCCTCAACTTTAGCTGCTGACCGGGAAACCTGATGATGTTCAGTTTCAACTAGTAATCAATAATGTACATTTTCTTCAAAAACGATTAATAATGAGTGTTGTTACATGCTCAAGTTATTTTTTTTATTTTTTTAAAAGCCATTGCAGTGTTTTAAGGGATTTATAATGACAAATTAACCCTTGCTAGAAGAATAACATTGTGTGATTTCCATCTTCTCACATAATACACGCCCTTGTTTAAAAAGTCCAGTTTGTCTTGTTGAACTTAAACTGCTGTGTGTGAGTGTTGTGTATGCACGTGTGTTTGTATTTGTATGTTTGCATATTCAGGGTGTCCAAAGTGCAGTCCATTTGCAACCTGTGGCCCTTTTTTTTTTTAATTGGCCCACAGTAGATTCGAATAATACAATGAAAAAAATAAAAGCAAAAACAAGCAGCTGTATTTTTATGAGAATAAAGTCATCATTTTAAATTGTAATCTTTTACGAGAAGAAAAAAAGTCATAACTTTACAAGAATAAAGTTGGAATATTACAAAATGACAAATTACGTTGCATTTTTTGGAGAAAAGTAGTTTGGGAAAACGTTTTTAAAATGTAAAATTAAAAATTATAACATTACGAGAGTACATATAAAATATCACGGGAATGAGTTATTTCGAGGAAAAAGAACATTTTCTGAAAAAACAGTTTTGAAGAATTGAGAGAGGAAAAAAAACAGCAGAAATGGAAGAAAGAAAAGAAAAAAGTGTAAAGCAAAGAGTCCAAAAGTCATACTAATAACACACTTTGTTACCTGCATCTCATAGCCGAGATGCAAAAATCGGTTGCTTTTCAAAAATGTAAAATAACCAAAACTTTGATTTTTCAGTATGGAGCAGTTGAAGACGTTTGGACATCTCTGGTCTAATATGGGGGTTGTGTTATATTCAATTCAAATGCAACATGTTTCTGGTTCTGGCTGAAAGGGTGAAGCCTTGTGGTACATGCTTTCATGTAGTGTATATTTAACATTCACACACACACAATAAGAGGTCATTAAACACATCATGTAGTGCTTCCATAATGTAGATTTATTAGAATAATCAGAGTAGTGCTATAATGTGTCGTTCACTGCAGTTTCTGTGAGACGGAAATCAATCTGGAAAACAAAAATGTGGTGTCTTCCTCTCATATTTTATATTACAGGATTTAGTCACAAAATGTCATGAGCCGTTTTTTTTTTTTTTAAAGAAAATTCTATTGTGACACATTTAAAAAATAATAAATACTAATATTGTCCCTTTTTCAGTAGATACGGCAGTCAGAGGATTGCAAGAGATGAAGCGCGAGTCTCTTGAGAAGAAGAGGAACATCTCAATATCTGTAACACAGGAGAAACCTCATCTGTCACTACAGGATGACTGCCATCCTTATTTCTGTCTCTTTCAGGGGAAAAAAAGAGCTGACTCATCATCTATGGGGCGCCTTCTCCGAAGTGGGAGAACGTGTGAACGGGAAATACTCTTGCAGTCATGTAAGTTTAAAAAAACATGTCTGTAATAACTATTTTTTTACATGTAAAAACACTTAAGAAGGAGCCTGAAGTTGCGGCATGTGAACAAAGTAGCTACTGTTGGGCGTGATGGGCCTGAAAGCACCAGGGGGTCACATTGAGGGAGGTCACGGGGCTTGTTACAGTAAAGAGGCAGGAAGGGATGAAGTGAGGGTCTCCTCTAATTGGATTTAGGGGCTCCTCTTCCTTCTGCTGTGCTCTGAGGAAGTCGCCAGGAAATGTTTGGACTTCTGCTTAGAACTGGTACCTGACCAGCATGCTCATGAGCTCTGTTGTAGTGCATGTGTGTGTTCTGTGGTGAGCGCATGACGACATGTGTGACAGATGAGGTTTGAGTCCGATTAGCCCCAAAACATCCCGACTGTCCCAGTTGTAGAACATCTCTCTTGACTTTGCTCCTTCTGTGCTTCAGAACAGATTTGTCTTGATGGTGCCGTTGGGTTTTCTGTGGAAGGAGGAGAGGACTCCGGCAAAAGGCCCCGTCATACTGTCCGCCGGCTGCCAGGCCTTCAGAATCTCCTGCGTCTGGGCGGCGGGCTGAGCCACAGCTGGGTTGGACGGCCCCAGGCTGGACCAGCTGGGCGCTTTGAGGCCCTGTAGAACCGGAGAGCTGGAGGCGTAGCCGCTGTTGGTCGGAGCCGGGCTGGGGCTCAGGCTGGAGGGGCTGCCCAGGTTGCCGTTGGCGGAGCTGGGCAGGGAGGCGGTGCTGTCGGGCGTGGGGCTGCAGGTGGATTCTTTGGACTCATCATCATCTGATGAAGATCTGGCCTCTCCGCCCTTCTTTCCTGCAGAGCCGTTGGTGGTCGTGTTGCCCCCCGCGCCACCAGAGCTGTTGGCTTTGGCGTTGGCGGCGCGCTCTTGCTTGCGGAACTTAGCGCGCCTGTTCTGAAACCACACCTGGTACACACACACACACACACACACACACAACCCATGTTGGGATTTGGATCCAGCTTTATGACATAGGAAACCTCTAGAAAGCACCTGATCTCCTCTCACCTGTACTCGGGCTTCTGTCAGGTCTATCTTCAGAGCCAGCTCTTCTCGGGTATAAATGTCTGGGTAGTGGGTCTCTGCAAAGACCCGCTCCAGCTCCTTTAGCTGCGAGCTGGTAAATGTGGTTCGGATGCGCCTCTGCTTTCGTTTCTCATTCAGGCCCGAAGGGTCTGAGAAGAACTTGTAAGGAACTGTGAGAGGAGGAAAAATGTGGAAAATCACCATTACCACATTTTGTCACATTTGACACATGGTTGGTGTATTTTTGTCTTTTAAAAATGCTTTTTAAAGGAAACCAAATGGGGATCATAATACAAACCCTATCGAACATTTGAGGTAATCCACTTTATTATTGTGACATATAATATTATGATATATTTGTTAAAGGGGTCAGACCATTAATTAATTGAGTTTTGTACACATTTAATCAATGCAGTCGATTATTGGGTCTTTATTAGTTGATGATATCTCATATCTCATTTTAAAAAACAGTCAAATACATGTAATTAATTAATAAATAACAGTTGTGACCAAAATATTTACACTCTTGCAAAAATTCTCTAATCTAATGCATTAATTGCATAATTTATTACATTCGTTTTAGAATTTCAAAAATATGTAGGAATAAAAACTCCAACAATGTCAACTCACATAAAAAAGTATAATAGAAAACAATTATTTTAGTAATATATATTTTAACTTTATGAACGAAAAAAATATCCAAATGGATTTAGACAAATTTGACATAAAAATTATCCCAAAGCTCATCAAATATTTTACTATGACAGTAAATGGATGTAGTACAAATTGTATTTCCACAGAAACGTATTGTTGTTGTTGTTGTTATCATTATTATTATTATTGGTGCTCGTGAGAACCAGGCCTAACAAAAAAAAAAACGTTTCAATTTTATGTGGAATCAAATCCAAACGTAATGAACTTCTGCGAGCATCAGATTATTTGGCACTATTTCAACTTTTTACTTTGCAATGTTGCAAATAAAGTCGCAATTCGCAATTCAAAGTCGCAATTCTATCATTCCCTTTTTTTTGGTTATGGTTTTCAAGGTAATTCTGCTCTACCTGATGAGTAAGGAGCTGGCTGGTGGTCCCTCAGGGCCCCCAGGGTACAGCTGGCCGTGCTGAGCGGGGTGCACCCTGGGTTGGAGAAGGGTCCGCTCCGGATGGGGTTGTACTGGAAGGAGCTGGCCTGGCTGCACGAGCTGAAGTCCGCGTAGGCCGACGCTTCCATGGCTGCCATGCAGGAGTCATAGGAGTTCAGGTAGGAGTAATCCATCTTATACATGGAGATCAGCCAGTGGAGTGTGCACGGATGAAGCACTTGCTGCTGGAGTCTGCGCGCTATTCCTCCACGCGTGTTGCCTCCCCGAAAGTTGGCGCTAAATAGCGGCGGTGTCTTCCTATCTAATCAAATACAATCCAGCGTCTTTCCTGATACGTCTTGCGTGTGTCTCGCTGTGCGTTTGACAGCACAGCGCTGCTCTCCTCCTGCTTATAATAAAGTTGGCAGAGCTAGGGACAATAGCGAGGCGGTGGGCTAGTTTCCATGACAATGGTGGCCACGCCTACCGGTGCCTGACCACGCCCACCCACTCCCCAGAACGTCACACCTCTATTGAAAGTCATTGTTTTTGCCGTACATCCATTATCGGACAGCATCACTCCATATGAAGATGCTGTTAATCTGTTATTGTGAGTACATTTGATACCGTGTTTGGTTTTATATTTATTACATCGAATAACCTCCAAACTAATCAGCGTTTATTTGCTGTTTCTCAATTATTAAAAACGATAAGCGGCAGGTACACATTTGAGTATTTTATTTTATTATTATGATTATTATTTGCTATATAAAATGAGTTATTCTACGCAGGGGGTCTTTATGTGGCTGGAAACATCCAGATGTGACGGTGATTGCTGAGATTAAAAGCTTTGATTTGATTCCGATCACTTTTACGGACGCGTCACAAGATTGCGCGTCAGTTTGATGGATGGACGACACACGCGCACACACACTCACACACACACACACACATAGAAAGAGAAAGAGAAAGAGAAAGGAGTGGCCGTGGAGACTAGCGAACAGTCACCGTAAACACATTGACGCCCCATAAATTGGTTTAAGTTTATTGTTGGATGTCATAAGATGTGATAAGTCATCTTGCACGCTGCACAAATCACACGCGCACACACACGCACACACACACACACACACACACACCTGTGAGCACGGTCCGGTCATAAAATCAACACACTTTGCATTTTGTATGAATTTACTAGAAGTGTGTAATTAATTGTCGGGACTGAAACAATAATTAATATTTATGTGCATAAATAAATAGGGCTTCATTAAAGGAATGCCACTGACGCACTCTTCTTGCTCACTGTTCGTTTTTTCGGTTTAAATGCATGCAAGAACTGCTATTTAAACCAACTAAAAAATCAGGTTAGATTAGGTTTCGGGTGCCTCTCACCCCTAAAACCGCCTGCATGTTATTATGATAATATTCAAATAATGTAGATCACTGCTGTTCCTAAAATTACAGAAATGAAATAAGAATTTATGAGCGTAGAGAAGCAAACAAGAAACAGGAGAATGCCGCTAATATAATGAATGTCTCGATAATGGAATATTTGAACAATTAAACCATAAACATGTGATTTCTTGATAGTAAATGTTAATTATTATTATTATTTCAATGTGTTTATGGTTATTATTGGTATTATTATTACGTTTTTGTAGATATAATCGTTGCATGGTGCGAGCAGCAGCATCTTTTTTTGGGCCCATGCAACCAGGAGGCCGTCTGGTGGGTTCAGAGGTGCCTTTGCAGAGGACCTTAAACAGTTTCCAAAGTTAAACTAGTCAAACAAACACAAAAAAGAGCAACCAGGAGCAAACCTCCCGCTTTTTCCCGCTTTTTTTTTTGAGCCATTTGAACATTTAATCCCTTCAAAGCATGCAGGACGCTCTCTTCCCGGTCACTAATCCGCCCTTTGGTGCTCCACTTAGCGCAGGGGGAGACCTCTCCTCCACGGAGGTTTTAACTTTGGACTTTTACATTCATGACGGAAACAGTAACGTGGATCTTTTTCATTCATGACGTCTGAGTCAACACGGGGGGGGGCACAATGGTCCCCTAGAGGCCCCTGAGAGAGAGACTATATAGGGATTATAAACCCTTCTGGGGATCTATACCTCACATATGTAGTCTATCTCCATTATGAACGACTGTATGCTGTAATATCAGCATATTATATATACTATTATATAGTGTATAGGAACATACAATATGTTAAGTGTGTGTGTGTGTGTGTGTGTGTGTGTGTGTGTGTGTGTGTGTGTGGTGCAAAAGTGAAGCTGTCGCTCATCCTGCCTGCTCCATCCATCATGCAAGCTGAAAGAACATGCATCATCATCCCACGTGCTGCAAAGCTGCTTCCTGCACTGATGGATGTCTCACAAACAAAGCAGGCGCAAAAATAATCATTATTATTAGAATGGATCACATTAAGCATTATGACCATAATTGGACACCATTACCTTTGATTGCATCATCACATCCTTTTTTGGGTTTAGGTGAAGTCTACATTGGCAAGACACTTTATTGGGTACACCTGCACAGCCTCTACAAAGATAGTAATGTTCTTACCAATACGTTTCTTGCGGTGGTTATTGGGGTGGAGACCTGCAAAGCACCATTAAAAGAGCTGTTTGTGATCTTGTGCTCGCGTTAAAGTTCAACCACGTGAGTTGATGAAAATATTAAGAGACATACAGAACTCAGTCAAAATGGATCATTAATATAATGGCGGGACTTTTCACACAGCTACGGTGCATCTTATTGTGCAGGTGTACCTAATAAAGTGTTTTATTTGATGTTTTGTAATTTTGAAAAGACAATATTGTTTTAAAAATAATTTTGGAAATGAAATTTAAATCAAAGCACGTTGGAATGTAAAGTTGAATCCTGTCCAGTCAGCTGCAGTGGCGGACACTAGTTGACAAGTGACTGTTGCTGTCTTCCATGCGATGTTGCTATAAAATGACCATACACGTGACAAAAGAAGTCTCCGCAGACACCGCGAGACCACCTGCTTACAAGCTGCGCGTGTCATCGCCCCTCATTGATTCAATGGCGTGTAAAATAACATCAGCAGTCACCCATCAGTGTGTTCGAGACTGCAGCACAGCCCTCGACTGTGCACCATTTGATGGATGACAGCCGTTGGTTTCCACGCAAGAAGACGGGAAGGGAGGCGAGGGTGCCCCCACCCGCCCTCCACATCATGCTGGCTCGGGTCCTTGTCTCCCCCAACATCTCTTGCTCCCAATTACTGCAATGCACCGTGACGCTGTCTGCGTGGACACCACCACGCACGTCTAAGCGCGTTAGAGACGACAAGCAACCACAGCGGTGTTGCGTTCAAGTGCTGATGTGTGCATCTTCAACGACATCATCGTGTAATGTGCAGCGCAATATCAACACTCTGAAAATGATCACATTAGATGACAATGCGTCTGATGTATTTGTGGTTTATGCGTGCAAAATAGTGCAATAGAAAAAGCAACAACTGAGGATTAAACGCATGGCACAAAGGTACAGATGCTTCAAAGACATGGTGATGCATTCAGAAGTATCATTGGAAAATTTAATAAAAAAAGGTTACCTATAATAATAATAATGATTATAATTAGAATAGTGATGATTAAGGTAGTAATTTTGTAGGTAAACATTTGTCATTTTTACCAGAATAAAACAGTAATATGAATAGAAAAAAAGTAATAATAATCAGAAATCAGAAAATGCAGCACATTTGCAAGATAAGGGCCTAATTTTACCACAACAAAATATTAGTAGATTTTTTGGCAATTTTAGAGGAATAAAGTAGAAAATTTTGTTTAAAAAAAAAATGTCAAAATGTAGTAATTTAATTAATTAATTTATTTATTTAAAAGGTAAATTTTCAAGAAAAACGTGGTGCTTTTACCAGAATAAAATAGTAATATTTATTTTTAAAAAGTAAGCTAAATGGTAAAATAATAATTCTTACAATATTTGTAAGAAGAAAATTGTATATAAGTTTACAGGAATACAGTGGTAATTCTATCGCAATAAAATAGTACAATCCCTGGAGAAAAGATGTGGTCATTTTAGTGAAATAAAGTCAGGAAGTTGTAGTAAATAGTTGTAGAATTAAGCTGTAATTTTACAAGACAAAAATGGCAAATTTGCAAGAAAAAATGTCATCATTTTAGCAGAATAAAACGGTAATATTCATACAACAAACTAATAATTAGTTGTAGATTTAAATTGAAATGTGATAAGAAAAAATTGTAAGAAAATTGTTATGACTTTGAAAGAATAAGGTGGTAATTTTACCACGACAAAATAGAAGAATATGAACAGACAAGGTGGCCATTTTAAATGAACAAAGTTGATAATGTTGTCAAGAAATTGTAATAACTGGGTTTTATATGAAGTTAAAACAAATTTTACAAGGAAAAAACACATTTGCAAGAAAGAAGTCGTCATTTTGCAAGAATAAGGTAGCATTTTTACAAAAATAAAATAAAATAGTAACATTCTTGTCTACAGGCAGATATGATAACGATGGAACCAACCAGTACTTGGCTGCACACGCGCGCGCGCACACAGTATTAGGCACACTACACCAGCCACAGTATTGTATCATTTTGCATGAAAACATTTTAGGATCGAATAATGTGTAATGCAACATAGCATAATAATCGATATTAGTGACAAACAACAACAAAAATAACACTTCTTTTAATTAAAATGTGCTGATATTTATTTCAGGGCTGGTGACAGAAACCTAAACCACCCCAAACCATGAGTGCATCAAAGTAATTCAAATAATATCCTGTGTTTTTCATGCAGCATAGTGCATAAGCTGTTGAAAAACACCACGTGCCACAGTGAGGTGTGCAGGAAAGCTAAAAGCCAAACGAAGAAAGAGTTTGGTGCACCCTATTCAAAGAATCAAATGTCATTCATACAAGCATCCGTGAGGCCAAAGATGATGCATGCATACATAAGGGGGGGGCTGTTGTCCTGCAGCATGACGCTAATGGAGATAGGCATGTTACTTAAAAAAGAAGCTTTTTAGGATAAAAAAAATAATAATAAACAGGTCCCCGGAGAGCGGAGCAGACGTGCACGCATCTGGAGCGTCCGCGCGCGTGCACGTGCTGGTAGATGTTCTCCAAACAAGCTAATTAGATCTGCAGCTCTCAAAGCAGCCCAGCGGCGGGCCTCGCCGAGCTGTGGAAACTTAATTGAATTACATTTCCCGCTAAACTAATTAGGCTGCAATCTGCCACGCGAGCTGTCCCTGAGCAAGGTTCGAATTAGGCGGAATGGATTTGTTCCTTTTCTTTAAAAGAATGACGGACAGACTGCTTGTGTTCGTCTTTCTGCTGCTGCTGGTTGTTCTTTATTTGCCTTTTATGCTAATTCTCTAGAGGGGCCGTGTCACGTGACTAACCCATGCGTGTGCACCACCACAACAAAGACAATCCAAAAGTCATTTTGGTAGCCATCAGGGGTGTCCAAGGTGCGGCCCTAGGCCATTTGCGACCTGCGTCTCTATTTTTGTTGGCCCATGGAAGAACACTGCAGCAAAAATGGAAAAAATAGCAAAAGTTGACTCATAATAATAATAATAATAATAATAATAATAATAATAAGCTTTGTCACTGTTAAACACATAATTGGTGCAACTCAATAAAAGTTCACCCATCCATTTTCTACTGAAGTCATCTGCTGTAGTCATAGAGCATGAAATGATGAAGCCTGCCTGGATGAGAGGAGAAACGTCTTCTAAGGCCCTGCCCAGATGGAACGTTGAAAAAAAGTCGCGTCCACACGTAGGATATAGTTGCACCCAGACGGGAAAGCGTGAGTGAAAATGATGTAATACACAAGACACACCTACGTGTGGCGCTGTGAACAGGCACGCAGATGGAACCGTGTGATTCTTGGTCTTTGGCTTACGAGAAGTGGAATAACTTCTGCAAGTCATTATGGCGTATAAGGCAACAAAATATCAGGAGAATGTCGGCTGAGGTGCGTCATGTCTGTCGAAATATTCGGATATTATGTTGGGTTGTCGTCAAAGCTCACTTCGGCGGCGGTATGTCGTGATGTCATCGTTCCCGCAATGCCTGTCTACACGACAACGACAAGCCGGCCTTTTCAGATTTTCCCACTCTGGAAGCCGTTTTCAAAAAATACAGTTTCAGGTCAGCCAGAACAGCGTTCCCGTGTGGGTGAGAGGCTGAAACGATAGAATACTTTGCCGTTTCGACCTGAAAACGTTTCCGTGTGGATAGCCCCCAAGACAACCTGAGCAGTCCAGTTGCACACTCACGCCAGGCAAAGCTGTGGCCATCTGAGTGCAGCCATAACTGGGATGTGGCCCTTGTTAAAAACGAGTGCTTTAGCATGTCCTAGGTCTACCCCAGGGCATCCTCCCAGCTAGGCATGTTCTTAAAAACCTCACCAGGGAGGCGTCCAGGAGGCACACGGACGGGATGCCCAAGCCACCTCAACTATCCTGGGCAGCTGAGCAGCAACTCAACTGCGAGATTCTCCTGGATAATCAAGCTCCTCACCTTGTCTTTTAGAGTTTAGCCAACCGGAGGAAACTCATTTTGGCCGCTTGTATCCACGATTTTGCTCTTTTGTAAGAGATTGTTGAGAGCTTTGTCTTCTGGCTCAGTTCTCTCTTTATCACGACTGTCTGGTACAGCGACTGCATTACGACAGATGCTGCTCCGATTCCCTGATCGAGCTCGCGTTCCAGCCTTCCCTTAATCGTGAAGAAGACCCCAAGATACTTGAACTCCTCCATCTGGGGAAAGACCTCACTCCCAACCTGGAGGGTGCAATCCATCCTCAGATTTGGAGGTGCTGAGTTTCATCCAAAAAGCTTCGCACTCAGCTGTGAACTGCCCCAGTAAAAGTTAGTGGTTACAGCCTGACGAGGCCATCAGGACCACATCATTTGCGAAAAGCAGATATGAGATCCTAAGGACCCCAAACTGGACCCCCTCAATGGAGTGGCTGTACCTAGAAATCCTGTCCGTAAAACTAATTAACAAAACTGGTGACAAAGGGCAGCCTTGACAGAGGCCAACGTTCACCGGGAACAGGCCCGGTTTACTGCTGGCAAAGCGAACCAGGTTCCTGCTGCGGTTGCACAAAAACCGAATGGCATCTACAAGCGTGCCAAGAACCTCGTTCTCCCGGATCACTCCCCACAGAACTAGGTAAATGGTCTTTCACCTTTTATAGCGCTTTTCCACCTACAAGGCACTCAAAGCGCGGATACTTTGACATGATCGCGGGAGGACGGAGGATTTCTACCGCCTGAGCCATACCGCCCTTAGGTCAGTTAGGTCAAATTCCTTTTCCAAGTCCACAAAACACTTGTAGACCAGTTGGGCAAACTCCCATGCGCCCTTGAGTACAGTACCCTTGCAAGGGTGTAGAGCTGGTCCAGTGTTCCACGACCTAGACAAAGAACACATTGCACCCCTGTAGCCAAGGTTCGACTAACGGTCGTATCGTACCCTTCTCTCCAGCACTTAGGAACAGACTTTCCCAGGGAGGCTGAGGAGTGTGATTCCCCTGTGGGTGGAACACACCCTCTGGTCAACCTTCTTGAAAATGCATCCACCACCCCGGTCTGCTAATCCAGAGCTTCTGTTCCCGAATTCCATGCAATGTTGAAGACACGTCAATCAAGACCGTCCCACAACATTCAGAGCCTTAAGGAATTTAGGGCGAAACTCAGTTGTTTGACTACCTCCAGAATTCTGAGCCGTGGTGATGGACATGTCTGTGGCCACGTTTGTGTTCCATTGTGTGTCCAGTTGAGTAAACAGTGCCAAGATGGCACTGCTTCCCTTTTCCGAGATGTTGATTTGTCAGAACCTCTTCGAAGCCGACCGAAAATCATGCTCCATGGCTTCAACAAACTCCTCCCACACCCGAGTTTTTGCTCGGATCACCGCCAAAGCCACTGCAAGACCAAGCCGTGTCTCTTCTAATGTTCCTTTCCATATATCAGTCTTTGTCGGCCCGTCTGACTTGGGAGACTCTAACCCTACCAGGGGCTTATACTCCCAAAATTGCCCCTGGGATCACTCGAGCACTCAAAGCCCTCCACCATGACAAGGTAGTTATTCGTGGAGAGGTTAAAAGAAAACGTTTTCAGTTTTATTTAAAAAAAAAATCTTCTAGTCTAGTCTCTTATAGTCTGCATGGTAGCCGAGTGGTTAGCATATTGGCCACACAGTCAGGAGATCGGAAGATGTGGGTTCGAATCGCCCCTGGGCATCTCTGTGTGGAGTTTGGATGTTTCCCCCGTGTGTGTGTTTTTCTCCAGGTGCTCCGGTTTCCTCCCACATTCCAAAAACATTCATACCTATGGACTCTAAAATGTCCATAGGTATGAATGTGAGCGTGAATGGTTGTTTGTCTATATGTGCCCTGCGATTGGCTGGCGACCAGTCCAGGGTGTACCCCACCTCTCGCCCGATAGGCTCCAGCATACCCTTGACCCTAGTGAGGATAAGCGTAGAAGATGGATGGGTGGATCTTATAGCCAATACATTTATTACACACTGAGTGAAAGATTTGCTCTAATCAGCAAATGAACTTTCTTTGTCGGAATTGAGCTCCTGAAATCAAACAGCTTTTGCACCACATTAAAATTAGTTGACATGCATCTGCATTTTAAACAACGTTTAAATAACGTTTGATTGGTTTGAGCCTGTTTACAATATTACAAGCATGATACAGTATTTGGACTTTTCAGTATGTGACCCTCAGTGGGGAAGGTTTGGACATCCCAACATAAAACATAAAGTCAGGCGTTTTCATAAAGTGAGAGATGGGTGGACGGAGCTTATCGATCGCTTTTCCCGGCCTCAATGGGGGGAGGAGAAGGGGAGCGACATGACTGAAAATCCAGCGTTAAGAGCAGGAGCAGATATGATAATGATGAGATCATCCAGTAGTCCCATCATTCACCACCTCCACCTGGCGGCACTACCCCTACACACTCAGTGGACACAACATTAGGCACACCTGCACCCTCCAGTCCCCCTTTACAAAGATAATAATGCCCGCTTTTTTATTTGCACTGTCCTAAAGGTATTCATGCAACAATATGTTGATTACCGCACTACTGCGCTGCATCATATCCAACAAGAAAGGGTAACATAACTGTTTGGCACCTTTCATGTAAAGCAGTGGTCCCCAACCCCCGGGCCGTGGGTAATTTGGTAAAATAACTTCCATTATTTATTTTTTGATGTTTTATTTTGAAAAGTGGCCGGATTCTTTGTTACATCCGTCTCACTTGACGCATGTCCATTGTGCGTGTGCTACTTTCTCTTGCAGCACAGATAGACTAATACTGTATTTTTAGCATTTTTATTTCACCTCATATTTGGTCTCAAATGCTGATACTATGTGGGAATGTGTAAAGGTAAGTTTTGATGACTTATTGAGTGCTAATGTGTACGTTTGTCTGAAGTTAATTCATGCTAGCGCACTGCCTTTACCACACACGTCAAACAGCGATGTAATAATCTCTCTGGAAAAACTTGGTGGAACTTGAACTGGTGCATGGTGGGTCGGCATTCATTTCACAAGCCGGCCCGTGGGTCAAAAAAGGTTGGGGAACACTGATGTAAAGTACCAAGTGGAATGAGTTGCGGTACTGAAAGGGCGGCGCTAAGGCACATTTTTTTCAAGAAACAATGGCCAATACACTCAGCAACCACACAATGCTGCACGTACACACACTGGATGCTGTCCTCGTTCCTCACCGTAGTGATGTCACCTGATTAATGTAACAGAACCACTGCAGTATTACGGCAAAATCTTGCTGTTTTTAACTTGTAACTCTGATGCATTGTCTGACATTCGACCCTTATGCATCTCCTCCAGCATCTTGAACTCGCCTCCGTTTGTCCTGGCAGCAGAAGGTGGACACACACACGCCTCACACGCACACACAAGCGAGCGAGCGAGCGCTGCAGCAGGAAGGCTACGGACATGATGGAGAGCCAGGTTTGTGTTTCTCCATAATCTAATCAGAGAAATGGCAGCAGTCAGAAATAGCCTGACGAACACACTAAGAGCCCCTTCTCCTCCCCCGTTTAAGACTTGTCTTCATCCTCAGGGAGGGGAAATGAACACACACTTGTGCACACGCTGAAAAAGCTAAAGTGCACAACCTGATACTACTTTAGACATGAAAGATGTCTATTGCATACACTTTTGCAACCACATGTATGAAGTATCATTGTCAGTCATATGTACTTGTATAACACATATACAGTATGCGTGTGTATATACGGTAATAAGTGTTTGCCCCCTTCCTGATTGGTTATTTTTTTGCATGTTTGTCACACTTAAATGTTTCAGATCATCAAACATGTGTAAATAGAAGTCCGTCACAACACAACCGAACACAAAATGCAGTTTTTAAATGAAACCTTTTTATTATTGGGGGAGAAAATAACCCTACATAGCCCTGTGTGGAAAATGATTGATTGATCTGGGGCGGTTTTGCTGCTTCGGGACCTGGAAGACTTGCTGTGATGAATGGAACCATGTATTCTGCTGCCAGAATAAAATAGTAATATTAACAGAAACAAGTAGTCTTTTTATGAGAATAAAGCTTTAATGTGACAAGCAAACAGTTGCTATTTTACCAGAACAAAATATTGAGGGAAAAAAGCAATCATTTCTAGCAGGATTAATTTGTAATTTTACCAAAAATAAGCAGTAATATTAGTAGACTCAAATAGTAATATAATTATGAAAAAGTAATGAATAGAATTACATTTCATTTTACAAGACCAAAAGCCATAATTTTTCCCAGACGGAAATATGAATATTATGAGGGGGAAAAGTAGTAATTAATACCAGAATTACATTGTATTTTGCGAGAAAAAAAGTTGTAATTTTACCAGAATAAAATGGCAGTTATGAGAAAAAGGAGTCATTGGTAGTAGCATGAAGTTGTAATTTTGCAAGAAAAACATAGTACTGTAGTTTTACCAGAATAAATTACAAGAAAAACAGTAGTACATTTTACAAGAAAAAAAAGTCATTTTGCGAGTATATTATTTCATTATGTGGAAAAATTAAGATGTAATATTTAAAAAATCCTAATTTTAGAATAAAGACATAACAGTACAAGCATAATGTAATGTTATATGGAAAGGTAACAATGACAATAACAATCATTTAAAAAAATTGATACTGTATAATCATTATTTTACATATTTATTAGGTGTCCAAAATCCATCCTGGAGCCATTTGAAGCCCATTAAAATAAAAATAATTTAATTAGAAAATTACAAAAGGTGTCTAAAACCTCACTGAAAAAACAACAGGAAAAATGTTCTGATAAAAATTTGAAATGTTGAACGTTAAATCACATTATGGACTGTTTGCTTTGTCGCCTAAAGTTGCAATATTGCTTTTCTTTAAACCATTTTACGTATTTTGCCCTGCACTGGATGGTGTTAGCACATTTAAGAATGTATGGTATCAATTCAAATGCTACATTTGCGGCGGTGCCAAATCAGTCGTAAGTGAACAGGAGGCCTCCAGTGCAACAAGGAGTAAACAGATTGTTGTGTTGCGTTGTGCTGTTGGGAGGTCCAGGGAGTGAATGAATCTTTTCTCCCTGCATACTAATTCTTCCCCATGGAGAAACCATTCCAGCAGGGTGTATGTGATGTTCCCTGCATTCCCTGGAAGGCAACAACAGAATTCCAAAGAAATTCTCCTGTCATGTCGTCTCCCGAGGTGGACAAGCGTTATTGTGGTACGACTCCCACCCAGGGACACACACGGGACATCCATCAGCGGTGTCAGTCAGTGTGACACAAACAGAACAAAAACAAGAATTAGCTTTTTTGTTGCGATGACTTTATTTACACCATGGAGGTTGGCACACAAGAGTGACAAATGTGGCTCCATCACATCTGAAACATTTATGATCCATGCATCCATTCATGGGAATCTTCTATTCTTTACAGCTCTAAATTTCTCGTCATGTCAACACAGCACAAGCATTTCACAATTAGCATGCATAATCAGAAGCACTTCACATAACACCATGATTCAGCTGGACTGATGTGCGTGATCTCTGCTAAATTGTACTGTAATATTTATCAACGCGGCGGTGCTGGTGAGGGATTCTTGGTATACGTACAATGTGCATTCAAATTGAAGTGAAAATCATCCTTCAGTGCAGCACCAAAACATTTTGTACATCTTCTGTGGTCTTCACCCTGCTAAGGAACACACACATCTATGATAAAGAGAATATCTGATAAACATTTTTAACATCACTGTCTATCTGATGCTTCACACAGCATGTTTGTGATCATGAAGACGCACATACGAGTGTGCAAGACATGCGTCCTGGTGGTGTTAAAGTTGGCATATTTCTAGTGCACGTGTGTAGTGAAAGAAGTGAGGCAGTGATGTGTCGCGGTAGCAGAGGTACTTTTTATTGCTAAAATACGTTCCAAACCCTTAGTGTTCGGGGCTGAGCGGAGGGCGGATGTCCAGCGTCCTGGATGAGCTGTCCTCCCCGACCACCTCCAAGCGTAGACTGGGCGCGCCGCGTTCTTCCCGGTTCTCGGCCTGGACAGAGAGGCGCAGGGTGCAGCCTTTGGGCAGCAGCTCCTGCTCGTAGGCTGCAGCCAGCTGGTTCACCACCCGCCGCTCCACCTAAAGAAAGAAACTGTCAGAGGCTGGCTGCTTTGTTGTGTGACCTTTCACCCGAGAAACATCTGCAAGGTTCATTTTGGGCAACATTCGGCATATTAAGTTAGTTTGGAACCACAAAGAACGAAGGCTGGTATAACGACAGGTCCGGAAACTTATCATTTTAGCGATGTTATTCTTGTAAAATTAGGACTTTACACGTAGGATTGCAACTCTTTTCTTGCAACATTTTGACTTCCTCTTAATTTCAACCTTAAAAAACATCCCTAGCATGCTCATAGAACCACTAGGGGGGCTCGTTGGCAGGGTATCTGGAGATCGTTATGCTATGCTGTGATGTAAGAGGCCTTACGTTCTTTTAAAATGCCATTTAGAACTCATGAAGACACTTCTTCTCTTTGGCAACAGTGATGCTGTTGCTGAGCTGAAAGGACAAATGAATTGAGAATTACACTCGTTAGGACATCACAGCATATCATAGCAATCCACAGATACAAGACAAATATGCCTGATAAGGGGCTGTGAGCAGGACAGAGATGACATTTGACATTTTGTCTCAAAATCTCAAGAACAGAGAACGTCAGTGGATGTCTGGACTGAGAAAAATAAAAGCTCACTCGTCCGAAGCACTTTAGGTTGAGAAATGGTGGCGCTATCTCATGCTTCTGCGACGTTTAGCAGTCGTGGCATTTGTGGTGTTTGTGATATCTCGGTCTATGCACCTCATGTTTGATGGAACGTGCTCCATAATGCAAGTTATATCCGCCCGCCAGGAGGTCCAGGACTGGCCGATCCCACTGAAGAGTGATGTCATGGCGCTGCTTAGCCTAGTGATGGTGCGCACACAGAGGGGGAAAAGACAGGTCGGTCACGGCTGAAAAACGTACAATGAACGCAGTATGACGAGGGAGACCAATGCAGAGGCGGAGAGAAGATGTCCTGCAGCATTTTTACTGGCTCTAATCGACACTTCCCTAATGCGTTTTTATCAAATGCCAATCAATAGTAATGATCAGTGCTGCTCATTTAGCTGCACGTTAACACTCCACTCAATGAAGGAGAGGCTATGGATTCCTGGAGATGGAAACGCTCATTTGGAATACAAATATCATGTCAGGTTAGAACCAGGAGCCACCTGCAAACATCAAACTCATGTCTCGCTAATACACACACTTGCCTCACTGCTAGATACAGGAGCGCACTTACGCACACGTCCATCACACACACACACACACAGTCAGTGAGCGTCACAAGTCAGGCTGCGATCAGTCGCCTGCAGGGCTGTGTTGGCTGTTGGGACCCCAGCGGTAATATTAATAATTAAATATTGATGAAGACTCCACATGTTAAACACTGTAATCACATTACAGCGAGTGGCACTGGCACATTATATTGATCTGTGTGCGTACGTGTGTGTGTGTGTGTGTTTGTGTGTGTGTGAGAGCCAAAGATTGTGCAGGACCCAGTGGGCGAGGCCTTGTAATCTCACTGGAGGACATCCAGGCTTATCACGGAGGGTGCAAGGAGGACCCAACTCACACACACACGCAACTCTCCACTTTCTCATTCATTCTGATTGCAGATGAGGGAGTGAGAAATACCTTGCAGACAAACACCAAAAGAAGACCCTGCCTCAACAAGAACATGAAAACAATACTTATGTGACATTCAATTCAGAAAGAATCTCCCGTCACCTGACATGTCCTCACTTAAGGAGTCAGACTTCCCTCTCCCCGGCTACTTGGACCAGTTCCTCCCGGCAGATCCCAAGGTGTTCCCAGGCCAGTCGAGAGACATGGTCTCTCCAATGTGTCCTGGGTCTTCCCCGAGGCTTCCTGCCGCTCGGACCTCCCCAGGGAGGCGTCCGGGAGGCATCCTGACCAGATGCCCGAGCCACCTCATCTGGCTCCTCTCAATGCGGAGGAGCAGTGGTTCTACTCTGAGTTTTACCTGGATGACAGCGCTTCTCACCTCAACGTCCACGCGATGTTCCGTAATGTAACTTGTTAATAAGCAGGTCCGAAACAAATAAACCATGACAGCTTGACCCTGGAACAGATTATTTCTAGTTCCGTTATTTCCGAAGGGACTGTTTTTGGGATTGGAAGCCGACCATTGTCCCAGAGGGGGTTGTGTTCAGCCTTCGAGGTTCTGCTGTGATTGTGTGAATGCTGAGAAGCATTGACGCAATTTTTAGTCTATTTATTCCTCTACTTTTTATTCCGCCTCATTTATTGTCCGCTAACTCCTCCCACATTTCTCAACCAATTCAAACCAATCCAATATCAAAATGTTCATTTCATTCAGGACTCATTCTATCTATCAGGACCTTTCCAAAAAATTCCCACATTCACTGGAATTTCAGTGAATGTGGGACAGACAGTTTTCCCATTGAAAATGAATTTGGCGCCCCCAAATCATTTACATTGTCCATCACCGGTGAATAGATTTCTGCATATTCCTCGGCTATTTCAACATTCTACGTTCCACATTTCAGTTCAGCACACGCAAATTCTACTGAACTTGCTTCATCTAGTCCTAAAGAGAAATAAGGTGTGCAAAACAAACAAAACACCACAAAAGGTGGTGTAACGTGTGGCATTCCATACCTTCTTAGCCCAGAAGCTAAGCTCTTTGCTGACCAGCTGCAGCAGCTCCGAGTGACAGAAGGGCAGGAAGTAGACGATTTCATTGATCCGACCGAGAAACTCGTCCCTCCGGAAATGTGCCTGAGACAAGAATTAAAGTTGAGGAATGACACTGGGCTTGTTCAGATCACGTGCAGCTCAGCGCACAGGAAAAGTTACCTTCAGGATTGGCCGAATAACGGAGTCTTTAAACTGCCTTGAGATTGTGATGTCATCACCTTTCTGTGCATCCTCTGAAGAAAACCACAATTAATTGTCATTTTTTATTGGAGAACTACGACTTATTATCTACGACTTATTATCCTGGTGAGCTGGAACCATGGAAAAAACCCTGGAATGGCCACCAGCCAATCACAGGACACATACAGACGAACAACCATTCACACCTATGGACAATTCAGAACCGCCAATGAACGTAACATGCATGCAGTGTATTAGGAAACCACAGTAATGTCCTCCTCACACGGACCAAAGGTCGTGTGTCGTGTGTCTCCCTCACCAAGATTATCTGCCAGCTTCCTGCGGCTGACCTCCTCCGCTTCCTGCCGCAGCTGAAGACCATGCTGGGCGATTTCTTCACTTGCAACGTTTGACGTCATGATGAAGATGGCGTCTTTGCATTCGATGGTCTTTCCCTTGCCGTCCGTGAGACGACCCTACGGGCGGAGCCAGGCACAAAAACCGTCATTGAAGAGAGTGAACGCTCCATTGGCGCTCCACGTGCACACCTCGTCAAAGAGCTGCAGCATGATGGTGAGGACATCAGGGTGAGCCTTATCCACCTCATCAAACAGGACAACAGCGTTAGGACACGCCCGCAACAGTTTGGTCAGCTGACCTCCTTCCTCGTGTCCGACATATCCTGGTGGAGAGCCAATGAACTTTGCTACCTGACAAGGAAACAAAACGTTGCAAATGAATGCAAAAACTCCAACCAGGTACTAAAGTGAAACCTATGAGAGGTTATTGTTCAGCTTTTAAAACAACAAAAAATCACTAAAAACACTCAAGTCTCATTTAATGACCAACAATTTGTATGCCCGATCTTAGACAATTAAAAAAAAAAACAAAATTTGCATCATCCTAAAGGATCTTAGCATCGTGGAACCTCGCTTTTCGTCATGAATCTGTACCAAAAGGTCAGACGAGAAATGAAACGTGAAAACGGAATACATTTTTCCCATAACAAATAATGTAAATCCAATTTATCTGTTCCAGACACCCAAAACTATGAACGCAAAACATTTGAATTACTTTTACACACAGAAAACAAAGCCAAATACATATAAATGATGAATGAAATGAATCAATGAGCATTCATTCAAGACTAGCAAACAGAGATGAGGGGACGGAAGAGCCACGCAGACGCGGTTTCATTGTAGTCCGTTACAAACTTAACAAGAGTGATTAGCGATTAGCGCTGTCGACTTGCTAGGGATGTGAACGACAACCGATGCGACCGGGTATCCGATGTTTTGTTTGGACACTTGCATTTGTGTGGCGCACCGTTTGGCCACACAAAAAGCCAGACAGATTCCATCTATTTTCGACGCCGCTTGTCCTCAAGAGGGGCCGAGACATATAATGAAGTTAAAGAGGTCGACAACAACATAATGCATAACATGCAGTATGCTTCTGTTCCATTTTCTTGTCACTAATTGACTGCCAATTAAAATATTAAAAAGAGATATTCGTCACATGATCCGAGTTGATCGTCACACTGAACTCGGAGGACCGACAAAACATGAAAACGGTGACTACAGAACGCAACATCTTACAGTCTTTGCCGCTGTCCTTTCTAGCTAAAACATACCCAGTAAACAAATCAATGACATTCCAAAATTTGTACACAGATCTATGTCAATTGGTCTGTTTCGGTGTGCACATGCTAAAGAGAAATGAAAACTATATGTTGAATACAGATAAGTTCAAAAGCATTTTACCTCATGTTTCTCCTGGAACTCGGACATATCCATCCGGATGAATCCCTAGAATTGCACAACGGTTAAGAGAATCAACAGAACATAGAATCTGTTTTTCCACCTTTCGGCTTCTGATGACATACGCTCATTAAACATGATACGGTAGTCACTCATTTATCGACCCGACCGTGACAAGTAAATTTCCACAAAGTAGGATTCCTGATTTATAAGTGGAATATTTTTTTGTAGTTAGAGCATAAAAAACCTGTTGACAACCTTCTAAATGTGGCTTTTAACATTATTAGAGCCCTCTAGAAATGAACTACCCCATAGTCATCTCTACACTCGTATTACCCAATGTAGTAGACATAATAAGAGTAAATAAGCCATTTGAGACATAAATAAGACTCGTGCTTATGTGTGTTGCTGTAAATGTGTTCGCTAGGGTACTTGAAGGTGGGCAAACAGGAAGTGACATCGTTGTTTTTTTTTTATTATTTTGGCCCGAGTTACGGCCACAAGTTGTTTTTATTAGGGATAATTGTGCCTGTCGCAAGATAATTCAAACCTGCAATAAATTCCTGTTGTTCTGGCGGACAATTCTGGCGTTTGCGTGCCTTGCTGAACATTAACAGAAATATTACCAACACCTAGTGACCAGCGTACAATACTATATCACTCACAGCATCTTTTAACGAGTCTTCTGAAAGCCTTACGTTTGCATTTTACTTCATTTGGCCAATTTTATGCTTGACAATGCTTAATTTAGGCTAAAATGTGTAAAATTTGCTTCAATATGCATATTTTTTGACTAATAGTTGGCTGTATTCAACCAGGAAACAGCGTGATTCATAATATACTTTTGAAATATAGTAGCGAACTTCGTCCCCGTGTTACGTACACGCTACTGATGGCCAGTACGAGAGATTTACAGTTTATACTGCATATAAAAAAGCCTAGTATCTAATAATTTGGTTCTATTTTTCTGCTACATATGTACACTGTGTCTGCGCGTGGCATGTCTTTGTAGGCGTTCACCTTTTTGATGTCCTTGTGCATGTAGCGCGCCACCTGTTTGGCCAACTCCGTCTTTCCTGCAACATAGAGGCATCAGACAGAACAAGAGAGATGATTCCATTATTCACCAGCACACATATAATGACTTTATTTTCTATTCTTAAAAACAATCCATGATTTTGGTAGCACATTTCGGGAATTGTTGTCATTCCACGCAGAAGGCTGATGTGTTTTTAAGTGCTGGCCTTAATCTCAGTGGCGACCTCTACAAAACAAAAACAGACTTCAATCATCTCTAGAAGCCCACTTCATGATTGTCTGGAAAATATTCAGCATATAAATGCTCATATTAGATATTGATGTCTTGTGTTTGGTATGCAGATGGGTATAACCCTGTGCGTGTGTGTGTGTGCGTGCGCGTGTGTGTGTCTTGTTGCTGTGTTTAATATTGATGTGTCTCGGCCACTGTTTGTCGCTGAGGGCAACAGAGAATATGAACAGTCTCTGCCTTCATCTATCTCTTCGGCCTGTCATTTCACCATCGTGGCCTTTCTTAGCAGTCGCTCCATCCCGTAATGTCACACGTTGTCTTTTCTTCCCTCCACACCACACAAACACTCTCTCCATGACGAGCTTTTCCAACCTGATTGGAGGCCGATGCTTTGGTAATTCAGGGTAAAGAGCAAACAGTAAAAATAGTGTTTCCTTTGTGTTTTTCAGGATACACAAACCTTATCAAAACAATACAACACGTATGGCCCTGAACAACAGAAGGCACTGTACTATGCATGTGGTTAGGGATGTGAACAATAAACCATAAAAGCAACCAGGTATCCGGTTTGGGGAGCGAACGATTCCAATTCGCCGGTACAAGAATTGTGTATCCATAATAATAGCGGGTATCGCAAGAGAAGCAATTGGTTAAGTGTATTCTAAGCAAGCGAGAGCCTGGGCTGCCGACGAAACGCGTCGTGCTGCGGCGCTAGCTAGCCAGCTAGCTAGCTGAAGGTAGTGGTGCTAGCCCGCCGGCAGCCCAGGCTCTCACATTGTTTATAAGGCACTGTCAACTGATAGCTACCCGGCGTTTTAACGCAGAAGTTTGGAACGTCTTTGTATTCATTTCAAGAGGGGTGCAAGCAGAATTCGCCAAGCGTTGGACTGTTCACCCATTAATAGGGAACGTAGGACTAGCCAGAGCAACAGAGTCAGGTATGCTACTTATACTTTTTTGCTTTGTAACTTGATTACTTTGAAATGTTGTTGGGATGTGCTCATTATGCTAGGTCTGAAATGTTGTACCATCACCATTCTTATGACATTTTGAGTATGGGATTGTTTACTTTTCCAAGCTAAAAACAGCATTTTCATTGCACTCATGTGACAAATACTTCTACTTACGTACTGTATCTGTGCTTGGAGGAGATGTGTCGTTATTTATGTAGCAGCTGGCGAGGGCTCCTCATTAAGAAACTAAGGCTGTCAAATGGTAAAAGTTCTAATCCGATTAATTGGGTTTCAAATTAATTAATCGTGATTAATCACCATTTGCAACTATCTGAAATATGCCAATTTTTACTGTATTTTATGAACAGAAAGATAACTGAGAAGACAGGATTAAAAATATTTGTTTGTATTAACAGCTCCAAATGACCTGAAATCAAGTTAAAAAGATACCACACATCTGAAAATATGTGCCCAACACTAGTCTCTTTAATGGTGGTTTTCATTTAAGTTGAATTCACATGCTTTGAGTGTATGTTCTGGGATTTACGAGCATACTTAAATGCAGCAACGTCTGCAAAAAAGAGTAAAATATCAACTTATTGTTTTTCCACACGACGCATAATAAAGATGTTGTTGGGATATTCAGAGTTCGGAGTGTCCATGAATGCACCTTGCGTGAGTGTGGTAAGAATGAGGGAAGAGTTGGAGTTTAAGAAATGATCGCCGTTTTGTCGTTGACTGCAGCCTATTATTGGTAAATAAAACATACATATTTAAGCAAACTGTACTTATTCTTGGCCTAAATTAAGCATTTTCAAGCAAAAAGTGGCTAAATGAACTAAAATAAAAGTATAAGGCATTTGTTGATGAAATGTAGCATTCTCCACTTGTTACTAGGTGCCACTAGTGACCAATAACCACAATAAACGAGGGATTACTGTATTTGACAACACGTACACGTTGGTGTACAAGCATCACACTGCATCGAAAGCATCCAAATTGACGTATTTGTACAAGATTGCAACAGAGCTTGCGTTAGCTGGCGAATGATGAATTTTGACAGTCTGATTATTTGCACCGCCGGCCACGGTGGCTGTCAAACAATGCAGTGGTGAACGATGCGGAGTATTATTAGAAGTGATTTTAATTGGCACATTCATTAATATTCGATCCGTTTGACGTCTGACTTGGGTGCACGCTGACAGTGCGGCGTTCCACCGCACACACACTTCAACTCGTAACTCCACATGGATCAAACTTACGACACCTTGTGAAACATTACTTTGGTTCGTCCTTTCGTCCATACTATGTTTGCAGTGTTTGTTTGTTTGTCGAAAATGACAAACTTTACAGAGCAGTGTGCTGTTCAAGTTTCTTTCATGGCTATTTGGTATATATGGTGTGATAAAAGTGGGAATCAGTCGGACACATTGATGTTCAAAATATAAGACCTGGTGTACCCTCATAAACGTGCATGGCCTCTGTTGTTAGCGACTACGGTTCTGTGTCATTTAAAAAAAAAAACGTCCATCTCAGCTGTTGTGAAAACGCATGGCCAAAATGACACAATTTGTTTCCATTTCCTGTTAGTAACAATGATGTAAGCGTTAGGGATATCTGATAACATCCGCCGATATCAGCAGGGATCATATCGGGATCTTTTTTTGCCAATAGTGATATCTCTGTCAAGTCTGTTTTCTTCGTCAGACTTGTAAATTATGGCTGTGTGTGTTTTTTGCTGCCACCTCATGAGAACAAACCAAAAGACAAAGTGCTGGTGTGTGAAGGACTGCGTGATTTACCAATTCCTGACGAGCCAAGGAAGAGGAACACGAGCGGATGCTCTTCATCGTACCAGCCGTTCTCCTTCCTTCTGATGGCTGGACGGCGAGAGAGACACAAAGACAGAAAAGAGGCTATTATTGGAAACATTTGCATTTGTTGACTTTGCTTTTATGCTAAGTTTCACCCATTAGACCCGAGTTGACCTGATGGTGGCCGGTATCCCAGTAACTTTGATTAAGGGCTGTGAGGGCAAGGATGAGAGACAGGTCAGAGGCATTTGGGTGCAAAATCAGGGAGGGAGAGAGAGAGAGAGAGAAAGGATGGAATGCAGAGTGAGGGAGCAACACGAGGAGATCTCCAGAAAGCTACCCACAATGCATCTCCTTCCCCCCACAGTCAGTGGGACCATTAGCCAGCAGTAATTGTGTTAGCCTCCCTGGCGCGGCTAGGGCAAAATCAGTTTAGCATGGATCGCAGCCTCACACACACACACACACACACACACACACACACACACACACACACACACACACACACACACACACACACACATACATACACGTTTGCTTAAAGAGGAGTGCCTGCCCAACCCTGCCATCACCCCAGCAACCACACTCTCACGTACACAAAGGCAGGATGATGTGCTGCATGGCAGACAAATCAAGAGTGTGTTTCTTGTGGTTTCAGAATCTTCACTTAAAGCCCTTTCACACGCCAGCATTTTCCAGTGCAAATGGCTCAAACACAGCACGGCTGGACGGAGCTGAACGGAGAAGGCAGTGTTAGAGCTGTTACAGATGAAAAGGATGGCCGGAAAAGATGTTAAGTTTTACAATTTCAAAGCATTTAATACGTTTACGCATCTGATTGCGGGGCGGTACTGTGTTTTGGCAATATCCTGCTTTGCTGGGTTCTGTGTAAAAGGCACAGGGGAACAAACAGCGGCAGCTACTGGCTGTGATGCGCCAGTTTGGTGGCATCTGTGTGAAAGAGGATTTGGAAGCAGAAATGAACAGAAATTCATCTACCATTCGGGGCTAGATTGCGGCATAGTTTGGTATTTGTCATGCGGTGATTCTCTATGAACACACACTGGCCAATGTACGATACATACACCTGCTTTGGCCAATGTACGATACATACACCTGCTTTGGCCAATGTACGATACATACACCTGCTTTGGCCAATGTACGATACATATACCTGCTTTGGCCAATATACGATACAGCTTTGGCCAATGTACGATACATACACCTGCTTTGGCCAATGTATGATACATACACCTGCTTTGGCCAATATACGATACATACACCTGCTTTGGCCAGTGTACGATACATACACCTGCTTTGGCCAATATACGATACATACACCTGCTTTGGCCAATGTACGATACATACACCTGCTTTGGCCAATGTATGATACATACACCTGCTTTGGCCAATATACGATACATACACCTGCTTTGGCCAATATACGATACATACACCTGCTTTGGCCAGTGTACGATACATACACCTGCTTTGGCCAATATACGATACATACACCTGCTTTGGCCAATGTACGATACATACACCTGCTTTGGCCAATGTATGATACATACACCTGCTTTGGCCAATATACGATACATACACCTGCTTTGGCCAATATACGATACATACACCTGCTTTGGCCAATATACGATACATACACCTGCTTTGGCCAATATACGATACATACACCTGCTTTGGCCAGTGTACGATACATACACCTGCTTTGGCCAATATACGATACATACACCTGCTTTGGCCAATGTACGATACATACACCTGCTTTGGCCAATGTATGATACATACACCTGCTTTGGCCAATATACGATACATACACCTGCTTTGGCCAATATACGATACATACACCTGCTTTGGCCAATGTACGATACATACACCTGCTTTGGCCAATATACGATACATACACCTGCTTTGGCCAATGTACGATACATACACCTGCTTTGGCCAATGTATGATACATACACCTGCTTTGGCCAATATACGATACATACACCTGCTTTGGCCAATATACGATACATACACCTGCTTTGGCCAATGTACGATACATACACCTGCTTTTTCACAAATTCTTAACATGAAATACTGAGCAAGCGCAAAAGCGAGATGTAATGTTTTGGTTTTGTTGGTTATTTTAGGCATGTTGGCACATGCATCAAGGAAGGAGCCATGATACTTTTTTTCTTTTAGGTAACAATGTATAGCCCCGGTTAGCATATTTTTTGGTTTCTGCCTAAACTTGAACCTCGTTTTGCTTACATTTCCCGGTTTGCGAACAATATGGTGCGTGTCTCATGGTATTAATACACTGTGTTAGGCACACATTTTCCAAAATCACAAAAGTCCTTGTTAGCATCGTGTTAGCATGGAAAGTGGAACCAGAAGTCACTGTCTCCCAGCTCCGTCACCCTATTATGTCATCAGCGGTTGACTCTGTAGTTCCTTGCTCACTAACACAGTTACGCCACAAGTCTCTGCTTTTCTTATTGGTCACGGCTGCAAAAAAAACGGAACAGATTAATTTGATTATTTCATACTAAATTGATTGGTTTGAGTCGGCCGTTCTGGAACAGATTAATGATGCTAACCAAGGTTCCAGTGCAACTCCACCCTGCTCCAGAACAGTAACAAAAACACATAATTTCCTCGTTCTGCTGTTTGAATTATGGTAAAACAGCTACAACAAACCAGCATAATAAAAATGGTACAGTCTCATCATCTTGCGTTAACATCCAATAACTACGATGTGGCCTGGTGACTTGCACACTATTATACACTGTATTTGTTAAGGTCAACTTTTTTAACACTTATTCAATCGAGCAGGTGTATTTAATGCTTTGGCCTGTGAGTGTAGAGCTGCATTCTAGGAAATCTGACATTTCAGAAGTACAATAAAAGTCAAAGATGCTTTTCACAAAGTCAGGGCAACTTCACGTACAAAATAATGTACGCCGACTTAACTGAGAAGCCCTAACCCTAACCCTAAAAAAAAACAAAAACTGAGAAGCCCTACAAGACTAAATAGCAGTAATATAATAATGGTAGTAATAATAATTATAAGCATTTTCTGCACTGGTTGCCTGTCAGTCATAGATTTGTGTGTTAGTCCAATTGTGTCATCTGTGTCAAAGTCGGCTTTGTGAACCAATACATTACCTCTGAGAGATCCATATTTTAAAAAATGAGCACACATGCTCATATGTGTTTATATCACGGTATACATTCATTTAAGACTGATAAGGTGAATGCAGTCTGATTGGCTGAGCAAGCCGATATTGAAACAATCAGAGACATTCTAAGAAACTTTGTAATCTCTTTCAAGCTTTTCAAACCATGCATGTTTAAGAATAATTCAACCATTCCCATTACTTACACATCTATTCCACTCACTTGACTTCACCAATATAAAAAATATAAATATAAATCATATAAATCACTTCCTGTTCAGCTATTTTGAGCTGCTGCAAGCTTATTAAACCCAACAAGGCTGTCTTCCTGTACAAGTGTTAAAGCAGCTATGAATAGCTGATAATGGAAAAGAAGTGATACTTGGCAGGGGGAGAGAAGCAGAGGTAGGAAGAAGATGGAGGCAGAGATGAAGAGATGAGGGGAAGAACACAGATAATGGGAGGACGAGGGGGAGGGCGTAGCGAGATAAAGAGGCCTGATGGAGATAAGAAAACAGAGAATGAGGCAGAGAAAGCAAACGAGTGTGTCAAAGATGGCCGCTGATGAAACGTGACAAGCTCCGCCTGTGTTATCAATGGCCGCGTGAATGACAGCGTAACCTTCTGAGCGTGTTTTAGCTGATTGAGAGCGACTTTGACAGAAGGACGCATTGACATTTCTCAGAGGAGCCTGACAAGAACAAGGAAAGGAAGGAGGCACAAAACAAATGAGCTTTCTCCCAGACTCTCACACACACACACACACACACACGCACACACACGCGCACACAGAAGTGTGTATTGGCCAGGTCTGGTCGGCTCTAACATGATTATAGCGGGATGATTCTCTTCAATAACTCTTAGCCCTGAGAGCTAAACCTGTATCAATTTAACCTCCTTCCTGTGTGTTGCTGTGACGTTTGTGTTCTTCTACTGTGTGTGTGTGTGTGTGTGTGTGTGTGTGTGTTTATCTTGCTGCAGGCCTGATGTGTGACATTAAGACTGCAGGAAGGATCAGGCTATACACCAAAGTTTCCTCCATTGTCTGGTGTTATTGCTTATCTGGCAAGAGAAACAGTGTACAATAATATCAATTAATCAATCGATTAATTGGCACTGCTTTTCTCAGTTATATGGAAATATAACATCTAGGCATGACTTGTATTTCATAATAACAATAATTTAAACTGAGCATTCATGGCGCTGGTATATCTTTTATATCTATTGTATCTATATTGAAAGGTTCAGAGACACTACTGAGGATGTACCTCTCAAATAATGGGGCGCGTCCCCCTGAGGGGGTGGGCCGATGTGTTGGGCAACATGGCGATCACCTTCAAATATGGCAACTACGTACTTAGACATTTAAATGTACATTCAACCAAACCTGATAATGAATAACATACTTTCAGGCAGACATTTGCTGTGGCTCAACAAAATACAGGTGTGGCACACTGGCCGCCCCAATGGCAGTAGCTACTTCCTGACTACGGCAATACCCTGAGGACAAACTGAGCGTAATATAAATAATAATACAATTGTTACAAATTTTGCACCAAAAAAATAAAACTCATGTTAAAAATTCAAATACCTTTTAGAAAAGGAAGAAGCTGATGAAGCTGACACGTGACCATTTAAAGTTTTAAATGAGTAAATAAATTTGTGAAGCACGATTTTTCCGTAACTATTTAAAAAAGAAAATTGTTTTCTTTTCTTTTTTCTTTTTTTTTTTTAGTTTAAGATGCTATTTAGCGCAATGTGTGAGCTCAGTTTGGTCACCAACTAGGCTCGGCTTTAGTCAAATATTTTTATAATGTATACAAAATATACTAGAAATAATGTGTGGATCATCTGCTTGACGGCATTCCGCCTACGTTCTCCCTCATGTCCAGTGTGTGTGTGTGTGTCTGCGTGCGCGTTCGTAGTCACTTTAATACATCCCTGAGATCAATACGCTGTATTCCCTTATCAATGTGGCCATGTCTTGTATAGCTTTCAGGACAATTTGCCATGATAACAGCAACCATTTATCACCTTCCAAAAGACCCATGATTCTCTCGCTGCACAATCCTGGCGCTGACTGTGTCACTTCTTTTAAAACACTTCAAATACACTTTAATAAATCAAAAATGTATCAAAATAAAATGACAGTTAAAACACATGTAAAGTACACTTTTAGGATTGACTTGGCATAAGCAGATTTAATCATTTGACATAAGCCTCAGATATGAAGCTGATCTGCTGAAGTTGATTAATAAAGAAAAGGCAGCGTTTGCCCCTAAAAATACATTACTGCTTACAGTTTTCTGTTCCACCTTTGGAAGAGAGTTCATTAGCTTGCAAAATCTAAGCAGAAACTGTTGTAGCATCATAAAAATAACACATAAACCACCCTCTGCACCCACCCACACCCACACGGATCAATACCAGGCCTCTGTGGATGCCTGGTGTAATATCGGCTCTTTACTGTCTGAGTGTTATTGTGCTCTAACTCATCCTCCTTCCTCTTTGCACTATCACTGCCGGTCAATGCTCACGAGGTACAAAAAAGATATGGTTGGATGTGTGTGGTGTATAACAACTTAGGAACCCTGACCTCAACCCAATGAAACACCTTTGGGGTGAACAAACGTCTGCCCAGAAGAGTTTAAGCTGTATGTATAAGGGCTAGTTGTCCCGATACTTTCCTGAGAGAGTACTTTACTTCCCCACACTGCTTACCACCTCTAGCCCTGACTCTAATGATGCAGCGTCTAAGAACCATGATGGAAAGATGCTGGAGGTACTGTGTAGGCTATAAAGTAAAGTAGAAAAAAGGAGGGTGGGGTAGGGGGGTGGGGGTGCATGAGTGGGTGTGATGGAGATGGAGGCTTGAGGAGAGAAAGCCAAATGGGGGGCATGGGGGAGTCTGTAGTATGTCTCCTCTCAGTAATCGCGTTAACTGGCGGCTCCAAGCCTGGCCTTCTCAGCTGTCTCTCTCTTTCTCTCTCTCACACACACACACACACACACACACACACACACACACACCTGTGTACTACATCTGACAGACAGCACATTCATCACAATTAACCAATTACAGCGTACACCGGCCTGTCTGAACCCTCCTCCTGCTTGAGGACAGCTAAGCAGGGACGAAAACAAAAAAATAAGGAACGGAGGGTCGGGGGTTGGGGAATAAATCAAAGAAAATGAACATGAGAGCAAAAAGGTGTTTGTGAGGCGTTAAGCTGGATGTAATGTGCTATATCAATAAGCGGATTTACATTTATAGTATACAACATGTTTCGTTACCTGAAGCGACGGTATTGATGGCCCCTTCCTGTCCGATGATGTGCTCCTTCAGCCTCCTCTCCAGGGGGAACCTCCTCCTCTCCTCCGCCTCTCGCTTAGCCTGCGCCTCCTGGAACTAGAAGGAAAAGATGGATGAATGAATGAATGCGGTTCAGTTGATCTGTCTTTAAAAAAAAAAAAAAAAAGCAACTGTCCTTTTATGTTTTTACGAGTGGCTTTAAATGAATCATCATCCTACTTGTCTGCAATTACTTTCATTCCTGGAGCAAATCTCACCTCTGCACCATCTTCACACCATTTATCTTTCCATTCAAATTCTACTCAAGAATCAGCCACCGATTCATCCATCTTCTTCGCAAGTGGAGGCAGACTAATGTCTCTGAAACGGCAGACCCCAATTGCCAAACAACTTGAATAACTATTAAGTTAGTGAAGAACCAACAAAACATTAAAAAAAACATCTTCTATCCCATGTGGAGCATTTAGATAAAGTGGTATGAGGAAATGATGAATCAATAAATTTCTGTTGTAAGGCAATACTTTCCGCATTTCCAATTTTCATGAGCATTTTTTGGGGTTGAAACAATATTTTAACTTTGTTTTTCTTGTTGCTGTCAGTCAAACTCAAGCGTGTTCACACTTAGCTCCCCTCGACGGGGGCGACGGGTTCAGCAGCCACCTTTCTTGGCGTTTTTGGTGGTTTCTTGAACTATTTTCCCCTTTATGATGGACTATCTGGGTAATAACTTTTTCCAGAAATCCTGATCTGAACGAGTTCCACATGCGAGAACAGCGCGCGTATGCTGCATTCTCTTCACTTGACTACAAATGCGATTGTTCGATCAAGTGACGACTGCAACTGGATGGGACGTCACCTGCAATCCAGCAATGAAATTAAAGCGGAACGACTACACTTCCGTCACCCCTTGATTGTTTTATCTTAAATCCATTTACAAATACTTTACAATCTTCAAACAATCACTTCTCAGTATTAAAATTCCACTTTATAATGTATTTATTCACAAGGAGTGATGTGTGGGGTTGAGTGTATCGCTTTGTCACATTTGAACTCTTGAAAAGGTTTTAACCCCAGTTAACCTCCACCAGCTTTCACGTTTCTGGTACACCCCGGCAGCTGTCACTCAGGCAAAGACCTCCTGAGGAGTGTTTGTGTCCGTGTGTGTGTGTGCTTGAGGTAGTAACACATATGTGCTGACCAGGAAACAGACATTTGAACATATTCACACCAACGTTGTTCTAATTGCCTGCAGATTATGAACAGCCAGACAAAGTCAGACTTTGAATGAATGCAAGGACTGATGTGATAAGCATGTCCTACCTTGCCTTCCCACTCCTGCAGAAGTGTGCCCACTTCCCCTTCTTTGGCATAGGCCCGTGCTGTGTGTCCCAATCCATTGGTCTGTAGGGGGTTGGCACCTGTATGCGAGCACACACAGATACACTACATCAAAACGACACAATTGTAGGGTCACAGAAAAAGACAACAAATAAGCAAACGCTGCCTTAAAAGACATTTAAACAAAACACACCTCATCAGCATGTTTTAAAACGCAGCTGGAAAGAGTCATCTTATGGGTCAGAGGTCACTGAGGCTAACTGTGGTGAAGCAGGCGGGCCATGCTACAACCCAGCAGGGAGTTCATATCTGTAACGTGTGCCGATGACAGACTGTGTCCCCTACGTCTGCTCACAATCGTTACACACTGCAGGTTGCTGGAGGTTAGGGGTCCTTCATAGCACAAAGCGCACACAAACGCAGGGGTCACGTGTAGCAAGAGTCGGGTTAAAACATCTTGAAGGAAGTGGGGAGGGATGGCGGAATGAATGGCAGACAAACATGATGACACAGCGTGCGTGGAGTGTGCCCAGTGTCAGAGAAGATGGTTAACGGTGCCTTCTGCCATGACCCGGGCACCACCTTCCACCCCAAGCCACCACTCCCTCAACAAGATGAAGAAACATTGGACACTTGCACCTGAGAGACCGTGTACATAAGACTGATTTAGTAAGCACTTATGATAATACTCAAATTCTTGATTTTATTTTAAAGCAATTTATTGCAAACAATCATTGAAGTGAAATAGACTGATCATCATCTGATCAAAACTTTGAGACCACAACCTTTAATAGCCAAAATCTCTGTAAAAATGTGGGTTTCGATGTAATTTTCTGTCAGGTATTCACACTGTCTTGATGGCAAAGGAAAAAAAAGCATTCTCTCTCTGAACGTGGTGGGATGGTTGAGCTGCATAAGCAAGGTCCCTCGCAGCGCGCCATTGCTTCTGAGGCTGGACGCAGTACGATGGTCTGTAAACTTCTTAAAAGATCCTGAGTGTTATGGAAAAAAGGAGACCCCAAAAATATGTCACCGGCCCTAGGCTGGAGGTTCTGATTGGCAAGACACAGGACGATCCTTGACCGATGAAGGCCCTCATCTGTGGTGATGACTGGGTTTTCCAAACAGGACGATGCTGCAATTCACAAAAGATATCTGACAAAGGACATCTTCCAGAGGAATAACCTCACTCTTTTGGACCATACTGCATGTTTCCTCTGAATCCAATGGCAATTTGGGGATGGATGGCAAGGGAGGTTTACAAAAATGGACATCAGTGGATGCTCTCCGTGAAGCCATCTTCATCACCTGAAGCAACACTCCCACTAAGCTCCTGGAAACACTGGCATCAAGCATTCCCCAACCAACATTTGAGCTGATTCAAAAGAATGGTTCAGCTACTCATTACACAGGGAGACATTTTGTGTCTTTTTAAAAGTTACTTGATCTGTAATTTTGTACAAGTGGGGGATCGTCCTCTTGCGATATCTTTCGGGTTTGCATTACATGAAACCACAAAGACAAATGTAAAATGCCAAAGTTTCTAATTACTTCAAGAGAAAAGCACACAAATGGACATGAGACATCAGTAGGAATCAGATGAGTAAGCTACACTCAAAAACGCTCCGCGTGTGCGATCAATATAGATGGGAGCCTGTTCCTGTTTCGCTGAGCGGCGACCACAGAGACTAATAATCACATCGATAAACCCCTAAAAACTGTGACCTGCTCATGAGGCTATCGATTTGAACAACAATACACTGACACACCCCACCAAAAACATGAGGGAGGAAAGCAATAAGGTGGGAGTGTGCACGCACACACACACACACACACACACACACACACACGCACGCACGCACGCACGCACGCGCATGCATCCACACACACACGCACACAACATAATAAATAGCATCATTTAGGGCTTTAATATCAGGCCAACCCTCTGGGCCATACCACTTTATAACTGGATCAACACTAACGACACACACACACACACACACACACACACACACACACACACACACACTCGCATACACAGGATCCCTTCATTAGGAGTGCTTTAGTTATGCCTATTAGGTGGGGGCCCACCCTTTTCCTATTTCCTCCGCCTTCTCTTTCACAGCAGCTGGCAGGAGAGAGCCCCTGCTGGTCTTTGTGCATATGTGTGTGTGTGTGTGTGTGTGTGTGTGTGTGTGTTCTTGTATCTGCATTGTGTGCATCTGAGCATGTGTGCCTCTTCTGGCCTGCCACCACCTATGGTGGCATCCATTACGAAGCGCCTCTGGCCACAGGACCTGATGTGGAGCCTAGGGAGAAGCTAGAGAGCCTCTGCAGGTAGGGTGGGAAACTTGTGGGGTGCAGAGAGGCCCGAGGGTGGGCTGGGAGACTGTGATGGATGGAGATGCGAGTGTGAGGCCGGCTAAGGCCAAAAGAGCAAACCCAAGGCTACTAGGGTAGGATGGACACACACTAACACAGGGGAAATAACAAGGTACGGGATACACACAATGTGCATGCACACAACGCGCCTAAATATATCCTGAAGCTGTGGCTTCATAAGTTTTCTTTTGGTGATGACGCCTCAAAATGGTGAGCAAGGGGGAAACTGCTGAAAGAAAATGAATAATGAAACCCACTTACAAATTCAAAATGGGCAGTGTGGCCTTTGTAGCCACAAGAGCGATGTCAAGATGGCTATTGGCCATGATGGTGGCGCCAACCGAGCGATGGCCCTGTCCAACAGGAAGCTGCAATACTCAACCTTAATCTAATTGTCGTAAAAAACAAATGTCTCTGCTTTGTGAAAGTTCTTACCTTTTATATTCAAGAACGCATCTACGGGACATGTGATTGAGTTACACGAGGTGATTTGTTTAAACGTGCTCGCAGGGGCAGGGGGTGAGCTGGGAGAGACGGCCTTGAACGCACCATCCATCATGAATATAAACAAGACATTAATACTAGCTTGTGCAGTGCAGTGATGTCATTTTTAATGCATGAAAGTCAGCAAAAACTCTCCAATGAACTGGCAAATGGAAAGTATTTATTTAAAATGTGCACGTATTTAACTGCAGAAATGAGACATTTTGCTCTTGCGCACGCGCACACACACACACACACACACACACACATAAATACATATATATAAAAAGACACTTCCTGTGAGTGCGGTGTTACCCCAAGGGCATGTTCTGTGTGGAGGTCACAGTTCAACTCGGCCTGGCTTGTTTAAGAGCTGCTCGCCTGGAAACTGAGGGGGATATTCTGCCTCTAGGGCCTATGAATGCATGCGCGCGCGTGTGTGTGTGTGTGTGTCAACGACAGGTGCAAGTACCACGGGGCTGAACAAGAACGTAGTACGAACAAGTGATCAATTTCAAATGAGCTTTGTAATGCTGTTTTGAATCATTTTCATGAAAGTGGTGGCATATCAATCACTTCTTGTGGCTTGAAGACGCAATGTCACACTTTACTATTTAATCTTGGAGGGCAAAGAAGGAGATAATGGACTAGGATGAAAAACTTGTTAGACCACCCTTGTTTCTTCAGTTTATTGATCCATTTTAATGCCTGGCACAACTAAAGATGCATTTGTTTGGACAAATATAATGATGATAACAAGTATAGCTCATTAGAGTTTAATTTTAATTAACTCTTATGAGCTATTTTTGTTGTCATTGTTATATTTGTCCAAACAAAGGTGCCTTTCATTATATCAGGCATTCAAATGAACAAGAGACTGAAGAAACACAGGCGGTCTAATCATTTTTTCCATGACTGCAGGGTGATAGTGGAACACAAAGTGTTAGGTCATATGCAGACTTAACTCCATCACAAGCAATTATTTTACCATTTTAAAAATGTGAACATATTGAGGACGATAGATGCACTCCTTGGTCGCAGTTGCGGGTGTGACATACCAAACTCCAGCAGCATACGGACGGTGCCTGGGTCATCAGCCAGCGTGGCATAGTGAAGCGCTGAGCAGCCACGAAAACCAGCTCTGCTGCTGAGTCTGCTGCTGAATTCATCCTCTCTGGACACCAGGACTGCAAGGGATGAAAAGAAACCTGAATGTTACCAAGAAGAAAAACTTGCAAGAAAGTCCAAGTGTGTTTGGTTGGTTAAAGCTGAGGTTAGATGACAAATATTAGACTTTGGCCCTGTTTAGACTGTTTTGTTTTCATTTTTTGTTGCTATATTACAGTAGTATTTTTAATCAAGAAGGAAATGAATAAAGAACAGGTAGCTAGCCTATTCAGTAGCCTCATGAAAAAAATAAGAAGGAAGAAATACTGACAGAAACATTGTATATTGAATAAATAAATACAAAAATAAAGTATATAATAACAAATGAATTCTGGATAAATGATATGACACGAAGGGTCTCACCATTGTTTTGTCATTCATATAACTTGCTTGCACTCTTAAACTGGTGCATATTATTACAGTGGAACCTCGGTAAGTTAGCATATTTTTCGCTTTACGCAAAGATTTTTCCTCGGCTTGTGTCCATTTCCCGGTTAGCATACAATATGGCGTGCGTCTTGTCACGTTATTAATACACAAATGTCCCTGTTAGCTGCATGGTTAGCATGCTCTCAACTGGAAACAGGAACCGGAAGTCACCGTCCCCCATCTATGACATCATCAATGGTTGACTCTGCAGTTCTTTGCTAACTAACACAGCTACGCCACAAGTCTTTGCTTTTTTTTTATAATCCACAATGGAGCCAAAGAAAGCTTCAAGTGCCAACATTTGGATAAAGAAAGTGAGAAACAACGCGGAATTCAAGAAAGAACTTGGAGCAAATACAGAGGTGGTGTCCGTGTCCATCTCCTCCCTCGATGCTCGTCACCGATCGTCTGTCAACCATCAAGTCTTCAATCAAGGTAAAAGTGACATTCAACGGTCAGTTTTTTCCTTTCATTTGTCATTCATTTCGACTTGAGTGAGACTCAACGGATTAATGATGCTAACCGAGGTTCCACTTCACATTGCTTTGAGTCCATTAGTTCCTGGTTAAAATTTTAGTGCTGGGCAGGCATCAAGAGCAAACAACAACGCAAAGATTGATGAATTTCACTATTTTTTATTTTAGGAATAGAGGGTTTGTGTGTTCTCTATTACTGTAATTGTCATCTTAACTGCCCTCTTTTCTATGACGGTTAGCGAATGACGTGTGCTTTTACAATTATTCCCCCATACCTCCACAGTTTTAAAAACAGTTCCACATGCACATGCCAATGTTATGAAAACAATTCCTGTGCACACAAGAAACACCACAAACAATATAGGAGACATGCCAAACAACTAGTGGGCAGTTTTTTGATGAACTCGTATGTCCTTGCCATGGGTACTACACAACATAAACATCAACACCATCACCCTTGGACCGCCCTTGAACACGCATGGGTCAGTTCATTGGATGCAGGTCATGCTCACACTGTTTCTGTTTTGTTCCGTTTTCAGGCACTGACATGCCATTCTCGCGTAGAGAGCCAAAATGCAACTAAACTTTTCCATTTTCACCTGAAAATGTTGTAGCGTAAACACGGCTTAAGACTGTTGGAGACTTCCAATGTATGAGAACTGGTTCCAAATGGAAAAGTAATCTATTTATTCCCAATAAAAGAGTGCAGTAATAACAGCAGCATACCTGATTGCAATACTGTCTTTCATGCTTTTCAAGCTTTGGAGACGTTGTTCATTTTCACCAGCTCACTTGTTCAAAATGAACATGTCAATAGTGTTGTGGGGTCTCCTTTGCTGTGCTCCTTCGTAATAACATACATACTGTTTTCTTACTTCTCCTTTCCATAAGCGCACTTATCTTGTGCCACTCCATCATCTTCTTTTATTTTTTCCGCCTCCTTCCTCTCTTCCTTGGCATTCATCAATTCCCTTCATCACTTGCACACACATCTTTCCCCCAACCCACACCCTCTATCCCAATAACTTTGTCTCATCCATTTCCTGGCTTCCTCTCCCTCATCATCCCACCAATCTCCATCAATCCCACCCTCGATCACTGCATCTTCTCCTCCTCCATTTTTGACTTTGCTATATCCATCCCTGTTCTTCCCTCTCCCCACCGTTTCTTTCACTGCATCATGATTCTTTTCATCCACCTGTCCTTCATCAGTCTTCCTCTTCCTGCATCATAGTCTCTCAACAACAGTTTCTCTCTACAGTCTGTGTGTGTGTGTGTGTGTGTGTTGTGTGTGTAAGAAACAGAGAGAGAGAGAGAGAGAGAAGCAGGGCGGGATAATCATAGCTAACCCAATAAAGCGTCGCACAGGCCCCCCTAGCCCATCCATCAGTGTGCATCTGGGAAACGCTTCCCCACGCTATGCTGGCCCCACGTGGACTCAAACCTGACAGCCATATAAATGTCTGCAATATACATATCCCATATAAATATGTCTGCAGAAACCCAACACAGGCTTGGGAAGGGACCAAGTCTGTGTCTGTGCCACCCTGGCTGCGTGTGTGTGTGTGTGTGTGTGTGTGTGTGTGTGTGTGTGTGTGCATGACTGTGTGAGGAGCTCAGGAGAAAAAACAAATAACACATGCACTACTTGCCAGAGAACATATACAATGAATAATACACAAGAAATAAAATGTGCATATATGCTAATATTTATGCAAATCCTAATGTTGCATGGTTTCCATTTGTACACTTGCGAGTCATATGCGTAATATCACAGCCAAATAACAACAAATGCTACACTTCTGTACACTTTGCAATGTTTTTTGTTTTTTGGTTGGTTTTTTTTTACCTTCCAGTGAGTGGATGCCTTTCTCCCTCGAGGTGTCATAAACATTGTTGAAGTGATCTCCAGCATTTGGGTCAGCACCAGCTTCAAGCAGAACCTTCACCACACTGGGGTGGGGGGGCCAAAAACACAATATTGATAGTTCACACCAAGAATTGAAAACAAAAACACGATCGTGAACTCACAATGAGATCCATTCATAACAAATGTAAACTCTGTCCCTGAAAAGCCATCAAATATCTACATAGCAGTCTCATTAAGATTAGTCCTGTGCATAGCAAACAATGTTATTGATGACATTTCTTCTTGTAACATGTAGTGGAACCTCTACAATCAAATGCCCCTCAGGTTGTGCTATTTGGATTTTTTGTGGCTTTTTTCGCAATACTCATTCCAAAACCACAGTATTGAGGGCCATGACTCTTTGATTTTTTTCCACACTAATCATTTTGACACAGTAAAACAGCAAAAAGAAGTTTGCAGAAGCGTGGCACATGGGCTAAGGAAGAATGCATTACATTTTGGAGAGGATCCAGATAAAAGGCACTAAAACTCAAACTTTATCATTCTGGTTTGAGTCACAATGGCATGAAAGGAAATGTAATGCTGCAGGCTAGGAAGTAGTCTGCTTACTGAAACAGATGGAAAAACAAATACAATTCAGCCTTGGTGGAGGTCTCTGATCGACTACTGTACATTTCAGTTATATGTGGACACTAAAGTATTGCTAAAACAACCAATATGCTGGTGAGAAGAGATTGCGTTGTACCGCGTAACCATTGCATCTTTTCTTGGCACCGACCAGCTACCAGAATTTGGAGGGAATTTTGGGGTATCAAAGTAGTTCAGAGGAGAAAAGGCGGCCAGTGTTCGTCGAGTACTCTTGCTAGTACCACATCTTTCTAGTATCAGAGATAAACTTACATACTGTAAATGTCCGTGTACACTAATGTAAACTTGCCTCATATGTTAACTCTGGTGCCAACGAGTTCCCATGCCGCTGCTTTTTTGTTTCTGTCGCTATATTCTTTTTTTCTTTTTTTTTTTTTTTTAAAGAATTGTCAAATACCTACGGGAAATCTGCCACGGCAAGTATTCTTTTTTCCTCCATGCTTACCTGCGAGCGACTACTGAATAGAATCCTCAGTGAAACTACCGCTGACCGGTCCTCGTCCAGGTGACAGCGATGAAAAGTTAACATTTTTCAACTTCCTGGGATCGCGTCGCAAGCCAGTGTGTGCACGATGACATGCAGTAGCACAACCTTTAACACGCACAAATTTCTCGTGTCGCTTGACTGGACGGGGACTTGTGATAATCGCCCTGTCACGCAGGTTCCACTGAAAACGAATAGACGAGACGCTGCCTCCCATGTGTGGAGCTCATTATATTTAGTCCCTTCACAACTACAGTTTGGACTAGAAATGTCCATTCAAATTTTGGACCAATAAAAACGTGAGCAAGAGGGAAAACACAAAAACTGAAATTAGGGATGGACGCAACCACAGTGCATTATAACTTCATTAAATTGGATTTTACTGAACCACGACTCTGGTTAAGAATGACGACTGACTTTGTGTCTTCCGTGTTTCATGTGCATTTTCTAACGTCCTGCTCTACACAGAAGAGATAGACAGACAGACACAACCAACTTAATGCTAGAACCACTTCTCACAAAATGCGGACTGGATTCTTGGAATATAAAGACAAATATACCAAAATAATGGTCAACCTCTCCTTAACGTGGTCATACCATGTGGCAAAGCCACCCATGCTGAGCAAATGGTGCGTACGGTGCGAGTAAACCAAGCGCATGCATATGGAAAAAGGCCAACGACGACTCATTCAGGTCACACACAAAGACGTAAAAAATAAGACAAGAACATTGACCTTGACTCTTTCCTAGTTCCCCGCTTGTCTGCCCCGTTATGGTGGACACAGTCCAGTGAGCGCTACACACTAGTCTGCCTTGTCGTATGTGAATAAGAGTATATTGTCGGGGCAAAGGGTCGGCCCCGTTTCCGGCAGCGTACTGGGGTGTGTGTATGTGTGTACACCTTCATTGGAGCGTACCCCCTGACAGAACACACACACACACACACACTTCCTTGGCAACACCACAGACTGTGACCTAACAGACATTCCAGGTACTCTCATTGGCTACAGACGAATACGCACATGCAAACCTATGTCATGTGTTTGCAAATGCACAAACACACAAAAGACGGTCCTGCCACTCTGTTTCGACTGGAGGGGGCGAACAAGGGCAATGGCCGTAACGTGAACCTTACCAGAACCCTGCTGGCCATCATTAAACCTGCATGTTCCTAATGTAGCCTGAGAGGCCGTAATGGATCATTTTCAGTGAAATGGTTACAGCAAAGGGCCGGAAATGACCATTCCAAGATGATATGGGCTGACAGTCAGTTGTGCTACTGAACAACAGTGTGAGATGACGCGAGCAACTTCATGGTTATACTTGCGATTTCAGTATCTAGTATGCGGCAATTTGTGAATCAAATCCTGGAGTCAAATAATTCTGCATTTGTGGCATCACCTCAATGTGAATCCACACGCTGCGGAGGAAAGTTGCGGTTATAAACACGGCGATATAAATCATGCTTCCACTGGTTGTTTGGATGCATACTTTTAACAGGACACACAGGGAAACACAAGAGAATCTTAACAAGTCAAAATCACAAAAAAGGGGGATACAAGGTTTTATAAGTGCTATGCTTCCATCTATCCGGTCAAAAGGTGAGCAGGTCAATTTATTTTATTTAGGGTTTATTATGCAACATTTAATTTCTTTGTTGCTAAAAATATGCCTGTGTATAAAAAAGTTTTATGATTGTGACAGTTTGATCTGGAACAGACTCAGTTTTTTAAAATATGAACAAATCAGAGGTGGAACAGCATCCCGCATGGATGGAGCATGGATGGAGCATGGATGGAGTTCGACCTTGGGGGTTCCACTGTATATCAGTTTCACCATGCTTCAAATGTGAAAGTAGTTTGATGTGTGTTCCTGTGGGAGAGCAAAAGGCTGAGAAAAAGCCTGGCCAGGTCTTTGTGTCTGACCTTGCTGAGGGGGTCTAAAGGACTATCAGGGGGTCCCCTTTTGTTACTGTATCCCTGTGACCGGGACCAGCAAGGGGGGCTGTGACCCACGTAAGGCTCCCCTCTCACCCCTGCAAGCACTTCTACAAACACACAGACGCATCCTCAGAGACACCAAACTAACTATGGCTGGTCACACGAGGCTGGGCAGGGCTGTGCAAAGAAATGAGGTGGTGTGAAAGGGGTTAATGGCATCAGGAAGGTAAACAGGCAAGGATAAAGAGTGGAAAACTGTGGAGGAGGAAGAGGCGGGGGAATGAATGAAAGGATGGATGCGTTGTTAAAAAAGATGAAAGAAGGCTATTTAATTACCAGAAGGACGGTGCCAAACCTAATGAGCTTTTAAAAAGAGTTTGTGTAGTTTTACTAATCAACTGATGATCAAGTGGCTAACTTTATTTGGGAGGAGTTGCAGCACTAATTTGAGGCCAAACCAAAAGAGATGCAGAGGTTAATTTGGTTAAACGCCCCATTTACAAGGAAAAGTTTCAAATTACAATGTCGCCGACAAGATAATAAAACTCACGGGAGAGGGCTTTGTGGCTGCAAAACACAAAACACAAAAACACAATTACTTGTCAGTTACAAAACCAATTTCCTTTCCTTTAATTTTCCTGCATGCAAGCATTTTTATTCTGGTTTGATTGCAATATTTGAGACACACACACACACACACACACACACACACACACACACACACACAATGTATTTCTGGAAGGAGTCACATTGTGCATCACATAAAGATTTGAGATATAGCATTATGCTCCTTGACATGGTGTGAAAAAATGCTTGAGATCAGGCCACTGGACTTACAAAAATATGAAATTTGATTTTGAAAAATAATAATCCTAACACAACATGGCGGTGCTGAGGTTGCCGTATTCCAACAGGCATCTTGGCACCCAACGGGTGACTGGTGTTTGTTTCCCCATCCTGCCCTGAAGGGGAGACAGGAAACAGACACTTCCGTCCCTCTTGCACAATAATAGACACCTGAGTCGAACTGACCATCCATGTCTCTGACCACCTGGCCCAGACGCTGGACCTCACTTGACCCCGCCTCACCCTGGTGCACGCCAGGGGTCAACTAGGTGCCAAGAAGTAGAGGTTCTCGTTCGCTCCTGTTGGTCAATAATCACTACACCAAACTAAATGTGTTATTGTGCCTAAACCCGAACCAGGTACCAATCACTACACAGCCTCATCATGAAAGAGGTCCAGTATCGGTATCGTGTTCCAATACCAGCGTAATCTGCGTATCATAAAACATGCACTGCAGCCGTCCTCCTCATAAGCGCTCGGCCTACTGCGTTCACGGCCACACAACAAGTCATACATCTACACAACACAAAGCTTCTGAGTTGCTACAATATCATACTTGCTTTTTGTTAATAATAAAGCCAACAGAACTCTGATATTGGAATTGTATCAGTATCAACCGATATCCAAATTCAGATATTGGGATCAGATGTGAAAAAATGTGGATGGGTGCATCCCTAGTCACGTTCTAGTGCCTGATCTGCTTCTTCTTGGCTGTCAGTATTTGTTTGGACTTATGGGCCATAAAGAAGCTGATTCAAGACCCATTATGAAGCAAAAACCAGGAGGACCTGCTTTGTAAAATATGCAAATTGGGACTAAAAACCTGAGACCACTTTACCCTTTTGCTTCTAAGAGCCTTTTAGTCAGACACAACTCTAAAACAGTTAGTGTGTTGCTATATTTGCAGCCCCCTCATGCTGACATCACTCTCCCTTTAGTGCCACCTAAGATTTGTGTGTATTTCCTGTCTATTTTGATACTTGGTAAACAGTATAGAAAATTACTAACTATGGTGGTGTAAAGGTACACACTTCTGCCTTGCATGATAGAGGGTACGAGTTCGATTCTCAGTCAGGGTTGTATATGTATATATACACAATTGGAAATGTTTTTTGCATGTAAAGCTATAATTGTAAAACTATAAAAACATGTTCTGTGTTAACATAATTGGCTGTCTGGAATGGATGCTTACAAGAAAAAATGTTCCGGTTAGAGTCGGACCTTCTGAAACTATTATATGACACTAATCAAGGTTTCACTGCATATAAAAAAATGACATTAAATGTGAGAGCCGTGTCAGCCATTAGTATGTAGCGCTCGCAACGATGCAGAGCGGTTCCCAACTACAGACACACAACAACACATCAGGAAATGTCACAATTAGTATCAATTATTGTGTTAATTAGCCTTCCTCATCTACATATGGCAATGATTTTGTACTATTAAACATTTCTATTAAATGTAAAGAAGGTAATTTACTTCCAGGTTGACATGTGGGGCATATGCCCCCCCCCCAAAAAATTCATAATGAAGAGGAAAGAAAGTGGTTCATACGAGAGGGTTGACGTATAAGCACAAGTTCTTCACTGTTGTGGTTTAGGTAAAGGGGCAATGACAACTGTACATAAATGAGCTGTGTGTGTATGTCACTCTTGACATCTCTCCGTCTGTGTGTGTGTGTGTGTGTGTGTGTGCGGTCTGGGTGTTGGTTTGGTGTGCAACAACAAAAATTGTTGTACATTTAATTTCTCTCCACGTATCATATTTTGTGATTTCTTCACAATTTTTTTACAAAAGCATTGCAAAATACAATTTAACAGTGTGGTCAAAAACAGCAACAAAAATTGGAGCTATGTCATGACGACAAATTTGATATTTCAATAGGATTTCCTTGGTGATTTTTTTCCCCACAACTGGTCCCTGTACCAAACCTAAATCCCACCCGGCATTCCTCTCTCCTGTCTCCACCCACTCGTTCCACGCCTCCCTCTTCACCCCACTGTGTCACTCGGTAGACAGGTCAGGCGTTACACTCGGCTAAGCGCTCATTGTGCACGTGAATACGGCGAGGGAGGGATGCACGGAGAGAAAGAGAGATGGAGAAGGACATTGTGTGTTAAAGAGTGCAAACAGAGGGCCTGGCCCTGTGCGTCCCCGATTTAGCCTCACATCAAAGCTAAGCAAACACACGCCCACCCACCAAATGTCTGACCCTTCATGCTTACACGTATGCAACACACACACACACACACACACACACACCCTTCTACACGTTGCTTTCCCATCTCAAGGTCTAAACACGCTGCCTGGTTGATGGTACGACTCTAATTGGACAGTGAACATACTCTGCTTGCAAAGAAATGACACTCCAGTCCATACATGCTCACTTTAGCACTGTGAAGGAGGGGAGGGATCATTTTGTCGCCCGTCTAAGTTGACACTGGCTTCAGGCTAGACCATGTTCATGAGTAATGCACACTGGCTTTTCACTTAACTGCGGCAAATAAAGTTGTGTGTGGCTGAGTAATAGGCAGTTGCCCCGAGAAAACTGAGTGCATACGCATCACATACGCACTCCGACTGTGACTTGTGTATGTGCGCACTATGAGCACAAGAGATGCATGAGGGATGCGTGTGAAGCGGAGCTCCGTCTTCCCTGCAGCAGTGACGGCTCACTGGGGGGTTGGAGGACAGGATTAAAAACAGACGAGTGTCACCTCTTGGCTGAGTTATAGCGCTCATAACGCACACAGTGACACACGAGTACGGACATAAACATCCTGTGTGAAACGAAAAAGGACAAAACACTCGACACGCACCACATCAGTAAACATGTCGCAGAAGTCACACACTCTAGTCATCACTCAGGTCGTATGCTGCGTACATGCTGAGGCATTAAAGTAATACGACCCACATGTAATTGTCAGTATGAAAATCGTATGTATGCAAGAGTAGCTCCTGATGAATATTTAAACACAGCAATAATAGCAATGGAGTAAAACAGTAATCCAACACCAAGATAAATATACAGTACAAAGTGGGGACCTTGCAGTAACATTTGTTACACCAGCGTGTTCACATTTAAATGACACATTGCTTCTCACAAGCAGGTGGAGGCCCTTGAATAAAAAACAAAAAAAATGACCACGGACTCCTGATGGAGGGGGAAAAAATCTGCTGAAATTGGATTTGGCCCGGTCTTAACCTCAGCCCCTCTCTGTGTTGTGTGTGTTCTGGGGGCCAGGAGGCTAATTTAATTTGTTGGACCGAGAGACGGGGGACCTGGTAAAGACCGTCTGTTACTCTAAAAGTTGCACTTCTGCAGACCTGCTGTAACAACGCATGCAGAGACAGAGCGCACAATAACTCACGTAGACAGCTGCATGATGCCGAGATGGGACGCCGAGTCATGAAAGTCGTCATTTAACCCCAGCAGCTCTATCGTGGCTAGTAGTGTTTTTGTGTTGCATGCCATAAATTATGATTAAATAAAATAACTGATATCATATACAGAATGTAGAAAAAACACAAAATCCAAATTTCAGGTGTTTAAGTTCAACTTCACGATACAGTGTTCTACTGTATATATCATTCGTTTGATTAGAAAATTGCATAAGCACGAATCAAACCATTTACATTTTCATTCATGTACTTTTAACAATTGTTTTTTCTTGTCACCAAATTCAAAGTCCTTTTTTTGCTTTCGTCTTTTATTTAGCACAATTTAGTGTTTGAACATTTGGTTGTGCCACTGGTTCTGCTGGTGTGCTTTAATCACAGTGGAACGCCCTGAAGCTGTCCAATTCAGAATTTGGCAGCAATTTTCTGGAAAACTGTTCTCTTGCAAAATGTCGCTACAGTCAGTCGCCCCTCACCACTTCGTCGTTCGAATTTCACGGCTTCACTCTGTCAAGGTTTTTACAAAATATATGAATAAATAACAGCTGAACGCGGCCTATTATTAGTCAAAACTAGCTACACCACACACACTCACTCAGAGCGCCACATTTCCTTTAAGACTGTTCTAACATCTTAACATTAACACTGGTTAAATTATTTTTACACTTCAATGATAGGTAGGAAATATTTCAAATTGTGTTCAATTTTTAATAAAGTTTTTATGATGTTGACAGTTTTCACCTGGGCCGTCACCATTTAATTTCTCTCATTTCTTACAGGAAATATGTTTTTGAAATGTGAATTGGAGGTCGACCAGCAACCTGACTGGACTGTGTTCAATCGCAAAGGCTCCGCTGCAATTGCCGATTATATCCACGATCATGTGGGGTTCCAAGTGTCTACCTCTTTGTTGTCAGGTGAATCACATCAGCTCTCTCGATTGACACGTTATCTGGCTCAAAATTATTAAGTCACTGACCAAACACATGCACACACACCTGTGCTGTCGGTTCATGGCAGCCACCATGAGAGCGGTCCAGCCAAGACGGTGACGGTGGTTTGGATCAACCCCTTCCTGCAACAGTCTAGTGGGGGTGGGGAACCAGAAAGAAGAGATCTTATTTGAAACAGCCACAAAGAGACAGAAGGCAGCAAGAGATATAGCTTGTTGAAGACGACTGTAAGATACCCATCATATTACCTGCAGCCCCATGACCAGCTAAATGTATAAAGCAGGTGTGTGTTAAGTTCTGTGCTTGAGGGTATGCCATTATGTACTTTGTGGCACCGTGCTAAGTGTGTGCGAGAGTGTGTATCCATCTGTCGTCTCTCTTGTCGTGCAGGCAGATAGAGTGCTTGTTTACAGTCAACACAGTGGTGTCTGATCTGCACTCTACTGGCTGTGTCTGATTCCCCTCCCTGGCAGCATTTGGGCAGGAAGAAATTACTATGTACTCTGCCCGTACCCTAAGATTATATGAACTTTTATCACGTTTTAAAAGTTTACAAATGGACAGTTTATGGACTAAAGTGAAACACTTTGTAATCTTAATTGTTTATCTCACTCATGGGTAACTGTGTTGGAACTATTTGGGGAAGACCCTTTTCTGTTCCAGCCCGGCTGTGCCCCAGTACACAAAGCAGGGTCTATAGAAGCGTGATGGGAAGGGTTTGGTGTGGAAGAACCAGACAGCCTTGACCTTCACCCCATCAAACACTTTTGGAATGAACTAGACGACAGAGATTGTTAGCTAGGCCCTCTTGCTCAACACCAGTGACCTTTTACCTCATAAATTACAGGTGAACGTTGTTATGGCTATGAACGCACCGACATAATTAAAAACTTAATTTTCGTCTTTAACATGAGACTCGCTTGAGAACTTTCCACGACTACGCTGTGGAAGGATAATATCGCTTATTAGTTAACTTTTTGCAGTTCATTTAGTCTCCAAGCATAAAGCAGGCTCTTCTGGTGGCAGTGTGCCAAAAAACGGTAAAGCCATCACCATGGAAGTGAAAATGAGCATCATAAAAAGCTCACAGAGGAGAAACGCCCACAGATATTAAAAATTGTATAAAAGATCTCGAAATAAAAAGATAAAGACCGTATCGTAACGTCTACCCAGCTGTTGTAGAGACAATGAGTAGGAGGTGGTCGATCAACAACCTCTTGTCAATAAAAATATCAGCAAACTCAACTTCCCTGCATGCAGCCGTCTTCCTCGGCACCCCACGTACACACAATCAGTACTCAGCCGGTCACATTCATGGCCTCACAGACACTCGGAAATCCCAAAACTCTTTAAGACTACGCATAACTGCCAGGTTGCAACAGTATCCTTGAGCATGTTAAAGGATCCTCTCCTGTGAAAGCGGCAATAACTAAGCAGTGTAGTGGTCTTATTATTGAGATGGTAAAGTTGCTAATGCTTTGGCTGGAAGACCAGAATCAGCGCGTTTCCTGCCTCTTCTACTCCCTCCTTCCCCATTAAGCCACAGGGATAAAAGGTAAGGAATCGTTCTCTCTGCTTTTATTACCATTTCATTGAATTCGATGCTCAAATCCACCTTTTCATCCTTTTTCCACTCGTGTGGGTCTCATGACCACATGTTCGAATAGTTTTGTTCGTATAGTGTTCGTCTGAGACACGCCCCGATACTCCTCACAGCACTTAACACATCTGTGACTTACTAACTGGCTCCCTGCACTCTCACCTAAACCATCTGTCACCTGTGCACAGGTAACTCAAGCTTACAAACAGACACGCATGGATTAACACATGCACACTGTCATTTTAGGTGATGCCTTTTACAATTCTACCAATATTACTTAATATCCTTTCCTATTTTGCGGTCATGTGTAGATTTCAAATCAAATTCAGTGTTCATGACTCGGTGAGCAATTGCTGTAAAAGACTGTATGGTAGTTACGTTTATTATGCAATATTATCACCCAGACAGATGGTTGCAAGAATGCTATCGCCTCCTTGTTTCTCCTTTTTTTGGCTGACTAACTCTGAGTGCAAAAACAACAGCAGGAAAAGTTACAGATCAAATGCAGGGCATATGTGTGGTTACAGTTGGTAAAAATAATGCTATTGTATGCTTTTGAAGCAGCAACAATGCTTCAGCTTGATAGCTTGTATTTATCATAACAGCTGATATATGTTGCCACCAATGTCTTCCAGTATTTCCTTTCATGAAATAGACCAGCTCATATGCAAAATAACATCCAATATCACCTGGAGTAGGCTACGCCTTTTATAAAGGTTTTGTGTATCACAATTATTTTATTTTAATGTTGAGTATTTAACTTTTTGTATTTATTTATTTTTAATTTTCATCCAGAAAACGAATGTAAAGTATTTTGTTTTCCAGAAAATTTGTATTATAAATAAATAAGGTAAAGAAATATAAAGAAATAAGCTCTGATTATTGCAAAATAAGAATTGCAAGCCTAGTGGAACACATACACCAGTAAATAAAAAATGCCACTGAGCCAAAGTTCAAGTCGGATCTTGAAGCTTTCTTCTGCCCCCTGTTGGTTGCACGTGGTAGTGCAACAACATGCGACAACTTTTGTTTTTAAATACCAATTCATTTGCGAACCTTTTGCAAATTATGTGTGACTGATTTCTACCTTGGAGACGAGAAAAAATCGTGATAGCATCAGATGTTTTACACAGCACTGTGTCCCTCAGCAGAAGTACTTTTACAGTTCTGCACTTCATTCCTGCATGTCCATGCAGCTAAACCCCAGTCAAAATAAGCAGAAATGCACGGTGGTAGAACAGCATAGGCATACTTCATATATCACTGTACGTACAAAACATGCAATTTACGCAACATAACGACTTGTCAAAGCATCTTATTAGTCAACAAGTTTATTACCTGGTCACATCTTGGGGGTTGTTGGTCCTTGCTGCCTCCAAAAGGGCATCGCCTTTTGGGATAAAACCAGAAAAAATATATATTTTAAAAAGTATAGAGATTATTCAGGCATAAATCTAGATTAGACTATTTCTTAGCTACATTTTACAGTAGTGTTCCCGCGTTTATCGTGGGGGATAGGTTCCCTAAATAGCCCGCAATAAGTGAAATCTGTGAAGTAGCCAACCATATTTCTGTACAATTATTATATATGTTTTTTTATTTATATGTTAAGGCTGTAAAACTCCTCACCATACACTTTATACACTTTTTTCAGACAGGCATTAACATTTTGTCACAGTTCTTTCTTGTTTAAACACTCTCAAAGTTCAATTTCCATTTAAATTGTAATTATTGACTTACGAGACTAGACACAAGAAATTTAGTGACTCACGCATATTTCACGTCTCTGATCGTGGCTTGTCCTGGCGCTGTTAGGCTGTAGTGCTTTTGTATCCTTGTTAATGCTTTTGTATCCTTGTTAAAACATAGTCCTCCTCCTCGTCCATGAACCAAAGATTAATTTACAGCATTCCAGGCGCCCTACAGCTGCGTAACTTCTGCCTTCATTCAGCATGTATGATCGCTAGCAGCAAGCTAGACACGCATGGACTGCTAGCAGCTAGTAACCATACAACAGGAAACAGGCAGTCCGGAGATTGATTGGCTGTAAACCATTGTCAATCAGAACGCAGAACAAACTGTATGGGTTCTCCCTTAGCCAATCAGGTCTGTTGTGGCTCTATTATTTACAGAGAGAACTGGACACTCTTCAACTCTCCCATGAGTATACAACACCCTCTACTGGTAGTAGTAGTACGTACAATAACAGACACATGCAGCAGAGCACCAACAGACATATACAACAGATACACCACAAGGAGGCAGAACACAATGCCCGTTCATACACTGTAAAAAAATTGTGTGCAAAATTTGCACTTAAAAAAATCCGCGAAAGAGCGAATCGGCCAAAGGTGAACCGCGATGTAGCGAGGGAACACTGTATTAGCAATAAAATACCTCTCAAACTGCACTGAGCCTGTATACTATAGGTATAGATACTACTTGTAGGAGCCAATTATATGTTTGAATATCCTATTTGTGTATTTCAGAGTGCTGCCAGGCTCACAGACAGGAAGTTGTTAGGTGTTGATCCAGAAGGTATACGAGTTCTGACAGCTGAGAGCGGAATTGTGTGTGTATGAATGCTGTTACCGTGCTACTTTTGGAATTCGTGAAGCTGTGGCACATTTTGCACATTTGCTGGTGGCATCTACACCAGACACCTGGGGCAACACTTTGGCATAATTTTCATCTAAAACTGAATCATACAAAAACTAGGGCATTCAATAAATTAATGTATAAATGGATTAATGGATACAAAAATAAATGTATAAAACTTAAAATGTAAATAATTAAACATTTATTTGAACAAAGTATAAAGTGCGAGGTACCTTTGTTATCAGAGTCTTTCTTCAGGCAGAAAGCCACGGCTGCAGCAGACAGCACGCCGGCACAGGCCACTTGTTCCCCGCTGGCTCCTCCTCCTGTGCCTCGCCCTTCACCTCCATCTTTCTGACCACCGTCCTCCCAGTACAGCTTGTTGTGGCGCCCTCTGCTGGCCAGCGCGGCCCAGGAGCTGCGACGGTTCTCCAGGTTTGACAGCCATCTAGGGGCGAGATGGTGGTACTGCATCGACTGATTCCCACTGTTAGCCGCAGTGTCATCAGCCAAAATCCCCCGTCTTGAAACGCGGGACGTGGATACGATGGGGTTGCGGTTGTTTTCCGCCGGTGGCTGTCGGATGGTCTGACATGCAGGAGCACCTGCACTAGTCTGGAGGACGCGGCTGCACGGTGACAGGCTCCGTGACCTTCGTGCAAATAGCCTGGTGGGAAGAGACGATAACATGGCGAAAAACTCACCCGGAAAAGAAGTTAGGAATGAAACCCCTTGGTTATCAGAAACGAATGAATAAACATCATAAAGGAACCAGCATGTTATGTCTAATGATGCAGCTCGAGTGTCTCTGCGTGGAGCTATTTACAACAGCCACACGCATTCAAACGCTTTGCCTCATCCTAGCATGGATGGTGCTCGAAGGCGCGGTGCACACTGGGAAATGTTGTTTTTAACTTTGTGTTTTGCTTGTATCATGTGTATGGTGACAATACGCATTAAATCACTAAGTGTAGGCTGCTTAAGTGCAGGTATGTTCTAGAAAAGAGAGAAAATACGCGTGTTTCCCACAATTGTCACAAATGCAAAGACATTTTGGTGAGACATTTTCTAGCAAACTATATTAAACCCGCTTTGTAACTAAGTAAGTGCTCCATATTTTGGGTTTTTTATGCTTATGAGAGGCCTTTTTTTGTAAAAGGCCTAAATACAATATTGTAATGCTGCTCTTGTTTTGACAAATTTTGCTTGCTATTACATATTACGACCGCTAGATGTCGTCAAGTAACAGTAAAGCTGACATGGCATGGAGTGACATGTAGTGTACGGTATTGTGAAAATGGTGCAGAACATTTATTCATTCATTCATTTCTCACACAAACTGCAAAAACAACATCTAATTGGGGTATTGTGTGTGAGAAATGTAAAGAGACAATCAACTTTCCAGTTTATGAATGGAGAACATGTTATGTGCCATACTGTAATGATCAACTGCTGCAGCCTAAGTGTGTGACCCAAAAGGTTTTGGGATGTATTCAATCTGCTCTAAAATGGTGGTGGCTTCCACGGCTGCATGGAGCTCTAATTTATTAAGTGGATATTTTTATGTCATGGCAGGCGACTTACTGTGCCACACCAGGCATGAATCACTGAGGACATCATGCTCCGTCATCATAAATCCACTTGCACCTTCCCACCCATTTCATTAGAATGCCAGAGGGATGTGAGCCTGTGTGTGTGTCATTGTAGGCACCTGAACAAATAAGAGTTCTTCTCACCAGCTAATCTATTTGTACACCACACACAATGTACGGAGAGGAATTTTGTTTGCTGGTAAGAATAACGAACCTAACAGAACTCCAACGATTAAAACTGCATTCTAGCTTCTCATTTTCGTTGTGCATATGCAAATTCAAGTGAAGTTCACTCCAAAGCACCCTCCAGTTATATTGAAATTCGCAACGTGGTAATTTTCCTCACACGGCACGTTCATTTTGATTCCTTTTATTCAACATCCAACCCTATGATTTTTTTTTTTTTTTTTTTACAAAGAGGTTATTATTTATCAGGCTGCACAAAAATACACGGGTGGGTTGAGTTATTAATCCTAAAGGCAATTAATATCAAGTCACTTGAGTTTGACAAGGATTAAAAAATGTCAGAGAAGCAATTGTGTTAGTGTATATGTTGATCTAACAAACTCAATAAGTCCTAACATTTCAGCAAACCCATCACCTCCTGATACAGGGTGCTGATAAAGGGTAGCTTTTCTTCTCAGTGGTACTTAACAAATGTCAACGTTGTGCCAGCTCTGTGTTTTGACTGGGACCATCGGGTGTGTTTATATCATTATTTTATATTTTATATAATATATATTATTTTATATATTATTTTTATATATTTATATATTTTATATTTATATATTTTATATTTTATATATTTCCTCTTGTCAACATTTTTAAGAGTTCAGGCCTGCCACAGTGAAATAGAATGAACTATTTTCTATATGTATATCAAAGCTATTCGTGTGGATACATTTAAGGCAGCAGCGGTGAATATTCAGTATTACACATGCACGGCAAGGTTCAAAATGAAAAAGCTTTCTGATGGGAACACACCAGATCCAGTAAACATGCTCAACTTCTATCATGTTTAATCAATTCCCACATGTGTTTTTTTTAAGAAATTCAGATCCACCGTGTCTTGTAATTTATTATTGTGTAGCCATGAAAATGTCGGTAACAATTTAAATGTGATGACAGAGCACGTGTCATTTGCGTATGAAAAGCTTATTATTAGTATTTGACTGGCTGGAACTGACATGAAATTTACAACATTTACTGGAAGCTGCATCTGCTATGTAAACAGTGAGACATTATCCTATAATGACACACAGTGTAAGTCACCAGTGAATTTGACAAAGGAGAGGTACAGTATGTGACACAGTCAACAAAGGATAACAATGGAAGATATCCAGAATTTTTGTCTTCTTTCTTACCATGTGGATATTTATTTAGCATCGTCACTATTATTTTCATTTAGTATCATTAGACCATTAATAATATTATGAAAAGAAAGGAAAACCAACGTGCGCACGGGGAAAACATGTACACTCCATACAGAGATGTCCAGCGGAGAGGAGGCCTATTTCTCAAAAGGCCTATTTCTCTAAAATATTGTTCATAAATCTGTGTTAAGCCCCGGCCCCACCCCGCCGTACTTGCAAGTGTGTGCTGTCTACTTGCAAAAACGTGGGCAAAATTTGGGGATCCATACGTGGTGAGGACTGCCTCAGTACGGATTTGGGAGCATCTAGACACACCGTAGCACTTTTCGTGCAGGAGGAGCTTTCACTGTGTTCGGGGTGCGTCGGGCTACAGGTTCACCCCCAGTACGGATCACACGTGTGCCCTCTACAGCCAATGAGCGCATTGACTGCGTGAGCATGCGCATGATAAGTGCGCCGTCGGTGCTTACTCAGCACTTCTCCAATTCTCCAGTTCAACTGTCCAATGAGCACGCAGAACACACGTGGACCGTACCGAGTAAGCACGTGCTCGGCACTTACAATGCACGTTGTGCATACTGATTTCTGCAGTAAAGCCAAGCTGACGTACGAGTGCCAACATTTTGTCTCCAAGATGCTGAAGACACAGAAGAAGGGGTCTGCTGCATCTGCAGCTCAAAAGGCAGCAGAAACGGCCAGAGAAGCCCAACAGAAACGGGCTGTGGAAGATGAGAGGGCCGGAGAGAAGGAGTGAAGAAGAGTCAGATGGTGACGCCATAGAGTCTGATCATGACGAGGGTGCTGCTGAAGGTGTGCCGCCACTTGAAGCTGCACTTGCATCAGACCCCGGAGTCTATGCGGTGGAATGGGCGGCATCTTGACGCAGCAGCAGCAGGGACTCCTGGAGAACCTCGGAAGGTCGTCCTATATACACCCCCCCGACATCGGGCGGAAAAATTCATGTTCATCGCACTTGCACGCACTTACAAAATGCCAGTGAGTAAGGACACCATACGTGAGCAGCACGTGCAAGTACGGCCTCCGTACGATAACGTGGCAATCGCATACATACGATGGCAAGCTGCAGTCAGATGAAGACCCTGATGATGCTGACTGCAGATGAGCTTCCTTCAGACAGCTTCTGACAGTTTGTGCAGAAATTCTTTGGTTATGAAAACCAATTGTGGCTGGTCTCAGACGATCCCATCCTGGGCATGTGAACGTTAAAATGTCCATCTGCAGTAGGGACATGGAACTCCTGGCTGTCAGCCTACGTCCCTACTACATGCTCAGGGAGTTCAGCCGTTGTTATCATTGTTTACATACCTATGCGCGCTGATGCGGAGGCTGCGTGTGACGTCATCCACTGCGAGATGGCCAAACTATGTTTAAACTAAGTCACACCAAGTCAGGCTGATTCCAGAAAACGGCTGATGCAGTGTTTTCATGTGCCTCGTAGCATCTTGCTGGTACAGGGCAGATTGCCAGCTGTATCCTCTTTCCACATGCTCCTACATATGCCCCTTTTCATGCAGCGCAGGAGGATGAGTACAGACAACTGATCCAGGACTTCGTCAACTTCGTCACATGAACCTCAAAACCACCAAGACCAGGGAAATGCTGGTGGACTTCAGGAGAAACAGGATACGAACAGAACCTGTTCTCATTAAAGGTGACCGTGTGGAGGTGTTTCACACCTACAAATACCTGGAAGTGCATCTGGATGATAAACTGGAGTGGACTGCCAACATGGATGCTCTGTGCAGGAACGGGAAGAGCCTTCTGTACTTCCTGTACTGGCGTCCTTCAACGGATGCAAAAAGCTGCCACAGATCTCCTACCAGACTGTGGTAGCAAATGCCCTCCTGTATGCAGTAGTGAACAGACTAGTGAGGAAGGCAGGCTCAGTCATTGGCACTGAGCCATCCATACATACATTAATCCAACCATCCATCCATCCATTAATCCAACCATTCATCCATCCATACATCCATCTACGTCTGTCTTCGGACATTTTCTCAGGTCCGCAGCTGTTGCAAAATCTAATTTTTTCAAGTTGCTGAACCGACACTTTTCTGGTCTGGGAGGTGGGCCAAACCCATCACACGTTCATCGGGGGTCCCGGCAGGACCCAAAGATGGCAAAAAACGCCACTTTTGCGGCTTGTCGATTTTCTGTCGTTAGTAGTTAGTTAGTGGGTAGTTTGGCCCACCTCCCGGAGCAGAAAAATGTCGTTTCAGCAACTTGATTCAGCGACTATATTTTTCCGTCCTGACAAAATGGCCGTCAAAAAAGTCCTGACAAAATTCGAGCCATCAGAAAAGTGGCCTTTTTTTGCCATGTTCGGGTCCTGTTTGCCCACCTCCCGGACCAATAAAGAGTGGTTTTTGCAACTTGAAAAAAATGTGATTTCACGACAACCGCGGACATGAAAAACCGTCCGAAAAGTTGGAAAAGTGGGGTTTTTGCTATCTTTGGGTGCTGCCAGGACCCTCGACGATGAGATGATACAGAAAAGATAATATAATGATACTCTTAAGATGATAATACCGTGGTTTGAAGTACATGAGTGACAGGCCAAGTACAGGAGGTCTTTACCATTAAATGTTTTGGTAGTGCTCAGCTTGGATAAAAAGGAATAGTAACAACGCAACACAATGTCATTGTGGAGAGTTCTGGATACTTGGGCACCACTGCTTTTACTTACTTAACTTTAATCCAAAAGGACGGAACAAAGAAGACGACTGGTTTGGTGCATTAGCATGAAAGCGACAAAAAATATTTTAGTAGTAAGGTTAGAAACTAAAATATACCACATCGTCATGGCACGGACGCCAGCCGTGTCGTCCCCCTCCAAGCCCCCTGGTGGATCATGCACCTCCAAAAAATTCTAAACTTGCCTCAACTTTGATGCGAGGTCTGATCGGTCGGCTTTTTTGGTACATAATTTACCTTTTTTCCCTCCTGAGAAAGCGCCAACATGTCCGCCACAACAAAAGAATCTGTGAATTTGCGGGGACGCGAATGCCGAATTGCGAATACTGTGTCCTATGTAGGCTACAGCTAAAAATGTTTTATTGTGAAGATGTTTGTCGGATATTCAGAACAATGCCACTGTAAGAAATATTGGAATTTAAAAACAATTTTACCACAGAGTTACTGGTGTGTAGCCAAACGTGAGCAGCCTATGACGTTGTTATGGAGCTAGAATCCCCAAACGGCAGCTGCGCTTTTTACAAGGTGCACATGAATGCGTCACTAGGAGGTGCACATAAATGCATCACTCGGAGGCGTTCCAACTGAAGCCGCGGCTGCGTCGCCTGCCTGATGATCCGCCAAGCTGCTTTCTACCAACTACGGTGTCCCTCCCTTCTACCTCCCACTCCATCTCTTATTTCTCGCCGCATTCTCTCGACTGTAGGGATGGAGAACTATTACAAAGTAGTGCAGCGCCACTGAAGACCGAGTCACCACGGAAACACGAAAAAGAAAGCAAGGGAAAGGACGCCTTGACGAGTGTGTAGCGGAAACGCCACCATATGTTTGGTCTGAAAAGAGGCTGCTTCATACGACTGACGTCTAAGTGAAACTTATTTTCGACTGACTTATTTATCGGTGCTTTTTCTTTTTTTTAATCGGTTTGCCTGCTCCACCTGTGCGCGGCGGCGTCCACACCTCTGTTTGGCTAATTGCTCATTGCACCACCCTGACGACACCACAACACGCGCTGCAGGTTTGTGGCAATATTGAATTAGATTGTTAACTTGTTCAAAGAGAAGAGGAGGGAGAATCCCCATCGAAGTCCCCGCTCGCCTTTGTACCGATCTTCCCGGTACAGAGACATGTCTGGTCGGACTGTGAGCATCCCGGACGACCGGGCGTTCGCCAGCTTCAAGGCAGAGTGTCTGTGCGAGGAAGGCTGGAGTGGGACCTACAACAAGGGGGACATCACGGTGTGGACCCAGGCGCTGGAGGAGGGCAAGTCAGTCCACAAAATGAAAGTGAGTATGCCCAACATAGGCAGAAATGACCAGAACAGTGGCTCATATAAAAATACTAAACTGCCAAATAACACAAAACGGGAAAAGCAACGTTTGACTGCACCAACAGTGTCATTTGTCTTACTATTTAGCATATACACCACACAAGATGTTATGTAATTTACTATACTTTTATCAATGTGACTCACATGGCTTCTCATTTATTTATGAATGACTCAGCTATGTGCTTGTGATACCTGATGCAAGAAAATGGAAATCTTCAACCAGGAGAAGTGACAGCTGATGGCATTTTATTTCTCACAGAACCCCGTCCATCAATTTTCAAGACTTTAGAAAGGTACAACTGCGGTGGCTGACAGGGGCAAACGTGCAGCAATGTCCAAACGCTACATCCAAAATTATTCCAAATGTCCAAACACAAAAATGATCTAAAACCAAATACACACAAAGCCAATGACGCACTTGAAAGGGGAAAATGGTCATATTGGGAGGTGTTTTTAATGTTGTGGCCATCCGACATTAGCAAAAAAAAAAAGGTCTCGCAATGGCCAAACAATCCTAATTTAGATCAGCACTAAACTGTACCTTCCTGGATACTCACGCACATGCCAGATTATCTCATTAAAACGTATGCATTATGATGCAAACTTGCTGGAAGTACACCTCGTATTTGGATATGTTCCACAGTGTGATGAGTTCCGTCTTGGCCCATGCCTCACCTCACACAAAGTTTCACGAAAATTGCTTCATTAGTTTTTTTGCATATTCCTGCTCATTTTCAAACAAAAGACACGGACGACAGTAAAGCATTGCTTCTTTAATTTGGATCATTTTGGAAGTTTGTGTGTTTCTAAAAGCCTATGAGATCTAAACATGGGGAGCAAACTTTTGATCTTTGACAGTTTTTATCATAGATTTTATATTATGTTAATTTTGTGCTTTCTCTTGTTTGTTTTTTTTGGTGTATGAAGCAGTCACTTAAGCACGGTGCCCGCATATTTATTTTAATTCAGTTAATTTTAGACTTCAAAGACCGCACACATGACGCCAAAAAAACGTCTTGTACTAGGCTGTGACCAACACGCACACCACATAATTACATAAACGGTGGCATCTTTGTTTGCGTTAGTTGTGAGACGCTAACCAAATCAGTTTTTAAGAAATAATGTAAATCCAATCAATCCATTCCAGAAAGCTAAACATTTTATTATAAATGTTTTTATAGTTATAATTGTAGTTTTACATGCATAAAACAATTTTGAAATGCATATAAATACATATATATGATGACAGGAAGGAATAAATGGACATTTAAGGTTACTTTTACCTTCATAAAAGACATGATTCTTGACATGACTGTACCCAAAGACACGACGTGTCAGCGAGACATCACACAGACACCACCTTCCTGTTTTGCCATGAGTTATTTCTTGAATTCAAATAGTGTTTCTCACCTCAGTTACCCCAAATCGAAAAGTAACAAATGCCAGCATTTGATAAAGAAGTTGAGAAACACTATAAAGTTTATGAAATAACAAAACACAAAGGTGGCGTCTGTGTTGATCTCGCGGCCTCATCGTGTTTTTGGGAACAGTCACGTTGTCTTGATTTTGTGCATTTTTACTTTAATCACACCGTGTAAACACACTCTAAAGACTTGACCGTCACGAGAATGTAATTCCATTCATTATTTGAATAGAGTCATTTCAGAAGCACGTTCTAGTTACACTATGTTTAATCGGGTAATTGCACCCTTGCATAACCAGTGACTAATAATCTCGTGGCTTTACTGTCTGCAAACAATCTTATCATAAAATATGACTATTATAAGAGCTGGTTTGACATTGTAAGATATAACTATACCGTGCATAATAACTTTTGAGAGGTTATTATTGGATCCATGTGGCTGACCATTTGACCACTGTGTCAACTTCCCCTTTTCTAGAAAGACCCCATCTATTTGTAAAGCCATTGCTGAAAGTATGTTTAACAGGAGCGTAATTTTGGGGTTATTCCTCACTCTTTATCCCTTTTTTCAAAAAACGCACAGAGTTGTATGATCACCATCTCCCCCTAAACCATTGTATTGTTACGATGGGAAGGAAATGATGAAACAAACGTCGGACGTACCTAAAAAGTAAACCCTGTTATCTGCTAAAAGAAATCAGTTGTGACGATGTGTCTCGGGTGTAAATGTTTGTCTTGGAAGGCATTGTGAAGGTGTCATGAGAAGTGCGACGCCACTGGAGAATGCGATGCCTGTTGGAGAAACTGTAACGTGCCATCTGACACATTATTTTAGAGCTGGCTTGTTACCATTGCTTTGTAAGTGTTCGCAGACAGAAAAAAAACAAATTTTGTAGCTTTAGATGGATTTTGGCTATGAACAGGTTAGACAGGACTCATTTACATACCGGCCTACCTGCTATAAATGACACACTCACATTTAATGGTTGCAGTTGCAGTTAAGGCTAAACACGGCGTGCACCTTCTTGTGGGTGTATCCGGGTCTAAAGTGTGTGAGTGAGGCAAACCATGTTTACTTTGTTAAATACTGTATGTGCATGCAGGGGTGTGTGCATGGGTGTTATCTATTTGTGCAGGGGGAGCAACAGCAGGATTTTCCCAGCCCTGCCATTATTTGTCTTTTTTTTTTTTTTTTAGTTGTCAAAATGTTATACTATATCTGTTGCATGTGCTTAGGTCCATTTTTTTAGGAGCAGTTTTAACATCTGGAGGTTGCTTTGCATTACTACATGCAAAAAATTTGAGGATTTTTTTTTTTACTGAGCAAGACACCCACAATGTATATGAAAAAAGAATGTGGGGATTTACAATATGAACTATAAAACATTTGAATATCAATAGTATGTGGACTTCTCTCCTTGATTATTTCCCAGCAGAACCCCTCTGTTTTGTAGTCAAGAAAAAAAAAACCTAGCAAAGAGGCGACAACACCGCAAAACACAAAAACAAATGGTAAAAAAACGCCCTTGCACTCGGCCTTCATCGGGGATTTGTCTTCCTGGAGCTGCTGTGACGTAGTCCCTATGATTACCGTAATGACCTGGATATCACTTGAAAGCACAAGAGTCTCGCGCTTAAACGGTTGGAATAATTTTTATAGTACAAGATTTAAAGGTAATTTAAAAATAAACAGCTTTCATGATTTTCGCTACATGTAATTGATCTACAAAATAATGTTAAGTAACATGTTGTATGAATGGGTATACTTTATATGCTATATAGATACATATATAGATTATTATTTATGCAAATACTGACCACAATAAGTTTAAAACAATTTAAAATATAAAAATGTTTCACTGCGCTTTATTTTGATAAGTATGCACCGGAATGTGTACCCCGCCTGTCGCCCGAAGTCAGCTCGGGTCGGCTCCAGCATAACCCCGCGACCCTAATGAGCAGAAGCGGCATAGAAAATGGATGGATGGATGCACCGGAATCGCCTGTCTGCTGTGTTGGCACTTGCTCATGTGTGACCAGAAAAAAGTACGTGTCCCGTGTTGATGGTCACTTTGTTCCGTCTTATCGTGCAAATAAAGTCTGTAAAATGTGTAGTCAATTAACGACTGCTTGTCACATGCGAAGCCTTATCTATGCCAGCATGTGTGATCTCTCACGTTTCAATCTCTCATTTGACTTCCTCGTGTCCTTTACCCATTTTGCACTGCCTCTCTGGCTGTAGCTAGCTAGCTCGTTTTTTTTCGTCCCACGGGCAAGCTAGAAGTGGCTATCACGTTCATGCTACCTTACTTTTTAAGGTGTCACTTAACAATCCTGCTCTCTTGTTATCATTATAATACTTATGGCTTGTCTTAAACACGAGCTGTGTGACTAAGTTGTTCAACAGACACGGAGTATGTCCAGCTTTTAAGATAGTCACGCTATCACAGGTTGCTCATAAGCGAGCAGAAGCTCACCAGCTAATGTTGAGTAGTTCACCAAAGAACATTTCCTTCACCTCTTAGTATTCTTATAAGTGTTCTATTCAAGCATGTCGCCTGTATTTAATGACAAATGAGCACACTGAGTGGAGATGTACTTTGTAAATAAAGTACAATTAAGTGTTGGCAGGCATAAAATAGCTCACCTCTCCTTTCTTTTTGTCGAAGTAGCTTTAATAATGCTGCAAGATGGATACACCTGTGCTGTCATAACCCCGGACTCTCAATTTATGCTGTTTATACAGGACAGATTTCTGTAACAAAATATTAAAATTATTTTATTTTGTTAATTGTGTCACTTTGAATGAAAAAAATCTATTAATGAACAGTTCATTTCCCATGTATTCGTTTTACTCTAAAACAGGCATCAAAGTATATTTAGGTTTGTAATGTACATTTGTACTAGTCACATAGTACCATTGGACTCAATAGAGCAGGTAACGAAAAGAAGCTCAACAACAGACTCTCACTTTAAATACTCTCAGCTACTTTGCTATTAAATTAACAGTTTTGCAATGTCCTGAGTTCATGTTCTGCTGGTTGTTAAATAAATGAGTTAATAAATAAATAAGTCGTAAAAATTGTTATTTGTCATAATAAAAAGGAAAGAAAAGAAAATGCAGGCGCAGCAGCGGCATGACACAGCGGCGGCATTCCCGTGCAGCCCACAACCACAGCTTCAGAAAATTGTAGGGGAAACACTGAGCTTTGATGTTAAAGGTTAAAAAAAAAATCATTTGGAAACGTCTGACGGACTGGATTCAAAAGCTGTGGGCTGTAGTTCGCCCATGTCTGATGATCCTGATGGTGCTTCAGGATAGGTGTATCTTGTTTGCATCAGCAGTGTGTGTGTGTGTGTGCGTGCGTGTGCAGAGTAAGGTGCTATTTATTCATGCTAGTATACAGGACAGGCTCGGCAAACAAAGCCAAGCAAAAAGTACATAAAAAGTGCAAACAAACGCACATGGGCGGTGCTTCTGTTGTGAACTGGCACTTTAATGTAAATGTGAGCGTAACGGAAGCTTGAATTTTTCATGATCGCTCAATCTGCTGTTCTGCCATCACGCAGCTGAGCAGGAAGGCTTGGAGGGGGAGGAGCGAGCCGGCGTAGAGTACTCGTTGCAGCATCATAATTCAGGCTTCATTAGAGTGTCAGAAGTAGACATTCGTCTCAATTACTCGTGTTTATTTGCTATTGGTCTTGTACATTAACCCCCGTGAATAGTGGGGATCTGTATTGTGAAATAATTCAGTCATAATTTCACAATAACAGCAATCATGGTATGAAATGTTTGTTTCATCTCTACTGTATAATAAAACTAAATTTGAAGTAAAAATACTCAATCCTTTCAAGATGCCTGATACACTACTGAAGAGGTAAAAGGAAGGTGTGTTGTGATACTGTTACCTGGTCGCTTTTATAGGTACTGCTGGAATTAATAAACTAATGAATCATGGAAACTCCAAGATTATTTTGGTTTTGAGGGCTTCTTTTTCCCATAAAATTTCGTTCGAACATTAAATTGTATGACTTTTATAATTATTGTCCCATATCGCCACACAATAAGTTAGATATGGTAATACCAGAGAACAGTGAAGAGTGTGGAGTGAGTTTTGATCAAGAACAAATGTTGCTTTATTTGATATTGCAGTATTTCTCGCCACCTTTTGTTGTATATTTTTGATGTAAGATTTTCAGCTCTTTTTTTTTTTAATCTGTTATGATCCCCAGAAATGTATTTTCATTCACCCTTTCAATGTCCGCTCCGTCTCTTTGTATTTGGTCGTACGTGTCCTTTCTACTATTGCCAAATAGCATTATTTTAGTTTGACTTAAGTTCAAGGATAATCTGTTTTTAGCAAACCATTTCTTTAATATGGCCATTTCATCCTTGACTTGTAGTAGTTCTTGTGTGCTTTCCCCAGAATGAAAGGCAGTGGTATCATCCACAGATAATACCAACTTTAAGTACTTTGTCACTTTACAGATGTCACTGATGCACTGTACAAATTGAACTGTTTTGGTCCCAATATTAAACCCTGGGGTACTCCACACATAATATTTAAACTTGCAGATGTGTATTCTCCTAGCTTTACAAATTGCTTCCTGTTTGCTAGGTAGCTTTTAACCCAATTCAAAACTAATCCTCTGATTCCGTACCTTTCTAATTTTGTTAAAATGTTGTGATTAATTGTATTGAAGCCTTTTGTAAGATCCATGAATACCACGGCTGCACACTTTCTGTGATCTATAGCGTTTGTAATTTCCTCCGTGATTTCAATCAGTGCCATGTAGGTTGAAATGTTAGCTCTGTAGCCGTATTGACTATCTGGTGGTAATTCATTCTTATTGCTAAATTTGTCCAACCTGGTATTAAATAACTTCTCGATAATTTTAGAAAATTGGGGTTATAAGGAAACTGGTCGGTAATTTGTTCATTGATGTTTGTCTCCATTTTTAAAGATTGGAACTACTTTAGCTATTTTCATTTTGTTAGGAAATTTTCCAGTCTGAAATGATAAGTTACAATATGTTAACGGTTCTACGATCTCATGCACATTTAATAGTCGGTAGGAAACTGTAAACTGACTCGTCACTTCTCTGACCTCTGTGCCACATGAGCAGAGGCGGGAGACTCCGAGGTTTGCCCCTGCTGACACAGAGGGGAGCCTCTGAGTCACTCACTCACTGACTGACGGTTGTATTTTTTCCTGTTTCGTTCTGCTCACAAGCATGTTATCAGCACCCAAGGGAGCTAGTGATGAGAGCTGACAGCTTGGAGAGAGGGGAAGGAGAGCGTGTGGTTGTGACGGAAAGTGAACAGACTGGAGAGGATGTACAAGGGTCAAATATCATTTAATCTAGCGTCAGTGGGTGAAGAAAGACCTAAAAAAAACCCCTAAAGACATGTTGATTCTCTATCGGTCTGTCTTCCGTTTGTCTTGAACTTTTTCACTGGCCTCTCTATTTCCATCTCCTTGCTGTTCCATCTGTGCAGTTAACTGAATTAAAATGTAACGAAATTAAGCTTGTGTACTTGGCGTGCTGTTTGTCTGTGCTCGGACCAGGATTCTCTCAAGCTCCTCCTGTTTCAGTTTGCCTGTGAATACAAATATCCTTTTTTCTCTCTGAGTCCCTTTTTTTAATTCAGCCAACTGTGCCTTTCTTGCATTGAACCAACTAACCGGACTAATAAGAAAAAGTAGAGCTTTGTTACAAATAGTCTTGCATTCAAAATGATAAGTCCAGATAGGTGGTGTAAAGATGCCTCCTATGAATCCCAAACATGATGTCGATCAGGGCTTGCCAACCTGTTGATCACGATCGACCAGGTGATCAATCCCGGTCAATCCCAAAAATATTAGGAAAAATTAAAGCATTATCAAATCAGTACCCCCTCCTACCAGAGAGTGACCACCAGACATGCCATCAGGAATGCATTTAGACCCCAGAACATGCCTGTATGCCTCCACGGTCTCCAGGCACACACCCCGCCAGCTCCAGCTCTGAGCCCAGTCCCTGAAACCCTAAGGTGCCATCGCACACCACATGCTCGCCCTGCAAGCAATAAGTCTGGCGTGACGTGCGGCGACTGTTGTAATACATTGACCAGCTGCAGCCGCAACAAAACTCTCCCTCTCTCCTCAACCACCACTGCCCACCCACGAAAGGAAGCCATCAAGCCAAATAGAGTTGTGTTTTGCTCAAAGAGCTAATGCCATGTGCCGAACCTCGCCGAAGAGCCACAAAAGCAGGGGTGCTCAAAGCGCACCCCAGGGGTCATATTAATCCTTTGGCTCATTTGTCATTGGCCCGAGGCACACTGCAGAAATAAAATGAACACAAAATAGTAAAAACAGCTGAGACCAATAATCTTGGACTCAAAATGGTTGGTGACCACTGATGTTGATGTAAATCCATCAGTTGAACGCAATCAAATGATTGGTAAGACGTTAAGATGCGTTTTATGACTCACTGTAATGGACCCACACCTTCTTGACGTTGTCCTCTGCAACATAGTTGGCCAAGAGAAACTACCCATTTTGTGCACATATAATCAACAACTCTTTTAATGTATGGAGATGGAGAAAATCTCCATTTCAAATAACTGAAGTGTAGGAATGAATTATTGAGGCAATTTTTTTCTTACTCTAATCCTCCAGGGAGACAAAAGAGAGCAGAATGTTCTTAAAAGCCCACTAGGCTGATTTGTAATAAAGTCACCTGGGAGAGAGAAGCACCCTTTTAATCATTTCTTCTTCCATTTGCTCTTGTCTTTTCTCTCTGTTGTTTCACTTACCACCTCTTCTACTCCTTTTTACTTCTGGTACTATTGGTATACATATGCCGTGTGTCTTTGCTTTTGTTTGGTCTACTATTAACACTTAAGTCCCTCTGGTATTTGTAACTGTGGTAACGGCTCCACTCTTCTTAGCTTGTGTTTATATTGGTTACACGTGTTCTAAACCTGACAGAGGTCGAAATCCCCATGGTTTTTCAGACACACCCTCACCAGACAGGTTGGGAATAAACATTTGTATGGCTGTGCGAAGTCAGCCATAGATTTTGATATTTTTATAGGGATTTAGGTCCCCCTATTACAGTGTGTTTGATGTTCATAGTCAGGGGATATCAGTAATGTTATGTATTTTGCATTGACTTATTAATAGGGGTGTCATGGGACACCCAGCTCATGACACAAGAAGATACACGAGATTTGGTCCACGAGGAAGAGACAAGATTTTAACATTAGTTTTAAAATAAAATAGAGTAATTAACTCGTTTATTGCGGTTCATTGTTTCCAGGCCTGTGAATTTCCGCATCGTAGGATTCCTTATTTACAAATGGAATATTCTCATAGTTAGAGCATAGAAAACCTGTTTATGACCTTCTAAATACATTACAATTATTAAGAGTCCTCTAGACATGAAGTAACACCCCCATCGTCACTTTTATACTCTTTATTACCCAATATAGTAGACATAATAATCAAAAACGTAAAAACGTTTTTATAATAATAAAAACGTCCGGGTAGATGTTGCAATACCATCTTTGCGACAGTCAAGCGATTGAAACAAGTGCAGCTAATATTGAGCACATCGTGTATTCTTCCACGGCGCACTGCAATATAACGAGTTCTCGTGTTTATGGTCCAAAATTAGGTTTTTAATTAGTTAATGGGAGAGCGTACATAACCACTAGTCCAGGATGTACCCCACCTATTGGCAAAGGTCAGCTGGGATAGTCTCCAGCTTACTCGTGACCCTAATAAAGACAAGCAGCATAGGAAAATTGATGGATGATCTCCCCACGTCACCCCACGCCACAATTGTACAAAGTGTACCCAGCTTTCGAAAAACAGATCTGAAATATAGTGTGTCAATGAGTCACTGTGTTCTTGTCCGACTTCTCATTGCCATTGTCTCTCTCTCTCTCTCTCTCTCTCTCTCTCTCTCTTTCTCTCTTTCTGACGCAGTGTCGGATGGTCTGTAAGGAGGTGTCAGCTGAGACCATGTATGATGTCCTCCATGACATTGAATACAGAAAGAAATGGGACACAAATGTCATTGAGACCTTCGATATTGGAAAACTTACGGTCAATGCAGATGTTGGCTATTACTCATGTATGTTCCAAAGCTGGTTAACACATTCCGCTTCATTAATTAATCTAATATGAGTGACATACAAATTGCATGTTCTTGTCTGTGTTTGCTGACAGGGAAGTGTCCAAATCCACTCCGTAACAGAGACGTCATCACGCTTCGCTCCTGGTTGCCGATAGGGAAAGATTACATCATCATGAACTACTCTGTTAAACATGCAGTAAGTTCACGCACCGACACACATGTCCACATATGGTTAGCTTCAGCTTCTGCCATGCAACTTGTGTGTGTGTGTGTGTGTGTGTACAAAGGTGTCCAGAGATACCAAAGCAGCGAGATGAAACAAATGAGTGCGCATTAGATGAGCTGGTTAGAGATTGAATCAGTTCAATAAGCTTTATGGCATTATGCTGTATGAAACCTACTATAATATGAGGAGAGGTTGTCACGCGTGCATGTATTGTATGTACGGAACTGATGTCTGAAGGAGCCCTAGGATTGACTGGTGTACCACTCTTTCCTAAAAGTCAGCTCACCCGTGACCCTTGACCAGTGGGTGCAAATTTGGCCCATGGGTCATTTGCAGCCTGCAGCAAGTTCATACTAATAAAACGCTTTTTCACCTATAAGACAAAGCTGAGATGCAGGCTTGTCTTGGAAATATTAATAACTTTTTTTTAGCAAATCTAAATGTGTTGGTCTACAAAATATTGAAATGGCGTTCAGTGTGTGGCCCTCAATGGAAAAAGTTGAATACGTGTTGAAACAGAATACGTGAATAAAATAAATGAGTGAATAAAATTGTTAGTGTTTGAATAGTCATAAGTGGTAAAAGGGACCCAAATAAATGACACCTTTTAAGCATGTTTGGGGTGCCAAGAGCTACTACAGTAGACACACTAATGTCTCTTGATTGTATGGAGAAAAGATAGGTGAACTGAACATCCACAATGCTTCAGCTGTTCAACTTTTACCGGCTGTTCTCATGAACAAGCAGGCTGATTATCTGCAACCACGTGAGCTGAAACAAAAATCAAACCTCCGTTTAGTTCATGTTTCTGGTCTAATGAGAAGATGTGGACAGCAATTTATTTAGTGCAACAGTTTTTGATTTTTACCGTTGGTATGCAATAATTCAATTCATGCCAATAGTCTGGATTATTAAAATGGCCTCGTGACTCCAAATGACAAACTCGGCCCCACTCAGCAGTCACTAAAACTAGCATTTTGTCTGTAAAAATAAATTGATGACAATGTTTTGAGAAAAGAAAACCATTCCCGTCATTCTCTTTGAGCACTGGACCACCACAGTTAGTCTTTTATTTTGCCATCCGTTTATGCCTGTTTGCGGTTCTTTTCCCCTCCCCTCCTATTCTGTTCAGTTTTACTCATTAATGTAATGTTTACAAAAGGATAAGACCTTTCATGTGACTATTAGCTGTTGACTTCCACCTCGCCTTCCGCATTCCTGCATGGAAAACCCCAAAAAGCAGAGTGTGTGAATGTACTGAATGTTTATCAGATGGTCCCATATTGCAATTTATATTTTGGTGTTAGTTCATTTTGGGCAAAAGCTGAATTTCATTTGGGAACAAATCTTAGGTCACATTTAGTGTTCAGAGGGTTTGGTTGTAGTCCCCATTATGACAATAAAATGACAATTTTATTTAGATTTGTCAGATCAACCAATGTAGATGTTTGGACTTGTCTTTAAATGTATATGTATGTATAATGTGATATGCATATGTTGTCTTTTTATTATAAATTGTTTTCTTTTCATTATAATTTCATTATATTTTCATTATATTTCATTATATCCAAGTACAGCTGGAAAGCCCTGATGTAAATAGACAAAGACAAGTAAATAAGAGGAAAAAAAGCTTTATTATTATTATTGTGGTTGTTATACAGTATATTATCATATATCATATATCATCATTATTTAGTCTTAAAAAGTGTTGACAATAATATCTTTGAGCATCAGTTTGTGGGACAATAAACTGCTTTTTAAAGCAAGCATTCCTACAGACATAGCGGTGATGACTAATAGTTTATTACACAGTTGACCACTTGCAAGGTCTGGCTCTCACCAATGAGCAGGAAAGACCACAAATGGTCATTGATGGTCAAACGTCCACTTTTGTCAGTGCTTCTAGATGCATCTATTCGTTCAAACATCTCAGTAAGATGAGTGTCTCCATCGATAGCAAGTTACTGTTAATTTTATGCATTATTTTAGCAGTTTGAAAATGTACAAAATCAGCAAATTTTAATATCTGTGATTTTTAAAATAAAGGGTTTGTATGTTCTCTATACGCGGCATTATGAATGATCCTCACCGATCTTTTTTGCAGTACATTGAGTGAGTGAAGATTGCTTTTATAATTATTGCCCCATATCGCCACACAATACGTTAGATATGGTAATACCCAAGATGCAGTAAAGAGTGTGGAGTGATTTTTGATCAATAACAAATTTTGCTTTATTCAGTAATGACGTATTTCGCCCCACCTTTTGCTGTATATTTTTGATATGAGATTTCCAACTCATTTTTTCATCTATTATGATCCCCAGAAATGTATTTTCTTTCACTCTTTCAATGCCCACTCCGTCTGTTTGTATTTGATTGTACGTATCCTTTTTGCTATTTCCAAATAGCATTATTTTAGTTTGACTTAAGTTCAAGGATAATCTGTTTTTATCAAACCATGTCTTTAATATGACCACTTCGTCCTGGACCTTTTTAATTAGCTCTTGTGTGCTTTCCCCAGAACAAAAGGCAGTAGTATCATCCGTAAATAAGACCAACTTTAAGTCCTTTGTCACTTTACAAATGTTGTTTATATGGAAATTGAACAGTTTTGGTCCCAGTATTGACCCCTGGGGTACTCCACACGTGATATTTAAACTTGCAGATGTGTATTCTCCTAGCTTTACAAATTGCTTCCTGTTTGCTAGATAACTTTTATTATAATTCAAAACTAATCCTTTGATTCCTTACCTTTCTAATTTTGTTGTTAAAATATTCTGATTAATTGTATTGAAGGTTTTTGTAAGATCCATGAATACTGCAGCTACACACTTTCTGTGGTCTTTAGCATTAGAAATTTGCTCTGTGATTTCAATCAGTGCCATAAAAGTTGAAATGTTGGCTCTGTATCCGTATTGACTACCTGTTAGTAATTCATTCTTATTAATTAATTCGTCCAACCTGTTGTTAAATAGCTTCTCGATAATTTTAGAAAATTGAGGTGATAAGAAAACTGGTCGGTAATTTGTAAATTGATGTTTGTCTCCATTTTAAAACATTGGAACTGCTTCAGCTATTTTCATTTTGTTAGGAATTTTTCCAGCAAAATGGCTTGTTTGTTTAACTAAAAGTAAGTATCATTAACTAGTAAGCTCCAAAACTGGGGAGATCTCTTATTCCCAAATGCCATCAGCATGAATTCCTACTATGTCACCCGTAAGAAAAGTGTATGCATTAAAAATAGATGTGAAAAGATAAAGTATGGGGTTCTTGTTTCTGAGGTTCCGATTGCTTCTCCAGGGCCTCAACATGAGCCCGTTTCAATTAGCCCAAGCTATTAGTAATCCACTTTATCAACCTGAATGACAGATAGTTAGAATGAGATATTAAATATGCGGTAGTTAAAGGAGGCAGCCACGGTTTTTTAGGTTTCATGAAGGTTTAACACCTTGTTGCATGTTTTGTGTGGCCTGGACTTGGACAAGTCTCTGACTGACGGCTAACAAAACCCAATTTTAGTTAGTGAGTATCACAGTTAAATAAATAGAATTGGGTGGAGGTAGCATTTACCAGATAATTATTTTAAGCTGTGACGATGCTTGGCTTGTGAACACAGTGTTGTTCAATAAGAAGTGATGGAGGAGGGTATGAAGGTCATTTGATAAATGGTTTATTTGCAACAGGGAATAGAAGAATTTACCAACTTCTCTGTCAGGTGTTCTTGAACAATTTTTAAAAAAAGTGTGTTTGTGGTGTTCCTACAGAAATATCCTCCGAAAAAGGACATGGTTAGAGCTGTATCCCTACAGACTGGCTACATGGTCCAGAGCCAGGGACCCAAGCACTGTGCCCTCACATACATGGCACAGGTAGATCCACGAGGTAAATAACACTCACGTTTTTGCATTCATTTTTCACCTTTTGGTTTTAGCATGCTGGTTTATTTCATCAGGCATCAAAACCGATAGGTGTAGGGATGAGACGCTGACAATGCGAAAAGACATTTTTCAAGATATGAGACTTTGTCACATTTTCTTTTTCCAGGTTCTTTACCCAAGTGGGTTGTCAACAAGTCTTCTCATTTTCTTGCTCCTCGTGTAAGTCATTTACAGTTTCATACAGACGCTGTAGAAAAAAAGGGTTTATGGACTGATGTGGCAGTTGTAGACTCGATCCTCTCTATTCATTTGTCTCTCTTCATCTCCCTTCAGGCCTCTTTTTTTTTTTTTTTTTTAAAGCTTCCTCACATAGGAAATATTGCACAATTGATCCTGTGTAAACTACAGACAGAATGGCACGCTGAAAAGTGACAGATGGGTTGTTAGAAGCGACAACAAGGAATGCAGGCTTAGCTCGTTACATATGCTGACACTGTCATGTTACACGTCATGCCTTGGTGCCAGACTACTTTGTAAACTCACTGCCGCAATTTTAGTTACTATTCTGTTATAGTACAGTATAGTCCAAATGTGAGCTCTCAAAAGCAAAAGTGATACAGCTGTTCCTCGCCACTTCACAGTTTGAATTTCGCCGCTTCACTCTTATCACGGTTTTTCAAAAATATATTTAATAATAACTCATGCTGTTCCATGGTTGAATGTGGCCTATTTGTAGCCAAAAATATGCATATTAAAGCACATTATATATATATATTTTTTGTCTAAATTAAGCATTTGCAAGCATAAAAATGGCTAAGTGAACTAAAATACATATAAGACATTCAGAAGATGCATCAAATACTGTCCTCTGCAAATGATATGTAGTATTTTACACTGGGTATTACTGTAATGTTCGGCTTGATCACTGGAACAACAGCTATTATTGCAAGTTTGAATTATCTCACAACAGGCACAATACGCCCTAATAAAAATCATAAAAACAGGCTACTGTTGCTGCAGTAACCAACACCAAGCTAAAGCTCAACTCTGAACCTCTGACGTCACTTCCGGTCCACCCGCCACTTAGCTCCCCTAGGGAACACATCTGTAGCAACACACGTGAGCACGTCTTATTTCTTAAATGACTTATTTACTCTTATGTTTACTATATTGAGTAATACAAGTGTAAAGGGGACTATAGGGCTGTTAGGTCATGTCTAGAGGGCTCTAATCATGTTTTTTATATATATATATATATATATATATATGAGCATCTAAATCTGATGAACTTAGTTTGATAGGTACTATCTGTATTGTCATTTTTCCAGGCAATGAAGAAGATCAACAAAGCATGTTTGAAGTATTCCGAATGGAAGCAGAGACACAACCCAGGATTCAAGCCTTGGCTCTACCCTGAACAGACTACATTACCCAGCATCCCACTGTCTGATCTTAGCATTCAGCATGCCGAGAGCCTGGAAAATATTGACGAAAGCTCCCTGGCTGAGACCCATGAGAGGGATGACAGTGACTAGCACACTGGAGTCAAACCTGGGTCATGTATTCACACACGCACACGCACACACACACACACACACACACACTCATGCACACACTGATGCAGGGATACATGCATGCCTGATACACAATCATAATTACACACGTAGATGTGATTCATTTCATACACTGTACTTTTAAATGTATCTAGTCATGCTCACAAAACATGTATGGAAGCATTCATGCAAACACACATTTGACAAACTCGGCTCCATATTTGCTTACATAATGCATGCATGCATACATACATTTTCTATTTCATCACGATACAGTACAATCACAAATGCGCACCCACTTGCAATGGCCTACAAATACTTATTTTGTACAACTGGTAAAATATTTGTCAAAAAACGGGATTTGCCTGATATTTTCAAATTAGGAATGTTTTCTGCAACATTTACTGTTAAACTGTTTACATACGGACCTGTACCTTTCATTCAGCAAAAACAATGTAGCTCAAGTTTGCAAAGACATGATTCTCACACAGTACATTTATGCACATCATTTCAATTTTCTTTCTTTCTGCCATCATTGTAGTTGTTTTGTAAGCACACAAGAAATATGCAGGCAGCTGTTGATCCCAGCGGACCCTTAAGAACGTCAGTTCTATAGTTGTGAGGACTCTCATCAACTCAATGCCTTATCCCAATGTTTAATCTTAGTTTGACCACAACCTTAAAACAAATCTGAACCCAAGACTAGACAGAGCCTTCTGGACTGAGAGGTGAAGCGAATCTGGAAGTGCCTTCAACCTGCATTTTTTCCAATAGCCAGCAGAGGGAGGCTCCACCAAGATGGTAATGAAATGCCCACATAGCCCAATTTGATGCCTCAAAATGATACATGGCAAACCAAACCAATTCATTACTGCCATTTGTCTTAATGCTCAACTGTGCTTTTATCTGGGAAGCCAAACAATTCCTCCAATGCGGAAATATCCTCACTTGCAGTTTTTTAATCCTAGTCCTCACAAAGATAGAACGACATGTACTCATGCAGCTGTAACATAACATCCTTCTCTTTCTCTACTCAAGTGATGTATGAATGTAAGTTTAGAAATTTAATACAGATTCCTACAGAGGTTTTCAAACTTCCACTGAGATCTGAGTCATTTTTCCTTTTTATATAAAGTTTGTGTATGTGTGTGTTTTTGACACTCTGATGGTACATTTCCTATTACAAATTTACACACACTCATGGGAGTGAATGTTATTTTGGGCCATACATGACTTGAACGAATTGGAATGATTACACAGTAGATGCTTGCTTTTACGTCGTATACTGGCAAATGGCGAGTAATTGAGAAACCCATGAAAATTTTTTATTTTTGACAATCAAGCTGGGGGGCTCTGCTATTATGTTTAGGCAGTACTGTGCGTGTCTTTAATTTGCATGAGCAACTAAAAAGAAAACAACACCTATGGAACACACTGTAATGGCACCACACGGACAATGCGAGCATCGAAATACACACGTACACACATACACATGCAAAATAATATTGGTATTTATAACCCCCAAGGCATGCCGGATAACTTCCTGTTGGGGAAATGGGTGCCTGGGCTTCCCAGCATGTCTTGCGGGTAATAAATGCTAGTATATACTCGGGGGTGGGAATCTCTGGCCACCTCATGATTCGATGCGATTACAATTCAGAGGCCTGCAATGCGATGATAAAATGATTATCGATGCATCTGGTTTTGTGATCAATACTTTCTCAGTTTTTTCATGGATAATTTTTTTTCTATATAGAATTTCTTTTTACTCACTATGTACTACTAAAACAAAGCACATTTGTAATGATCCAAAATTAAAACAAACACATTTATTTACTTCCATTATGATTTAATAATTGTAAGGTTACATCTACCAACATATCCCATTGTACAGAACCAGCAGGAAAAGTAAAGCGCCACAGTAGCAGTATGTATAAAATTAACAAACTTCAGCATATTCTGAGTAACCAACATAAAAAATCTGCTATTATTCACAAATAAATAATAGACTTCTGAATTCAAACTAAAATCCTGAGCATAGAGTCAGACAAAATAATATTTTTGCTGTATAACAAAGTCAAAAACAGCTTTCAAACAAAATACATTTCTGTACCAAGGGCTGTCATACAAGAATAACGATTGCAGGCATCAGTATACTGTATTATGAATAACCAAAAAAAACACATTTGCAGTGTCAGTGAAATAACGTTGCGATGGGACGTATCTAGTTTCCAAAGTGTGGAACAAAGCACGAAAGCCTTGCTTCTCAACAATCGAATCCGGCCACAAATCCTTTGCAATAAAAGTTCCGATTAGCTTTGTGATTCGCTTCGCCTTTTCCGAGTTGGGTGGAAAATTAGTTATCACCTGCTCGATGGTTCTCTGGTTGGCAGCAACTTCAGCTGGCTGTTTTCCCTTCTGGTTTGGGTGGAAACGTGCTCTGTGGTTTCTCATATTTGTCTTGTTCCCAAAATATTTGAAGCTTGTATGACAAAGCTTGCATATTGTCTGGCTCTTTTCCACCTCATTTTTACCTTCAATTACAGTACATGAAAGCCAAAGTGCTTCCAGACGCTCGCTTTAAATCCAGCGGATGCGGCGTTTATGCTCAGCCATTTTGGTAGCGTCTTACGTACACTTAGGTGACTCTATTAGTAATCGCCAGTGTCCACATTGCGATACATCCAAGAAGTGATTATTTCCTTCACCCCTATATATATTAGTATGCTAGTATGGTTTAATGGTTTAATTCATGGTAATGGTTTAATTCATCTTGAACATGCACACAACTTACACTTGAGAACATCACATAAGCACAATTCACAGTTCTGCATGTCCAAAAACGAGTAGGAAGAAGCACCCCTCATCAGTTTCACTCACTCACAATACATTTGTGCATCTCCTGTATTCCAAATGTACTTTTTGCCTTTTGTAAATACCAAGGAGAGTCATGAGGCACTATAACAATATGGTGCAATGATAGTCGAGGTTTATACGTACCGTAAGGAAACTACAGACCTAATGATAGTAATAAATTGATAACTGATAAAATACTGTACTTGACAGAAACATAATTTGATAATGATTGAGTACAGACAATGTACTATCACAAATATGTGAGGGTCCAATGTACAAAATGCATCTTTTTAAAAGCAAGACTTGGTTTCACAAGTTTGAGTTTATTTTTTCAGGATCAAAATAATGCATACAGGTTAAAATGTATACTTGGAGATCCCCCACTAATACTTGGTGAAATGTCCCTTAGCAAGTTTCACCTTGACCAGATGCGTTCTGGCTGGATATTTGACCGCTCTTCTTGGCACAGTTGGTTGAATTCATTTAAATTGATTGGTTTCCTGGTGTGGACCTGTCCACAAATGCTCAATAGGGTTGAGGTTCGGGCTTTTGGAATTTTGGTCTGCTTTATCCATCCTAAAACAGCACATTGAAACGCACACATCAAAACTGATGTGTTTGTGACCATTTACTGTTAGATCTTCACTGAATTTCTTAGACTTTCACACTGTTTTCTCAAATTATTTTATGCAGGCAAAGAAAAACTGTCAACTGCAGTCAGTCATGATCACTAGCAAGAAGTTAATAGAATAGGGTGTTGCCTTGTCAAGTTAAGACTCTTCAGCACTATTTTTATAGCTAGAAGATTGCATGTACAGTATATATTTGAATCTATGTGTAATTTTGACCCGAAGCGCAGGGCTGTTTGTGTGCTGCTCAAGCCTCTCCAGCCAAGTGTGACCAGCAGAGACACATTCCGGTCATAGCTCAAATTCCTGTATTGGTTTTGGATAATACCAGAAGCACAAGCAGTTTGTGCAAATTACAGTGCTTTTAAGCAATGTTGCATCTCCGTGTAAATCCATCCATCCATCCATTTTCTATACCGCTTCATCCTCATTAGGGTCGCGGGGGCATGCTGGAGCCTATCCCAGCTGACTTCGGGCGACAGGCGGGGTACACCCTGTACTGGTCGCCAGCCAATCACAGGGCACATATAGACAAACAACCATTCACACTCACATTCATACCTATGGGCAATTTAGAGTCGCCAATTAACCTCACCTGCATGTTTTTGGGAATGTGGGAGGAAGCCGGAGTACCCGGAGAAAACCCACGCGCACACGGGGAGAACATGCAAACTCCACACAGAAATGCCCAGGGGAGAATCGAACCCAGGTCTTCCCGATCTCCAGGCTGTTCCTGTATTGGCCAACGTGCTAACCACTAGACCACCGTGCGGCCCTCCGTGTAAATGAGTTTAAAAAAAACAAAACAAAACCAACCCAACATGTTTTGTCGTTGCCCCTGCACATGGTCACACAGTGACTGACTAGAAAACATCCCACCGTGATTAAAACATCAAACCGCTGTTACACAGTGAGCATGTATTTGATTGCATGGGTCCATGCACATGAATGTGTGTAGCGCATATTTGCGCGCTGACCTACATCTTAATTAAGAGTTCCCAATCTGTTGCCACAGTAACACAGTGTGATCGATTCCGGAGTGGAAAGATGAGTGCATTCATGTCACTGATGAATGTAAGTATAGTTTGTCAGGGTAAGTGCATGTTCATTCTGCAGAAGCTGCTCTGTGATTTGTGGAAGGTTTATGTCACCACAGAAAATTTAGTAAAAATTATTACTTTACTGCTCATGCAAGTGCTTCAGAAAGGCTTCTGGCTTTAGATGCTGTTTTTTTTTTTTTTGCACACTTGCGGTGGCCTTTTTACAACCCCAGCATATGCACTACCTAATAAAGTATGAATGAGGTGTCTACAGCTCTTTGTGTATAACCACCCATCCATCTTCAGAGTCTAATGAGGCCCCCTTACTCAGGCCAACATCATTGTGTGTGAGTGTGTGTGTGTGTGTGTGTGTGTAATGTGGTGGCATCCCCATGTTGTCTTCCATTTGCCTCCGCAGTAGGAGGAGACTGATAACCACTGACAACCAGCATCCCTTTGTGTGTGTGTGTGTGTCTGCATGTGTCATACTGCCACCCCTGCAGTATCCTGGCCCACCAGAACTGAGAGACCCCACCTCCTCCTAGCCTTGCCCCTGCTTCTCCATCTCCCCTTTCTCCATCCTCATTTCACACATCTTTGGCTTCTCCGTCTGTTTCCTGTGTCTATTCCTTTTTACCCTCTTCCTAATTCTTCATTTCCCCCCTCATTAATTCCCACATTTCCAGTTACGCCCTGCCTCCAGTACCCCATCTCAATCCGATTTCTCTTGATTTTCTCACAAGGTTTCCTTTTTCTCTGTATTATTCCTTTACATTAGTACAGTTTGACAGTATCTCACAAAGTGAGTACAGTATACCAATCACATTTCATTATATTATAGTATCTTCTCAAGTGACAATACCATAGAGATGAGTCATGGGTATATTTTATAGTAGTCAACGTCCACCTTGTATAGGGGAAATATATACTTTTCACTGAACTTGACTTGACACACAGCCATTGTCTACATAGCTGGCAACACAAGTGAGTATCAAGATGGTGGTGGTAGCATCATGGCCTGAGGCTGCATGAGTGCTGCTGCCACTGGTACGCTGCGGTTCATTGAGGGGAAACAAATTCTAACGTGTGATGACATTCCGAAGCACAGAAACTGGGCTACATAGCAGTTTTCTAGCCATAAACCCAAACACACACACCTTTAGATCAGTACCTTGCTGAGGTGATATCGCCATTATCCACCAGTTCGATTGTGTCCTCATGGAGGAGTGGAAATTCTAGAACATTTTATGACCTTTTATTTTGTTTTGTTGCATGCGTTACATCAGAAATGACCAATTACCATGTGGCCGATTCAAAACGATTCAGTAACTTTAAATTGATTCAGTAACTTTTTAGCCAACCAGTGTGACTGTGAAATAAATACTTGGATACTGGACAGTGAAGGTGACGCTTCCTAGATTCCCGTTGTTTTTTTGTAAGGGAATCAGGTAGAAATTAATTATGGATATAAACAAGTAAACAATTAATGGCAACTGCATTCACATTTTATTTGAATAAACTGCAACCAAGACTTCAGGTTGAATTAACAGGAGGTTAACCTTTTCTGCTCTCATTTTCAATATTCAATCCGATTTCAATCAGTAAGTGCAACCAACATTTCAACAGTAGGTTTACCTGCTACTTCTGCTTTTGTTTTTCAACAAAAAAGAATACAATATTGATATTGAAATAAAGTGCAACCAACATCTCTTCAGCTACTTGCTACTCAAGAGGTGCTTGGATGGTCAGTGTGAAATCCCACGGCGCCTTAGTAGGTCACGGTGGTTGGAGAGATTTGTCGTGTTGCCGTGGTATTTTACTTGACCTTTACATATCGTACAAACAGCGGGCAACTTTAGAACATCTCCCTCTTTGCAAAAGCCAAAGTGTCTCCACACGGTGGACTGCAATAGTGGCTTAATTATTTCTCGCTCACCGGCTTGTCCTCAGCCATCTGCCATGCCATATCCTACAAACAGCGAGCGACTTTAGAACAACTCCCTCTTTGCAAAAGCCAAAGTGTTTCCACACACTGGACCGTTATGGTGGGTTAATTAGTTCTCGCTCACCGGCTTGTCCTGTGACATCCGCCATGCTACGTTTTGTCGTCTGCTGGGCATGGCAATGACATCACAGACAGACAGCCTGCATCGAGTAATGTTTAGCATCTTTATCATTAAAAGTGCTAAAAACACACATCCATATAAAGCCTGCCGTGCCTAAATCCAGTGCTTTATTTCCTTGTATCGATGCAATCGATTGATTACCTGATTACCTTTTTAAACTATGTTTAAATATGTTGTCCGGAATGGCAACTTGCCGAACACACATTGATGTAGTTGAATCATAGGAATGTAAATCATAACATCGATGTAGTAGATGAAGCTTTACACCCCTAGAGGGAGAGATGTTACTGAGTACGCAACAGTGCTGTTCCCTGAGCCGTTTTGGTGATGTCAGCTGCCTTGTTTAACCTTGGGAGTGCTCAGGAAGTGATCCAGCCTCTCTGCTCCGGTCATACCCAGATCCATTCTTATCGCTCATTTTTAGTCCTCCATAATTTCCTACCAATTGTTGGACCCCAATGAAAATGTAATTTATATTACATTACATTACATTACAAAACAAAAAGCACATGGTATGTGGATACAAGTCGTAAAAAAGGTGGAACAAAAAAGAAACAGTGGCAAAAGGTCACTGAGGGGAAGCCATACTAGGCACTTACAAACATAAGGCGCGAGGGCAAGAAAGATCCGACCACACAGAGCAAAAACATCAGGTACAAGAAATGGCTAACAAGCGCTGGGGACAGTAGAAGGTTAGAGCAGGAAAACAGTCTGTCAAACTGCTTACAGGTGTGAAAAGGTAGCTCCGCCCCAGGAACTCCATACATAGGCACTGCAACACAGAGGAGAGAGAGGTGAAAGCAGACAGGAGTTGCTGGACAGCATCATGACAGTTTGGTCTGTACTGACTGAGCTGGCTGCCATTGCATTTTAAAAAATGTCCACCCCTCCTTCCTTCCATAGAGCTACACACCCACCTGTGAATTGAATGATTAATCGTTTCCAAGGTGATATAGGCACAGCTGTCAAGAGTCCAAGTATTATAAAGCAAGTACAATAAAGCATCTAAGATATTAAACTTGCCTTTTTGAGTTTGGTTTCGAGTCTGCATGGGCCCCGTTAACAAGAGGACAACAAATTTACAGACACGCAAAAGTGAATATGTTGATAAATAATGCAGTGATAACGGTGGATCCATATAACCAAAAGGGGGCGACAACACATAAGATATTCTTATGTGTTGTCGCCCCCTTTTGGTTTATTTAGGTACTACAAGGAAGGAAAAAAGCAAAGCCGTTACTTTCCAAATGTTTGAACAAAACTTCTGCTTTCTGCTGCTTGGTGTTTGTCAGGCTGATAAAGTCATGGCAGATAAATTATTGACTTTAATTAGTTGTTACCTGAATGAAAATACTCCAGAACATAAAAAATGCAGGCCAACGTTCGACTACAGTAGAATACAAAATGTCATTTCATTTCGAAGCATGGTCTTCTCTTAAACGTCTTCAATGCTTGGTGCTTAAATAAGAGAAGCTTTATGTCAGTTACAACTCACGTTGGTTTGAGTGGTTAGCTGTCCAAATTACCACCGGTCATGTGACCACCCAATTGCAGCGTTTGCCGTGTCAAAACAACAACAATGGGCAAATAGTGCAGACGGAAGTACACGTTACACTTCATTCAAAATAAAACACGAAACGCGTGTACACCAGTAAGTGTTTTAAATCTGAAGGGCAAACCCGGAAGATATATAATAGCTTAATTGTAGCTCGGCGAGTGTGTCGCTTGGAAGTGTTTGCTCACTGCTGTTCATCCGTGAGAAAATGTTAATGCCGTTATTTGGCGTCGCTGTTGGGATACTAAGTTGACTTTTGACAGAAAACTTAGTTACTTCACTAAGCCGGCGACTAAAACGGTAAGGTGCTAAAAAATAGCGCTTTAGAAAAAAAACAATAGCTTTTCATCAACTTTCTCACAACAGCTGATAATGATAATGATAATGATAATGATGATGTTGATGTTGATGTGTGGTGGGTTTCACAAAGTACGTGTTGGCTAGCTTGGGCTGCATTGGTGTAACAAATGTGACGTGCCGGTGACAATACAGTACTGATGACTGTACATTTATCCATTAATATAGAAAAGCATGCCATTCTGGTGTTTTGGTTTACTATTGAATGGCTGTTTTTCTCAAGGGCCGAGCAAAGTGCAACGCCAACGAGGAGCATGTTGATCCCCAGTGGAATTCATTCTTTTTAAGCTTCTCACACGACACAATTTGTGCTGGGTGGAGACTTGCTGACATGGTACTTTATTTTGAGCTCATTTGGCAGTGTGTGATCACAAGTGAAACTTTTTTACGATTGTGTCACTTGTGTGTGGAATTTGTGACAGTTTTTAGATGTCGTTTTAGATGCAAATATACTTTCCATAAAACTGTAATTTGTTGTGAGAAGTCAAATAGAAGACGCATTGCATGGTTTTTGTCTTGCACGAGTTTCTGAACTCCTTCTGGCAATGTTTCAATTCTTTTCTGTCATGGGTATCCTGTGGCTCACTGGCCACAAAAGCAGGTAACACCACCAGGAGTCTGCAACCTTTAGCATCAAAGGAGACATTTTGCCTCCTCTTCCAGTACACAAAAAATGCAAAACATTACACAGCTTATAAACTTTTAAAAGTTTGAACATTTTTTCAAATTTGACCTGTTACAAGAACAGAATTCAACTAACAGAAGTACATAGGGCATGTGTAGGCCTACTTTGAAATAATTTAAACGCTGAACAGTGTAGGCTTTTTTTGAGTCGTTCTCGTGTTTATGTAACATTTGGGCTGTCAAAGTTAACATATATAATGTATCTTTTCATTCCTTAATTTCATCGTTTTGGGGGGTTCTGTGTCTTTTTGACATTTGCAGCATTTTTCTTCTGCGGTTGCTGCAGCAGGGCTCCAGACTAACTAGGAGCACAGTGGTGCCAACTTAAAATTTTTGGAGCGTAAGCAAAAAAATTTAAGGCCGCACACCAAAATCGACTGGCAAAGTAAATATTCACATTTCCTCTCATTTTCACTGTATTACTGATATAAATTCTCAAATAATAAATAGCAACTGCCTTCCACCTCGTTTCTGTCCCTAGGTTGTGGAAGGCCTCATTGTTGGCATCATATACATTATAACCTCAAAACCGCCCCCTTTATTTCTTCTTTGGTGTTTGTCTCCTTTCTTCCTCTTTAGGAGCTAGTGTGGGTTGGCAAACTCGCTCATTTGTGCGTTAGTGTCAAGTACTGGGCTGTGCTCAAGTTTTTCAGCAACAAAAAATGTTCAGTAATAATAAGATAATGTCGCCACAGGGAGAGTGGAGCCAGGCAAAATGTGTAAATAAAGATGGTAAAATAATTGAGAGTCAAATGTGACCGATCACACGCACACACACTGGCATCGGTAGGCTTAGACTGACAAGCTGTCGTTAATTGAATACACATTTCACAGACTATTTTTCATTGTCACGTTAAGGAGGGACGCCCCTAGGGGACACGTACTTTTATCTGGTCGCACATGCGTTCATGCAATTCTCAGAATTTCAGCCGCTTGACATAATATCGAGACTCTGCACTGTTCTTCATTTGCCACCCTGTGACCACATAGTGATGCTACACTGAATGCATCACGACAATAATACCTCTCACTTCTCCAGTACTGTTTAATCAGGAATTATTATAGTATTACAAAATGGTATGTATTAGGTTTGTCACAAGATCTCGCGAGATTCAAATGCGACAAGATTTCTCGTTCAGAAAAAAAAGTCTCTTGGGCACTCGACCCGGGATGATGAAATAATTAATCACACTATAAATGAAAATGAACCGGATCATTTTGCCTGCCTCTATACAACGCCACGCACATGCGTGTCTGTTTTCCTCATCTCTTGCCATCCGAATAAGCAGGAAGAGGATTCACTCTGTGTATTGCCTTCAGCACCTTGGTGCGTTTGTTCCATAGAACAATGGCGTGAACGGAGTGAGCCCTTTTGTGAATCATACAATCTTTTTTGTGGAGGTGGGGCCGGTAGCATACAGCAAAGTGTAACATAGTAGAATTAGTAGATTGCAATATGTTCTCTTATATTTAGAAAAAAAAATTGTACTTTTTGTCTTCGTCTTGTTCTCGTACACCCAATCTCATGTGTTGCCTCGTCATGTGAACTGAGTGTCTCGTGACACCTCTAGTATGTATCATATCCCTCCATTTTTTTATAACGCTTGTTCTCTTTTGGGTCACGGAAGAGCTGTTTTCTTACCCAGCTGACTTTGGGCGAGACTGCTACGGGCGCCGTATGGGGGATAGTTAGGACAATTTCAAGAGCCCCAGACTGCTAGGGGACACAAAAAAATAGGTAATTATTAAAAGATAAAAAAATGGGTCCCAACATGATTTTTTTTTTCTTTTTTTCGGGCACTGGACACTGTATGTACACCCACACTCAAATTCACACCTAAATGGATAATTTAGAGTCTCCAATTAACCTAACTTGCATGTTTTTGGGGTGTGGGAGGAAGCCAGAGTACCCAGAGAAAACCCACACATTCACCAGATGTGATAGCCATTAGCCATATGCAAAACATACAGTAAAAATACAAAACTATGACCCTGAACTGGTTAAGCATTCCATATTTATAGACATTTTCCCAACCTGCCTAGCTGCCTTGCTGTTGTAGTTGTTGGTAAAGTAGTAAACTAGTAATCTAGTTTGTAAAGCCAGATTTTTAATCTGCATGTCTACTGACACTACTGTGTGCCACAGATGCAGGGTCATGCCAAGAGTTTCTCTCAATTAAATCTCTTTTACATCCAAACCATGTTTGGGTACTTGAAACGCAGTGACAGAGAATGCAGGCTTTTTCTCTGACATTTGTCCATCTGTTTTCGTCTTTGTTCTCATCACTTTTCTATCCCTTTTCCCCCCTCAACTCCATTTGTTTCATACACTCAGCGGCTTACTCATGGCTGAGTCACTCCATGATATATTGAGAGGAGGGGCGAGGTTACTGGAATCAAGGGACACATCAAGCAGTATGTACAATGATACAACACAGTGTTTCCCCAGGTCTGGGCGCAGATTTTAAAGATAATGTGCACTTTATTATAGATCTAATATCACACTCTTTTGTAGCGCTGGGAGGAGTTGCCGCCGGAGCGCCTAGCATGCCTTGCGGGCAGTATAAGTAACAGTTCAAGTTATGAGTTTGTTGCTTGAGCTTAAGCATTGTTACCCACATTGAATGGCGTTTTTGTTGTGCATTAATGTACCTTTAATGTACCTTTTTCTTTGGTCCGCACCGTGAGAAAGCACTGTGTGCTTGCAAATTAAAGTACCGGTTCCTTAAGCGAGATGAATGGCCTGTGACGATGCACAGTTACGCTGCCATCCACTGGACGGAGTTGTAACGACAAGCCATTCAGGCAGTCCCATTATACTGTAATGTGATTGCGAGTGAGGGTGAGCAGATCTAAATCTAGCAGATCAAATCTCGAAAAAACAGGGTACCGCTAAATCCTTCTGTGGCGGTCCAAATTAAATTTTGTCGGGCCACCACAAGTGAATGCATGGGAAACCCTGCAATGAGGATGTGGCCTATTAATGACATTAAAGATTCAATAATCTGAACATTTTCAGCAAAATACAACAGAGTATGTGGTCCTGGTTTTAAATTGCTGCATTTATACTTTCCATTTAGAAAATGTTGCAATTTATGCAAGCTAAAAAAATCATTCCGCTTTTCTAAGTGGATACTGTGTATAAGGCGTTAGTTTGGACCTGATGGGAAACACATCACTGAGGAGTAAGAGGCATTTGTCTTAGCACACACACACACACACACACACACACACACACACGCACACACACACGCACATTTCACGAGAAGACATTGTTGGGATGCATTTTTTTACTGGCAGCGCTGAGTCACTATTGAAATGTTGCTGAAAGTGGGCTGAAAGCAGCGTATCCAGTGGTGAGTGGATTAGTCATTTGGAGCATGTGCTTTCTTGTCCACTATGAATTCAAAAATAACTTATACCCCATACACCAGATTCGGCACATGACACTACATTTTCTTTATTTCCATGGATTTTATATTTAATACAGAGTAATGATTCAATTGTGAAATACAGTAAAATCAAATGTGTTTGGATATAGTAGGCCCATCAACCCCTAGTTAGTAATGTAAACACTCGGTGACCATGACTGCCATGTTTTATTGATGGTGCCCTATGAAGTCTGCCGAGTGACTGGGAAAAAGAATCCCAGCAATTGTGGTGATCTACAGTGAAGTGCAGTATTATCATTCTGTTTAAACCATTAAAATACAGTTCATGCAAGCAGTCTTATCTGTAAGTAAAGCTTAATATATGCTATTATAATTTTAAGATGGCTCATAGTAATTTGCAACTGCAGTAGACAAAGTACAGTAAATGTAAGTATTGTCAAAAATGCCAGTGCATCTGTTTAGGTTTCTGTCTAATGATGGCTTTGTATGGTGCTGATGTGAAAATAAAGACTCATTGACCTCATTAACTAGGCGTTCTGCTCTCATTCACACATGGGACCTGAGTGACACACACAATCCTGTGCATCGGCTAAACAGTAGGCCACAGTAGCTACTGGTGTAAACCACAGCAATGTGAAACGTGTTTGAGAACTCTCGCTGTTGGTCGTTTTCATTTTGTTTTTGTCAGCTTGCCACAGCAGGTAAAGTAATTGAGGGGAATAAAATATTAAATATGTATAAAACCTAGGGAAATAAGTTGTCTCATTGTATTCCAATGTCATCGACAGATAGGTTGAATATTATGTTTTAGTTGTGTGAACTTACTTTTAGAAAGTTTTAGGACTTGAGAGTTAACAATGTGTTTAACATTGTGGTTGTAGTCTATCAAAACTAAGGTCTTCACCACATGGGAACACATTTTTTTTTTTTAAGTGGATTAAAAAAAAAAAATCCCATCCACACGAGAACGGAATACTGGGTGAAAACAGTGTAAAACACAAGGCACACCTCCATGTGGCGCTGTAAACAGACAGCTTGTCTGCACTGGACTGGACAACAAAGAAGAATTACTTCTGCGAGTAATTTTTAAGTATAAAACAAAAAAAAATTCAGGAGAATGTCGACTGGGAATCATGCCAGTCGAAATATTCAGATATTATGTTGGCTTTTTGACAGCAGTACACAGCTGGTCACAGACCAGAAGGTAGTGTTTTGCTGGTCCACACGAAAACGACAAGGCAGCATTGTCAGATTTTCCCACTTTGGAAGCCGTTTTCAGAAAATATTCTTTCAGGGCACCCCTGAATTCTGTTGCTGTGTGGATGAAAGGCTGAAATGATGAAATACTTTACCCCTTTGACCTGAAAATGTTCCCGCGTGGACAGGCCCTAAGACACATTATCTGTATTAGACCACATTACGATAAAACTCTTTGAACAGGATATGCCCCTCAACTGTGTCATTTTGTGTTATGTTTTGTGTTTAACGGCAAAAGAATGTGTTTAAGAACATCCTGGCTTGGCGTGCATGTGTGTACGTGTGTGTCAAAAAGGGGATATGAGGCCTGAAGCACTGCCAGAGGCACCCCGTCACCTATTCACGCACATTATTAAGTGACGACTTGTTTTAGAATGTGTGACCAGAGTCTTACAGTGTTCCCTCACCGTGTGTGTGTGTGTGTGTGTGTGTGTGTGTATGGTTGTGTGTGTGTTGGTGCATTTGCCCAAGCAACAGACCGCTCCATTGTGCGGGCAGCACAGAGACCCTGTTATTGGCTGCGGGAGGGATGCAGTGGGAGGTGAATATGACTACAATAGGGGAAAGTGGGGACGTAAATTAATCGAAATGTCCAGAAAGAAAAAAAACACTGCTTGAGGAAACTACAGCGGTGATGAAGTAAAGCCTTTGAGAAAGGGATGTCAGCATTTGCAACACTGGAAAACCTCAGCATTTTCAAATAAGCTTACACCGGGTTGAGAAATATGAGCATGGCAACAAGACCGCAGTCTTCAGACAGACAGTCCAGCAAAGGCACAGCTGAAGTAATGCAGATGCTGGTGTTCTAAATTTGCTAGCCTCTATGCTAACTTGGCTAGCATGCGTAACCTCACTCTATTTAGGAGAACAAGAACACTCTTTCTATAAATTTGTGGGATTGAAATAGAGGAATGGGATAATTTCTCTCAGAATGTTCTGAACTCCTGTTTCCAGTCAGATTATTGCTGCACAGATTTTGCTACCAATCAGTAGCCAGTTACACACAACTGTCCAATCCTCAACAGTCAGTAATTGACTAGTTGGTATGCCCGCCATGCTTACTTCATGGTATTGTAATATGCTCAGTAAAGATACAAAATTCCTTATGTTTACATTTTTCTCTAAACAAGATCTTGGTGTAATTAGACAAATTAGAGTTTTGTTTGTTTATAGCATAGCATCATACCATCAGTAGTCAGGAAGCAGACAAGCATCTCTCCAACAACTCGGTGCAATTTTTTTTTTTTTTTTTTTTTTTTACATCCACAGCGGCATTCAAAACCAAAGCATAGCCGAAGCCAAAGCACTCACAGCTATTGGTATCACGGGTGCACACACACAGACATGCACATTCACACAGCCCTTCTCTCCGGGGGAAGTTTTGCTTATCATACATTCTGCAGAATTTCTGAACCCCAAGCAGTGTTGGGACTGTTTGTTCTTCTCATCATTAATAGTTTCATGCTATTTCTTACTCCTGGGCTCATGTGATATCAAGGGACTTCTTTGCGCTTCTTCCAAGCAGTGACGATCATTTAACATAATCACACTGTTGATCGGAGACAGACTGAATGACTTCAGTATCAGCCAGGCCTCGTATGAACAGCTTTGTATGCACATGCTTTCCATTTGTCTCTTATAAGTTCTGGACTAAACAAGACAAAAGCATGTGTCTGAATCACGCTACCCTGATTGTCGTGTCATTACTGTATATTCGTGGAGGCCTTCCACTGTCATGATGCATTCCCTTGCCCCTACATCACAACAGAACTTTTGACCAAATGTTAATCCAACAACCGCCGATGGGGTAGTTCATCCTACAAATGTAGTGGACTCTTGGTTTCACAAATGCTTCAAAACAAGCCACAACACACATATACTTCCACCCACACTCATGCACACAAGGAGGCGTCAACTGTCTGACTTGAACCTGCAGTTGTGTGTGTGTGTTAGCGAGTAACACACCAAATCATTTGTTCATTTTAAAAGCAGGAAGACTGTCCCTTTCACCTCTACTCTACTCTCTCGACTCTGTTAGAAGAGAACTTGCCAAAGGAAATTGCACTTGTTTCAACACTAGGTCAGTTTAGTGAAGTATTTCTAAGACTGCCACCATGAATCTGTCCTAACAACAAAATATACTAATAACCAAACTTTTGCAATATAAGGTTTTCATCATTTTGACAGTAGACTGACGTGTAAGTTGGAGGATGTTTGGCGTTGCCACGGCGACCATCTGTCACTTACCTTAGTGGTCTATTATATTGGTGCATGCTGTGTTGGCATGAGCATCTGTAGTAACCTTGTTGTAAAATTTGGCTAAATAATCTTTTAGTATAAAAGAAGCTTCTATGTAGTACCAAGGAAGTCGTTTTCTGGATTAATGTTTAGGGCAGCATGTGAGGACAGTGCAGATCTTACGAGTTTCTTTGCGGTAAAGTGGACGAGCTGTGTGTCCCAATGCTTGTGGTGTAAGTTGCACTTCCTCTGTAAGATTGTGTCTTTGCTTGCTACTTTTTGACAGCTCTATAAAATAATCTTCAAATTATTTCATTTGAAGGCATCAGTGCTTTGATTTCAGTCTGGTTACCACTTGGTCTTCTGACCAAGTGGTAAATGAGTCATTTCTGTAATTATTTTATGAATATACTGTTAATTAGGCTCTGACAGACACAAATGTTGGGAAAAATGCAGAAAATTGCCAAACTAGTCAAAAATGATTTGTTGTCAACCAGGTATTAACACTTCCTTTTTCTTACACAGCTTCCTCTTTTACATTGGCCATCAGGGTTTATCCATTTGCTTTTTATAGTCTGACACTGATGTCACATTTCACTGTGTTAAATATTTTCAGTCCTTGAAACCAGAGCAGTAAGTTGAGCCTGTTCCCTGTGAATGTTGGCATCCGCCAAGACTGCCCTTTGTCACCAATTCTGTTCATAACTTTTATGGACCGAATCTCTAGGCGCAGCCATGGCGTCCAGAGGGTCAGGTTTGGAGGCTTTAGGACCTTGTTTCTGCTCTTCGCAGATGATGTGGTCTTGTGGTCGCTGTACCCGATCGTTGTGGTGAAGAGAGAGCTCTCACTTTACCGGTTGATCTATGTGCCCACCCTCACCTATGGTCATGAGCTTTGAGTCGTGACAGAAAGAATGAGATTGCTGATGCAAGCGGCCAAAATGGGTTTCCTCTGTAGGATGGATGGACCCACCCTAAGACATGATGAGGAGCTCAGAGAAGCCAGTTGAGGTGGCTCGGGCATCTAGTCTGGATGCCTCCTGGACGCCTCCCTGGTGAGGTGTTATGGGCATGCCCAGCCGGGAAGAGGCCCAAGGAGGGATCATGTCTCAGCTGGCCTGGGAATGTCTCTGTGTCCTCCCGACACAGAAAGGAACGAGCCCGGTCGGTGGTGAGTAAAGTCAGGTTGAAACGTTTCATTGAGCACTCTGAACCTTGCTATATTATGCCTCACCGCCACTACATAGTGGATAAAATTATACCCCACATGTAGAAAGAAGTAAATGGGTCAGTTTTCCTCATACCTACTGTGGCTGCCCATTGTTCTCTGTTTGAGTGATATCACTTGATTAAGCCTTTTCTAACATTCTACACTACAAAGTAAATTCAAGTATTTAGGATTTGTGTTGATATTGGAGCAATATCAGTATGGGCCAGTATTCAAGGCTGCAATATCGGTTTCGTATCGGAAGTGGAAAAGTTGTATCAGGACACCCCTATTTTACACTACTCAAGAACAAGGGATGCCGGGATCCACAGTTTTTCACTTCCAGTCTGATCCCGATATGTACATGTTGGTATCTGCCGTTATCCATACAATTCTCATATCGGAGCTCATTTTGCTGTAATATGCAACCAGGACAAAAGAATATCACTAAAGGTATCTACAAGAATATCAGCGAAAGTAGCTGTCTCTCCAGATGCAGTGCTGCGTTCACACACAAGCCTTGACGCGGCTTCACAGACACAAACTTCACAAACAGGCTTCACAAACAGAACTTTTGACATCGCACATAACTTCCGAGTTGCTACATGATCTCATTGTTTGGGCCGATATGGGGAATTATGATGTCATACTGATAGATTCGTTGACATTAAAAATAGCTTATATAACTGCTAAACAAAATGCTAGTGAGGAAAAACGGAAAGAAAGACTGAGATAATAATAGCAATAAAAAGTTATTGGGTATCGGTCTTGAGAAACAGGAAGTTTCCCAAGTTGCTGGCCTTGGAAAAAAAAATATTGTGTGTCCCTAATTATTATTGCTTTTCTGTGAAGCTGTAATATACTCCTCTCTACAGGCAAGTATCATATTGTAGCAACCTGCAGGTTTTGGGTTATTTAGATGTCCAACTGCTTTGTGTGGCCACGAACGCATCGGGTGGAAAGCTTTGTGTGTGTGTGTGTGTGGCGCATGAGTGAGGAGGATGGCTGCAGTACATGTGTGTAGACAGCTATGTTAGCTGATATTTTTCTAGATACGTAGGTCTGTCATAACACATTTTTCTGGATGATAATTGTCCTACAAATTATTGCCGATAAACAATATTATTTTCAACATTATTTTGAGACCATTTTTGCATTAATGTAATGGTAATATATGACATAATTTGAGTACACTGTATCAAAAGCAATAAACTTTAATTTCTCAAGCGTATTTAACATTGTAATTGGAATGTCAAGCGCTTTTAAATAAAATAAGCAAATAATTTCATTCCGCTTGTAGAACCAAAGCTCTCAGGTGTTGAGACAGATGCGCACAGTGAACAGAGGAGGAAAACAAGCACGTATGCGTCTGCCAGTAAATCGAGGCTGGCAAAATTATCAAGTTTGTTTTTATTTATTGTGCGGTTAATTGATTGACAAAATTATTTCAAGTCTTGTCTGAAATTTACAACATTACTCTTAATGCTTTTCCACAGATTGCATGAACCATGATGATCTGAGGTTTGACTGCATTGACATGTCTCAGCTTGAGGACTGCATCACTGTGTGGGACTGGTTAAGTGGCCTCCGTCTTGACCAATACTGTGAAGCATTTCAGAGTGCAGGACTATCAACTTTAGCAGAATGCCAAAACCTCACACTAGATCAGCTGGAGCAGATGGGAATCTCACTTCCAGGCCACCAGAGACGCATCCTTGCTAACCTAAACAAGACTCGAGATGTCCCCTCGCCGCCACAATTTGATGGATATTCAGTCTATGTTCCAGCTGAGAAAGCAGAGCGAGATCAACGATTGGAGAATAGTCTGCACAAAGCATCACAGAGTGGGAGACCACCAGTCCCTGTTGAACAAGAACCTGTCCTGAACATAGATGAGAAGAAAAATGGACAGACCAATGAATCTGCAGGTGGAGACAAACAGAAGCCAGTCCCTCAAGATAAACAAATGTCCAGGAAGAAGGAGGAACTTGGAGAAGAGGGTGAGGGGGTGATAGTCGTTGAACCCAAAGAGGAGCGCATTATGGTTGAATGCGTAAATGTAGAAAAAGAGAGACCCGTTCCAAAAGAAAGGACAAAGTTCCGTTCCAGTGCTCCAGTGCTGTTGGACTCTCAACCCACCTCCCTAATTTCTCCTGCTAGTGACACCTCTTTGCCTCCAGTCCCTCCACGGAGCACCTTGAACTGCCCTCCACTGCGCTTCACTTCCGCCTTGACACCCTCACCTCCTGCACAACGCCCCGCCTCAACACTCCAGACCATTTCTACCGAAATGGAAACTGCACAGAGTCCATCTGTGTTCCGTAGCCCAACCCAGAACCCCACACAAGAACCTGTCCAGCCATCTCGGGTCCCCTCCTCCCAAACACACCGTCAGACATTATCCCTTGACGTGCCAGCTCAAGAATCAAGCAGTGATGGAACACAAAACACCTCTCCAACATCTTTCACAGCCTCGCCCAAGGAAGAGAGAAAAGCTCCACCTCTACCTCCAAAAGTTGGGACATTTTCAAGAGGCCCTCCAAGAGTTCCATGCAGGCGTCCTGTATTGTCTTCCAGAACTCACAGGTAAGTCTGCATGCAGATTCATTCTGCTCCTATGTGCATGCCATTTAAAGGAGGCGGGAGCTTAGTTCAGGTGAGTCCCACCTGTCACTTAGTTGAATCTTACTTCCATCAAGAAGGTCATGTTTTCGTCACAGATGCTACTGTGGGGAGTGGACCAAGGAAGAACCTATTACATTTTTTTGTATGCAGTCAAAATAACAAAATCCAAGCACACAGGCTTTGGCGGAGGTTAGCGCTCTCCTTAATATGCAGTCCTTGAGTGTATGATGATACTTACTGATGGACCAAAAAGACGGTACTGCCATCTTGTGGACAAGATGATACAATGAACTTCTCATCCACCTGTGGAGGCTGGGAAAATAAAATGTGTGCCTCTCATGGATGCACGTTCTGTACTTTATTTCTTGAACAACAACGCTTGTGTTAATATTTAACTTTGTAGTAGCGGCACATGTACTACTTGCACACATGGTCTGTACCCTCTGCTTTCGCTTAAACAGGAAGTAGCTGCAGTGAGAGGGAGGAAGTCACAATGGAGAACAACACAGTTGAAAGCTAATCTGTGAGTGACAGGGAGAAATTGAGATAGTGGGGAATAGATGGAGAAGTAATTTTCTCCAGGATGTCTCTTCGTAGTTTTGCTTGTGACAGCTCATGTTCACATGCTCTTTTTGTGTTGATGTCAGTGTGCTTTTGTCCCTCCTCCCCCTTTCTGATTCACTGGTCATTTCCTCCCCCCTCTCCTTGCTCTCTATAGTGCTGATAAGTGTGTCTTTAAAATGCCTCTATCGTCATGGAAGAGGACTTGTTTTTATCATGACCGAGCAGGTAACTTTGATCCACATTTATGCGTCTCGTCATTGCTTTGTCCTTCACACCCCCTCCCCTCTTTTCTGTGTTCTAAACAAGGAAGACTTCTACTTCTGTGCTGTCTTCTTTATGCTTGCAGAAATAATCTGTGGTTGGCTTTGCTGTTTTCTTGTTTGGGTTACAAGACAATACCTGACGTTTTGAAATTGTAATGTGCCGAAAGGGATGCCCCAGGTTTTCTTGGATTGTACACAATGAAGAAGGCATGTGCTAATATTAGAAATGCCGTTTTTGCAACGGTTAACTAAAGCTGCTGTGGATGTGTTACCTAAGGAAGAAGCTGTTCTCTCAGCTGCATTGGTGGAGCTCATATATCACATTGACAGCCACAAAGCATTAAATAGGTGTGCGTGTGTCACAGCAAAGTTTGATGCTCATATGTTGGGCGTATCTGCTGCACTTTCCAGTAGGTTACCAGTGTTTCAAGAATTCCACACTTAACGCATATCTCAGGTTGATGGAGCAAAGAGCACTCATTGAGGCGTTGGTTTACTGTATGAGGTAGCTGAGATTGTGTTAAGTACAGCAACATAAGTGTCCCCCCCCCCCCCATTCTCTCTGCTCTTCCTCTGAGAAATAGGAGGAACTGTGTGAAAAGGCCAGTTTCCCGTCATTGTGGACCTATTTTAGGGAGGTATAATAATCCTACACTGATGACATGATGACGTTCACGCATTGTGGATTCTAACTACAGTCATGCCTCATTTATCACGGTTCTTTGGTTCCACACCCGGCCGTGATAAGTGAAGTTGGATTTCTTATTTATTTACACCCGTATTACCCTATATAGTTAAAAAAAACTGAAAAAAGTATAATTGTGTACTTATAATTTCTTAATGTTAAAGATAGTCTTGTCGGAGACGATAAAAGCATGAAGAAAGCGTATATGATTCAGCTCTATACAGTATATTAAAATACTCTTCAGCATGCACACATAGTGGCATGTTACATTTGTGTGTGTTTGCATTGGATGCCTTGGTATGCCGTTTACAGAGCGATGGTATTCCACAGGAGTCAGGTTCAGACCTGTTGCCAAAATGAGATATAGAAGGAGAAAATGTGGCAGATAGGAAGAGCAGAAGAGAAGAGAGACACTAGCTTTTTAAAGTGAAGCAAATTCATTCTTTTATTTTTTAAAGCAGGGGTCCTCAACCACCGGGCCGGGGCCCAGTACCAGTCGGTGGGCGGGGCCGAACTGGGCCGAGGAAACCTTTTAGGCTCAATGATAAAAAAAAAAAATACACACACAAAAAAATACTTTTGTAAATAACTAAATACAATTTTAAGTAAATGCATATCAATTTTGGAAATATGGGCCATTAAAAAAATAATATAGTTTGAAGTTTTTGCATGTTTATGTTGTTTGTTGCGAGTGCACCACTTTGTTTGACAGTCCTTGAACGCACCATTGTACGTGCGCTAGCCTTCTCCAACTGTGCACAGATTGTCAACAATACTGGATTTTTATCGGGGGTTTTTCACTTCATATTTGCTCCCACATGCTGATACTCTGTGGGAATGCATAAAGGTAAAGTTTGATGACGTTATTGAGTGCTAATGTGTATATTTGTTGTGTGCACAGCTTCAAGTTAATTCATGCTAGCACACTGCCTGCTAGCACACTGCCTGTTAGCACACACATCGAGCAGTGGCGCTATAATCTTCTCTCTGAAAAACAAACTCCAAGCTTATAGTGGTGGATAGGGGGTCTGTATTCACTTTGTGCTTGTGGACCACTGTTTTAAAGCATGATGAAATCAGGCTACAGAGCAGCTATCAAGACTGTGGAATAGAATCAAGTAGTCTAACCAGGTTCTCATCACTTGAAAAACCTTCCTCTTTGTATGTCATTTACACTGGAATGAGAGGGGACAGGGCAGGACAGGACATTCTGTCAAAAGGATTCTTTCCAACGGCGAATGTATCGAATCAGCCGCTTGTGTGGGATTTTCACCCACTCTTCAACTACCATGGTGCTAGATGACAACTCTGATGCTCCCCAAATCTCTGTTGACATGTCTCACAGCCCGTCTTCTAGCAAAACTGATCAGCTGCTTCAAGAACAAACTCCAAGGGTTCCTCCTCGCATCAAGACTTCTCAAACTCAAGAAATCCTACAAAAGTCAAGCCAGCCAGACTCTCAGCCTGCCTTGCTTGCTGGGGGAGCCCTCCAGTTTCCTCCTGAGACAAGTATGTACAGTGGCACCCACAATAATTCAACTTTAATTTTGTCCATCATCCACAATCCTTATGTGAGACATGAGCACATCTCTCTCTCTTTTCTTTGTCTTCTAAAGATATAAATATATGGCAAAGATATAAATATATGGCAAACACTTATTCCGCCTATAAAGACTTCTGAAAAAAAAACGCTCCATTTACATATAATGTGACGTGCCTCAGGCCACTACCGAAAGGTAACGCTACATATTGGAGCTGCAACTACTGCTGCTGTGTTTTTGTTTTAGAGTTTGGAAATGTTCATGCTAGATGTAGGCGTTCGTTTCTATGTTGCTATGTGAAATCAATGCGCCCAGGAAGGAAGTTCCGATAATGCTTAAAAGGACCAAAATACTGTATTACCTGTGATCATGAATGTACCTGCTACTACTTGGTCGCAGCCAAAACCATAAAACCTTGTTGGAGGTTTTTTGGAGGTGTTTTAATAGCTGTTTTTGTAGACTGCATAGGTGTCTCCCTTTACGTGCAGTAATGAGCTGTCCCTTTATCTGTTTTTATATCTTTAGAACGCACAGAAAAAACATAAGGATTGTGGATGATGTGCAAAATTTCAAAGAAAGTGCAGTTTCCCCTTAAACCTGATTGGACCTTAATTGATGCATTCAATTAAGCAGATTCTGTGGGAAAATGTTGAATACTTTGAATGGGGACACATTTTACTCAACACACTGAAAATCTCAGGTATTTTTAAGTCATCGGACTAAAGTCCGAGTCCAATTTTAGTCCAAAGTCATCAAAATTGTCCACACCTCTGATTATTACCTCAGTGGAATCAATCATTTTGCTCGTCATTATTTTTCATGTTTTGTTCCAGCGTTGTCCTCCCTAGATGGTGACTTTGACAACTATGAAGAAACGGACACGTCCTACGCCAGCGTTAATCAAGTGAACCCTATAGAAAGGGTTTGTGGAGTTACTATAATGAATGTATTCATTTATGGCATTTATGAATGACAGCAGTCTCCTCCCATAGGAAATGTCCCTGCAAGTGCCTGCTGTAGCAAAGGGACGGTACAGTTCTTTGTGCAGTGATGACGAACTGTTAGATGATGATGAGTAAGTCATATGCAAGGATCATTTACACAAGCCAGACAGACACACACTCACGCACGCACACATGAACTTAAGACACAGCCTTTACTTGACGGGCTTTACTTGTTTACTTACCTTGAGGTTTTGTTTTTCAAGAACGGCATCTATTACATTTCTTCACATTCTCAAATGACTTAAATGTTTGTGCGTTACTTGTGTATAAATTGTGTCTTGGTATACAGTGAGTGAGGTGTGTTTGACATTTACATGACGTGCACAGTGTTTACTGTAATTTATGACCGCAACAACCTGGAAAGACCAGCAGTATCTGTTTGCTACCAAACAGGATAGAATGTACTCTTTCATCGATTAAAGTTTTGCTGACATTGTGTTTTCCTGAGACCACGTTGTCTTATTTATTTTTGCATATGATCTTTGTCATCATTGTGTATCCATAGTTCCAGTGTTTGGGAGGAACCGGGCCTCATCAGCCTTCAAAGCAGCATCTACTTACCTAACACGGGCAGACTGGCTTCACCTCCTAAAGAAGATGGTTCTCAGGCCTCTGCTGTTATCAAGATGGGCTGGCTGGACAAGAATCCACCCCAGGGGTATGGCTGATAACACACCTACATATTGGTAGTTTAGTAGCTCGGAGACTGCACAGGTACTTTCTGCATATGGGCAAACTACAAACCTGGAGCACTGTATTGATCCCACACTGTATGGGAAGTTATTAGGACACTTGGCCATTACACCTACAGGAAATGAAACATTTTCCTTAGTATTTTTTTCCCATTCATCCAGGGTTAGAGGTCACTCATGGTGGACAAGAAAGTTGGAAACATAGAATTCACTAGAATGTATTAGCGACCAGTCCAGGGTGTACCCCGCCTGTCGCCCGAAGTCAGCTGGGATAGGCTCCAGCATACCCCCACGACCCTAATGAGAAGAAGCAGCATAGAAAATGGATGGATAGATGGTATTGGAAATAATTCAGATTAATGACGGGCTAAGGAGTCATGCCCAACTCCTAATTAAGAAATACATTTCTTCATTTTCTATCTGCAGTATCATTTTCTGTGAATGTTCACTTGTTTCGGGTCATGAGAGAGCTAGATTTTCTGTTATGTCTACTATATTGGGAAATATCAGCGTAAAGGTTACTATAGGGGTGTTATTTTTTCTAAAAGAGGAATAGTACAGCACATTATTTTTCTTGATTAAGATGCCATATTATAGGCATTTACTTTAGAAAAGTTTGAAAAATTAATTTTATTTGTTAAATGCTGGAATAATTTTTGACTTCTCAGAGAAGTCCAGTGTGCCAGCTCAAATTAGGGTATAAAAAGGTGAATTCAGTTTGAAAGTACTCATTAAAAAAACATTTTCCTAGCATTCTTTAATCAATGAATGAATAACTAATACGTTTGGCAATCACTATTGCTACTACAGTTTAACAGCATATATCGTTCCTATTGTTGTCATTATCCTGCATTTTCAATATATCCTGTCTGTATGCTCCTACACAGGGCTCTTTATTATCAGAGGCGATGGGTAAAGCTAGATATTGACTACCTGAGATACTTCGACAATGACAAGGTACTAACCACACATGTATTAACATCCGTTCCTTTCACATACAGATACGCACTCAGACCCTTTGCTCAAACATGTCCACATCTGCAGGCTGCATGTCATGGTATGGTGCAGTTTGATCAAACATTTGTGGCTGTTGTTTGTTACAGCAAGTGTATTCGAAAGGAATCATCTCGACTGCGTCAATAACTAATGTGACAAGTGTGGGGGAGCTGAAGTTTGAGGTCATCACAAACAATCGCACATTTATCTTCAAGGCTGAAAGTGAAGGTTTGTCTGATTGTTTTTTTGTTTCTTTGTGGTTGTCCACTATAATGCACGGTTACAGTTCACGCATATGAAAAACTCAAATCTAAGTTTGTGTGAACGTATTTCTTTTTCCACTGATTGTACATCCAGCTGAGAGAAATGAGTGGGTGACACTGCTGCAGGACTGCACAAGAGGGCGCCAGAGGCGCAGTACAATGAACCCTGGTTCACCTTTGACTCCAGATTTTAAAGGCTATTTGGAGCTGAAAGGTTTACGCTCCAAACTCTTCACAGTTGTGGCCACAGATAAAGTCTTTCTTTATAAAAACATGGAGGTGAGTGTCATTTGTGTGTTTGGGAAACACACAGTTACATTTACTTAACTGCACTGAAATACTGTATTAATATTAACAGTTGATTAGCAATGTCAGATAACTAAATTAAACATACACAGAAATATATAAAGTCATTACTAATGTCGGACAGGGGCCCTCGAAAACAATAAATTGGTAATTTTTTTTGATGGGGGATCCAGAGGGATATTTTTAAGGCACGGTCCAAATCTCTGGTGGTACACCGATCACACAGTAAAACACAAGATTTAATGGAGTATATTAACACTGGCTTTTGATATAGAACCATTTTTTCTCTGCAGGATTACCGTATCGGAGTGGGAATCACATCCATTGAGATGAATGTAGGGAATGTTAAAGTTACAGATCGTCGCAGCTTTGATCTCACTACGCCTTACCGCATTTTCAGGTACTGTATGTGTGCACCCAAAGCCTTAAGTGTGCCCTCTCTTAAACTTAGAATTGTAAATGTGCAATGAGAAAGCACAATTCTTATCTTTGCAATCAATTTTTTGGAGCTAGTTTTTTGCAGTAGTTGTTCTGCTAGTATTGGATAAAGTTACTTCATGAGAATTCCCACCACTCGGTTATCCACAGGGGCCTCCACTAGACATCACTCTGCAGGGTGAAAAGCCTTTTGTGTGTGTTTATTTGTGGAGAAGTTGTGTCTGTGTGCACAAGTGCATGTGTTGGTGTGGTATGTGTGGCCTTCTGGCTGACTTCACTGCCTGCTGTGCAAAGGCTCAGCTTGACAGGATGGGGAAATCTGAAGCTCATTGTGTAGTTTCATAAGTCACTACAGTATGTCTGTCTCTGTCATGCTGACCATATGTATAGTCTTATTTCTTTTGATTGTTGAGTCTTCTTAAATGGATGTATTATTTATTATTTGTGTAGAGCAACCGTCAAGTCACCTGACGGGGGTTTTATTATACTCCCAATAGGGAAGGAGAGAGGTGCAAACTCTAGCAGAAGATGCATTGAAAATAAATAAGGCACGAATGGATTCAAAATAAGAGTTGATTCAACTAAGTATGAAAGAAAGGGATCCCAGCAGTCCAGTCTAGATTAGTCCACAGTGTAACTTTTGTTCTCCAGTAATGGGTAATTTACTTGATTACTGTTTCAAATGATGCAACGCCGTTATTGTTACCTACAGTGAATTGTGGCACTTTATTATGCAAGGATATATATATATACCTGTTGCTTCAGTCGCCATTGTTTAGTACTACTACTACTACTACTACACAGGAAGCTAAATAGCTAGTCAACAAGAGTTCTGGTTGTTCATACTCAGAAAAAAACTGCCCCTAGCGTTTTGGTAGAGATCTACCAGTCGAGCCCTCAGCCTTTCTCATGAAACATCTCTCAACAGCATACAACGTTACAAAGCTAAATCCCAATTCTTTTATATATTTGAAGGTTAAAAAAAAAAAAGTAACACAGTAATTACCTTCCTGGTAACAAATTACATTATGAAATAGGAATTACCTTACTAATTCAATTACTTTTTGGGGAAAATAACTATAAGTAATAACTTTTTTTTTTTTTTTTTTTTTTTTTTTTAGTAATTTGCCCAGAATTGCTATTAAGAAGAGAGCCTTGTGGTTGCACATCTGTTTGAATCATTTCTGTAAACAAGTATTTTCTTGATGGCGAAAAGACACCATGTTTTTAGACTGAGAAGAAGAAGAAAGAAGAAGAAGTGTTTATTTGTGTCTGTATGGAAGTGTGTTTTTGGATTCCCGTCTTGAGCTCAAATATATTTAGCAGCACAAAAGCAGAATAAGATTTAGTTCTCAGAGGATGAGAGACAATTCGCAAGCAAAGGCTACTTTGGCTTTCTAACTCGTCTTACTTGGTAGTCACCAAGGGATGCTGTCATGGCGGCATTAACACTTCGAAGTTTGTTTTTTTCAATTCGCAGTTTCATCGCGGAGTCAGAGCAACTCAAAGATCAGTGGGTGGAGGCCATGAGGGATTCCATAGGTGAGGCCTTGTCCAATAGCGAGGTCGCAGATCGCATATGGGCGGAGCCAAGCAACAGTTCCTGTGCAGACTGCGGGGCTCCCAAACCGGAATGGGCAGCTATCAACTTGTGTGTTGTGGTCTGCAAACGATGTGCAGGTTTGTGTTTTAAGGAAAACATCTTTATAGAATTATTAGAAGGGTGCGTATGGTTTTGTTTCCAAATGTGGTTTGTAGAATGCCAGGAATGTTTGGCTTTTCCATGTGTGAAGAAAATATAGGACATATCAAGAATGGCGGAAAAACTCTTATTGTCCTCATCTAGATGTTGTGGCCAAATCAAAGTATCGAAGCGTGTTCCATTGAGCAGATGTAGGGTTCCGTCAAAGTTGGTGAGTGTGTGTTTGATGTGCACATGTGTTTCAGGGGAGCACAGAGGACTGGGCCCGAGCATCTCGAAGGTTCGTAGTCTGAAAATGGACAGGAAGGTTTGGACAGAGGAGCTTATACAGGTAAATCATGTGCCCATGTTGCAGTTTCATGAGATGTGCATTGAATTATATTGTCACGTTTCTTAAATAATGCTTTTTTTTGTTGTTGCAAAAAAACATTTAGTTTCCATCCTCAGTTAAAAATATATTTTAAAAAGTATATTTGTCAATGTCGACAGTGTCACTTAAGGAAATAGGAAAGTCACAAATCAATTGGACTTTTTTCCCTCACTTTCTTGAAAATCTTAAAAATATGATTTAGGCCAGAGGTCTTCAACAGGGGTTCCAGGTGCTGCTATATTTGGTTAACAGTGTTTATGTTTCCCCCATCAGTTTTTGTTTTCCTCAAATTTAAATGCATTTACATACACATAGCATTAACATATCGTAACAAATGGGTAAATGGCGACAAAAGATAGCATGTTTCAGTCAGAAATGCACACATCCAGCGACAGAGGATCTCTGGCAGTGGCATGGCCACCCTACTCATTGTACCTTGCACATGTTAAAAAAAAACAAACAAACTGGAATATATGAACCTGTGTATTATTTGGATATAAGAAGGTACGTGTATGGCACAAGGCTCTGTTTTAATATGAAGCACATTCTTATACAATATATATTGTTGGGGGGTCGTTGGCCTAAAAAACAATGAGGACCCCTGACTTATTTTTTCCAAACGTATCTATGAAAGGCAAATAAAATAACAGTACAAACTAAGGATGCACCAATCGATCGGTGACCGATCAAAATCGTCCGAGTTCCGTGAAAAAGCATGTGATCGGCATATGCCAATAAATGCCTTTCAACGGCGATCACAAAAGCTGATCACCTCTGGCTTGTATTATTGCAGCCTGTAGCGAGCCTCTCCCGCCGACTGTAGTTAATAGAGTATTTAAATGCTGAAAATGTAAACACTCTTCCACAAGAACCAATATGTGTAGTAGTAGTAGTACTTGGATGGCAAAGTACAGTATTACACTCGTACTAATCAGTTAATTAATCAATCAGAGGTTGGTGGCGTTTCCTTGAATCTGAATTCTTTATCTTACCAAGACATTTTGGACAACTAAGATTTTTGTGTGAACAGAAAATTGGGAAACACTTTGGGGAAATTATTTTTTTGTTTCAACATGACATCCTTGGGCATTAATTTAGCTTCATTTCCATCCATCCATAATTCCATTCATTGTCTACCGCATATCTTGTTCAGGGTCACGAGTGAGCTGGAGTCTATCCCAGCTGACATTGGGAGAGAGGGAGGGTACACCCCGGGCTGGTCACCAGTCAGTCACAGGACACATACAAGCACAATCACACCATTACACTTTAGAGTCTTCACTAGAGAGGTCCGAGCTGAGATTCAAACCAATGGTCTTTGATCGTGATGGAGCTGTACTAACCACATGTGACACTGTACTGCCCATTTTTAGACGCTACAGTGAATGTGTCCTTGTACTTTTGCCCCTATACTACATACCTAATAAATAATTAAAGTATGTACAGTATTTGTAGGTGATCACACACATCTTGATGACTTTGTTGCCTTTGAAATATTTCCTCTGGCCCTATTTTTTGTGCACAGGTGTTCCTGCTGCTTGGTAACGTGCGTGTAAACAGTTTCTGGGCAGCTAACGTCCCGCCAAGTGAGGCTCTGTCACCCTCAAGCTGCAGCGACGACCGGCGGCGTTTCATCACTAACAAGTACCGCCACGGCAAATACAGGAAGTACCACCCTCTGTACGGCAACCAGAAAGAGCTCAATAATGTAAGTCCTAGTTTCCTCTTTAATTTGTTATCAAGTTTGTGAATATGAACATACACATTGTGCAGCTGACTCACTGCTTGAGCATTCCTGTAGGTAGCGAAGAGATATTGGAAGTTGCGACACTTAGCCAACAGCCATGAAAGACAAGCGTAATGCATTGGGAAGATTTTGTCGTAGACCACTAAACTGACTCATCATCTTGACTTCATTCACAGTACACCCATAGTAATTTATGTAACTGTCAACACCCTCCCCGCCACACATTTCGGTGTCGATTTCTGCAGTTTTGCGTTTCTGTTCTCGAGGCTTACGGTTCTTCCTATGTACAATGTTGCACACTCACCCTACACAGTACGGCTGTCAGACAATGACTAAGACACTAAGAATAGACAAGACACATTTTGCTCTTTTATTATCCTCTTTTAAAATACTGTGACAGATGGACAGGTTTTCACCATAGCATTTAATCTTTCTCGTGTTGAACTCGCATGTAAAAACGCTCTGCGTCACTCATCTGACACTTTGGTGTCTCACTATTCTTACATCAAAAACAAGGAAGTACAACAGATGATTATTATTATTTTTTTTTTCAATCTTTCCCTAATTATTTTTTGTGGACCCTTCCAAAATGATGTGCTTGATTAGAAAAGCTGACTGTATTGAGTCCCATGTGTTGAGCCAAAATCATGAAAAAACAGAAATGAATGATGCAGCTTCTCAGTGACCGTCCATCCATCCACTTTTTACAGCCAATCGCAGGGCACAATCATTCACACTCACATTCATTATACCAATTAACCTAACATGCATATTTTCTGGAATGTGGGAGGAAACCGGAGTACCCGGAGAAAACCTATGCATGGGGAGGACATGCAAACTTCCGAAGCGGAGATTTGAACCCAGGTCTTCCGTTCCCCTGACTTTGTGGCCAACATGCTATCGACTCGGCCACCTTGCGGCCCTCTCAGTGACCGATACTTGCAAATTGCAGGTACAATGGAGCCTCCGTTTTCCTCATTAATCCAGCCGACAAAAAATGAAACATACAAAAATGGAAGCGATTTTTTTCCCATTTGGAAATAATGTAAATCCAAGCAAGCCCTTCCAGACACCCAGAAATATGAACAAAAAACATATTTTATAGAGATTAATTGTAGTGTTACATGCAGAAAACAATGTAAAATACAGATAAATGATGAATGAAATGCATCAATGAACATTTAAAATCAATGTTACCTTTTATTGAAGACTCTTGTTGGTTAACACAGAGATGAGTGGAGGGAGAAAGGGAGGGGACGGAAGACCTTTACGGACGCTATTTTACTCTAATCCGTTACCAACTTAAAGAGATTAGAGTTAGTAAAGAGGTTAGAGTTGTATACTCGTTGTCTTGAACTTTATTGTAAACTTCAGCGGCAGGTACAATCATCAGTTTTCTTTGGCATCTTAGTGGGTTATTTTGCAGCTGTAATAATTAAAAAAAAGCACACGGAACACTCACAAATACGCAATGTGCTTGAACGCCTCATCAACACAAGGCACACGTTGCTTATCAGGAAGAAGGAATGGGACAGAAACAGAGTTGTCCATCTTTCTGTGTGCGTTCTATGAACAACTTAACCACCCACATTAGTTTGGGCACTTTTGGCTGTACGATAACTTCGACAATGTACGAAAACTGAGATATATTTTAGGCAATAAGTTCTGTTAAAAAGCGAATCGTACGAAAACCGGGACGTACGAGATCCAAGGTTCCACTATAATTATATGAGGTATGTAAGACAATGATTAGTTGGCTGTGGACACACTGTAGTGCATTGTTGTCAAAGAACTACTTGTTGACAACCAGATGGAGCAACAGGCTACCAGTACCTGTGCTGGTGGTTTATTTTACTGTCTGAAGGGGAGGCAAGACTTTTGAAAAGTCGTTGAAGATTTTGCAATGTGTTTTTTCTGTATTTCACTTAGTCCTGTGAATGTGTTCATATTGGAGACCCAGCTGGATCAGTCATTAGTGGCTTAACCCACTTACCACAAACACACATTTAAGTTTGTCTGTGACTCACATTTACCACCTGACTATGAGCACTTTTCTTTCCTATCAAGCGTTTCAGCGAGTGTGTGTGTGTGTGTGTGTGTGTGAGTCATATGTTTGGGATATGCAGGTGATACAGTTCCAACAATGCACACTCAACATTTTCATTGTGGCTGTCACTGTGAGATAGCTGTCACTTTTTCCTGTTTCAACTTTCTCAGTGTTTGTCTTCCTCACTGTCATTTGATATCTTGAATTCTGTGTTTTTGTTTCAATGCTGGACCTAATCGAATCCAGAGCCCCCTCTCAAGATAGTCTCTGTTACCATTGCTACTCTCAAGCAGTGTGTGAGAGGTCAATAGAAACATCTGCAGCTCCTTAGACAACGTAAAAGTAAAGCCCCGCTCAGGATATTTCATCTGGTTTTGCCTTTTTACTCCCACATCTCAGCTTCCTTTCTCCTTGTTTTTCCCCCTTTCCCGAATGTGACATCACTACTCACTTCTATAGCTGGAATGTGCTGTAACTCCGCCTCTGCTTCTCTCCTCCTCCCCCTGTGCCCTTCATTGTTGGGCTGTAACTGCTGAAGAAAGTTTCCCTCTTCACTCGTTCATTTGCTGTTTTGTAAGGGCCTGCTATTTGTTGACGTTTCTCTCAAACTTACGTGCTGCAAAGTGTATCCCTTTTCTGGTGTTTTACGCTTTTTCCAATTTCACTGAATCTAAAGAGACTGTAAGGACTGAAAGTGTACAGGTAAGATTGTTTACTCCTGAAAGTATGTTTCGTCTGCATGTGCGTTCATGTGGATTGGTCCTTTTAAGGGGTGTAAATGTTTATTGACTATTGGAAGCCTGGATCTGTGTCAGTGGACTTTGGATCTCTGACAGTGCTTGCATGTGTTAGTTTTGACGTGAAAGTGTTTGCACATTGCAGCCTTTGTGTATACTTTGCTTACTGAGGGCTGAGATAGGTCAACATACATATTAACGTGCATAGGCATATTTTCTGCTTTTTGTGTGTGTGTGTGTGTGTGTGTGTACTGTGAATGGTTGGCCATTCTGTCAATGGAGATCATTGTGTGTGTCTTTCTCTCATGTCATTCAGTTTCATCCCGTTTCACTCTCTGGTCTTCTCTACCAGTTCATGAACTTTCCTCCACGCAGAAATTAGCCTAAAATGATGTATGAATGCATGCGAAAAGTGTCGCAATCCAGCAAGGAGCGTATGTGTGGAACACTGGGTCAGTGTGTTTTTGCATTGGTGTTTAGTTGAGACACAGATACCTCTCATGTTACAGTGCTTCTTTGTTACATTTGTTTCAAACTTTGTAAAGATTGTTAAAGTCCTTCACTGTTCCCGGATGAGACGATGGCGGACAGAGCATATGCTTACCAGCCACAACATGAGGTACACTTGCACGATATTTTGCAATCCAACAAATTTGCTCATTATTTTTAAAACTTGTAGTTACTAGAAGGAATAAGCCATTACCTTTATGTTCACTTTTTGCCGTTACAGTCTGCTTGCATTACGGAGTGTGGCAGCTTTATTTAGCAATTGGCACTTGGCAACCACTTTTTTTTCGCACGCATCACCTACAGGACTGGAGTACAACAGTGTTTTGCGACTCATAATGAGTTGAGCATGTCCGCAGAAGATGTGCTGTGCCTAGGCCCCCCCCCGATCCGACCCATTCAGCACAAGTGGGCACATTCTCGGCAAATGCTCATGGAAGTGCATTGCTGCTGTGAGGCTTGTATAGAGCACCAAGTCAGCCCGTGGCACGAGAGAGAAACCACGGCTGCCATATGGGGAGAAAGTTAGGACAATTCCAAGGGCCCCTGACTGACGGAGCATCAAAAGATAGGTAAAAATTAAAATATGATTTTACCATCTGTGTTGACAGTATATGATGACATTTTATAGCAAACGTACTCCCTGCCCTTTCCTGCTCTGTCACCAATTAGAGAATAAAACTGCAGAATTCACCCGCCTAGCGTCCCAATTTGGCCAGGGGCGGCCCTGCTGTGCCTTGAAGGATATCTGCCATTGTAGTTATCTTTTCAATTACAGATCTAATTTTGTGAATGGGCAGCCATATTGTGATCTACGACTGTGGAGTGCTTTGCTGGTATAACAGCAATAAGTTAGTGTCCTTTTTATCTTTTTCCAGTTTTTTCTTATGCACCATTGTATCTTTCACACTTGTGTGGAACTGCTTTTTTTTTCTTTTTACCTCCTTCTCATTCTTTCTCTTTCCGTAAACCCACGTTACGTAATAATTGAACTAATGCAAAAAAAATAGGCTACTTCATCGGTATTTAATATATCGTGGGTGTGTCCAATATGTGATAAAGTGCATGAAGTGTGTGCCGAAGCACGCATTCACAGAGTGTCTGTTGTCATCATTTGTTTTTTTTTCAGCTACAGTTTGTACAAGTAGTGTCTGATTAATGAATTTGACTCTGAGGCTTTAATCATTTTTTCACAATAGTTTTTCTTTCCACTCTTTCGTTTCCTCCCCTCACTTCTGTCCAAGTAGCCAGATGGAGCTCTGCGAATGTCGACACACCCAGATAAAATCGCTCCGTTTCTCTCATTCGCTCTCTGGGGATGTTGGCCAAGATTCTCCAATTACCTCCATCGTTCCTGCTTATGTGTGTTATTCCATTGCTTTTCTTTCACAGGCTGCAGATGTTGGAGGAACGTTTGCGCTCAAACAGCCAAACAACCTATTTCCTCATTGTGCTTTGCTCTAATTGGCTCACTGCTCTCGCAAGCTATTGATATGTAACACTGACCTACATGCGGTGTACAGGATAACCCTTCACATTGATGTCCAGAGGCTGATTTAGTTTTGTTTCATCCGAATGCATAAAAACAGTGCGACATCATTGTGTTCTCAGATTAGAACGCCATTCAAAGTTCTGTGTCATTAAACTTGGGCTTGATAAGGACAGTCTCGTTGATAAAATAGAAGACAGTAGAGTGTTGGCAAAATTCTCTATTTCACAAATATTGCTGCTTCAATTTTGTGTTTTGCTTTGATTATGATGGTAATTACTATAGTAAGTATTTTTGACATTCGGAAGTTCCTAAGTAGATCAGCATTGTAAAATGAGATTTTCTTTTTCAATAAAAATAAAAAAGTAGTAGCAGAACAAGAAAAAATGTCAAACCATTGGGCCGCAACTGTAGATGCTTTGCTTGTTTTACATCATACCATTGACATGGTATAGTATATTTTGTGGCAAGTTGTGTGTGTGAATATTTGATTGGGTCATTCTTTTGGGAAACGTTACTAAATGACACAGTCAGATCCAAATATGTATTGATCGCACACTTTTTTTGGGACATGCAGGTTGCTCTTTATGAGGGCAACAAGAAAAGGAAAGAACAATTCACCTTTTGTTAAAAAAAAATATATATTTTTTTCCTTTTTTTTTTTTTTTTTTTTACAAACTGAAAAACATTTGTGGTCTTACCTTTTTATTTGTATATGAAATGCAATCCTTCCTATCCATCTCCAGGAAAAGCTCTGTTACTTTGTTGTAAAAGTCTCATCCCCTTCCGTTGAGCTTGCATCCACAATCATCCATCTTGACAGTCAAGTTCACTAGTTCGTTCGTTCGTTCATTTATTAATTCATTTATTCATCAGAGCATATGAAAATCTGTCATGCATTTGACTTGTTACTAAATCTAGCTGATGCTGCTAGATTTCAATATTCCATTATTACAAAGCTGAAATACTGCATGTCACTGCTGCACACATACTACAATATATTAGTGTATACTTGTAACCTTTGGTATGCTCATGTTTTTTTTTTTTTTTTTTTTTTTAACTTGCATTACCAGTCATTTTGGCCTAGATGAGAGCCATGTTGTTTGGTTTCTTGTCACTGTTGTCATATCATCATTAGATATGTGATGTGCTGCATGCAGCAACACCATATTTAGCATACAGTATGCTTACTAAATGCTGTATAAAGCTGATGTGTCATCTCTGCAACCTTTGCAATTGCTGAGGAGCTGTTAAGTTGACAGGACACCAGCTTCTGCATTTCAGAGACTTCCTCATCAAACCAATTTGTATTTATTTTGCAATTGAGCAAGTTTTCAATATTCCCACAAGACCATCTTCAAGCTAGAGTGAAATAAGGCCCTGTTTGGATCATAAATAAATGACTACAGACCGACGGTCACGATAATTGTTCATTCGTAGCTCAAAAAATCCTGATATGCCATTGACTGACAGTCTCTTTGATTTGTCACGGTCGATCATACTGTATTTGATCAATTTGAATAAAACTCGTTTATCATTGCAAAACTTGAGGCAGTGAGTGAATCTATGTGTGTGGTCAGTCGTGCTTCAAGGAGGGTTTCTTTTTAGATGTCTAAAAGAGTGCTGTGGAATTTCTCAATCAGATTCAAAGGCACGTATTTGTTTTGGCCCATTTTGTATATTTGTGTGTGTGTGTGTGTGTGTGTGTCACTGGGTTCCGCAGCTGAAAAAACACTGCATCCTACTCTTCTTAGTCATAATAGCCTTAATATTCTGCCCCCTGTCTTCCGTGTTCTAGAACTCTTATCTTTCATTTTCACTGTTTTAAGTTGCAGTTAAAGAATCATTTTGTCCATTGGGGTTGGTTTCATTGCTGTTTGTCATCAACCGGTAAGAACAAATAATGTCCAGTGACAGCCATAATCCACTAACTGCAGCTTTGGTTTGGTTTCAGAGTGTTGAGGTTTTCCTGTCTCGTGTTGGTGTGTGTGTGTTTTCCAATCGCATATGAGTGTGTTTTCTAGTTTGACTTTTTCACCCTTCCATTGTGGTTTTAAGTTGTGCCTTTGCTTTCAGATTCATGCTGTTTATTAAAACGTGGAGTCTCCAATAGCTGTACAGTAATCCCTCCAATATTTTAGTTGTTATGGCATAGAAAACGTTTTTACGACTTTCTAAATAAGTTTTTAAAATATGGTTTTATTATTTTACTTATTTTCTTTTTGTTTAAAATACCATTTTCACATATTTTATATGATTTTGTCCTTTGTATTTGTTTTTTTCTGTTGTTGTATATTAGCTTGTCTATATTGTAAATCACCCAGCTACCTCAATATAGTTCAGGGTTTAAAATAAATAAATACATGAATTACATTAATTGTTAAAAATAATCAAATTATTTTAAAATAATAGTATATTTAATTTATTCATTTATTTAATGAAGAAATTAATTAAATGTCTTCTAATTGCCGCTATTTGATTCTCAACACAGTTTATGGCATACACAGTTTGTGTCAGGCTTACATCGCAGACCCTCCTGTTTGTGTGAATATTAACTTTCCGATGCTTGTTGTTTGTCTCCTTCTCCACAGGCGTTGTGCATAAATGTACAGTGCAGTGATGTGCTGGAGACATTAAGCCTGATTTTCTGTGGCGCAGATGTGAATTGCTCGACTGGCATGGTCAGTTGCCCCTCTCCCCTCTCCCTGGCCAACGCACACTCACAACCCTTGCAAGCTGAATTACTGAGGCACAATCAGAACACAGGTAAAGGATGACTGCAGGTTTGTGGAAGTGCATTTACTATTTGATTTGCTGACAGACATTTACTTATATTGCATCTGCAGTGTATTTGTCAACATACGATGACAACTCTACCCATAAAATACATACCTTGGGAAAAGACTGTATACATATGATACACCTGACTATTAGGGGGAAAAATAGATGTTTATATTTTGTTTTCCCAAGCGTAATTGTTCCTAAATGGTTTATCTGTGTTACTGTATGTTCAAAACAATGGGCATCTAATGTGTAGCACTAACCATAATGACTTTCAGTGTTTTTTTGTTTTTTTTTGCCTCAATCTGAATTTCTCTTTATTTAGTGGTATTTCAATTTTTTTCTGTATTTTTCCTGCTTACACAGAGCTTCCTTGCTCTGAGGTGGACGGAGGAATGGAGGAAGTTCACTTTTCAGCTCCAACTTGTGTGTATCACAATGGCTTCCTATTCAAGACTGGCTCTATGGCTCGGGCTATCATAGAGCGCAAGGCCAGAGAGGGTATGCGAGCATGCTGGATAAGCATCCAACCATATTTCAGTCACTCTGCAAATGCCTCATCGGGTCTATCTAGAAACGCACTGTTTACTCACACTTTACAACAGAGATGTGCCATTTAGACTGAGATTTTAATTTACAATTAGAACTGCACTGCATCATACTGAGGAGTTTCTTTTTATTGTTTTGATTTGCCAATGAAGTGTCCAGTGACTCATTGTGAAACTTTGCATTTGTTCTTGTATATAGAGTTCAGTCGTCGTTGGTGCATCCTCAACGACGGGACCTTCAGCTACTATGAGAGTGACAAGAACGCCAATCCTAATGGAGCTCTCAAAGCCTCAGAAATAGTTTGCCTGGCTGTGGATGTCCCTGAAAAACATGGGTATATATATAATATATGTGTATATATACACAACCAAACGCATGTCCACAAATTAATGGCATATATCTGATGGTGTGTGATACACAAAATGCCACATAGCTTACCAGTCGTGTTTTGCATCCATCTCACAGGTATGACCACACTTTTGAGATCTACTCAGAATCAGAGCGCCTCTATCTGTTTGGCACAGATGACCCCAACAGCCACAAAGAATGGGTCAAGTCCATTGCCAAGGTAACCAGCTTAATGGCCCAGAAATGCACATACTTGAACGAATGAACCATGTCCAGGAAGGAAATTCTATACTACTGTATATCATTTGTTGTCATTTGTTGATGTGTTATTCAATGTTCTGAATTATCAATCATTAGGAGACAGATGACTTTGTAACGCCCTGATACAATGCAAAATTGCAAATATGCCCCAGGCTGTAAGCATTATATCCATTCATCCGTTTTCTATGCCGCTAATCCTAATTAGGGTCGCGGGGGTATGCTGGAGGCTTGGGGCGAGAGGCGGGGTACGCCCTGTACTGGTCGCCAGCCAATCACAGGGCACAGGGCACATAGACAAACAATCTTTCACACTCACATTCATACCTATGGATAATTTAGAGTCACCAATTAGCCTAATATGCATGTTTTTGGAATGTGGAGAGAGGAAACCGGAGTACCCGGAGAAAAACCATGCACACACGGGGAGAACATGCAAACTCCACACAGAAATGCCCAAGGGAGAATTGAACCCAGGTCTTCCCGATCTCCAGACTGTGACTGAACTGTGTGGCGAACATGCTAACCACTAGACCACCGTGCGGCCCCAAATGAAATAATTGGAACACCAATGCTGCCTTTCCTTGAGCTCACCAGTATGACATTTCTGATATAATAAGATACTCGTCCTTAGAAAGGAGGAAAAACTATTTTTGAAAATTATTTTTTACATGCTTAATTTTCTAATACAATAGCATTAGTATGATCGCTTGTCTCGCTGTTGAATTATTGGGCAGAGCTAAAACGGACAAATTCCCTGTACTCAGCTGATGAAAGAAAAAATTTGCTTTATTTTAAAATTCATAATAATAACGAAGATGCTGTAGTGTCTGCCTAATGCCGTGTAAGCCATCTATACTGAATCAGAAGAAGACGAAACACTTAAAACGATGACTGGAGAGTGGGTCCATGGCTCCAGCATGTCTCGCCATTAAGACAGTATGATCAAGCTCACTGTACTGCAGTGACCTCTAGACTATATTTCTGGTACACCACACACACACACACACACACACACACACACACACACACACACACACACACACACACACACAAAAGGGAAGAGCTGTAGCCTTCTTTGTTCACAAAATTTACTTAGCATTGGCTTTTGCTGTGTGCTTCAGTAAACATATTAGGACCTCAGGGAGACTTGCGTATAACTTTTCACAAAGCTATATTGAATTTCTTTGATTTGTAGAGCTTCATCCCGGCCAAAGCAGAGCCTTTACTGAGGTTAGGCTTTGAGCGAATCGGGCGGCTGAAGTGTAAAGACGGATTGAACTTACAAACGTCCAAGGTGGGCTGGTTTGCTCTGGTGGGCTCCACTCTTCATGCCTACCTGGAGAACAGCCAGGGAGAGGAGATACACCTCCGCAAACTCAATGAACTCTGTAAGTGACACATATTCATCCACAAGTGAGAAAACAACACCACATAGTGTTTGAGCTCATGAAATAATATGGCTTTATGTTTCGTTTTTCTTAGCTATCCAACAAGATAATGAGGTGCTGGTTTTGGTGGAGAGAGGAAGGTGAGAGGATAACTGCAGTTTGTTTTCTCAACAGTTCACACAACAATTTTAGAGTGTCTAATAATGTGAATGTCGGGAGTAAAGCCATGTCGGCTGTTTTTGCCTCCCCCTTTTCCTCCTCCTCTTCACTTGTTTTTGTCCTGTTTGGGCAGCAGTGGCTCAGGAGGTAGAGCAGGTCGTCCAGAAACTGGAAGGTTGGTGGTTCGAGCGTTCTCCCTCCATCCAGTCAGTCTTGTTGTGTCCGTGGGCAAGACGCTTCACCCACCTTCCCTCCAGTGCTGCCCACACTGGTGTTTGAATGTTTGGTGGTGGTGGAGAGGCCGTGGGAGCGAATTGGCAGCCATGTTTCTGTCAGTCTACCGCAGGGCCTCTATGGCTACAGATGTGGATTACCACCACCAGTGTGTGACTGAGGAGTGAATGAATAATGGCTTCACTTCACTGTGCGCTTTTGAAGGTACCCTATATATAAAATCTAATCTTTGGTTTTGTCTGTGTTTCTTTCTACTTAGAACACTTTACATAGAGGGAGAGAGGAAGTTGGACTTTGCTGGCTGGTGTGCTGCCATACAGACAGCAGCAGGGAGTGGAGGAGACACTCTGAGTCAGCAGCAGCTGACCGACACAGACATACCGGTCATAGTCCACAGCTGCATCGACTACATCACACAATGCGGTGAGGGGACCATCCATGCAGTCACACACAGCAATACAGATGCATACAGGCAGTGAAAAAGACACCTCTTCTTCATCAACGTGATCCTTTTGTTGAAGCTTAATTTGAAAATCTCACTTAATGCTGCAGATTGTAATGCTCAATTTTAAGTGACAGACAGGTATTAGTTAAAGATGCTTAATATTGGTTTTCTTACCAATATCAGATATGCCGATACTGTCCAGCACTTCATTACCGATACCAATATTGGCAGTAGCTCTTCCCGCAAACTAAAGTCATGTGATTAACACGTTATGCTTCTTTTACAGTGATGCCACTGTATGCATTTCATAAATAAACAAAGTACAAAGTAAGGCAAATACTGCAATGTACAATATAAGTTATAGAAAAAGTGCCATATTTATTTTTAACATTTTCTCTCAACAAAATAAGAATCATGACCAATAGTCAACTAAAATAACATGTTCTCCCACTAGCAACAAGTTAGACCAGTTAGACATAGTAAATTAACATATAAGAATCCAATGAAATAATGCTGGCAACAACACAATTTGGAAAGCTGCACATTTTTATGTGGCACAAACATCCGTATAAGAACAAACTAAAGTGCAAAGTGTAAAAGTGTAAACCGCTGGACTAATATAATCAGTGAAAGTATAAACTGGGCTTATTCAGCACTGCTCCTTGCAGCTAGCTGCTTGTGACTCAGAGTGATTCTTCCTGAGGTGTGATATTAGATTAAAAGTTGTAAAGGAAGACGCCTTACTTCCCCTCGCAGCACTTTACAGTGTATGTTGAGTGCATGTTTACATTCCAAAGGCATTCCAGGCCGCGGACATACTGAACTAGCAATCTTGTGCGATAACATTATCAGCAGAAAAACTGAAAACTGATACCGATATGAACCAATACCTCATTTCTATGCCAATAATATTGGTCGGCTGACATTAGTGAACATCCCTAATATTAGTTTAACTGTTTTTATTATTAGCTACGCTGTATCTTTTCAAGGTTACATAAAGGGTGCACAATATAACTGTACCTATAAATGTAATGAAATAAAAAAATAAAGCACAAAAATAAACATTCATTAGATCATGCTGGTGTTTATGATTACATGTTGGCTTTTATTTTAGGCCTAACATCTGAGGGGATTTATCGCAAAAGCGGTGTGAACTCGCGCGTTGCAGCGCTGTGCGAGAGGTTTCGTCAAGATGCTCGCAGCCTCCGCCTGAGGGAAGGAGAGCACCAGGTGGACGACGTCTCCAACACACTTAAGCGCTTCTTTAGGGAGTTAGGAGAAGGGCTCTTCACGTCTGAAGATGGCGGCACCTGGCTCACTACGGCTGGTAAGGCTCAAATAAGAGCTTTGCAGAGCGGTTGTCATGCCTGATCAGTCACATAAAAAACATTTTGTCTCTGATGCTGTACTTTTTCATGTTTGCTGCATACATTGATCATTTCTCCCTAATGTCTCTGCCTCATCACCCAGCTATACAGGATGAAAGTATGAAAATCTCTCAGTATCAAGTGCTGTTGAACAAGCTGCCTCGTGTTAACAGGGCTACACTACGGGCCCTTATCAACCACCTCTACTGGTAAGTAACACATAAGCATGCGTCCATCTGTGAGCGCCACAAAAAACTCATGCACACATTCCTGCTTGTGTTCCAGTGTGCAGCGGTTTGCTGAGCTGAACCAGATGAATCTCCATAACTTGGCCATAGTGTTTGGTCCAACGTTGTTCCAGAATGATGGGAAGGACTACACGGCAGGCCGTGCCATCGAGGACCTCATACAATACTACACACTCATCTTTCAGGTAAGAGACACTAAGAGTGTAGTGAAGCATTAAATCCCTGATGAAAGATGAAATAATCTATAATAATTTCTTTTGTTTATCAGATGAAAATGCAATGATAAGGATGGTGCTTGAGCGTTATCAACAAAGTTCTTTTCTAGTTTTGCTAAAAAGTTTTGAAATGCATGTGGGAATTTCAGCACATTTCTCTTTGTGAATGGGAATCAATAAACAAAAATGATGGGTTTATTTTAATTTCATTTTGAAACACAAAACATAAAATGGAAATACAAGCGGGAGGGGGGGGGACAGACCAAAAACAGATGTGTCTTTAATATTTGGACACCGGAGGTTTTCATTTTCAAAGCAAGAGAGTGAATGATAACGCCCATGCTTGTGTACCTGTGGCTCTGGAGGCTAAAATGTCTTTGGAGCCCGACTCAGAAATGATTTTGGACATGGCAAAACTAGGCCTGACATCTGCAGATCTTCTCCCGCAGAGACACTCTTCTGTTGTTTCTGAAAACATCACACTGATCCATGATTACTGTGGCTGTTTCTGACGCAAGGTACAGCACCACCTACAGGCCAGTTGGCGGTCTTGCCTTTTATAAATAGTACGTTCGAGAGTCTGAGTCTGAGAAAACACCAGTTTGTAAAAATTTCTGCTGGCTGGTAATTAAAATTTGTTGTCAGATTGTCAGAACCCCAAACCTTGTTTTTGTGTTCACAAACAGATAAAGATGTATGTACGTTTAGAAAAAAAGTCCCAGCTTGTGAAACAAAGAGCAAATCAATATGTGTATACCTACTTGTATGCAGGTGGATGAGCAGCAGCTAAAAAAGCAGCTGGAAGAGATCACTGCCATCATCCAAGTGCGCGAGAAGCTGAACACAAAATTCCCTGTGAGTCACAAACTTTTAATATACTGTATGTTGCATGTATTTTGTGTCACCGCACGGCACGGACTGGATGTGAGCGTGCACATGTGTTGGAGTTTACGGCATCATTGTGAAGTATTAAAGTCATATGCATATCACATACAGTAAAGAGCAAAAGCATTCGGCAGCTACCAATTTTATTGTTTCATTTTGACACAGCCAAACAATAAATAGGACAGTCAGACGGATTAAACAGTATACAAAACCAATTTTCCACCAGTCCAGCCAAGGAAGAATCTGTTAAATAGGTGAGGATGTGGATAAAGGTGCTGATACAGGAATGTACAGGTATTAAAGTTTGTGTCACTATGGCTTCTAGTTAACAATTTAGCCTTGGTATTGCTAAAACAACATATCTAATGGTGGCCTCAGACTTTAGCACAGTGCTGTAGTTATTCAAAGTATTTGTTTTTTTTACATCAGTTTGATGCTTGGGTGCATAACATATGTGCATCCACAGCATATGTTATGCTGCAGTTAGACATGAGTGAATGCATTTTCACTAACACCTTCTAATATTTCGTGTGTATCTACTGACAACCTTAGAGTACTGAACCAGGTGGGCATTTCATCTGTACAGTTTACTTAGAGGAAAAGAAGGACACTGCAGAACAACATGTTAAGGTACCCTGGTTCACAGGACACACTCTTGTTTTGCATGCTGTATGAAAATATCGCAGACACTTCTGACATCATGAAATTTGGGTTCTATATCCTCAGATCCCTGCTTCCATGACATCAGCAGAGTTGACATGTGAGATATTAGACAGGCGTAACATCCCTGTTAAAGACAAAGAGTACTGGAACTGCTGGGAGGTCATTGACAAGGAAGAAATGGGTGAGATTGATGTCCTGAGATGAGATAAGATAAGATTTATTGCCATGTGTACAATGACATTTTTTCTTTGCTTAATGAATGCCAAACAGTGCCCCACAAATAACATTAAACATAAATATAAAAGGCAAAAAAAAAGCTAAGTATACATTAAAAAAGGAGTACTATAAACTAAACAACAACTACAGAATAAACTGTGCAATAAAATTAAAAATGCATAAAGTAGAAAAAAAAACAAAGAAAAAGTTCTGTGTGCAAAGTTCTATATGTGCAGTGGTAACATTATGTGCAAATTGAGGAATTAATGGTAGGGCAAACGATTACAGCGATAAAAAGCTTAATCCAAAGGAACATGGGTTCACATCAATCAATGTAAGTGACACACAAACATAAGAGGCAAGAATATTCACTTACCAAGCTGTGTTACGGTTTGTTTGTGAGCCTTCCCGGTGTGCCATCTGGCTCACCATCTCAAAGCCCGTAGGTGGCTTTTGAAATGCCAGGAACGCTCATATAATTGGAAAGATTTCCTGTTGCTGATGTGAAAAGAAAACAAGGGACACCTGAGAAAGGGAATTGGGAAAGTGATGAGCTGGAGAGAATTCAGTTGAGTTGTTTCCCACACACTACACTAAGCACCTATTTTGAGTCCAATGTGTAGGTGTGGAAATGGCTGAAGAAGATGAAGTCGAATTATTGTGCCTCCCTTTCTCTTTTGTAGACACTAAAAATGTTGTAGATTGCAGTTGTCATGTTAATTGTTCCCCCACTGTCTGCTAGAGAGTGACATACTGTATATTGTTCAATTTTTTCTTCTCAGAGCGTCCCCTGCACTATCAGGAGCGAGTCTTACCCATCCTTCACTCTTTTGGCACAGACTCACATCTGCTTGTCAAGAAACACATCGCTATGGAGGCAATGATCATCTACCTAGGTGGGCAAATCATTTGATCACAATATGTTTCTTTTTGTTGAACGTCCCTATGACCTATGATCTGCTATTAAAACCTCATTTCTTTATGCTGTCCAGCCAGTAAGGTTGACCCATCCAAACATGGCATCATGAAATTCAGAGAGGAGCGAAGCATCCTGGGGTTGGGACTTTCCTCGGGCAGTTTCCACGACCGGTATTTCATCCTAAACTCTAGCTCTCTGCGGATGTACAAGGAAGTCAGAGTAAGATTGGCACAAGCACACATGCGAACACTTCCTCCCACACACTATTTCACACCAGCTCCTTCACCTCTTCTCCTCTGTCTCCCAGAGCAACCGCCCGGAACGTGACTGGCCGGTAAGGAACCTGAGGATCTACTTGGGCATCAAGAAGAAACTGCGTCCTCCCACATGGTGAGAGCATACAATGTAATCACATGACACAATTTCAAGATGCACTATATAAATATATAAAATAATTGGTACACACCTCTTATTAACACATTCAAACCCAGACATTTTTCAAAATTCAACCTCTTCAGTGTGCTTGTGCCATTTTAGACGATTTTGACTGATTTTTCAAGGCACGCAGAATATGGTGTTCTATGGCATACATAAACATGGAACCTACCAAAAGAAGGATTAGACTCTCATCTTTCATCAGAAAAAAAGTTTGTTTCTACCTTTTTCTGTTCTTTAGTAATCAGCAGTACAACATAGGTAAGTTTCAGGAAAATATCAGTTCCCAACAAGAAAGGGAGGCAAACAGCTTTTTGTGAAAAGATGCATTTGAAGGATAACTTTCACTTTGACACACTTGCTTTGCTTTTGTGACAGCTCAAATATCTAAACAACTATACCACAACATAAACAATACAAAAAAGGGTTGTTTTACATCAAAATAACAATTTATTTACAAATATAACAGAATTTTAACACCAATTTTCACATTTGGAACTAAACTGTGTGCACGCGTGAGCATGTGCACGTGAGCACGTGTGTGCATGCGTTAAAATGTCCCTACAATGCGTAACCTTCTGCACGCTACACTCCTCCACGCTCTCTCACTTCCTCCTTGCTGTCGAGTGTGTATTTTCATGCAAAAGAGTTATCAAATGCACTTCTGCCACCTTGTGGCCTTTTTTATGGCTTAAAAACTGCTAACTGCTAACTGCTAACAGTGACATATTTTAATGTGCCCTTGCGTCATCATGTCTTTTTGCCTCTCGCGCAAAAAAAAGACATATAGATAAGTCTTAGGGATCGGACGTTTGGGTTTATGAGAACTTATAAATATGTCTTTGGTATTGAATGAGTTAATAAATTAGGAATTGAACGAGACCCCTTGGTTCCCCTATATCTTAATTTTTCATCTTACTGAGACATTTCTGGTTCCTGTGCATAAAAAGTAAGTCTATAAAGGCATGAACCTGCACCTTTGGGATAGAAATCTTGTAGAAAGTCTTACCAGAGGAGTGAAGCTGTGTAGCTGCAGAGGGGAGAGCTCAATATTTCACATTTTGACTTCCCGTAGATGGAGTGTCCAAATGTCATTTGATGTCTATTATAATGATAATACAAAATCAACAATCAAATAAATAATCATGATGACTTTACTACTTTTAGCCATAAATATACTATTAAAGACCACTAGAGGATGAACTACAACCTTCCTCATCCAACCAGAGAAAGTAATCAGGCTTCTAAGCAAAAATATGCTGATATATGCAGTACACACAGCTTCTGAATCCGTCAATAAACCAACTGACTTGTAATGGTTTTCACTGACTTTAAAATAATTTCTAAACCGCATTAAATATGTTGTTAACTTTGGCCAGCTCTCTGTCACAAATGAAACTCAACTTGCTATTTATCATATTTATTATGCAAGAATGATTGGCTTCATTTAAGCTAAATGTTGTGACGGGACTAATAGGCTGTGAGAAAGCCCTGTAGGGGGCAGGATGTGGCCAAAAATGCCACGCAAATAACCAACCTCTGTTCCTGATTGTAGCTGGGGCCTGACTGTTGTCTATGAGAGTAAGAAACAAGAGAAGCCAGAAAGACAGCAGTGGTGAGTAGCAATTCTGCCTATTTATTTATCTTGATATGCTTATATACTGTATATATTCAAATAAAAACCTATTAGCCACATCTGTATTGGCTAAATTGCAGCCAGGATGGTTGACATTGTACAGTATGTTGTAGGACATGCATGGGTACGTTGCATGTTCATCCATGTGTGTGCCAGATTACAGCTTGTCAACAGCAGTAGACATCAACTCGAGTAATGGCAGTGTTGCTCCCGTCCCACAGTTTGCTCACGTTAGGGAGAAATGGAGCAGTAGGGAGCAGGGTGTTGCCCTTGAGCCAGGCACTTAACTCCACCAACAGGTATCCAAGCATTGGAAAGCTGCCTGCTGCTCCAGTGTTCACTGTGTGACTGTGATGGGTTACATGTTGAGTTCCTCATAATAAAAGAGTTGTCATCTTAATTGTAAGGGCAAAAATAAAAATATATTACTCAGCCATATGGAATTTATTAACAGTTCAATGTATTCTCTTCTTCTGTGGCTCCAAAATGCACTTGAAGCCAGGTTGATGAATCTAATTGCTGCTAAGACATTCAGTTGAATTTGTGGGTGTACTGTATGTGTGAGTGTGCATTAATGTAAATATTTGTAATAGACAGGCGTACTCATATTTTCCTCCACATAGTTTATCAACCAACCAATAGATATCAATAGATATCAATCAACCAACCAATAGATACATCCTAATAAAATTCATATTAAATACAGTATAAGAACTGATTTTGGGGACATGCTAAATGTGTGTCATTATGATTGAATTTATAATAGTAATAATGACAATGATTTGAATACTGCAAACCAAGAATAAATAATAAATATGTATCTGTTAAGGATACAGCAGATAGACTGTCCTGTTTGTTGGCGTGCAAGCTTTAATGAGCTCTGTTAGGTTTCATGATGCAAAGCTGGGGGAAAGCAGGTATGTGTATGCGAGTGACGTGTATGGGGGTGGGCAAATATATTCACTCACACTTTATTAGGTACACCTGCACAATCTAATGAGATCCAATACAAGAGCTGTATCTCAGAACCAGGGTGCGTATGAGGCCAAATCTTTTCTCTCTTACTTGACCTCTTCTTGTTCACCAATTGTTCAAATATTTTTTTTGATCTATCTGTGTTTTTGTTAGGTCTCAATGGAGAGCAACTGAATAAATGTTTATTCAAAATATGTGCTGAAAGCCAAAATCATGTATAATTAAAAGGTATTTATTCAGCACCACAGCATTGCTGATGACTCAGAGGGCTGTATGATGGCAACCTGAGTTGCATGCAGTATGCTTGTACATACACAGATACACTCCATAAACTCACAAACACACACACAAAACTCAAATGCTTAAGTTTTTTTGTGTGCATGTTAGATTAATTCAGTGGATTAATTCAGCTTGTGACTGCTTTGTGGCGGATCTCTCGGCAGGAGACAACAGAACTGCAGAACAATATCTGCTTTCACTTTTTAATCTCCAAATACCAGAAAAGTCTCCAACAATGCCAGGAAAATTCACCAGATTTGTTGCTAGTCGCTTTTGAGAAAATAAGTCGCCAAGAGGGTTTGGATTTAGCGAGAAAGTCACAAAGTTGGCAATGTAAATTTGCATCGATCTTGCGCATTTGTTTAAATGCATTTTGTGTGTGTTGAATGTCACAGACAAATTATTTGTATCTTAATTGAGGTGCTTTATTTTTGTATATTCAGTTTTAAAGTGCTTCAAGGTAAAGCCTCTGAAATGGAACTCAACTGGAATCTTTTTTGAGAACCTGTATTTATTGAAAACCTGTTTGCTGAGCTTGCGAAGTAGAGACCAAACGTTAGCAGAACACTGATACTGAAAGCCCTCCCTCCCCACTGCCCCTTGCGCCTCCACTATTTGAGAAGCACTGGGTTAAAAGTCCATAGGTGTGAATAAGAGTGTGAACGGTTGTTTCTGACTGCCGAGCAGTCCAGGGTGTACCTTGCTTGCCTCTTGCCCAAAGTCAGCTGGGATAAGCTCCAGCTCACCCGTGGTCCTAAACAAGATAAGTGGTAGAGAAGGAAGGAATGAATGAATGAACATGGTAACCTATCATGTTTTCTTTTTTTTTTTTTTTCAGGTATCTCTGTTGTGACACTCAGCCAGAAATGAGGGAGTGGTATGCTACCTTTCTGAGTATTCAGGTTCGATTTACACACACACATATACACACACACACACAGTGACACGACTGTACATGATGCATACAAGTCTTCGCAGAAGAGTGGAAGCTGTATTGACTCCACTTTTACTTCCTATTGGTGTCCCGATATCTGTTGGTACCCTTATGTCCGGATGCCAACAGTGTCACATTGTGCTTTTTGAGCATCAGATTAGGGCTGCAACAATTAACCGATTAATCAATGATTATTCTATTATCAAATTAATCAACAATTATTTTGGTATTTGATGAATCGTGTTTTGATTTTAAAATGTACATATCCTGATTTCAGCCTCTCAAATGTGAATATTTTTTAATATCCTTACTCATCCATGAAAGCAGACCTATTATCTTTGTATTTCAGGAAACAAGATATTCACACACACGCCATCTTTGGACTTTGGAAAACAGTGATTGACATTTTTGCCTTTTTTCTGATATGTTGCAGACCAAATCGCTAACTGTGTTCGGTTCATATTGATTTGGTCCGTTTAGGTCCTAACCGATTACTCGATTAAACGAAACAACAAACTTCAGGTTAATCGACTAAGAAAATGAATTCTTAGTTGCAGCCCTACATCGGATTGTATTCTTGATCCTGTGAGCAGAGCACATACCAGCAATAGTTGTGATGTATGTAAGGTTGCTAAATTCTAAACAATAATATATTCAATACTGTTCATGTTTGTGACTCAGCTGCTGCAACACAACACCCTCTACAGCAAACAGTGCAATTGGCCACATCAGGCATGGGAATATTGTGTCACTAAAGTAGAAATCCCCTGAAAATCTAAACATAGTACAGGCGTGTGCTGTTTACATCAGCATGGCACAATGTGTGCTTATTATATAAAACTACGTACGCAGGAGTGTTCTCCTTTGATTTCGGAAAAATATGTTATACTTAGAACTTGCAACCTTTGAAAATGGTGAACAAAAACAAAAGGATGTGATACAGTAAAAATAGCATAATTGTGAGATTGTCAAGACTTTCATTCAGGAACCAAATTCTGGCAACATTTTCAAGAAGTGAAAATAAAAAGTTCACTGTCCTTGTGCTTGTTGTAGCCCTTAGAGCCAACATGACCAAGCATGGAGGACAATGGCCACATAAAAGCTGCAGGTCATAGATGGTGTCAAAATCATTGTCTTTGTCGTCACTCTGCTCCTCTCTAAAGAACGATGGTGACGTGTGGCCTCAGGATGGACTCCAGCCGAGCCGGGTGAGCCGCGTGTTGCCGGACACGCGTCACGGTAATGTGTCACTGATACCGCTGCGTGGCAGTGAGAATGAGATGCGGAACAGCGTAGCAGCTTTCAGCCAAGATCCGCTTGCTGTGAGTCACCCTACCAATCACTGTGTCCAATCTCAGCAGAAGCAGACGGCTCCAAGCTGTTTGAGCTATTCAGAGATGGTGGTGCACAACTGGTGGTACAAACCCCCTCAACCTTGGTCCTCAGTAGACTCCAAAATAATTGAAATGCATTCATTCACACGTTTTTAGGTACACATGATCTAATGAGTTCCAAGTATTCAAAATTCTGCCTTTACAGAAAAGTAAAAGCAAAAGTCTTAGGTCACCATTAGATGTGTTGCTTTAATGATTATTAAGGATGCGCCAATCACGTTATTATGCTCTCAATTCCAATACTGATCATCCATGAATGAAATCGGCCGACACCGATATCACATGGATTAATCATATTAATTAATTATAAATTTGTCTGTGCTACTGGCCAGGCGTGCTGTATAAAGGGGAAATGTCAAGACAATTCCTAGGTCCCTTGACTACCATGGGGCCCAAAAACTAGGTAATTACTAATAAAAATGAATAATTAATTACATCTCAAATTGAGGGGGGGAGGGTGCAGAAAATATTTCTGTCTCCCAGTGGGGGCATGACAGAAAAATAATTGAGAACCACTGCGTTAGGGCAAGACACTGGACTGCACGCAGGGATTGTTACAGGCTGCGGTCTGCAATAGTACTAGCCACAGGTGATCAGCTTTTGTGGTCGGCGTTGAAAGTCATTTATTGGCATACTGATCAGTGGCTGATCGATGGAAGCATTCCTAATGATTATAAAGAACTTCAATGTCACTCAGTAGAGCGTACAGACCTCCACCAAGGAAGAACATACATGTAACTGAGGAATGTATTAGTAACAATTCTGAGTGGTGGGCTGTTACTTTGATGACTTCCATTGTAATAATAAATACTGTACTATATGAACCCCTTTATCCATATCCTCACCAAAGTCTAATGGATTTGTTTCTTGGTCCATGTGCCTCCCCTCTACAAAGTTTGGTGGGAATTGGTTTTGTGTTTTTAGTGTAATCCTGTACAGTACTGTAACTTTTGCACAGTACTGGACAACTTTAAAGTTTCATGGAAATCGACTTTACGTTATTGGGTAACACTGCTATCGTGCTCACAATCTACCAACAAACAGCGGTCAAAACTGCTGTTATAAAATACTAATTAAAGAGCATTATACAGTAATTCCTCGTTTATTGCAGTTAATTGGTTCGAGACCCGATCTTGTTTAGTGAATTTAGTAAAACTCCTTTATAAATAAAATATTTTCATAATTAGAGCATAGAAAACCTGCTTGTGACCTTCTAAATACAGTTTGTAACATCACTAGAACCCTCAAGACATGAAATAACACCCCATAGTCACTCGTATTACCCAATATAGTAGACATTATAACGGAAAGTAAGCCACTTAGACATAAATAAGACTTATTCTCACGTGTGTTGCTGTAAATGCATTCCGGTGCTAGGAGAGCAGAGTGGCGGGTGGACAGGGAGTGACATTGGGGATTCATAGTTGAATTTTAGCTCGTCGTGGGTTACAGCCACAACAACAGCTTGTGTGTGTTTTTATTCAGGAATTTTATTTGGGATAATCAAACCTGCAATAAAAACCTGTTGTTCCGGCGATCAAGTCTTGTCTTGTGTGGCTCACCGAACATTTACTGTAGCCTTTTTTCTGCTTGAAAATAATAATTTTAGGTAAAAAAAAAGTAAAGTTTGCTTCAATATTGCATATTTTTTACTTAAAGGCTGTATTCAACCACGAAACAGCATGATTGATTCATTCATATATTTTTGAAAAACCATGATAGAGTGAACCTGCCAAATACAAAATGCAAGGCGAGGGAAAACTGTATTTGTAAAGGCTGGGGTTTTGATACAACAGTTAGGATCACTGACATACATTGGAATATGTCGACCTATTTCTGTTTATTTTCCTGGACAAGAATGTGGGGTTTGTACCTGTGAAGCAACATAATCTCTGTTCTGTGATTCATCTTTGATTTAATTGTCACACCACTGATGCAGCTTCCTAAATTGTGAGTTTATACTTTAAAAAAAAACCCAAACTGGTTCCATTATCCTGGGCTAAAAACCAGAGAAAGAGGAGACGGGTAGACTGCACTATGTGCAAATCGCCTTTGGTGGAAGTGTGGGCCAGGAAAAGACACGTGCAAAAGTTCTTCTGGCAGGACTTTGGGAAGCTTCAAAACAACAAGAAGCAAAGACAACGAAAAGGAGTTGGTGCCTGTAGGCCATCTAAACTAACACTGCTGCCATAGCGCTTTGCAGCCTTCCAGCCTTGTAGACTTGGCAGGAATCTGACAAACATCATCTCTGTAGCTTTTGTCAAGCTCCATTACAAGCACACAGACATCTGACCACAGCAGTCCAACAACATTAATATCATCCACTCCATCTGGTCTCATTTTTTTGGAGAATGGTTAGTGCAACCATCCAGAAGGCTTCACAAGGTAGACATGCTTGGGGACCAAATGTCCACAATATGGTGATACTGTTGTCTCCCTCTGCCCTCTCCAGGCATCCCTTATTTACCATTAGACGCCAGCAGTGCAATGCCGCACTGTGACATGATTGCTGTACCTATTGATTCTCATCTTTCAAGTACATTGATTCAGTCATTTTTAAGGGTCTGACAGGAGCTGTGATTGCTTTAGGGATGCTTTAGGTTGCTGGGTTCTTGCACCTATGTGTGGATGGAGGTATTGGCGTATACAGCGTACGCTGATGTGTTCAAAGTTCTCTGCTTGTCATCGTATATTTACTCTTGCAGTTGAAATTATTCAACCCCCATTGTGAGTTCCAATCATTTTCAAAATGTACAAACTTTCAATATTTTTAGAATACTTATATACTACATATACAGGGCGTTCCAAAAAATGTATACATCCTTTAGCTGCTGGTAATTCAATTGTTTGTTTTTCCTTTGCAGATTATAAACCCATTGAAGACTAAACTTGGAAGAAATTCACTCTAAAAAAAAAAAAAAGCGTGAATGCACACAAATACTAAGGGATTTGTTTTGTGATGCGTGTGATTCCACTGCTTCACGTTGTCAGCAGACCAGACCAGAACAGACCTCAGTTTGAGAACAGGCGATGCCAAAATAATAATTATTACCTTTTGAAAATTTAATAAATTAAAATAACCAACTACTTTACAATTATTTAAAGTGTGTATACTTTTTGGGACACCCAGTATATATTTGAAGTAGGAAACTACTGCAAGTTTAGAAACTATGAAAACAATAAAATTTACAGTGAGGGTTGAATTATTTTGTGATACATCTAGAATGTGTTTTAAAGCTTGATGTGCGTGCGTGCGTGCGCGTGCGCGACTGTGTGACACAGATTCTTCCCTCTTCTCCTCCCTGCCAATGGTCTAAACTGTTTGCCCATTTATCTTCCAGCTCTTTAGAGATGTTCGATAGTGGACGTTGCACTAAGGTGAGATTTTTCATTAAAACAATTAAAACACTCCTTTGATAACAAGTCATATACAGCAGTCAGCAAGATCGTCTCAGGTCCCTCATTTGGAATAGATGTTGTCTAAGGCAAAGAAAAAGGAAAGCATGCACATCATTTATTGCTGACTGAACTGAGTATTGAAGTCGTGCAGGACACCACATGCATAATTACGGTTCAGCTTCCCCCATGAAGTGTTAATTGGGGTCCAAATTCTACAACTTTTAAGCTGCTCAAAGTAAATAGATTCAAATATTTACTCTCAACAGAGAGTCGAACCCAGGTCTTCCCGATCCCGACTGTGACTGTGTGGCCAACATGCTAACCACTAGACCACCGTGCGGCCCAGGAAAAAACAGATTTGTACATATATAAGCCGCACCGGTGTGTAAGCCGCATGTGTCCACGTTATAAGATGGCATATTGTGGCACGCACACGTCCATGAGGAACAGCCAGGTCTTTATTTGACAGGAGCAAATCATGAGCTATGAAAAATCTCAGGATGAGCTTGTCAATCCATTGGAAATTGCAGGAGGTCATTACTAATTTAACAGTCTGACTCAATGTCATCTTACACAGAACACGAAACTCGTCACACAGCAACATAACACTCAAAACGTATACCTAATAAATATACAGACATGTACCAATATGAGTTTGAAATTGGGGGGGGGACATTTTAAAGTTTTCCAATAATGCATTTTCTTTGAGCAAAGCATTTCATTGGAGGACAAGCAGCTTAGAAAAGGGTGACTGGTGCTGCAATACTGTCTCTGTCCACCAAAGGGAGCCAGAGGAGCCCGCAGCCCAGAGAGGGGCTAACGTCATTGCAGCACCCTAATGAATGTGTTGCTCAGACACAGTGCATTATGGAAAAACTTAAAAAAGTAAAGACATTTTGCTTGACTATACTGTATTGTAAATTTCAGACCTCTAATACGGCAAAATAGTTAAAACGTGTGCCTTGTATTTGTGTGTTTGATATTTAGCAGGCTACTTCTTGGTTCATGGATGATTATGATTCAGTTGGGTGGACTGTTCCTTTAATGCCGTAGTAACTCAAACTGTGTGTTATGAGCAGCATTGTGTGGTTGCCATGGCTCCATGAAGTCTGCAGTCTTAAAGAAAATTTCAAGCTTGACTTTTCAGTGGAAGAGTCAGAGCAGCTTGATGGATGTGATAGCAGACATGGAATGGAAGCACTCACCTTCAGCTTGTACATCTTTTTAAAGGGCAGGTGCCTGGCGTCAGCAGGTGGCCTGTCAACACTCCAGTGACATCATCAGTCTGTGATTCTGAAGGAGCGTGAAATGAGAAGGAACAGGACGAAATGAACTGGACCAAAACACAAAATAAATGGACAATGGGTAAACTGTTTTTGTTCCTGAGCAGTTGAGGTTGACAGTTTGACGGAGTGTTGTCATCCTATTGGTTTCCTCCAGCTTGGCAAGGGTCAAGTGTGAGTCCTCAGCCTGCACTCCACACTTTTTTACTGCATTGCATCATGGGCCTGAAGCATTAGAGACAGTCTGAAGGAAACATTAAATCCTATTACAGTATCTGTTTGTTTTCAAGAAGGATTTACACAAGTATAGAGTGTTTTTTTTTTCATTCTGAATTCCATTTTCTGTATTATGCTCACAAAGAATTGTAGCGGTAACCCTGCAGTTGAACATGCAATCATTGCTATTGTAAGCAAAATAAGTGTTTTGTACTGTGAGACCTTGGTCAGAGTGTGCTTGTGTGTCCTTGTGTGTGTTGTAAAGGCCACATTTCAAACCATTTACATAACACCGTTTTTTGTCTGTCATCTCGTCTGAACGACTTTGTATTTTTGTGCAAAACAGAGTTATGAAACAATCTCTTAACTGTAACGTCCTGCAGCACTGGACTGCGCATCAATAACCTGTCAAGAGTGCCACCTGTAGGTCAGGCACTCTTGCAAAATGGTCTTATTTATTTGAAAAAATAGAATAGTAAATTGTTTATATAGCGTGTGTGTTTTTAGTGTATGTTTAGTTATTATAGCCCAAAAGCATAATATTAATCGCAAAAAGCAAATTCTTGCCACTCTTAAAAGAAAAATGTGGAATCCACAGTGGCCTTTCTCATATCATGAGAGCTAATCAAGACAAATGTCATGATGCCACTTATTTATTGTTAGGAAAGTTGTTGCAAGTTGTTATTTTGACTGTTGCCGTTAATGAAAGGTCTTCCACAAGTGTACTTAACCCTAAAATGACACTCCATGTTCATTTGACTAAAATATGCAAGCAGCAGCGATACAGAAGAATCATTTTTAATCTGTCATTTCTAGAGATATTTGTATATGTTCACAAGTCGCCGTATGTCCACACAACTCTAATAAACACTGCTAATTGTGTGTGTGTGTGTGTGTGTTGCTGTAAACGACACGTGACACACAGGAGCTAACTTTTCCTGGCCTGCGGGTTTTCTGTCAGTGTTGAGTTGTAACCAGGGAGCGAAGCCTATAGATGCGCCTCCAGGACATGTGTCAAAGGCATGTATGTGGAGGGGTTACAGTGATCATATGGGGCTAAAGGGGTGCTGCAGAGTTTCTCATGTGAGGATGTTTGAGTCACGGTGGTCCACCAGCTCTGTGGTCATTTCTCTAAGCAGAACTGACACATCAGGGTTAGCGTGTACCTCAAGACACACACCGGAGATCCCCGCGAGGTTCCTGCACACTAGGAGACCTTCACTCTTCATGCACACACACGAGAGCCACCGAAGATAAACACAGCTTCATGCATAATTGTACGCTCACAGACACACATTTAAAATGGCCTTTACTATAAAGGTCATAGCAGCAGTTGCATAAATCAGAAGCATTGAGACAGAACAGAGCTGTTCAAAGGCGGCCCACATGGAAGACAGAGATACATTTAAAGTGAGCTTCAAGGGTGTTTGGGGGTCACATGGGTCAACAGTGGCGCTCCACAGAAATCTGAATGTGCACCTGTGGGTGTCAAGTGTCTTTCGTTTCCTGTCAAAGCACACAGTAGATGGAAATAGCGTCACAGAGAGGCGCTTAAAGTGGTTTATGCTGCTTGCTGAGCTTCATCAGCAGACATTTACATTCAGATGGAATATATGAAAAAACATTTGGTGAGGTTTTTTTATGCTAATGTCTGCGCAAAGCTACAACAGTCTTCATTGTTTTAGTAACGAAGCACAGAATAAAAAGTACGGACTTACATTATATTCAATACAAGGTGTAGGTATGCAAATTCTGTATTATGGTAGCTTTAAACAACATTTATGCAAATAAAAAACCTTCATAGAAAGAAAGGTTTGTTTCCACGCATGATTTTGGGAAGTTTACTTGTTCTCTCTTGTGCCCTGTGATTGACTGGTGACCAGTAGGGGTGGTCGCTATTGCCAATTTTAGTATCGATCCAATACCAAGGAAATACAGGGCCAGTATTGCCTATACCAATACTACCAATACTATTGATACTATTGACCTAGTGACCAGTCTAGGATAGCCCACCTGTAAGCTGGGATAGGCTCCAGACTGACCCTGAAAAGGATAGCTACCATAGAAAATAGATTGATGTCAACCTGCAGTCAGCTGTGTTTCATTTTGAACATAAAATGTCTGACAAGTTATTATCATTCCAATCCATTCCTACAAAGACATTTCTGTACAGTCTTTCGTGACCTGCACACAGACACATTGATGCCTTGGTGAGTCTCCTGTACATTATATTTGTCTTTCTTACTGACCTCAATGTGGACTTTTATTTTGAAAGCAAGAGTTTTACCCACAATGCTTTGCCTGTCAATGAACAGGTGCATGGGAAGGTGTTCTAGTGTTTGAACAAGTTGAGTAAACGCTCCCAGATGCAAGCAGGTAAGGCATAATTAATTTTTTTAATTTTTTAAATATGCTATAAAGCATATGTTAATGGCATGCGCGTATTGTTTATTTATGCTAATTGTTGGCTGCTAGCCCGAAGTGCGAGTGATACAGTTCCACAGGTAGCTTAGCCTCTCATGCTATATAGCTGTACACTAAAGGGTGGCTATCCACTTGTGTAATATGTGTCTGTTCGTTTAAAGTTGTTGTTTTTAGCATGACTTCACTCCGATGTTACAAATTAGCCTCCGAATAGGAGTTTACTCTGTGTCAACAATTACCTGGGTACACTCAGACAGCAAGACGCCTCATCGAGTGCATTTGTCCACTTCTGCGATACGCCAACGTCGCCGCCATATTGGATGTGTCAAGGCTTCTACAAGTATGAATGAATACGGTGTTCCTTCGTTTACTGCAGGGACGGGTTCCCAAAATTGCCCGCAATAAGTGAAATCCGCGCAGTAGCAAACATTTTTTTTTTTTTTTTACAATTATTATATATGTTTTAAGGCGTTGATCATTTTCCAAACGTAGAATGTACACAACTGTTATCATTTTGGCGCAGCTGTGCCACAAGTTATTGTCTCCCAGGGGAAACTAGTTGTAGCGCACAAGTCAATAAATAATAATAGTGGTAATAAATTGTAAATACAGCGATCAACATCAAACAACTGAAATAACCACACAGTTTGCGCACAATAACTCAATACAAAAGCTACATTTACAACATTAACAAATAAAATGGCTGTAAAAAAGCTATATAAAATACCAATATCCAACTATATGCAAAATAAGACTTATTTGGTATTATCATTTCTGTTACTGTTATTGGGCATTGCTTTATGTTTGAATCAATGTGAGCTTTATAATGAAGCTAAAAAAATATGGCCACCATCAAGCAGAACGTCTTTGCAGAGTCACCTCCTGGACTTGGAAACTAATTGCCCGTAAGTCACAGACCATTTGTCTAATGACTATAAAACCTTGAGGTTATCAATATTACATGTATGATGCCATGTCTTCCAAAACATTTGGAGCACGACACACAAGGGGCGCCACTCGTGTCATTTACAGTTAAAAATTGAAACCACCACGGAGTACCTATTTTTTCCTCATGACTTCATGTCCATACCTCCTGGTTCTTTCACCAGCAGTGTTGAAATGCATAAGACTTGAAACCAGAGTTGGGATTCTGAATTCCACCTTCTTGCAGCCATGACCTGCATCTGCGGCTGATGAGCATTAAAAAGCTTTTGCTGTGTAATGTTGTTCGAGCCCATCAAGGCTTTGGATCTTTCAGTCTATTTGCACAATAAAAATATTTCTGTCAGAGGTCATAGCATGTTATTTTTAACCTTCCACTTCATGTCAGTTGGCTGTGTTCATGTGACGTCAAGATGCATTGAAATCTTCACGCATTCCACTTATCTTTCTCCACTTAAAACATTTTTTTTTTATATCCGTGAAGTTCAATGGCATGCGTAGACACGAGCAGCTGTCACTGAGATGGAAGAGGTGAGAGGGCAGCTGCGTCAACCCTCTAAGATATGAGATCCTAGCAAAACATAATGAGGCGTGAGAGATTTATGTCTGCGTAGGCAGGTTATTTCAGTGACCCTCTGAATAGCAGTATTTAACGGTTTATATCAATAGTTGGAAGTTCAAGATTTTAACAATTAATGATTATGATTAAAATAAGCATAAATAATAAACCAGTTCTATTTCTGGGTTTTATTATTGTCAATACATTTGTAGTTATATAAAATTAAAAATCTCTCTAGATTTTTTTTAATAGCTTCATAAATGTAGTGATAATACAGAAATGTATATTTTTATATTATTAATACATTTATCCAAGACATTTTTCTTTGTTTGCAGAGCATCCCCTTCGCCCACACGGAACAATCCATAGGATGAGCGTGATGGTCTGCAGTCATGTGGAGCGTCGCTGAATTGGATGCAGTAAGACTGAAGAGCTTCCTTTCGAGCATTTCATTTACACCTTGTTGGCAGTCACCTCTAGGCTGACAAGGAAACATGCAAAAGCGCCAGAATTTACATACAGACAGACACACATGCACCCGTAGGGCTTTTATATCACACACACACTTCCTGATTCCTGCAGTGCTTCCTCAATTATGCAAAAGCCACCATGCTTTTCTGATGCGTCTGATTACCTCCCTCCGGTCCGCCCTTCAAATTGATCACCAATTACTGGTCCTCGAGAAACCAGAGGGAAAAGGTCCTTATCCTGGTCCCTATGGCAACCACTCTCCTCTTTTCCTCACAATCAGTCGGATGACTCTTGTTCTCTGTCCTGTCTCAGCACGGCCACAGACTGAGCGGATCAGGATATCGGACTTTTACTGTGGTTATGTCTATTTTCAGAGTATTTACATAATTTACATACTTGTCTTTCCGTGTTTTTATACACAATGTTGCATGCATGAATCAGGAGTTAAAATCAGCACATACGGCTTACATACCAAACCTAAACACACTGTTTTAGAAGAGCATCTGTAAAATGAAATGGCATTTTTATGACTTTCTTTTCACATGTATTTCTATAGCATCACACATTCTTATCTTCTCCCAGTCTGCCTATTTCTTCCTAGTGGCAGTTAGAGTGGAATTGCAGAACATTTTCTGTCTGACACAAGACTTATCTCCCCCGAAGCAGTGAGTGCAGAGGTATTCAGGGGAAGGACAAGGGCTTAAGGGAGGAAGAGAGGAACTTATTGAAAGAGAGGAGGAGAGAATGTGGAGGTCTGGAGGTAAAAAAAAAAAAAAAAGGGTAAAGGCGTAACTGGAGCGAGAGAAAAGATGGGGGGAGCAGTATAATCTAAAAATCATAAAAATAGAATAGCAATAAAAATTGAATTAACGGGTAAAAAAGGTCAAATCAATAAAACCAGAAAGGGTAAAATCTATACAGTATGAGTGTAAACTGGAGGACTGGATGAACTCAGTAAAGGTGGTGCAATAAAAAAAGGCCCTCTCTTTGGGTAAGTGTCTAGGTCAGATAGAAGACTGCTGCCTGAGGATGATGCATGATGGAACAGTGAGGAAAGGTCTGAGATATTCTTAGAACCTTGCAAGTCATGAAAAGTTCACCACAGTTTGGTTGCTCCTAAACAAACAAAGTTTTCTGCAAGGGTCAACAATGCTGGTGGGGGTCAGCTCCTAAAATAGAAAATTGAATTGATAAAATCTGCATGAAGTGTCTACTGTCAGGCATGTAAATGCTGTTCCTGTACAATAATCCAAGATAGCTTTTGTGTTTGTAAGATTCAAAACAGTGATGATGCATGAAGAAGGGATGGGCACAATCATTCCTTCAGTGTTTCCTGTACATGTATTTATTTGTGGCAGGCCGCCATAAAGAGAATAGATTTGGTGCTACCTGTTTGCCATCCATCCATTTTCTATGCTGCTTGTCCTAATTAGGGTCGCGGTGGTACGCTGGAGCCTATCCCAGCTGACTTTAGACGAGAGAAGGGGTATACCCTGGACTGTCAGTCGCGGGGCACATATAAACAAACAACCATGCACACTCACATTCATACCTATGGACAATTTAGAGTCGCCAATTGTAATGAAACACCTTTTTATTTTATCAGGATTCGTTGGAGATTGGCTCGGGAAAGAACAAACCACAACTAACTGGATATGGCTGAACACAGCATCCACAACACTCATTATTCACACTCCTACCGTCAGGCAGACGCTACAGGAGTTTGAAGTCCAGGACCACAAGGCTGGCAAACAGCTTTTACCCTCAGGCCATCAGGCTCCTCAACGAAGCACTCGCACACGCCGCACGCAACACACGCACACACTCATAGCACTTTATTTATTTATTTATTTATTTGTATTATTTACTTGTATTAATGTCTCTTCTGTTGTTGTTGCTTAATTTATTGGTATTTATGTTTATGTGTTTATGTTTCTTATGTTCTTATTCTTTCTTGTGTTTTCCTTCTTTTCTTGGGAGAATGAACAGAATAAGATTTTCATTGCATGGTATAACTGCTGTTTTACCATGCACATGACAATAAAACTCTCTTGAATCTTGAATCTTGAATCTTTATTCAACGCACATAAACAGTTACAGTTTCAAACATTGGCTATGCACTGTGAATGTAGCTCTTACCGTGACGCGCTGGGTTGGAGAGCCTACAACCCTGGCAGAGTGTGCATCAACCGGCTGGGCGTCCGTACGAAACCCGCAGCAGACTCTGTCTAGGTGCTTTCGCTCACCCCTCTTTATGCAAGTCTGTTCGTGCGAGCATGAGGACGGGGTGGCCTGCCCCAAAACTCACGCATTCGCACACAGAGTTACTGTTTTAACAAAACAGGCTCCAGGCAGCCGAGTTTGGTTATATGAGTGTCCTGTCTTCCTCAGTACATAACAAGCATCTGGTAGACAAGGCCAGCAGATAACAATAACAAGATACGGTGCAGTCCTGGGAAATGAATGTTCAGAACAACACAAACCCATCACCCTTTCTCACACCAATTAACCTAACATGCATGTTTTTGGAATATGGGAGGAAACCGGAGTACCCAGAGAAAACCCACACACATGCAAACTCCACACAGAAATGCCCGAACGGAGATTCGAACCCAGATATCCTGACTATGTGGCCAACATGCTAACCACTAGGCCACTGTGCGGCCCGCTTCCCATTTGCCGTCGCTTTTAAACACACTAAAATGGGACTGTCTGTGAATGTAGCTTTTCGTTGCAATTCTGGACAGTAGGTGGCGGTATGCATCCTAACTGCACTTCTTAACACCTTGTCTGCCAGACAATAAGAAAACATTACAGGAGGGATCAGTTTTGCCAACTTAGCGACTCTATATTTAGCAGGTATTCAGAGCACTCTAGAGCACATGTGTCAAACTCGTGCCATGGAGGGCCGAGATGCTGCAGGTTTTCTCTCCAACCAGTTTCTTCAGCAGGTGATTTAATTGATGAGCTCCTTCCCTCAAACCGAAGGTGTTGATCATTAAAATCACCTGCTTTAGTGACTGGCTGGAAAGAAAACCTGCAGTGTCTCGGCCCTCCATGGCACGAGTTTGACACCCCTGCTCTAGAGACTCATTTTCAAAAAGCAATCTGCGACAAATCTAGCCTTTTCTTGTGTTGTTGAAGGCATTAGGAGAAGAAGCAATAGAAGCAGCAACAGAAGAAAGTCAGTTTGCAGATCTAAACATATTTGTGCACAGCGACCAAGAAGGGGAATCTCCCAGAGGGTCGTCACCACCAGAAAATTGTGGACTGCCCTCTCCACTCCCTGGACGAACTGTTCAAATCACGGTGCTTCAATAATGCACAGAGCATTCTCAGGGACCCATCAGACCCAGGACATCTTTGAACTGCTGCCTTCAAGTCAATGATACAGGCAACTGGAAATCAAAACAAGCAGACTGAAACATAGTTTTATCATCAGGGCATAACTGCACTCAACACCAAACAAAGTTGGGTTTTAAGTCACATTAGCAACAAGTCTTGTGTCTGATGTTTTGTTGCAATAACCTGATTCAACGTTTTATTGTTTTATTTTACTTGAGGTCGGATTGGAACCGCACATTATGTGCTTTAAGCACACTATAAACCTTGCAATCCGACGTACAACGGTGTTCCGAGCGTCACTCGCTCGTGACATGTAACTGTTTTTGTTATCGGAGTTGAACAGCTGCCGCCGTGTTAATGTCCAAGCAGAAGCTGTAGTCATTCTACATTAGATCAAAGTTAAATAACATTTGTCAGATCAAAACACGATCGCTACATAAGACTCCTATCAAAACATGTCATAGTAGCATCTATTTCACTGCTTCCTGGAGCGCACTCTAAGCATCTTGGGAACTATAGTTCTTTTAGCATTAATATAAAACTGATCTACTGCAATTTGCAGTCTATGTGCCTTTTACATAACGACACACCAACATAAATGAGAGTAGTAGCAACTACTACCGCCATTATTTTAACTTTTATCATTTTTTGTTTTTGTTTCAATTAGTGGAAAAAAGTTAAACAGTTAAAAAGCATCATGCTTAGGTCATACATGCATAAACCATTTCAAAATGTGCCTGCATTGTTTTTAACTCGGTTAAATAAATTTTGTCCAGTCAATCCTATATTTTGTCATTTTAGTTTTCTTAAAAGTAATGTTCTCATGAGCCCAATATCGTGTGTCGCCTCATCTCGTGAGCAGAGTGTGAGTGAGTCATTCCCCTCGTCTTCGACACCTCCCCCCAAGAAATAGGTTGCAGTTATGTGGGAAACACTGTGCTTGATCATTAATTACTGATGGATTATGTGAAACTCATTGTTAACTGATCACACTTGAAGCAACTGGGACAAAATGCAGTGCGCTACTTGGCTGAAACTAGCGGAGATGCTGCTGATTCAATCTCAACTAGTTTGCAAAGTGTTATATCGGCTATTGTTTCTTCAGCTACAATTAAAACTCAATCAGTATCACTATGGGAACTCATCTGTCAGTGGCAGAGCCTGCTCTGCTCTTCTTGGGGATTGGTCAGTCTGCGTTTTGGTCCTGTGCTGTGCAAAAGGTCGTTGAGTTGAATGATTTGTTTAATGATTATCACTTTTCTCCGTAGTACATTAGTGATCAACGAGTGGCAATCCTTGTTGAAAGAATGATGGAAGTTAAATAATGATAGTAAAAGGAAATGAATGCATTAAAGACACCTTCACAGCAGTTGCATTCGGAGCAGGAATCGGTGAAAGAGGGCAGGAAGAGAAGGATGGAGGAGGAGCAATGAATGGCCGGGAGACAAGTGCTAATTGTAGATTAGTCACTCAAAGTGCCTTCAGCTCGTCACTGTGTGTGTGTGTGTGTGTGTGTGTGTGTGTGTGTGTGTGTGTTCGGGTAGATGGGGATTCATGAGGGTGAACCTCTGGAATTTGCCCTTAATCACCGTATAGTTGAATTAAACCTGGTTGACATGATGTGCCACACATACGCACAAACAGAGAGTGCAGATGTTGACAGCTGTAGTAGTGGCGTCATCAGGCTAATGTGTGGAAAGAGAGCTGCAGTGTAAAGTTAAAAAAACACACGACCATATCTGGAAAATTATGCTTGATGACTTATTAAAAATAGCACTGCACTGCTTCCAAGCATGGCCAGTTGACCGTTTAATAAAACGCCTGCAGATGGAATGTGTAAATTTGTACCTTTTTAGATGCTCCTGTTCCTATATTGTTGTTGTTAGCGTTGACAGTTTGTGCAGCACACACACTGTGAACCCATGTATGTCATATGCAGTGTTCTGGTTCATTGATTTGTCATAATCCACATGCCCACAAATACACACAGAGAGCCTAATTAACTCAAACACTTTTAGTGCATACATAGATGACTGTATTTTATAGTGTGTAGACTGTCCATACATGCCACCATATACAACGAAGGTTAAATTCTTTATTTGCTTAACCGAACTGAATCAGCTCTTCTGAAATATCTCGTTCCATTACATCTTGTTAGTAATTCCATTAGTCTACCGTCTTGGATTCTTCATTAACAAACTGACGTGAGCTGAACGATTCGATAAAATTGATTATTTGGATTAGGGAAAAAAGCTTCAATTTGTTTTCTGCTTCTATGATTCATTTTATGAGTGTAACTAATAAAAATGGATAAAGTCACTCCGCCCGGAGTGACTGGAAGATAAAATGTGCAGAAATTGTTTGCGCATGGCTGCTGCACTTGAGAGCAGTGGTGTGTGTGTGTGTGTGTGTGCGTGCGTGTGTGTGCGTGTGGCGCGGAACAGTGGAGAGTGGTGATGGAAACAAACAAAAAGAGTGACAAGGGGGAACGAGAGGAAAGGGCCCAAAGGAAATGATAGAATCTGTCAAAAGTTTGAGCTCATTTCAAACTAAAAAAAACAGACAATGTGGTAGAATGTTTGTACTGTCAAACCGAGCTGGCATTCCACAACAGTACTACATTGATGCTGCAGCATATGACCAGAAAGCACCCTGCGCATTTACAGAGTAAACCAGAAACAAGGTAAAAGTCAATTTTGGTAGCTATCTATTTATTAACTGGTTTTAGGCTACACTCAGGAAAAATGTTTTTCTTTTTGTTTTTCATTATTAATGCCCTCATGTTAGAAGTGCAATTTCAGTGTTGTTGATGTGCATTTATAACTTTCTGCTTCTCAAGGCTGATACCGATAATGTTTAGATTTAACTCTAGTTGTAGTGCATACCTGGAGTCAAGAACAGCTCACAGTTGGATTTCACAAACTGATATCATCACAGATTAATTTAGCCCTCGGGTCGTCTCTGGCAAACTTTTTCCACTTTGCACCGATAGGAACAAGCCCCGGGCGTCATAGTGATGTTGGCGTTTCAGGTGGATGATAAGGTTTGATGTGTTGAAGCTTGATGTTTTTTTTCCCTCATGGTGGAGCATGTGGTGCAACGAGCAGGCAAAACTAACATGTCTTACTCTGAAATAGTGACGGGTTGTTTACAAGTCATATCAGGGTAAGTTACTACAGGCCGTTAATGTCACAGGCAGGAGAAAAGCAGTGCCAGAACAGTATCGGAGCTATTTCTAATGTTATCGGATTTATCGGTATGGCATCATAATTCCTAATATTGGCCCAATATTTAGCAGTCCGATAATTATTGTGCCCTCTAAAAAACTATGGCATACATTTTCAACGTTAACTGAAAAATGCAACAGTCGAGATGGACATGAACCAAGGTTCCACTCTACAGTCGTCCCTCATTTATCGTGTTTAATTGCTTCCAGACCCGCCCGCGGTAGGTTCATTTCTGCGAAGTACGATTCAGTATTAAAGCATATTAGTTAAAGCATAGAAAACCTGTTTATGACTTTCTAAAGATGTTTTTTATGGTCACCTTTACACTCATATTATTCTTTGTATACACCACATTGCTAATGCCCAGGCTACGGGATCACTGCAGGGACACAAAGATGGCCACAGCTAGATAGGATGCTTGCCAGCTAACTAATCAGTCTCCAATTTATTTATTCTAAACTTAAAGAGTTTCAAACAGAGTGGGGAAGAAAGACCATGTAAGAAGACAAAAGCTTCCCACTTCCACACGGAATAGAAAGAGAACTTCTTTTCACTCTATTGTGACGGACATGCTATGACTGACGACATGCAGTGTGACGGTACTGTAATGTAATGTCATGTCTCATCTATATTTTGTGTCATTACTGACGCCTAGTGGCCATTATGCTACATATAACTTGTATTTCAATAATTTGTGACTAATAATGGGGCATAGTCAACTACGAAACAGCGATCATTTATTCATTAATTAATTTTTGAAAAAACATGATAGAGTGAGAGAGCGATATTCGAACCGCGATGTAGCGAGGGACAACTGTATATATAATTTGTTTCGGGTTTTGTCCTGCTTTGAAGTGTGTTTTAGCCGATAACTCGATTAATGAAACAAAATAAGCAATAGATTACTAAAATACAGTAATTGATAGCTGCAGCCCTAAGCCCAATTGTAGTTTGCAACATAGAAACATTTTAAATAGAATGTACAGTCAACATTTTCTTGTGTTTACTCCAGCAAATAGGCTCTCTCTGTCTGATTAATCGCCACCGCCAGGGACTGAGGCGTTTTTCAGTGAAAGCCTTTTTGAATTTATGGCTTCTCTCAGTTTGGATTGAGCATTTATTGTAAAGTCCAGTATTGCACACTCCTTTCCATTTATTATATTCCTTCAAGCTGCAAAAAGAAAAAAATAAGATCACAACAGTGGGCCCACAGTAAAGCGCAGTTAGTAAAGCGAGTTACAACGTGAGCTGTAAGAAGATCGCCACAATTTTAGAAATCAGACCATCACCTTGAAAAAAATGTGATGGGATGACGGCCACCACGTAACACAAGATATAGGACATAAAAGTAAGAGCTCTCGTCTTACTTTTATGCAGATAAAGTGGTCTGTTCTCATCAGGCTTCATTTGCGGACAATGCTGATGGCATTGTTGTCACCCACTTGTGGAAAAAATTGCGATATTGATTTACAATGTCTGACATGAACAGCAGTGTTTACGCATAAAACGCAATATTTCTGATAAAATGAGGATTACTGACAATGTAAGACCCCCAAAGATTTAATTACTGTTTTTATGGTAGATGAGATGCTCTTCAACGGGGCTGGCCTTCCATTGGCTCTCATTTAACTGTCCAACATGTCCATGTGACCTATTATGCTGACATGCCAAACAGCACCATTGTACTCCAGTACGGCGGGTGTCACTAATGGCCATCACAGCGCAGTTAAAAGCTGCCACACAAGCGAGCTTTTTATTCATTACAGCTCTGCTGGATACGGTGGGCAGCTTTGCCAGACGTATAATAATGATCGCAACTGGACGATAATTTTACTCTCTGTACAGTATGGTGCACGATCAATAATTTTTTCAAGAATCCCATAATGTACGATATTTTGATCCCTTCAATACATGGCTATTAGAAAACACAAACAGGATACAGTACATCCTGCACTTGTCTTGTGCCTCTTTACAGACAGTGTGAGCTCTTCTGCCAACACTGTTTTTTTACAACAGCGCTGTTGGTTTATTCCTATAGAGCCGCTCCACACGATAACCCGCACAGAAAGCTTTCTAGATCTTTCAGACTCTGCACCTTTTCCTGCCTCCCGCCCAAACGGTCTGTGTAATTTACTTCACCACCGGCTTCCCGCCGAGCCCACTCCGCTGTGATTGGTCACACTCCCAAGCACTCGCGAGGACTTCCGGACAGCTGCCGAACCCCTTTTGTCCGATTACTTACACAAAATAAACACAGTTAGGCCACTGATAAATTGTTAGGTACAGCTTGTTCTTCTGACTCTTCAACACAACCAAGTAACGTTGGAAAGGACTTCAGCAAAAGTTTGCTGGATAGCCCAGCTTTGTATTGGCCCATGTTCACCAGACAGACCCATGTGAAGTGCTGGTGACAGATGAGCATATTTTTCTTTTGCTGGCCGGGAATCAGCAACTCCAACCGCTTCTGCCTGATGCTTGCACACCCGAACAAACATTTCCTGGGAGCCATTCGTGTTAACAGTGAACAGAGCAGAGCGGGGGAAGGCAGGCCTACAGCGTTTGCCTGAGCATGCCCGTATAAGGAAGTCTGGGTTGCACTGACGTCAATGGAACTCGTTGTTTAAAAGAAACTCTGTCAAACACAGCGTGCAGAGCCGTCCAAAAGTGCTTTCAGGTCTCACTTCCAAATGTGCAAACCTCATTATCTGACATGTTGGCATCGTTTAACATGAAAATACAACATTTTAACAACATTTATAGGTCAGAAAAGAGGAAAAGCATAACAGGTCACCTTTAAATGTAAAAACTGCATTGTAAGGTATACTACTGTACGCACGTTGTGTGGTAATGTTTTACTGTCGCAGATGGTTCTAAGCGCTGTCAAATTGGGTATGTATGATAATTTTCCTCAAAATATGATAATTTTAAGTTTTTCTACAAAGTTTTGTGGAAGTTTTTCAGTGCTATTTGATGATCCTGCCAGCTAACAAGTTCACTAACTGACTAACCAACCCAAACACAACCTCTGGCCTTGGAAGTGTGGTGACATTTTGAATCATTTCGGTCAAATTTTCTGATAGCCATATCCAACCTTTTTGCTTTTTAACATTAATTAGGTAGTGTCCAGTTTAGGAATGTTATTGAGCATACGCCATTTAATAAATAACTAATTAGCTTGTGGGGGAGGAAATAATGTGACTCGTTCATTGTTTAACTTGCTGAAGTACTTGTCTCGGTTATGCCCTGCAGCGAATTCTGTGGTTTGACATAATTTGAAGAACGTCCAAAACATTTGGTCTCTTTACCGCTGGCATTTCTGTGACTGCTGAAAAAGTCTCCTCATCAAGAACCTCAGACAAACTGGCACCGGCTACCTGCAAACAGAGCACTGACCCTGTAAAGCTGGATCAAACTTCTCTCTGCATGGGTCAGGACAAACCTTGCCATCTTGATTCTGAGCATAAAAAGTATATAAAGAGGCTCCATTCGCTAAAAGTTCAGCTGAGGAATTGAAATGGATAAGGTTCATCCCATCCTCTTATAGAAACTGCCTCACTCCTCCATTGCTTTAGACATTATTCTTGGGCTTAAAGTTCTCTGCTGCAACAATGGATTGCTGTCAATTGGGGAACATTAGGGTGAGAATAAAAAATAGCTCTAGTTGATTGTTGTTTTTCTACCTTGTAGGGTACACACTGTACATAATGCAGCAGCTATGGACATATGGACGGAAAAAACAGCAACAGTGATGCCATCACGAGGTAGCTGCCTAATCGCTTCCTAGCCGCGTAAAAGCAGCGAGACACCGACTAGCCGGACGTGCCCATCCAGAACCCAGAGAAAGCCAAGCCAAGCCCACACGCAGTGGCCACAGCACGTCCTCTGATCTGGGAATGAAAAGAAAAATAACCATCATAATCACAATAAAAATAATGAGAATAATAAATAACGGATAGTAGAAGTATTACGTATGTTTTCCTACTCAAAAGGGAGCGTGACAAAAGTTCAGGTTTATCGAATGCCACCTCTGCATGTTCCTTTAATTGATACTGAATATACAATTTCCATTTCTGACTGTAAGAACTATGACTGTGAAGTTAATCACAATATTATTATAAATGTCTTATGTTTTTATAGGCAAGGCAAGACAATTTTATTTATAGAGCACAATTCATACACGAGGTAATTCAAAGTAGAAGAAGGGTAAAATCACTTCATAAAATCATTCCATAAAAACATCAAATCATTACATAAAATTCCATAAATCATTCCATAAAACAAAAAAAGATTAATAATCAAGGGTGCAGATAAAATCCTTTCAGTTGTCATATGTGCAGTTGAATAGACATGTTTTCAGCTTGGATTTGAACTTGAGGATTGTCGCACATCTTTAGGAAGATTGTTCCGGATTTTGGGAGCATAAAACTGAAACGCAGCCACACCGTGTTTAGTCCTGACTCTGGGCACCTGCAGGCGACCACTCCCTGAGCTTCTCCGAGCTCGAGATGGTTTATGTGGCTCGAACATGTCAGAGATGTAATTATTTATTTATTTTTTTAGATTGAGTTTTAAAGTGTTGTCTGTTTGCACATTGTTATAACTCTTCCCCTACTGTTGTATGGTCTCACACCACAAACTGAAATACAAAACCTTGTTTGTACGGATTCTGTTCATTTTGAAGTTATATTTCCCTCTTAAGTAATAACCTCCCCCTTCATGTTTGCTTATGTGCATTCATGAAAGTCCCGAGACAACTCTTTTATGCACAATCCGAGATAATTATTCTACTTGTTGTCATTAGATTTCCGGCGTTATATCATCTGATGAAAGCAGTCAGATATTTTGTTTTCTTCTCTTTTTGTGTAACGATTGGAATACTGGCTAAACATTGCCGCATGTGATTATCCCTATAATTGATCCTGTATCTGCTCCTTTCTAATTTTAGAGAGCCACTGTTATGTTGCCTAGGTACAAACTGAATCAGACTGAACTCTTATGGGAAATTAGTACTAGACGATAAGCACAAGACAATTTGGTGTTTTGTCTGATGATGAAGCCAGTAAAAATGTCATTAGTGGTTTCAAGTATGAGTTTTTTAATATATGTTTGTAATTTGGTCCGGGCTGTGTTTCCACCGGTATGATGTGTCCTTTTATTGTAAGCAGGCAGTATTGGAATTGCTTCAGGTGGCTTCCGTCCTGCTGTTACACAACGCTAGTCATAATATGTAGCTGCACGCCTGTGTCTGTTATATTTGTAACGACCAGCGATAACATTATGCCAGTAGATCAGCAAGAATTGACAATGATTGCTGCACATGCATGTATGCTGTCTCCAGCTACCTTCACCCTACAGAGCAACATACTGGAACAACATGGGTGTCACTCTGTGAACTGGGGAAAAAATAGACCCTGTGCAGATGATGTAGCCATAGGCTTATGTGTGTGTGTGTGTGTGTGTGTGCGTGTCCGTGTGTGTGGGTAGTCCGGAGTTATATAAGCTGTTTGGGAAAAGGGCTAAACTCCACACAGTTTAAGGGAGGGTGAATAGTATTTAAAAATAAATAAATAAAAGGACTAAACATAATGTAGATTGTTTCCTGAGTCTTAAACACACTCCATCTATTCCTGTTACAATTCTGTAAACTTCCCTCTTTATCATTTTTTATGTCCCCAGAAATGTTGAAATTTCTGCATAATCCTCTTCCTTCCCCTCATTTTCCTTGTCTACAAAATCACCACTCTCATCCCTCTCTTTTACAACCTCATTACTTTTCTCCATGTACATGTTCACTGCTGTCATAGAGACATACCAGTCTACAGTTAAGCTGTAATGTTCAATAAAAGTGCCCCACAACAAATCTGTGTCCGGTTCAGCGTACCCATGGAAGTTACTTTGCACTTAATGTTTTTGATACATATCATGAGTATTAGGTAATGTGAATGTTTATTCATTGGTACATGCATCGATCCTGTTTAGGGTCAAGAGTGATGGAGGACAATAGCGATAATGTAAAGTACAGCACTAAATTATTTCTAAAGAATATGTTCAGTCATTCGATTTTCTACTGATTATCCTGTTCAGGGTTAAACTGGAGCGTATCCCAACTGACTTGGAGCGAGAGGTGAGGTCCGCCCTGGGCTGGTTGCCAGTCAATCACAAGGCCAGCATATGTTAAGTGCCGCAATATGTATTTAAATGTCCTATTCGTAGAGGTACGTCAAAATTGCAATGTCCCTTATGCCCAGTGACGTGCGGTGAGGGTCATGGCTGGTGAGGCACTGACCTTTTGGAGGTTTTTTTTATGTTAATTCATAACATTCATAACATTTTTTATGTTAATTTTGCTCATTAAGAGGATAAGAAAAAAGAAGAGAATAATTCACTATGGTAAGAAAAAATGTACTCAATACTCCATGAAAAGCTCCTATTCTTTGTTGCAAAAATCTGATCACCTCCTGGTGAGCTTGGATGTACAGTCATAGAAAAAGTGATTAGACCACCCTTGTTTCTTCAGTTTCTTGTTCATTTTAACACCTGGTACAACTAAAGGTACCTTTGTTTGGACAAATATAACAATGACAACAAAAATAGATTTCAAAAACGGGAACAAAAGTGGCCTAAATTACATACTCACTTTTTGTAAAAAAAAAAATAATAATAAAATTTTAAAAAAATAATTAAATTAAATTGTCAGTCCATTGCAAGGATGTGCAGGGCCCTGGGTTTGCCTCGGACCCCCAAATGATTAAATACGCCACTTACGTTACTCTTACGTTAAAGACATTACATAGGCTGTAGAAAGTCATGGTGTATAATTCATGTTTCGTCATTATATTACTGCAACATCCTGACAGAACAGAAACTGGCAGGCACCATGATCCAAATCAGTGCACTCACTGAGTACACTCACGGTAGGCAGGGCTTGCGCACTAAGCCGAGAAGAGTCTGTATTTGATCAGGAAATGTGCAAATTCAACTTTTTTTTTTTTTTAACTTAAGAAAATGTGAACAACTATTGGAATCATACAGAAAATCCATTTGTTCAATGGACAAATATGAATATTTATTTTATGGTATAATTATTTGTTTGTGTTTTATTTTTCATCATGACTGCACGTCCCTGCTAATGCCATACAGTTCTCACTTTCGGACTGAACTGGTTGACCAGACAAATAGCATGAAGTGACCAGCCTGGGAGTAACCGACGGTGCAAAGATTAATCAAGCTGAACCCAAACAACTGAAAAAGGCGAGACAAACATTTGTTTAATGTGTCTGCCTTCATACTGCCTTTTCTAAACTATACAACAAAATACAGTCATGTTAATCAATGTTTCCCTTGGCTAAGAATATACCTCTCCCCACTTTCTGTTGCTTTTTGTCTTTATGAAAAGCCAAGTCAAGCTAAGCTCCTGATTTGTCTCTGGAAAACTGTCACATCTTTCATTTAGTGTGTCCACTTGTTTTCTTTCATATGCTTTTGATTAATTCGTTAAAGTTTGAAAGCTCACTTTTTCAAAGTACATTTGGGAGGTCTGTTTTTATTGGCCTGTGTTTTAAATCTACCAAATGATGAATGTTGAAATAACTAACAAGGCTCTCGGGCTGGAAAGAGGAGGTTTCATTTCATCAGACTGCTGTCAAAGCCTGTGTTCCGGGCATGGAGGTGAAAAAGGGACCGGACTGTGAACTTATAGTTGCATTATGTTTTTGGGAAACGGCCTGACAAGACTGACAGGCCCAGCAAGCCCAATCATAGCATAGATTTTAATCTTCCATCTATCTGCACCAAACTGGAATGCAACCTGTTCAAAACCTCCTTTTGGAGAAGCAGCTGCAGCCCACTCTGTCCAGGAGGTGGTCACTGCCTGTCATGGTGGCAGCCAAACACCCGGAGGGTAATACACACAACACACTAAGCCCAAACTCACATGGACTCACTGGAGAGGAACAAATAGGCCAAACAAGCTGAAAAACTACTGCAACTTCACATTCAAGCTACATTAGTAATAAGGCTCTGGGTTCAAATCCTGACTTGGACCTTTCTGTGTGGAGTTCTATCTGTGCATGAGTCAGTTCCAGTACCCCGCCTCTCACCCAAAGTGAGCTGGCATAGCGAGCCTGAATAGGATAAGCAGTACTGAATATGGATGTGTGGATAGATCGATATAAGCCACCTGCATTGTACACGGATTTATTTACTTCTTATATACATTCCACACCAATGGAAGTCATGTATTAAAACTTTGAGGGTTTCTAAGAACAAGGACACTGTAGCACAGTGATTCTGATTTTAAAAACTGTTTTTTTTTTTTTTACAGTTTTCAACCATTTTCAGTAGGTCTTAGGTGGTTGTCCAAAAAAATCATCCAAAAATAATCTTGCACTTTTATTCAGAAGGGGGACGGTGGTGTCGTCTATTAAGGTCGTGACAGCTCTGTGTAGTGCTCTTTGAAACTCAATTTCACATAAGGAGAACAATAACATTTGTCAGTATATGCATGAAATTACAATTGAGCATGGCGAAAAGCAGGTACGACACAGAAACCTTAGTGTGTTGTGTGCTGCGAGCATGAAGGAGAGCGTGTCAAGGCATGAAGGTGTAAGCTGCTTTGCTTTCAGTTCTGGTGCAGCATTGTGATGAGCGAGTATGCTTTACTCGCCGCTCGAGCATGGTAGGAGGGTTTTACTCCTTCCATTCAGCACTACCGACCTCTGTGAGTGTGGCTTCTCAGCTCTGGTTAAGTAGAAAAGAAAATACAGAAATAAAATGGACACTAAGCATATACCATCCATCCATCTTCTATGCTGCTTATCCTCACTAGGGTCGCGGGTATGCTGGAACCTATCCCAGCTGACTTCGGGCGAGAGGCGGGGTACACCCTGGACTGGTTGCCAGCCCATCGCAGGGCACAGATAGACAAACAATCATTCACACTCACATTCATACCTATGGACAATTTAGAGTCTCCAATGAACCTAACATGCATGCTTTTGGAATGTGGGAGGAAACCGGAGTACCCGGAGAAAACCCACGTACACACGGGGAGAACATGCAAACTCTACAGATATACCATGTACTGAAAACACACTTTTTGTTCAAATCATTTTGAGCTTGTGGACAAAAAAACGATTGTTCCTGAAATGTTAATGAAACTGGTTTTGGGCTGGCACACAGTGTTATTTTGCGCTACTTAAAATTCACAGTATTCATTCAGTTTTTGCATTAAAAATAAATATTTGAGTTGAGAAATTGACGCTATTAGCGTCGCCGCTTGTTATTAAGGGGTGATGGTGGGCAGGGGCGCCGTATAGCGGGGCAAAGTTCGGACAATTCCAATAGAGATGTGGTGCCTCGCGGAGCCCAATGAGCCACTGCTATAATACACCAAACTCACATACTGTAGACTGTTATTTTATTATTGTGCTGGTGTGGAAAAAGTGCAGTCGAGAAATGAAATGTTGACTTTAATTGAGGTTTGAGTTGTTCCAACATTAACTTTATATTTTTGTATTTAAGTAACAAAATAGTATGGTGTGGAGGGAACTGACAAGAAAATATTGATCGAAGTCCATCCATCCATCCATTTTCCTCTGCTTATCCTCGTTGCTGGGGAGCGGTCTCAGTAGGGAAGCTCAGACTCCCAGTCTCTGACCACCTCTTCCAGTTCCACCGGGAGGACACCAAGGCGTTCCCAGGCCAGCTGCGAGACATAATCCCTCCAGTGTTTTCCTAGATCTGCCCCGGGGGTTGATTGAAGTCAGCATTTCATTTGATGCCTGACAGTCCTGCGGGTTGTGATGTCATTTACAGCAGTTTTTTTTCTATTTTAGTGGCTTCGGTTATTATCTATCTCCTACAAAAACATATCCCTCATCACGTGTGTGTTCTTAGGCTCTACATTCTCAAATCTAACTGTTCGCAGCGAGCAAGAATATCAGTTGTCGTGACTTCAACATGGTGGTCTTAGCTTTAGGGGTGCAGCGCTAAAGTGAGTGTGTTGTGTCAACTGTCAACTGAATGACACACTGATTGGATGGAAAATGTTGCTGAAAGTGATGCTGAAGCCTGACAGTGTTCTGCTAGGACTCGTGCAACTACATTATTTTACATTTAAAATGTTAAAACATTTAAATTATTTAAAATGTAACCTTTTTAATCACAGTTTTAATATTAATTAATCATGATTAATCATGAGCAACTACAGTAGTGCAAAAGTGTTTGACCCCTTACTGATTTCTTATATTTCTTCAATGTTTCAGATCATCAAACAAATTTAAATATCAGTCAATGACAACACAACTGAACACAAAATGCAGATTTTAAATGAAACTTTTTATTATTGGGAACGAGAGAACACTACATACTATATGAGGGTGTGTGTGTGTGTGTGTGTGTGCGTGTATATGTATATACAGTATATCTATGTATAAAATCTTAAGACCAGTTGAAAAATTGCTAGAATTTACATTTTGCACATTTGGATCTTAATGAGGTTTTAAGTAGAGCTACAAAATGCAAAAGCAAGAATTTCTTCTTAAATAATCTGTTAATTTTCTTTTTGTAATAATATGCCTGTATTCCTATAATATAATATTTTCTCCAACCAAATTTTCCAAAAATTACAACTTCATCTGGTTTTGTTTGTTTCTCCTAATATTCCAAGTTAAAAAAATATATATATATTTATATATATTATATTTATATGTTTCAACTCTGTGCTACTAAGAACTCATAGTATGAGTTTGTCTTGTAAAACTGACTTTTTTGCCACTAAACTACTAGATGTTTATGCTACTAAAATTTTCTCTTAATATTTTCACTCAGTTCTCAAAATTGCAGCTGTTTTTTCTGCTATTGTTTTTTAAATTTTCTGACTACTTGAACTTGTTATGAACGGCCAAGGCCGTGATGCAGGAATCCAAAATGCAGAGTCGAATAGGTGAAAACAGAAAAGGTCTTTAATACAAAAATGGATAACAAAAAGGTACCAAAAACCACACAAGAAACAAAGTACAACCAAAATACATCCGGACCTAGTCGCGGGAAACAGTAACAAAAAACACTGCTAGCAAGGTGAGCTGAGCAGGGAAAAATACAGACAAGAACAAAAAGAGCTGCTAACAAAAAACTAGCAGAAGTACCAAAGAATACAGCTACTGCAGAAGACGTCAAGCAGGCAGGTAGGTACTTACAGGTGAGCAGAGCGAGGGTCAGAAAGCCAAAACACAATGCACAAGAACAAGCTGGAAGGAGCTGAACAGGGTGTAGCAAAGGGACAATCTGGCACTGGATGTGAGTAAGCACACAGCTTAAATAGAACAACTAATCAGGCACAGGTGAAGATGATCAGCAATCAGGGTGCTCAGGAGTGTGCTGCAACAGAGAAGCAGTAGAAGGCAGTACCGCAGCACACAATCCTGACAGTATCCCCCCCTTTTATAAGACGCCCCCTGGCGGCATACCTGGTTTATTGGGGTGAGCGGAGTGGAAGTCGGAAATGAGGGAGGGATCCAGGATACGGGAGCAGGCGACCCAGGAGCGCTCTTCTGGTCCATATCCCTCCCAGTCGACCAAATACTGCACCCCCCTCCCCCTTCTTCTCGAATCTAATAAGGCTCTCACCGTGTACGCGGGCTGACCGTCGATGATGCGGGGCGGGGGTGGAGCCTCGACCGAAGGGCACAGTGGACTGGTAGCGACAGGCTTGATGCAGGAGACGTGGAAGACTGGGTGGACTTTAAGAGCCGGTGGGAGCTCCAGCTTGACAGCTGACTTGTTAACTATTGCCTTGATCTTGTAAGGTCCCACGAACCTTGGAGCCAGCTTCCGAGAGGTCCCTGCAAGCGGAAGGTCTTTAGAAGACAGCCATACCTCCATCCCAGGCTGGTAATCAGGTGCGGGAACCCGGTGCCTGTCAGCAATCCGGCGGTTGTGTTCTGCTGTACGTGTTAATGCAGCCCGGGTCTCTCGCCAGATGCGTCGGGCACGTCGTAGGTGTACATGAACTGCCGGGACGGTAATTTCTGCTTCCTGGGAGGGGAAAAGCGGGGGCTGGTAACCAAAAACAGTCTTGAAGGGTGACATACCTGTCGCCGAGCAGGGTAACGAGTTGTGGGCATACTCGATCCAGGGGAGGTGGGTCGACCAGGAGGAGGGGTGTCGATGACAAACGCACCTGAGTGCTGCTTCCAAGTCCTGGTTGGCCCGCTCCGTCTGGCCGTTGGACTGAGGGTGGTAACCAGAAGAAAGACTAACGGTCGCCCCCAATGCCTTATTAAATGCCCGCCACACTCTTGAAGCAAATTGAGGCCCTCTGTCCGAAACAATGTCTGCAGGTATCCCGTGTAGGCGGAAGACGTGCCTCACCAACAGTTTAGCTGTCTCTAGGGCCGTGGGCAACTTGGGGAGCGACACAAAATGCGCCATCTTCGAAAACCTGTCCACGATATTGAGTATGACGGTCCGGCCATATGACGAGGGTAATCCAGTGATGAAGTCCATTGCGATGTGGGACCATGGCCGACCAGGGACAGGTAACGGCTGAAGCAAACCGGCAGGAGGGCGATGGGAAGCTTTACCTCTGGCGCAGACGGAGCAGGCGGCGACAAACTTCTTCACGTCAGCTGTCATGGTAGGCCACCAGAACCTTTGGGAGACCAGGAATAGGGTTCGTCGAATCCCCGGGTGGCAGGCAATCTTAGACGAGTGACCCCACAGCAGCACCTCGGATCTGAGTCGTTCAGGAACAAACAATCTCCCCTCTGGGCACCCCTCTGGTAGTTCCGTCTGTCCCGCTGCCTCTGAGACCTTCCTCTCCACCTCCCACTGGAGGGCGCCGAGTATCCGGGCGACAGGTACGATTGTCTCCGGTGGTGAGTCCGACTCCACCGGGGAAAAGATCCTAGATAGTGCATCAGGCTTAATATTCCGTGATCCAGGTCTGTAAGTGATAGAGAAGTTAAACCTTGTTAAGAACAGTGACCATCTGGCTTGGCGAGAGTTGAGTCTGTGCGCTGAGCGTATATATGCCAGGTTCTTGTGGTCCGTAATAACTACCAACGGCTGGGCTGCACCCTCCAGCCAATGTCTCCACTCCCGCAGCGCGAGCACAATGGCCAGCAGTTCCCGATTGCCCACATCATAATTTCTCTCTGCCGAGGTGAGGCGACGTGAGAAAAAGGCACACGGGTGCAGCTTCTGGTCGACTGGTGAGCGCTGGGATAGAACCGCCCCCACTCCCGTATCCGAGGCATCGACCTCAACGATAAACTGCAAGGCAGGATCAGGCTGAGTAAGGACAGGGGCAGACGTAAACAGTGCTTTAAGCTTGGTAAACGCTTCCTCAGCTTCGGGAGACCATACAAAGGGAACCTTTACTGATGTAAGCCTTGTCAGAGGTTCTGCCTTTATGCTGAAATTACGAATGAACTTCCGGTAGAAGTTCGCGAACCCCAAGAACCTCTGCAAGTGCTTCCTTGATTTGGGAGAAGGCCAATCGACCACCGCCTGGATCTTGGCGGGATCGGCTCTTAACTTGTCCTTCTCCACTATAAACCCTAAAAAGGACACGGATGTGGTATGAAACTCGCACTTCTCCGCCTTGACAAAAAGGCGATTCTCCAACAGCCGCTGAAGGATGCGGCGTACATGCTGGATATGCTCCTGGAGGGAATTAGAAAAAATCAGGATGTCGTCTAGGTAAACAAAACAGCAGTGGTTAATCATATCCCTAAGTATATCATTTATTAAACATTGGAATACGGCGGGTGCGTTGGTAAGGCCGAAGGGCATAACAAGATACTCGAAGTGACCGAGTGGCGTATTAAAAGCCGTCTTCCACTCGTCCCCCTCTTTGATTCGAACCAGGTGGTAAGCATTCCTAAGGTCGAGTTTGGAAAAGATCTTGGCCGAATGAAGAGACGAAAAGGCGGAGTCCATGAGAGGAAGCGGGTAACGGTTCTTAATGGTAATGTCATTAAGGCCGCGAAAATCAATACAAGGCCGTAGAGACTTATCCTTCTTTTCGACAAAGAAAAAGCCGGCCCCAAGTGGAGAGGACGAGGGGCGAATAAGTCCGGCAGCTAGAGAGGAAGCAATGTATTCCTTGAGCGCAAGTTGCTCGGGTCCAGAGATGCTATAAAGCCTAGCATTGGGTAATGGTGCTCCCGGAAGGAGTTCAATAGCGCAGTCATATGGACGATGGGGGGGTAAACTCTGAGCTCTATCCTTGCTAAATACCATGCGGAGGTCATGATAGACGTCGGGAACACCAGTGACATCAATCTTCTCAGTGTTCCTAGGTTTACCTGAAACTGTGGGTACCGCGGAACGTAAGCAACTAGCAAAACAGTGACTGCCCCAATTAACTATCTGTCCCCTCGTCCAATCCACCGTCGGGTTATGAATCTGGAGCCAAGTGAGACCTAGAACTACGGGCGCGGATTGAGACGGAGCGATAAAAAAACTAATGGATTCATGGTGGTTGCCAGACAATTGAAGAGATAACGGAACGGTTCTATGAGTGACTACCGCCAAGGGGCGTCCATCCAGTGAGTGAACCTCCTTATGGTCTCTCAACTCAACCCCCTGAATGCCATGTTCCTTAACAAAATTAGAGTCAATAAAGCAATCATCCGCCCCAGAATCGACTAATGCAGAAATCCGAACATTGACGCCCCCCCCCGTAATGAGTCCAGTCACCTGTAGTCTCTTAAAGGCTGCTGGAGTCGGAGCCGACGCCGGAGGCATTTCAGCATACTCACAACGGTCCTGCGTAGGCTGATTCTCCCTCGACTTAGATACGGCGGTCGATCCTGCGCCAGTCTCCTTAATAACGTCAGGAGGAGATCCGGCGCGGCGTGCCGGTCGCGCGGGGCATCTGTTGATGGTGTGGTTGGGTTCGCCGCAGTACAGGCAAAGGCGGAGTCGTAGCCTCCGCGACCTCTCCGCAGCAGACAGGCGTCTTCCCCCGAGTTGCATGGGCTCCGCAATCTCCTCGGTGGCCGCCGTTGATGGAACTCCCTCTGTTCCGCTGGTTCCGGAAGTTAGTGGTATCAGCCGAAACTCCTGACGGTGGTTCTTGGCTGATCCTGCAGGTAGTCCCTCACTGCGTTCGCGATCACGTTCCCGGAGGCGATTATCCAGCCGTATGGCTAGGTCGACAAGCTCGTTGAGCGTGGTGGTGAACTCCCTCACTGCCAGCTCATCCTTGATCCGCTCGTTAAGAGCCTTGCGAAATATTCCGCGGAGAGCCTCCTCATCATATCGGCTTTCTGCCGCCAGCACTCTAAAGTCCACAGAAAAAGCCGCTACCGAGCGTTTGCCCTGTCGTAGGTCCAACAATTGGTTACCGGCCTCCCTACTACGGATAGGGTGATCGAAGACCTGCCGTAGCTCCTCCAAAAAAACAGGATAGGAGGTGCGTAACTCCGGCTTAGCTTTGCTCACCGCTATAGCCCACGCTGCTGCTTTATCAGTAAGTAGGCTCATTATAAACGCTATCTTGGCCTGGTCGGAATAGTAAGTGCTGGGTTGTTGGTCAAAAATCAGGGTACACTGGTGTAAAAATTGTCTGCAATCCATAGATTCCCCCGAAAAGCGTGGGGGGGGTGGGAGGCTAGGCTCGCGACTATTACTGCTGCTGGCAGCAGGTGCGATTCGAACAACCTCTGATGAGGGAGCTGCACCCTCCGACTGTCCTGGGTGAGAGCCAAGTCCCAGATGCTGCTCAATAGCGCTAATGCTAGTGGCGAGGGTGGCCAGGGACTCCATAACTCCCCGGAGGGATTGCTCATGGCTGCCGACGAGCGCACCTTGTTGGGATAGTGCGGCCTTTATATGTGCGAACTCTGCGGATTCCATGTTTGGCCAGATTGTTCTGTTATGAACGGCCAAGGCCGTGATGCAGGAATCCAAAATGCAGAGTCGAATAGGTGAAAACAGAAAAGGTCTTTAATACAAAAATGGATAACAAAAAGGTACCAAAAACCACACAAGAAACAAAGTACAACCAAAATACATCCGGACCTAGTCGCGGGAAACAGTAACAAAAAACACTGCTAGCAAGGTGAGCTGAGCAGGGAAAAATACAGACAAGAACAAAAAGAGCTGCTAACAAAAAACTAGCAGAAGTACCAAAGAATACAGCTACTGCAGAAGACGTCAAGCAGGCAGGTAGGTACTTACAGGTGAGCAGAGCGAGGGTCAGAAAGCCAAAACACAATGCACAAGAACAAGCTGGAAGGAGCTGAACAGGGTGTAGCAAAGGGACAATCTGGCACTGGATGTGAGTAAGCACACAGCTTAAATAGAACAACTAATCAGGCACAGGTGAAGATGATCAGCAATCAGGGTGCTCAGGAGTGTGCTGCAACAGAGAAGCAGTAGAAGGCAGTACCGCAGCACACAATCCTGACAGAACTTTCTTCTGGTAATTATCACTTTATTGCCATAATATTATAACTTTATTCTCGTAACATAAGTGTTTGTGCAACCTAATTTAAAAAAAAAAAACAAAAAAAAAACATGTATTGGTTGTGATGTTTCTCATAATATTACGACATAAAAAATCTATTTTTCTTTTATATTTCAACTTGTTGGCTTTTTTTGTTTAAGTTTTCTTGTTAAATAATATTTTTACAATGTAGCGGGCCAATAAAAAAAAAAAAACAGCCGCGGAGTCGCACTTTGGACATCCCTGCTTTGAGGAGCTGTGTTTGAACAAAACCATTGTTTCATTAAAGATGCATAGTAATGCGTTTTTTATACGACAATGTCTTTTTTTGTGTATTACATTTTTGAAAACACTCAGACGGAGGGGACGTTCATGTGTGAGTAACACTTGTTCATGATTGGCGAGCTGTTCAAAATAATGACCTTCTCCAGTAAAGTGCACATTTACCGTGACAGCGGAGGGTCATTACTCCCATAACTGAAATGATCAGAGCCAATATTGACCCAAGTAGACTGTTAAAAAGTATTCTTTTGCATAACACCGGATAAGCTGTTGTTGAGCTCTTGGCCTATAGGGCCATGCCTCCATCATCTCCGAGGTTGCCATTCATTGTTTGTTGTGACACAAATGCATACATAGCTTGCAAAACAACCTCACCACACTTTATGTCCCACTACATTGCTTGTAGATTACGACGGATTTCTCTGAGAACATCTGGGAAACGCTGATCGAGGAGGTAAGGATGCAGCTGGACGATGCAGGGACTTATTTGATTGGTTAGACAGTTGAAGTGCATGTTTGAGCGCTGCTCAGTGACAAATTCATCCGCAAAAATGACAGTGATTGACCAAAATTTGTGGGGAAATTGCGGGGATTGGACAAAATTGCGAGGGCACCCATAAGACACAGGCATTGGTTGAATTTGCGTGAATTGGAGGGTTTGATATACAAACACGTGAACTCTGCCTGGCAAAGTGTCCACAAAAAAAAAATATCTGACCAATTTTGATGATCTACTGTATGTTTCTGCATCTAATGTGGTTTCATAGTGAATCACAAATGTTGTTGTCTGTGTGAGCACAGTGTAAAGTGCCACTTTACACATCAGACAGCAGGAAAGATTATTTTGTTCCATATGCATTATTACCCCTTTTCTATGATTTTTTGTTTTTATTTATTTGTTTTTAAACCACCTGAGACATTTGTTTGGGTCCACTAAACGTGCCCATTGGTGACAAATACTGAGGCTAGAGGCAAAGTTACATCATCTTATTGACTGCATGCTCCGGGATCATTTTTGTGTTCTGGCAGGGGCACATACATTATGTGGCGCAGTGGCCTGTCCTGAGCCATGAAATTCTATACTAACTAGGACGCTAAGTCGTGCATATGACTGTCAAAGCCAGTGTGGGGGGCAAAAGCACAGGCTTTGCAGGAGAAAATCTCCTTGTAGCAATCATGGCGGTGTTGTGACACAGTGCATGACTAACTATGGTCAGCTGCCTTCATGCTGATTTCTAACTAAAACACTGCAGGTTTTGTTTGATAATGCAGGCAAGTTTTTCACAACGCAGCTTTAGGAAAGTTTCCATTTCAAAACAAAACCTACTTGTCTGTGCATCATTTTACCTCGCCTGAGGTCTCCAAAACAAACCATTCAGTCCACGGTTTCTATTCTGCTTTTAATCCAGACTGATTTATGGTCTAGATTGGACTAAGATTGGATTAAGTATCTGCAGTGCATTTCAGTTTACCACTGCATGTGACTGTAAACTGACCAAATAGCGACTGTAGTACTTTCTTGTACCTTCCCACACAATTTAATTAACTTGATGTTTTCCAGTGCAGTTAAAGGGGTGGAGTAATGTCAGCACAGTTTACCATCATGCTGAATGACGCAGGAAAATGCACGCAAACATAAATATGTCCAACAGGCAGACGTGCAGAAACAATGTACTGTAATTCAATTCATTTAAGCCATGAGAGTGAGACCACTTTAAACAGACAGGATGAAGAGTGCTTTTACTATGAGTTGTGTGCTCTTGGAGTGGAGCAAGGTGATCCACATTTGGACCTTTTTTGAAAAGCTAAGACAAGCCTATCAAGTGGCGATGCTTTAGTTTCAAGATGATTTGGTTCATAATGCTTTACGGTTGGGTAGCAGAGACAAGACATGTATCTGCAGATAAGGTGAGCTATTATCATGGGTTTCAGGCAATTGACCCCCAGCAGGGATGCAAGGGAGCTCAGGCAGAGAAAGGAGAGGATTAAGATAAAGAAGGACAGAAACTAGGAAATAAATGTCCAAAAAGTACATAAGCCAGACAAAGGTTTTTCTTTTTTGCAGTTGATGAATGATAAATCAGGTTGCTTTGCTTGTTGAGTCCAAATCAACCTCATGTTATAAATGTGTGTGTATTATTTAGTAGATGTTTATTTTTGTGGTATAGTGTGAAGCGTTGCAGAGCTATACTGCATCATGTATTGGCTCTCATATGACAGAGGCGGGGTACCCAATGAAGTGAGCAGTGAGTGTACTGTATGTACCATACTGTATTGTCTTCAAGTTACCAAAAAGTGTAGCAGTTGGGATGTCCGATGTTATTGGCCCATATTGGAACAAAAATGAGATGTTGGATCACCTCTGTGTCGGTTTTTATTTATTTTTGGGTGCTCGACCGAGACCTCATCAAACTGCACCATCCTCCACAAAGCGACAAGCTCGCAAGCTGTTTTGGCAATTTTTCTATCAATAAAGAATGTCCAGAGAAACCATATTGGCTTTCGTCTTTTTATTAGGAGCGCCTTGATTACCCCCTCGGACAGTAAGAAAACAATCAAGCTGCTCTGTATGAATGTGAATGCCGAACAAAGACACATACAGTACAGGCATGCTGCATGTTATCAGGGTGAGAAAGTACATGTGTGGGGGGGAGTTCCCGAGGGGAGTAGACACTCTTGCTTCTCGAGAGGTCTAGCTAGGTGCAATAAGCGAAAGGTGAAAAGTACAACACAAAATAATTGCAACCAAACAGAGCAAAAGTTCATACAGCAGAAATATTGATTTTGCCACTAAAAAGCTCCGTTTGTCCGCAGCCTGGAAGTATTTCCAGGTTTCGTTCGGTCAGTAGCACTGATAAGAAATAAACAGAAAAATAAAACAAATTCAAATTCAAGTTGAAATATTAAAGAAAAAAGATCTTATTTTCTAAAGTCATCATATTATGAAAATAAATAATAAAGTCGAAATATTATGGGAATGAAGTCATAAAATTACAAGAAAAAGAAAATGTAAATGTTGAAATATTTGGAAAATAAAACAACAGAAATGGAAAAGCAAGCAAAAAAGGTGCAGGTTGTTTTTTCTTAAATAGTAAGTATTGTTGAATATATGCTCTATGTTAAATAAATAGAACTTCCTGGCATATCCGCATGGCTTTACAAAATGGAAAATATCAAAGTGGCCCCATTCTTTGATTTTTCAGTATGCGGCCCTCGATGGGACAAATCGAGTGACTTTTTCTGGTGCCTTTCCAGAGTTTTCTGGTATTTGGGGACTTAAAAGTGAAATCCCGTATTGTTCTGTAGTTTCTGTTCTCACTGAGCTGCAGTGGGTGCTGCTGAGAGGTCCGCCCCCGCCCCAAAGCAGTCACAAGCTGTCAGTGCACGGTCAGCTTCCCGCCATAGAGAGTATAGTGGAGCCCTACACATCCATGAATGACACATGCGTGAGGCGCGATGCTGCCGGCGTGGCAGCATCCGTTTCGCCCTGTGTTACATAGCGGGATCTAAAACATACATGTTTCTTCATTAAATTGCTACTCATTACACTCGAGCCTCATTGGGACTCGGTCACTTGCCTGTCTGGGTGTCAGAACGTGTGATGGAAGAATGTTGTGTGATAAATTAAACAAGTCATCCTAACTGCAAGTTAAAAGATGAAGGCGAGTCCGGATGCTGTCTAGACTTTGAGAGGTTCTAGCTGAGATAAAATATTACAATTATTTTATTTTGATGAAGTGATGGCCAATTTTAAATGAACAAACCAAGAATCCACTTTATTTGTAGTTTGTGTTTTCACAAATTTTTGTCTTTCCTGCGAGGTTATGCTTTTTTTCCTACAGCATCTGTTTACAATGTCGTATGCAGAAAATAAGCAAATTATCTGATGACATCATCTAGCGACTTGTCGGACAGCCAATAGCTATTTTTCTTACTGAGGAGTTGGCAAAAGTGAAAGCCACATCTTTTCTGAACTAGAAGACATGCAAGTGCTGAAGTATGTCACATTCATTCATTCATTAATGGCAGAGCTCAGGGCTGTTGTTGCGTGTGCTGCTCAAGATAGCGAGCTTCATAAGCAGAATAAAAAAATCTGCATTTGGATAAGAGAAAGGGGGACAAGCAGTTGGGGCGTGCACACGTGGTACGGGCACGGTATGATCTATTAGAGTGTCTTGAGGCGTTTTTGCAGCTCCGTGCGAATGGGGTTACTTTGAAAAACACTGGCATTTTTTTTTTAAAGATGCAAAGAAACAACCGCTCTTCTGTAAACATCCATCTTTTCATTTCCTTCCGCATCGCGTGGGCAGCACTCAGCAGTAGGGACGCCCAGACATCTCTGTCTTCAGCCACCTTCTCCAGTTGCACCGTGGTTAGAAAGAGTCGTTCTCAAATGTGTGTGAGACATAATGAGTCCTACCCCAAAACTTCCCAAAACACACCAGGGAGGGCACCATCTAAACTAGATGCCCGAGTGGCCTCAACTGGCTCCTCGCAATGTTTTCACTGTAGATGCTGCACCGACCACAATCCACTCATGACCAAGAGCTGAAAATACTTGAACTCTTCCACCTGAGGCAGGACTTCACTCCCATTCCGTTTTTCGGCTGAGAACCGTGGCCTCAGACTGACAGACCAAGGTCATTCCAGAAGCTTCACACTCAGCTACCAACCACTCAAGTAAATGCTGAAGGTCACAGCTGGATGAAGCTATCAGGACTATATCCTGTACACTTATATTTAAAAACACTTTTAGTAAAGATGTATTTATGTACCGATCTCAGATAAGTGGTAGAAGATGGATGGATAGTAATGATGTTATATGGAATGATATCAATTGGTCCAATGTGCGAGATGAAAACCATTTTAGCAATATTACTGTCTTCGTGTATGACATGTTTGTATAGAATCTCCACTGACAACTTTCGCATCCCCAAAGAGTCTTGAGAAATACCAAAAACCGTGGCACTTCTGAAGTCTGATGTACTGTACAGCACGTGTATACTTTGAGGAAAAATATGCCTTTAAAGCTGCACATAACCTGGTGGTTAGAACTGCTGAAACTTCAGCGTACCGCAAAACCTGTGTTTTGCTTTTTCTTTGGCCTGTGTGTCTTTTCACAAAAGACGGAATGAAGGACCAATCTTACCAAGGTGTTCAGTGTCATTAAACGAGTCGGCACTCGTTATCAATTTGCTGATGGTTTGGTTCTGTTCTTGTGTCGTATGCTCAGCAGGGGAGGTGGTTGTGGTTTTTAATGCTTAAAATGTAGACATGCGTAAATAAAAAAGCAGTGTGCCAATTTGAGAATAAATGCACACAGGAAGACATCCAGCCAGCCCTGCCTCATTTGCTTCCCTGTGTGATTTGAAGCCCTTCCAAGTGAGGGAGCAGCCATGTGAAGGACAGGTAAGGACAAGACATTCACCAGCTGCATTTCACCAACAGCTCTCAAGGGTCTTTAATTAGCCCACTTTTTTTTTATTCCAGAATGTTTACTACCCACGCTGTAACTCTAGACACACGCTACAGGCGCACTATCTGCACATCCCAGCTTCATCCCAGCTTGGTGAACGATAACAATCCGCTAGACGAGAGAAGCTATGCACCAGTCAGGCAATGCTCTTGAATGATGACGAGTCCATTCATTCGAAACATTTCATGAAAGCTGCCTACACAGAAGACCTCAAACTCTGATGTAATCAACTCAGAAGCTGATTTGAGAGCAACACTCTGGGGATGTTAATCAGCTGCTGACACAGTTTAGCCTTAATGCACATCTTTGTTGTGCTGTCTCGGTAAGATTAAAGCTTTATCATCAGTAAACATTCATATTGATATTGTGATCTAATCGGAATCCTATACCTTGATGGATCTATGAGGCTACCTCAGATTGCTTTGGCTTTGGATATGATATTGATATTGGATTGTAAAACATTTTGCACAATCTAAAACATACTGCTTTAGGATTTCAATAAATTTGCCGGAATCCCAGTATCTATTTTAGTCCTATGTAACAACAAATCAGGTTTTATTGCGAGGAAGCCTGTTCATGCTCATGTAAATGTGCTGGTTTAGAGCAGTGCTTTTCTGTTGTTTTCTGTCATGCCCCCCTCCCCCAAACCCCAATTTGAAGTACTACTTATTTATCTGTACTTGTCAGACTGAACTCGAAACCAGGAAAATGCAACAAAATGTAGAGCTGAGAAGCATACAAGCGTATTCAAGAGTAACATTGAAAATAGCTTTGAAAGTGCTCCCAGCCTCTCACACCCCCCACCCTGATAGCTCACCGTGCCCCCCACCCACTATTTGAGAAGCACTGGTTTAGAGTCAGAGACATTTGAAAAGAGTAGAAGTCAACAGCATTTTGCTGGTCATCATATAATTTACAAGGCAAGGACTGTTTGAGGACAAACTGGAACAGCAGGAATTTTCCCGGCTCATAAAAATAAGCTTCAGTGCACTTTATTGCAGAGCACCGCTTCGACACTGCTGTCACACCAGCAATGTCGTCTCTTCCTTGTGTCGTTTCCGTGCACGTTTAGTCCACATGCATGCAAGAAAAAAAGTATGCTAAAGGATGTAGCGCTTTTGGTTGACGTGTGTCTACACCATGTCGCATTTCGTTTTGGAGATGGAGTATGCTGCTGCTAATTACATTGGTAAGCCTTTGCTGGCATTCAAACAGAAAACCACTTGATGAAAAGACTTGGATTGTGAGATTGGCAAAAATAAAACTTCAAGCAGCTCAAAACACACTTTAATATGTGAGTTGCTGTTGTGAAGGTTCACCATGTGTCTGGCCACGGTCATGTCAATAAAGAGTTGGACTGACCTTGTTCAGACTGTCAGGGCCACCCCTTGCCAAATTGACTTTTTATTTGTGTCCTGAACAGGAGGGCCGCCAGGAATTCTGGGCCCAGTGGAAAAAAAATCACATTGGGCCCCCGGGCAGCTGTGGTCACCGCATCTCCAGGACCCAACTGACCCATCGAAAACAATTTCTGTGCTATTTGACTTGAACCTGAATTTAGTTAGATGCATGCTTTGGAGTAATATCAATAAATGGCAAACAAGTTGCTCAATAAATTAGTTTTAGGGAAAAAAATGAATTTGAAAAAACTGTTTAGGGCTGGGATGCCGTAAGAGGCAGCAGCTGTACCGTTACATTACCTCACCAGGTTCCGGCAGGTGTCAGATTACTCCTCTTTTGTTCCTCCTGCCACGGGCTGACTTGATGCGACACGGCAGCGATGTGCATCCTTTGTGCATTAGTGGAGATCGCCCCCTTGCACAAAATATAGCCCCCCATGCATTGTGGAGGGCTCGTACACACAGCGTGTGTTCTACATGTGGCGAGGGGCGGCTCTAGGTGTGACCTTTTTTGTCACATCACATGCAGGTCACAGTTCACATAATCTAGACGCTGTTGAGCCTTGACTGTCTTTACTCGGTCTAAAAACATCAGACAAGCATGCCGGAGGCAAAGATTAGAAGCTTTTGCAGTAAAAGTGTTCTAAATGTGACTTATGGTAAACACAATGTAAAACACGATAGCATTAATCATTTAGCCGGCTTTTATTAATGTGCGGCATGTGGTCATTAACTTCACAAGCCTTTATCTCAGTAAACACAGAGCAGTAGGTTGCGAGCACACCTATATTTTCATGAGATGTGTGGCATGTGTTTGTGTGGTAGTCCTAAAGTGTTTGTTTTGTTCACCCCCTTCAGGAAAGTTGTCTTGTTTTTCAAATATCAATATGAAGACGGCACTTTTTTATTCTGGCTTGCACTCCTTTTACTTAAAAAAAAAAAGCAAAAGCTGCCCTTTGCACCCGCCGGTGTAGTGAGCTGAGGTGACCGACTGTGCTGATACACATACTAATGATGCAGCATCACGAGCATCTGGGGTTTCGGCACCTCGTGCAGGGAAGCTTTGACAGGACTGCAGGGGAATCAGGGATTGCACAAAAAGCCTCCTGTCTTCCAACGTAACCACCTTAGACAAAACAAATGCCAGCTCACAAGAGAGTCTGGGCAGGTGACTTTCATGTGTGATGGACGTGTTTTCCTGATCCTTAATCTCTCCCCTGTAAAAAAAAAAAAAAAAAAAAAGTGTATAAAATCCCTGTGATGCCTCTAGTGGGTGCAGGAAATGGAAGAGAATCTAAAGTTTGATTTACTGTGGAGCAGGGAAGAGAGAGACAAAGGTACACTGGGTACACTTGATTCCAAATGATGTTGCCAGGGTTACCACAACAACTGAAAACAAAGTACTAGAACTGGTACATTATATCTACGCATAGCTGGGATTAATATCAAGTGTCAATGACTGTAAGTGGGGAAAAAACTGACAAGATTTTGTTTAAGGCAGAGTGGTACAGGTTGTAGAGTGCAGCTGTTTCACCATTCATTTGAAAGAGGACTCACCGGTAGATGCCAGGTAGATTTGGTGATTGGACAAGATGGAGTGCAAGGTGCATTTTGTTTCTTGTCTTGTTCAATGGTTTCTGGTTTAACGAATGTACCACTTTTATCTTGAGTGCATAAGGTGGACAGGAGGTACTGGAAGAATGACAAATCAGCCTGTAAGACAACTCAGGGCTCAGCAGACCACATCAGGGCCTGTATCCAGAGTAGAGTCGCTAGACACACACAAACAGGAAGGGTAGAGCGGGAGTCAATCAGCTGTGTCCGTCTGAGAAGACATAATCGCAACACAGCAGGGCATACGCATCACTGGGCAATGCTTTTTCCAGCCCAGCTAATTCCTTTTGTGCTTAGCAGAGTTGGCAACTTACTAGCAAGTACCAGAGCACTGTCCCCACAGGAAAGCGCTTCATTTTGCTACTGCATATAATCATTTAAAGAAGAGAGCTTTTGTTCCAGTCAGTGGGTCGCAAGCCAAACGGTTCAGAGTTCAAGCCCAAGGTCGTTGTGGCCGTAGTATCCTGCTGGGTCTGGTTGGTGTATGACAATGGTCTATTAAAGTTGATGGACAACACTCAAGTGAAATTACTGTAGATAATGTACAGTATATCCCGTAGACCTTGCAAGAGGATGCAACAGTCTATTTGGTTAAGGACTAATTGTAATAACTTGAGGAACATTTGTTCACAATTGTATTTTAGCAATTATAAAATCAGGTTGATGCAAAAGAAGTCAGACATGAAGATGATGTCATCACCTCTGTAAGCGAGCCTGGATTGAGAAGGTCACGCAAGGAAAGCTACTACATTATCACAGAATGCCTCTCTTTGTGTGAGTGTCTTTCTAAAGTGACAGCGGTACAGATATACAGCAAGCTCTCGTTTATGGCGGTTGATTGGGTCCAGACCCGACTGTGAATTTCCAGGAAGTAGGATTCCTTATTTATAAATCGCATATTTTTGTCGTTAGAACATACAACACCTTTGTACAACCTTTTAAATGAGGTTTTTAACATTGTCAGCACCATCTAGACATGAAGTATCATCACTTTACACTCGTATTAGCCAATATAGTAGACATAGTAAGAGTCAATAACCATTTAAGACATAAATAAGACTTGTGCTTGTGTGTGTTCCTATAAATGTGGTCCCTACGGAGCTGAGGGGCGGGCGGACAGGAAGGGATGTCAAGGGATCAGAGTTGAGTTTTAAGTGATCCTTACATTACGACATGCGAGCTCCTACATGCTGGCTACGTGCAAAAATTGGGAAAATCGCGAGAGACGCACACGTGGCCCGCACGGATTTTCAAACCCGCAGACAGTACGCAAAGCCCGTAGAAAGAAAATTGGGATGCAAATTATTTTCTGCGTGCATGCAGCCATGTCGCAAGGGCAAGGCAGAGGAGGAGTATGTGACCCTTATGTTTGTCTCCCGACCTCCGTGGATGCACGGCGGCTGCTCGCATAGCGTATCCGACATGAATGCACCTCACCCGGCCACGGCAGCTGGCTCGTCCCGCTGTACACGCTGATAGCCGTAGGTGCTGTAGGAAGCCAGTACGGCCATCTTGCCATCAAAGTGAGTGGGCTGCTACGATGCCCAAACACGTACGTCCCCAGTGAGTGAAACGTACGACAGCCTTACATGAAGTGCAGCTAGCACGCACGAATCGCACGCTGCAGTCACAGTCTAAAAGCTACCAACAGAGGGTGAGCGGCACACACGTGGGTGTCACGAATCACTTGTTCCATAAGTACGACGCACATGCAACCCCTATGATACCCTACTTCCTCTACGTCCTGGCCATGGCCAACAAATTTCCCAAAAATTGCGGAGCCCGTGCGTGTGGTAACACGTATATCGGGATGTAAAGCCTGCTTTAGTTTGGCACGGGTTACTACAGCAACAGTGATTGTGAGATAATTCAAACCTGCTATAAAAGCCTGTTGTTCCAGCAATAAATCGTTTGCGTGTCTCACTGTATATTGCAGTAACCTTACTGACACCTAGTGACCAGCGTAGAACACGACATATCATTCACAGCGTCTTTGAGTGCATTTTCCGAATGCCTTATATTTGCATTTGAGTTCATTTAGCCATTTTTATGAATTTTTATGCCTAATTTAACTTAACTTAACTTAATTTAGGCATAAAATATGTACAATTTGCTCAAATATACATATTTTTTTTTACCAATAATCAATCACAAAACAGCATGAATTATTAATGAATATATTTTGGAAAACGTGATAAGAGTGAAGCTGCAAAATTTGGACCGCGAAGTGGCCAGGGACGACTGGAAATGTTTTTTGTAATACAGCAGCAAACGCAACAAAGATAAGGTATGGTAAGGTTCACTTGTTTCTTTCAGACATGCTTAACAAGTTACATTAAGGAACATCACGTGGTTACGTTTGCACGATTCAACGTGTCTGAAAAGGAGAAGGAAGAAGCAGAGCTTATTTATGCAGCAATTTTTATGACAAAATGCGGCGTTATTACGGGTGAAAATGTATTACATTTTGCATAATGCACCATTTTAACACGACGTGGTGCTACATGTGTTCGGGCCATTAGCCACCACCATTTTTTCATGAAAAATTTTTCAAATGCAACTCGGGCCTCGTTCGTATGTAGATATACATTCAATGTATCTGATCTAGTGTCGTCTGAACAGCCAGGTTGCACATGCCCGACCTACACGTCATTACAAGACGTGTTTTGCTGCGCGAGAGTTGTATCCAGATACTCACAGACGTAGGCAAAAGTTCTTCTTGTCATGCGAAAATTATTTTCCAAAGTTTTAGTGAAGCGTCTCACCACTCCTGGCTCTGACATCCACCCACACGCTTCTCGGAACAGCAAGTCCGCAGCAAGTTCTCCGTGAGCTTCCAAGGCCAAAATGTCCTGCCCTCTTTTTTCTTAATCTCCTACGCGAAAGCATTTGGTTAAGAAAATGTTGACTCTCGTTGCACAAAATCCTTGAAATTGACACAAACGTAGCAAGGAGAGCACAAATCGAGACAATGTTTACTTCCGTGAACACACGGCAATGAGTGTGACGTCATGCTTTGCTCATGCGCGTCACGAGTTTAAAAATAAATGATGATTTTAGGCTGAATCCCAATTCCACCCCTTACCCCTTATCTTACCAAGTGGGACACCCAACTCTTCTTAAATAAAGGTGTAGGGGGCAAGTTCTCAGGGATGTACGGCCGTAGAAACCAAGTGTGGTCGGGGACCAGACTTGAAATGAAGAGGAGCTGACAAGACGGCAGAGCGGAGATCGAAAGAAGCGTACAAATGTAAGTAATTAAACGTAATGATTGATTTTCACAGTGACGTCACTCATGTTTTATTAGATATTCAATCATTTGCTACTCTACGTAAATATTCGCCATGTTTTGAATTGTTGGTTGTTGCTAGTTAAAACTAGCCGGCTAACACCGTTATCGAACTTCTCTTGCTTTCTACTGCATTTCATAGATGATTAAACAATGGCTAGACAGCGACCACATTAGCCTGTGAACTGTAAGTTGTGTTTTAAAATCGCTCGCTAGAAAGGGGAATCTACATTACTGAAGTGGACAGTGACGTTGCCGGTTTATATTCGCTATCTAATCACTAATCCGCCAACAACTGTCATGGTGAGATATGCTTAATGTATTCAGCACACAGTATGGATGGTCAGGAAGTGAGCTCAATAAAAGATGTAAACAACATGGCTGTATGTGGACAGCACATCAGTTTATCAAAGTTTATTCAACTTTTGGTGTCTAATTTCTCTTTTTTTTTTCAGCACACTGTATTATTATTATTGTATTTACAATAAGTTATTAGTTAATACCCCACCAATCATGCAAATGTGTGCATATGTTCCTGCAGGAGATGCTGAGGCAGCTGAAGTCGGCCCTCTGCTACACCACACAGCACTCCAGGACCATCCAAAAGCTGCAATCCCAGTGTGGAAAAGTCAAATGCAACAAAATGCCATTCTGGACCACAACAGGGAGGTTTCTAAACCTTGAAATAATAGTTGATATGCTTTCTACATTGGTTGATGCTCATAAAATGTGTTATATTGTTATTTTTTATCTATGTGCATTTTATACATTTTCTATTTTTATAAATGTTGCTACAGTGCTGGTTGTAAGATGTTATTTATTACTTGTTTGTTGTTTTGCAATCAATGTTGCAGTGTGTAAAAATGTGTGCCTTTTTATTTAAAAAAATAAATAAATAAATAAATAAAATTGTATGCACCTTACTTTATGGGAGGAAACACATTTATTATGAACCATTGAATTGTGTCATCTGCCTTTGTCACAGCCAGCAAGTGGCGAAGGGTGATGACGTAATGTCCCATTTCTTAGTGGCTTTTCCCCCTTGGCCCTCGGTTTTAAGAGGTCGGGGTAAGATGAAGGGGAAGGGCTAAGGGGTGGAATTGGGATTCAGCCTTAAGTCATGTTGAAGTGAAGTCGGTGTTGCATCACTGTTACATACTCATCAAATTGTCTGAGGAACTCATTCAGAAGAATATTTTATACATTTGACTGCCGTTCTTCTACAATCTAAAGTCTGTATCTGGGTCCCGCTTTCTATCCTTTACTGTTTTTTTTTCCTCCACGCTGGACTCGCCCACTTGCTGAGAAAAGATGAAGGATGACTTGCAAGCATTTTTATTTATTTCACGCCTCTGTGGAAGTGTCCCCCCCCCCCCCCCCCCACTAACTGTAGTCAAATGTGCTTCATCTTTTTTAAAAAAGTTTTTTATCTGATCGTTCCATATTTTTGGAATAGTTCTGGTCTTCCTGTGTTACGACATGTTGTGTAGTCTGCCTTACATCAGATTTGATGTGTTTAGACAGTGATGTGACGCACCTCCAAACTCAACAAATTATAAATAACCACACCATCTGCTGAACCCAAAACGCTCTTTTCACTTTGCTGTTTTGATAGAAGCTTCCTAATGTTATACAGCTCCAGCAAAATTTGCAGCGAGCCTGTTTCAATATGGGTTTGAGGTGCGTATTCATTTTATTGTGCCTGTGAGTGTTGTCATCCATCCAGCTCATTGTATTCCTGTTTTGGATGTGATTTGGTGTAGCAGGGGTGCTAAGATGTTGGCCACATACTTCGCACTATTGGAAGTCATGAAGTTAATGTTGCGATTGGCTGGCGACCAGTCAGCAAGTCAGCTGGGATAGGCTCCAACATGCTCACTTAGTGAGGACAAGCGGCATAGAAAAGGGTGCTGACAATGAGTCTGACAGGAGCCGTTTGTGTTTTTTTGGAAGACCATAAATGCCAGGAATGGTCTCTCGTGGGCCTACCCAGTAACAAAGCACACGGCTGATGGTCCGTGACCTCTTGACTAGATGTGACCTACCTAGTAGGACTAGAGCCGTCCTACCTAGTCACTGAGCATGAACTGATGGAAGTCCTGTTGCAATCAATTCAATGCCCTGAGAATGATTTCATCTTGGTGTCTTCCGTTTATGTTTGTCTCCACAGACAGACAATATGTGGAACGTGAACTCTAAAACTTTATGTGTAATTGGAAAAAAACAAACAAACAAAAAACAAAGCCAAATGTGTTTTCTGTGGCACTTGGAGTGTTCTAAATAAACATTACCAACTTCTGGCCTCTTACATGCCTTCCTCATAAGACAAAAAAAACCCACCCACAACCATCTGTGTGTTTTATTTTCTCGGGTGAAAAAAGAAACAATAGACATTCATTCCTCAGTCCGGTGACTGTGATGTAATCATTTGTGTTTATTGACTCCAGCTCTGATGGAAGTATGATAGCTTGGATATAACACACATTAACCCAACTTTTTACTTTTCGTTGGGTAGAAATCAGCTACGGTTTTATTGTAAGGGTATGTCATTCCTCCACAAATACAAAACACAGGAGTTTGGTTATAGTACAAGTCTATTTTGAAAGGTCGAAGACCCATGGAGCCGATGTAACAATTAGGTGTGCAACGGTACAGGTAAGCCACAGTACGGTCCGTGCCTTGTTATTTGGGCTACAGTCTCGGTATGTTTTTTGTGCCCTTGTTTTATTAATTGGTTTTTAAAATGAAGCATGAAAATGAAATTGCAATCTATTGACAGGAAATTCTCCAATAAATCAAATTCTCCAATAAAAAATGAAAAATATTGATGTAAGATACAGAAAACTTGAAGGATGTGGAGGGCCACTCTGATGTGTATTTAAAGATGCTAAAGTCAATCCAGTGTAAGGCACTATATTGTCCTATAAGGTAGATACAGCAAGCGTTTTGTGATAAGTGACAAAGTGAATTAGTGCAGAACCTAATAATATATCAATATATAGAAATGTATATGTATATACTGTAAATATACATACAAGTACAGTACATATAGAAAGAACAAAGAACAAGCTACGAGTGGAAAATGGCCAATGGGCTGCACTTTGGACACCCCTGGTTTACAGTGTTGCTTTTTAGGAAGGTGCAAGAGCAATAGTAAGAGTTTGAACAGGGTGATGTGTATTTTAGTTTTTAGAAAAGTTGCTTACTTGAAGTGCAGCGTTAATATTGTAGTTGCAGTGTGCAGAACCGTCCTCATCTCTACTAACAAAGACAGCAGGCTGCTTTTATCGTATGCACTCATCTTTGTTTGTTTATGGAGGGCAAGTGTTCACAAACAGGACCTCAATGTCGAGGCCAGGTGGTGGGGAGCCCAGCAGGCACTTGGCTGAGGACATCCGCCGGATCCGAGTCGTATATAGTCGCGACGGTTGTCGCCTGTATACGATATATATACACTATATACTCTGTCCCCGGATCCCTTTTTTCTGCTTTTAGGCAGACTGTCCTTGACTTGAAATATGTATACATTGTGGAGGTGGATTGTCCCGTGCAGGGAGGACCAGTGCTTTTGCATCCTTATTATCATACATCGTTGCTATCTGTATTTTACTTTATTCTTTATATATTCCAAAGTTGAACACAGCCATCTTCAGGTACAATGTTAATTACAGTGGAGCCTCCGAGCCTTGTAAAGTTGGAGTTACAAATACATCTCAAAGGTCACACCAAAACTTGGAGGTTGATCCCTCAGCATGCCTGACGCCAGGCGAGACGACAGCATATGTTGTGAGACTTCAGCTCAGCGTGGATCTAAAGGATTAACTCCACAAGTGTGTCTTGCTTTTTCTACTTTTTCTGTGATACATTTCTTCCAGACACGACCGCGATAAATTAATTTCCTCGATATCGGATTCAGTGTTAATAAATGGAATGTTTTCCTAGTTAGAGCATAGAAAACATATTTATGACTTTCTAAATACGGTTTTAAACATTACTAGAGCCCTGTAGACATGAAATAACACGCCTATGGTCACCCTTACACTCCTGTTATTCATCGTTTACATCACATTGCGCAACTCTTATGCTGCAGGGACTCGAGATGGCTGCTAGCTAGCGAACTCTCCTCAAATGTATTTCTTCTAAAAATAATAAGACAAAAACTTACCACTTCCACATGGAATGGGAGGATAACTTTTTTTCACTCTATCATGACGGACATGCCATGGCTGACTTCATGACTTCATGCGCTGTTAAGGTCGTGTGATGTAAGTTACAGGTACTGACATGATTTTTCAGCTTTGCTTAAATATGTTCTATATTGTTTGGACGTTTTGTAAATTTTTTTTTTTTTAAAGCTAACTTTAAATTAGTAAAACGGCAAATTGCAAAACGACAATTTTGGTCGAAGCTTGTCAGAAGGGGGCGTTTCCCAAGTGACGTCAGCGCAGTTCGACATCTCAAGTAAGCAAAGATGAGAGAACGGACGAGATAGAAGACGTTTACAGTGATTATAGCAAAGATTTCAGCCACGTGTCATTCGTTGTTGAGGAGGAAGAAACATCTGGAAACATCTGAAATAGAGAACTTGCAGAACATGGAATTAAGCCGTATTTATTGGAACCACCGACTGATGCTGATATTTGTCTGATGCTGAGGTGGCAAAGACATGGAGATGAAGATTGGTCGGCTTCAAACACAAAATGGTCAGCGTAAATTACCTTGGAGTTGCTTATCCTTCCATTGTTGTTTTAAATCGGCTTCTTAATGAGAGTAAAGGGCTCTTTGGAGCCTTTTTTTATTGTGTCATATCTCAGTGAAAGTAAGTTTTATAACCTGTATAATGCTTTGAATGCTTGTCGCTATGGTGGCACGGTGTTGATAAGACTATATGATGATATATACGTAACTCATGGTTATTTCAGGGCTTTATACGCGCTATGTGCAACTTGCAACGCGCAGAGGAAACCGTTCTTAGAAGAGTCTTGAATATGTATGAATATGTATGAGTATGAATGAAGTAGATGACCAAAAAGTGAGTTTAAATGAAATGATGTATTATAAATGGTTGGGACAGGGGTAAGTGGAACCAAATCCAACACTTAAACAGCCAGAAAACAATTTAATAAACAGAAAACCACAGCATTTTTTCTAAGTCGCTGGGTTTTTTTTTTCTTGGAAAAAAGGAAAGAATATAATACTTCGAGTTCCTTGGGTAAAAGTTTATTAATCACTTCCAGGGTGGGTTTAACTCTTGGGAAGAGACCCTTAATCCATAATCCAAAAGCACAGTCCTACCAGCTCGCCACTTTGTTACAAAGTAGTCAATTCCAGTTTGTTTTGGGTACAAAATCAATTTGTATAAAAATAATGTAAATAAGACATGACTTCCTATGTTCTGTGGCAACTTTGACGCCTTTCTCCTCCTTTAGTCCTGTTGCTAGCTTCCTAGCATCCAAAATGCGTTTATACCGTACTTGGAAAGGTGTTTCTTCATAGCAGACTTCAGTGAAATGAACGCAAGGCGGTGGTCCATATCACATACACCGAAATTAGCACTTGCTTCGTTCTCCAGACAAGCTCTACTCGGGGCTGCTCACAGCATGTGTTAGCTTACAATGCACCGTTCTCGTCCACGGCGGGCAGCTCAGTCCCAGCTCTCCTGTGTGGTTCTGCTGGCAATCACAGCTGCACGCGGGGCTACCCGCAGCACGTGTCGGCTTAAAGCACTTTCGAGTGGCTATCGTACTTGCTTCGCTCATTGTAGTCTACCACCTCCGTCTTTTCCCAGTGCTTGGCAATACATCATATATTTTCTAATTTGGGTGACGACTTTAAAAGGTTTGAGCTCTGTTCTTTGAGACATGTTGGCATTTCAAGCAGCAACAAATGCAAAAACTCCCACAATAAGGCATTTCCATGAATTCTCCCATAAAGCATTGCCAGGAGCTTTGGAAGTGACTAACAGAAACAGTCATATTTGAAAATTTATCCCCAAAAGTGCTTTAAACATATCCTTTGACTGACACAGCACAACAGAAATATTCAATTAAGGCTTTTGCTCAAGTGTTTGCAATTATAGCTGATTAGCAGTGCTGGGAATGAGTGGGGGATACCACTCTTCATACTGAGACGATGATGATGAACAGATGCAACATAACGAGTGACAGATATGTCAATCAACCACATTCTGATCATGTGCTGTGGTCTAATCAGGAGAATAATTGACAACACCTGTCGGATGGACCGTGGCAGCACAAAAGGTGGTGTGATATGTTCTTTAAAAAGTGTTTCTTTTATTTATACACGCCTGAATGAAATGCTGGCAGATTGTAACCAGATTGTAAGTAGAGCGTGAAAATGCAAATGCTGTAATTGATTGAAAACTGTATTTAGTCCATGTCTACATGGACACGGGTATTTTCAAATAAGCACATTTGCATTTGCACGTCTGGTGTTTAAAAAGTTTCCCCATCCACACCGGTGGATCCCTATCCACATCAAAACACATTCGCTGACATTTTATAGCCGTAAAAAGCAATTACGACTGACTTGGTTGCATTACTAGTATAACACAATGTACAATGACGTGTCCGTTATCCTTAAAATCAGCACTCATTTACACGGAGCACAGGAAACACATCTTATCCTTAATCGCCCGTGTGTGGAAATGAAAGCAACACCTGGAAGTCAGTAACTTCATGACTCGTATTCTGTTGTTAAACAAGGTTTAAAAGCAAAAGATAATGTCGTGCATGTCTTATGGCACAAGCCAAAAAGTTCTGTTTTATCCGTCCATACACAAGCAGTTTTTGAAAATGTTCATCCAAAATTTCCAAAATCTTGAAGGACAAACCTACTGTATGTTTGCATGTGGACGGCAGGCTTTTGAAACGTCTGTGTGCGTGTGGACAAGGCCTAAATAAGGTTTAAAAACATGTAACACATTTCTTATCATACAAGCCAAAAAGATGTTTTTTTCCCATCGACAACCTCACGCACCCAAAACATGTCTTCCGAGTCACATACACAGTCGTAATACTTTCTTTTTTTAACCAGCCGTGATGTGACAAAGAGGATATCAATTATGTAAAGACGTCAAAAAGGTTCCCGGAGATGTGCTAGAAGGAGACATCGATTCTGACCACTTCACTGAACTGTAATGAGCAACACGACCCCTTTGTTGAAAATAACCAGGTATGTTTAAAGGGACTGGATGCAACTCGCTCCAAATTACATTTTTTGAAATATAACAACACCATGGCCGGCTAGCGTGTTATTAATAGTGGTTTTAAACGAAGCTCCACCAGTGCGGTTTGAGTTGTTTTTCATTCATGCTCTTTTCCTTGCTGTGCCTCCTTTGTTTGCCTGGCATCGCTCTTTTTTGTTCCTGTGTACTTGAGGATTTCTATTAAAGACTGTTTGCACTCGCTTTTTTTCGCTTTTGTCTCTTGGAATCCAAACTAGTGCTTCAGAGAACCTCACAGGCTTCACTCTGTCACGGTTTTTAAAAAATATCTTAATTAATCAATCATACTGTTTCATGGCTGACTACAGCCTATTATTAGTAAAAGAAAATATGCATCTTTAAACGGATTATACATATTTTTTTGCCAAATTAAGCATTTTCAAGCATAAAAATAGCTAAAGGAACTAAAATACAAATATAAGGCATTCAGACGTGATAATAGTACTCTACACTTGTCAGTAGCTGTCAGTAATGTTATTGTTATGTTTGGTGAGAAAAAAGAATCACCAGACTTGATCGTCGGAACAACCGGCTTTTATTATAGGTTTGAATTCTCTCACAAGGAGGCACAATAATCCCCAATAACTGTTGCAACCGTAACACACGCCAAGCTGAAACTCAACTCTGAACCCCCGACGCCACTTCCTGCCCATCCTGGTACTCAATTCCCCTAGGGAACACATACAGTGTATATAGCAACACACACAGGCACAGTCTTATTTATGCCTTAAACAGCGTGTCCATATGGGTGTTACTTCATATTTAGAGGGATCTAATGTTAAAAAACCTATTTAGAGGGTCATGAGCAGGGTTTCTATGCTCTAACTACAAGAATATTCCATTTAGCAATCAGGAATCCTACTTCGCGGAAATTCACTTGTCACGGTTGGGCCTGTAACCAATTGACCGCGATAAACGAGGGATCACTGTACATGTTTGTGGTGTGTACACAAACACAAAAGCAGTCTCGGAGAGATTATCGATAATTTGGGGTCATTTTGTGGTTATGATAGGCTATATATTCAATCATAGCTAACTTAAGCAGCTAAACTTTGCCAAATTGCTCTCATTAGCTGACAACAAACGTGTATTACGTCAGTGTAGCTTATATGCTGAAAGAAGGGAGAGTTGGGATATAATGCCTGTAATAGGTTTGAATGTTGGTGCCCTCTAGGCAGTTGGAGGAACCAGCTGCAGACAGTCCCTTTAACTTCACTTCTGGGCTTGCATTTAAGTATTCATTTTGTCAGATTTTTGTTGGGTGTTGCTGGGCTGCTGGGTGACATCCTATCTAGTGTTTTGGTCCGTTGGTGTAGTCGGTGTCCACACTTGCCTCACTCAGGCGTGGAGTCCGCTGGCTTGTTTTGTCAGGTCATTTTGGTCATGGACTGCCTTCACACTTGCCCTAACAAGCCGTACTAGTAGAGCAAATGGACTTTAGGACCAAAAATCACGAGTGTGAACGCACTCTTACAACTTTTGATCACCTGTTTGAGTTTAAATGTAGCTTTTAATTCTGCATTTTTTTTGTCTCTTTCTCCTGTTTCTTCTTTTTGCACAAAATGGTTATACTAATTGGTTTTACGATTTTGTTCAGGAGTTTGGAAGTTTTTTTTTGTTTGTTTGTTTGTGGGCTGGAGCCTTAATAACACAATGAGGGCTACAGTTGGACCTTGAACTACATAACAGACAGCCAAAGGTCTCAAGTGCAACATGTGGTTTCATGAAACATGCTGATAAGACGGCTCTTAGCTCTTGCACGTGCAGACTCACATTCGCGTTTTTGGAGATGAGGGGAGGTTGGGATTAACATCGTTTTGCATCGAGGAACTCGGTGAGGCGTTTACTGTGTGTCCGTGTGTGTGCAGGATTGTTGTCCTTTCAGCACCCGGGGTAGTGACGTGTTGCACTGTGCCGGGTTGTTGATGCTCCCATGTGCAGTGAACGTCTCTCGCTCTCTCTCTCTCTCTGTCTCTCTCTCTCTCTCTCTCTCTCTCTCTCTCTCTCTCTCTCTCCCTCGCTCCTCATGTCACCGCTCAAGTATCAGTTTCTCCACCAACCCTCCATTGCCCGTGTTAAAGAGGAGACAGCAGCTCCCCGAGAAGAGTCGGACACCGACGAAGAGGCGATAAAGCGAGGACGGCGCACACACACACACACACACACACACACACACACATCCATATAACGACACAGACTCTCTCTCCAACCACATCCCCCGCTCCCCAGCTGTTTGGGTCAGGATGCGCCATGGGACAAGCGTGCGGACACGCTCTACTCTGCCGTAGCCAGCCGCCATCCAGCGACATGTAAGTCAGTCAATACGGTGTGTGTGTGTGTTTTGTCTCGCTGCTACTTCCTCAGAGTGACCCAAGTACAGGCTATGGAGGCACGCGGCCCCTCGTGGTGCTGTAGTGTTGCATATGTGTGTGTGACATGCAGGCTTTCATTTTTCCCCACCACGTGAGTCGTGCAGACAGCTGTCAGTCCTCTCAACCCTTCACGTCACACCCCTCAAATATTCCCACAGCCCGCCTGGTATGTGACTGTAGTCTCCAACAGTTATAAACAAGTCCTATCAGCAGAATCCCCATCATGAGCAGAGTTTGAAATAACGGGAATATGTTTACGAAATAAGGCTCCTTATAGGACTTTAAGGCAGCCTTGTCAGTTTTTTTTCCAAATCCCAAAAGGTACAAGTTTGTTCCTAAACTGTGTTGGTCAAGTGTTAATGATACAAACCACCTCAGAGACACCCTATTCTACTTCCTATTAACTTTTTGTTATTTTCTTTTGACTTGACTACAGATAGATAAGCAATTATTATTCAGTTCTCAATAGTATTTCAATTCCAGGGGAAGTGTGAAAAAATTCTGTCTGAAAGTAATTGAGAACCGCTGTGCTAAGATGTTTAAGGAAAACTGCACTTTTTTTGCAATGTTGCCCATCATCCACAATCCTTATGTGAAACATGAACACATATTTCTTTCCCTTTCCCGTGCATTCTAACGAGAGAAAACGAGTTAGCATGAGCGAGCTAACATTGCACGTCATGGGAGGCATCTCTTTTGACTGTGAAGCCCTCTAAAAAAACATCTAACAGCATTTTATTGTTTTATATACACATGCTGTGATCATGAAGTAACAAGTACATTGATGATAACTTGTAATACTTACAGTATCTTGCAGAATCTGGATGATTTAAAACATTATCAAAACTTCTTTAGGCGCATTGATTTGCCATAGCCCACAGGAGCCAACGCTACTTCCGTCAACAAAGCAGCATAGAAACAGCGACGACACTTACAATGTCTGCTCTCATTGGGATGGCTGTGTCTTCCAGCACCAGACGTGTGCTCCAGTCCTCAGGTAAAAAATGCTGACGAGCAAACGAGGATCTTGTTGAGTCTTCGCAGCGAAATTGAGAGCCAGTAGTATCCACTCTTCCGTCTGTCCCGTTGCAGGGGCTTGAGGCGTGTGGCGCGGAGACGAGCGAGGATAAATGTAGTTTTTTGTGTCAGCTGCTCCAATAACAGTATCGGTGTAGCTTGGTTCATATGCAGGTCAGTTATGTCAATGGAACACTGTTTTTTGAGGGCTTTTTTGTGAGGGCTTTAGCATCAAAATAGGTACCTGCCATGATGTGCATTGTTAGCTGGCCATACTAACGTTTTCCCTCATTAGAACGCACAGAAAAGAGAAAGAAATATGTGTTCATGTTTCACATAAAGATTGTGAATGATGGGCAAAATTCTAAAAACAGTCAACAACATTCAAGTTTTCAACTTTTTTTCTTTTCAATGTGGCTGAAATTCTCCTTGATGTTTGATTTATGTATGGAATATTATATGGAATGGGCCCCCCCCGTGCTGCACTTGGGACACCCCTGTCCTAAAGAGCCGATGATACAACTCATATGTGGGGCTCGCCTGGACCATAATTCAATAACACAAACCACCACTGATAGCAGACGAATAAATGGTATCCAACACTTGTAACACTATCACTAAACATGTTACAAGAGTATTTTCGCAGCACCATATACTGTACTTAAGTCATTTTAAGGCATCCAGTGAACCTTCCACTCATCTTCTGTACCTTGTCCTATACTCATGAGAGTCACTGGCCTATCCCAGCTGACTTTGCGTGAGAAGCAGGATCCACTCTGGACTGGTCACTAGTCAATCACAGAGTGCATACAGAACCAACCACCGTTCACACTCACATTCGCACATATGGACAATTAACCTCACATGCATATTTTTGGAATGTGGGAGGAAGCTGGAGTACCCAGAGAAAACCCACGCACGCATGTAGAGAACATGCAACACTAGGCTGTTTGTACCGCGCCTGGGCTCACTTTGAGACTGCAAATCATGATTAATCAGCGAGTTTTTAGGGATTAAAAAAAGGGATTTTAAAACAGTTGATCTTATTTGGACATCATTTTTTGGCCAATTAACATTGCTTCATTCAAAAGTATGTATTTTATTGTCCATTCCTGCATATTATGCTACTTCCAATACAAAAAATGAGTACAAATTCATGTGAAAACCAAAGATAGTCAAGGTGCTAATATTTCTTCTTTCTTGCTTTTGTTTTGGCTCGTATAGCTTGTACATACTGTGTCCAAATGTATACGGATGTACGAGCACAGCATATGTGGCACCTGAATTTCCCTCACAGGAAAGTATATCTCTCTAGTTAGAAAAAAAATTAATACGGCAGCATTGTCTGCAATTAAAGTGCTGATTAGGGATGTAACAGTTACCGTTATTAATGATTAACCACGGTAAACCCCCAGCGGTTAGTCCTACCGTTTCAAATTAAAATAATTGTAAAACTGGGATTGATAACCGTACTTTGATAAACTCACGGATCAGTGACATTTCTAATTTCCTGGAGAAGCAGCCGTTATGTTACGCATCGCTCTCTCAAAGCACCAACTCTGATGCAAACAAAAGAGCTGGTGCCAATGTTGTTATCGGTATTGGTAATGATGTGCTGATACCGGTATTGCATATCGGTAAAAAAAAGCCAACATTGAGCATCTCCATATTAACCGATATACATCACAACATATAACTCACAAAGTTAAAACTCACTTCAAGTTCACTCATGCAAGAGTACGGTACATTCACCTCATGAAGACGTGTCATTTCATCGATGCCATTGCTCCGCTCGGACGTTATAAATGACAACCGCCACTTTGCTCAATACAAAATAAACCGAACGACTCGAAACAACACTCAAAACAATCCATGAAGTCAGAGAAATTGCAGTCATACTATACTATAGTGTACAAATGATGGCACGGGCAAACCGGCGTGTGAGCGCAGTTCAATGGATACCAGGAGAGAGAATCGTACCTGATGGTACAAATGGCTTTGTGTGAGTTTGCCCGAAGCCACACACATTTTCAGTGTGTGGACAGTGATGTGTGTTGCCACAAACAAACATTGCTGAACACCAGTGAGAGATACTGTGGGCCTGAAGCTTAAAAAGTGGACTGGTGAACGCGGAGAGCACTGTGGTCCACGGCCTTCGAGAGCACACATGCTTGATTTGCCTCCAGCACTGGCAGCCGACACAAAGCTTTAACTTGTGGGATAAATTCGAACTAGATTGTTACGTAGGTCTTCTCAAAATCTCAAAAACACACTCCAATGTCTCGTAGTGGAATAAGACCAACTTTTTTTCATTTGTTTTTACTTTCTGTAGGTGTACTCGCCATGTGTCCCAATACAGACATGGTGTCCATACACTATGGCATTGTTGAGTTGTTTATTTTGTTTATCTTGTTTATTTTGTGGGTCTGTTCCATTGTGTCTGCAGTGTCAAGGCAACACATTTAAAACAATGTTCAAGTGAAGCTCTCTTGTTTGAAGTTGTCCTGTGAAACACCTGCTCCTAAATGAAGGGAGGCATCTGCTGTGATTCAGGTGAGCTGCGGTGATCAAAGCGTGAGGCCGATCAAACGGCTTTCACACGCTGTAAATACAAAATGCTGATGGGCTTCCTCACAACATGGCTTGATGTCTCTATTCTAGGATTTTGAATACCCCCTGGCTTTCTCTCAGCTGCCCTAGATTTGCACACACACACACACATTTTGGGGTTACTGTATATCAAGTTCCAACCCCCACCGCCGAGCACATTTCCTAAGGAATAATGACGTCCGCCAGTTCTGACATACAATTAGTTTCAGTCGGTAGTCTTACCTGCTGCCTTTGAGCAGGAGTCGCTTTGACATGCAGACGCTGAAGGTCACAAGGAGAGATGCCGTTGCATTATTCCACCCGATGTTACGTATGCGGTATGTTGGGAATCCCCACAGCTGATGTGATGTTTTAATATTTCATGAGCTGCGTATGGTTTGTGGAGACGCAGCCGATTTGATGTATTTTCCTTCTCAGCCATGCAATTCTTCTCTCCTGCAGTAGTTGATTTTCGCACCGTGCATCTTAAAGTTTTATTTCAGTATTGGATTGCTCAGTTGTTGAATTGAGAGCCGGCTATTCATCGTCAAATGCATGCACAAATGTTTATGGTCTATGCTTGCTTGTCTAATTCTTTTAGCAGCAGTGCACTTTTGAACACATGTTCACACGTTCATGGTTGTGTTTCATCATCTGCGCTACCAACTGATGTTGTGCTCTTACGCCAATGAAATACCTCATAAAATATTATTATTTATTGGATGATGAATGCTGGCAAGCCCCTTCCATCCGAACATACACGCACACACGCACACACACGTTTAACCTGACTCCTGATGAGTGAGCGTGTGTGTGTGTGCGTGTGCGTGTGTGTGTGTGAGTGTATTTGACAGCGGAAGAAAATATGCTGACATAGCTGTGTGTTATCATCAGTAATGGGCTCATCAATACTAAAATATTCAGAGACAGAAAAGTGACAGAGCGGGAAGAGGCAGATAAGTGAAAGCAAAGAGGAGAGAGCGGAGGACCTCAAGGCATTTGTGTGCGTATTTGCACATCTTTTTAGCCAGCGAATCAACAGCATATGATTCAATGAAAACATCTAGAAAACTTGACTTGTATAAGGTCAGTGAAAATTGCCACTTTCCAGTCCAGGGTGTACCCTGCCTCTCGCCCGAAGTCAGCTGGGATAGGCTCCAGCATACCCCGCGACCCTAATGAGGACAAGCAGCATAGAAGATGGATGGGTGGATGGAAAATTGCCATTTTATGATGTTTTTGACTTTTTAACATAGCAATTAGATTGATATAGATCGTCACATGACACTCTAGCAGGGTTTCTGCTACATGTAATTGATATATTGAAATAAAAGCTGCTACATCTTAAAAATGAGGATTTTTAAACTTGAACTTGAAAACAATTTTAAGTAATATTGTATGAATGGATAAATATGCCATATAGATACATATATAGATTATTATTTATGCACATATTGACCACACTTAGTTTGAAAACAATGTAAAAATACTATAAAAATGTTTCACTGTGCTTTATTTTGATAAACATGCACCAGAATTGCCTGTCTGCCCTGTGGGCACGTGCGCATGTGTGACCAGATAAAAGTACGTGACCCGTCTTGAGTTGACGTTCACTTTGTTCCTTATTAGCGTGAGAATGAAAAATCAAAATGAATGAGACGTAGTTGATAAAATGTGGAGTCAGTTGACAACAGCTCGTCACGGGCTAAGCCAGCGTGTGTCATCACTCACATTTCAATCTCGACTTGGACTTTCAGGCATCTTTGTTTACACATTTTTACACATCTGGCGGCAGCTAGCTAGCTCGTTTTTGTCCCACGTTTTTTAGCTCTTTTTTTCTTCTGGACCAGAATATTCCTATAAACAGACATGCCCCCTTCGATTATATTTGAGAACTGTAATGAACGAAACATCACAGGGTCCCATTTTTGTGCAGCTCTCTGAAGTCAATTGGCCATTCTCACCATGGTTGCCAAGCGATCAAGTGTTCGTCCATCCTCCTCGTCTTTATCAACACTCGTGTCCTCTTCTTCCTCATCCTCGCTTGGTGGCTTCGTCAGTGAGCGGTTGTGAGTGGGCATCAATCAGGGCATTCATGTCATCAGGAGTCATATCATTAAAGCATTAAAGTCATGTCGTCAACACTGGGTTTTGTCGGGGAGAAACAAACATACAGCACTAAAGGGCCACACTGCTAGCGGTCCAACTCTGATGTAAATTAGGCAGTCCCTACAGGCCAATCGAGACGCAGAACACAATGTGTGTTCTCCCTTAGCGAATCAGGACGCAGAACACAATGCGTGTTCATACAGTGTAAAAAAAAACAAAACATGCTACGCTGTAAAAAATTGCACACAAAAAAAACCCGTGTAACAGCGAGTCCGCATAAAGTGAACCGCGTTGTAGACAGGAAACTCTGTATTTAAATTGATCTTTCATTTTGTTAATTGTGTTATTTGAAACTAAAAAATATATTACTGAACAGTTATTTTCCCATCTATTCATATGACTCTAACACAGGCATCAAATTAAATGTAGGTTTGTGTCAAATAGTAGAAAATGTACTAGTCACATAGTACGATTGGACTAAATAGTGGCTCGACATTTTTGACTCTCATTCAAAGTGCTCTCGGCAGCTTTGCCATGTTGTTGGTTCATGTTCTGTTGGTTGTTGAAAAATGCTAAATAAATAAGTTAATAAATAAGTCATAAAATTTGTTATTTGTCATAATAAATTGGTGTCACTGGCACTTTAAAGGTAGAAAAGGCCTTAACAAGTCCACATATCATTTTTCATCAATGGTATAATTGAATATTTAGCCACCGAATTGTAACCTGCCCTTTTCAATCACACATAGTTCCACTTTCTGGAAACAGGGCTTAGTGAACATTGTCCATTCTGTGAACTTGTCATTGCAGTGTTGCTTTGCATCAGTGTTGAGACACAAAGTACCACTTGTGATACAAGAAGGCAATAATGTATTCTCAGCAGAGCAAATAGAAGCCCTTTTGGCAACTATTGTGTGTTCGGAAACTGTCAGGTGTCTGGAAAATCGGGCTTTTGATGAAGTGAAGGAGCGAGTCAACCGCAGCTCCCACAGAGCCTTGAAAACAAACAATCCAAGCGGGTAACAGCAGATGGATGATTTGCGTTGCTAAACTTTTTTTGTTGATGGAATTTAAATGAGCATGTTTGCAGATTGAAGTGTGTATGAAGAAGAACTCAATTCCACAGAAATAAATGTGGATTTTATAAACCTAATTCAGAAAGCAAATAGAACATAGCTCGAACGTAGCCCTGAATACTTTTGGCTCCTTTCCGTTCACGTTTCACTTGTGGCCAATGTCTAACTGATATCACACATAGCTGAGAGTTATGCAATGTTGGTTGGATATGCAGGAATCCGTTGTTTAACACAGTTAATTGGTTCCAGACCCGACTGTGGTAAGTGAATTTTCGCAAAGTAGGAGTCCTTATTCATACATTGAATGTTTTTGTAGTTAGAGCATAGAAGACCAGATGACAACCTTCTAAATTGGGTTTTTAACATCATTAGAGCCCTCTAGACATGAAATAACTCAGGTTTTCCCATAGGATGTTTTGAAGCTGTGGTGGTGGGCTGCATGGGAGGGCGGACTCCCGCTGCTCTGTCGCGCCGCTGCTGCGTCTTTCTGTTATTATGATTAAAAACTATTTTTATTACTTATTGATTCATTTATTTATTTACCGATTCCGGTGCGTGTTTGTCAAAATAAAATGCAGTGAAACATTTTTATGATATTTCAAATTGTTTTCAAACTAACTGTGGTCAATACAGTATGTGTGTAAATGAATAAGATATATATGTGTTTATATTGATATGTATCTATATAGCGCATTCATACAGCATTTTGCATCGTTTGCAAGTTTAAAAAAAAATCCTGCATTTTTAACATGTGGCGACTTTTATTTTGGTGTGGCAATGTGCCACGATCAATTAATTACATGTAGTGGAAACTCCTGCATAGTCACCTTTACGCTCGTATTCCCCAATGTAGCAGACATAATAAGAGAAAATAACACATAATATCAAGTCACACATTAGCATTAGGAGTGTTCCTTGTTGTTGTTTCGGTTTCCGGACCCTAGTACTTCCTGCGGTGGCCAGTGTCTCATCAGTGAAACATAATGTAACACGTCTGTGTAGGCTCTCAGTCGTACAAAAATTAGTGCATCCTAAAGACAAGGCTCCAAACCAGAAACAGAGCAATGTGGTCTATTCCATCCACTGTAAAGATGAGGAATGCAAAGAGCACTACATTGGGGAAACTAAGCAAATGCTCCAAAAAAGGCTTTATCAACATCGCAGGGACAATGCTAGTGGTCCTCAATCAGCAGTACATCTACACCTGAAAGCTACCAATCACTCTTTTCAGGACAGCGAGGTAAAGATTTTGGCCAAAGAAAACAGATGGTTTGAAAGAGGAGTAAAGGAAGCTATTTTTGTCAAACAACAGAACCCATCATTGAATCGGAATGGTGGTTTGAGGTTCAATTTGGACCCTGTGTTCAGCAGGTTACTGAGACCAAAACCCACAGCTCTTAGTCTTGCAAATGAGGTGAAGGCAGGGCCGAGCCAGAACAATAGATGCTAACAAGCCAGTATCAGAGTCGTTCATACCCAATTCAGGGAGCGACACTTCCCTTTTATCGTAGGTGTGAATAACAGGATAGGATTATACCACTGCTCCGCCCAGGCTTAGTGTAACGAACCAATAGGAGGAGGGTGTTGGCACACCAATTCCGCCCACTCTTACTGTATTTAAGGCCTAAGCTACCAGCACTTATTAGTTTGCTGACGAAGCTCTTCGGATGAGGAGCGAAACGTCCGACACCTTCTACACAGAAGTACAGATGACGTCTCAAGAAGCCTTTTCCTCCATAATGTAACACCCAATGTTACTCACTCATTCTACATTGATCACTGGGACCAGTGTAGAATACTACATAGCACAACGTGTCTTTCGCTATGTTGTGTGACTGCCTTACATTTGTATTTTGGTTCATTTAGCCATTTTTTAAATATGGAACATTTGCTTTTTTATGCATATTTTTAACTAATAATAGGCCGCAACGCAACCACAAAACCGTGATCATTTATTAATTATTTAAGTTTTTAAAAAGTGTGACCACTGTGATGACTTGACATGGCAAAAAGGCAGCACAGTGGCTTATTGTTTACTATGTTGCTTCACACTCGAGAGATCAAGGGTTTGAATCGCCTCTCTGTGTGAGTTTGCATGTTCTCCCTGTGCGTGCATAGGTTTTCACCTGGTATTCCGGCTTTCTCCCACATTCCAAAAACATGCATGCTAGGTTATGTGGCGCATCTAAATTGTCCGTGAATGTGAGTGTGTATGGTTATTGGTGAATATGTGGCATGTGCAGGGGCGGAGCTACGCGGTGGCCACCCTTGGTCACTGTCCGGCCACCCCAGGGGCTGGGGGAAAGTTTTGACAAACGCGGCTCTGTGGTGCAGAATATTAGTTCAGCCTAACGGCTCTGTCCGCTTGGACGCATTTCACTGCAGCACACAACTTTCCGTGGGAGAGCAGAAGAGAGCTGCCTATGTTGTGGAGGAGCTGTCAATAAAATCCCTTCTTACATGAACTGCAAGTGTTAGTAAGTAATGGTAAGTTTTCTATGATTACTTTGGTCGTTTCCGGTCAAGTTTTCTCACTATGTTGACTTTGACTTAAATTCTGAAGCGTGATTCAGCACATAAATCTGTTCATATTGGAAGCTCTCTGCAGCAGCATGAGTCGGCATGTAAACCAAGGAGTCGAGAGTTAAAACAGGACTGCCGATCGGCAAACACTTCCGTATTATGCCCTGCGCGGAAGGCAGAATCCAGTAACTATGTACTGAAAACATGCCCTTGGCAGCCTGCTCAGCTATTATTTGCTCTAATAGACGGTCCCAAACTTTTGGACGGCCACCGGCCACTCTCCGGCCACCCCACTGGCCATCTAGACAATTCAGGTATCAACTTATTGCCACCCTTGTGTGAGTAATAGTTGTGTGTTTTTGCTTCAAGTATGGAAACAAGTTTGGAAGGAAGGAAATAGTGAAGCACGGGTAGCTTTTTTCAATTTGACTGTATTTTTTTTTTTTTGACAAAATGACTGTCCACGGAGACACTGCTCTCACTAATGCATGTCTTAGCTTGTGATGTCAGCCATTTTTTTATCCAGTCAAAAATGATCCCACTGTAGTACTGTGGATGGTTTGATATGGCACAACTTGCATATCTATATGCTACAAAAGCGTCTCCACAACAGAAGTTTCTGATAAGGCAGCGTTTTTCAAAGTGTGCCCCCCTTCAAAGAATATAATATATATTATAATTGGGGGCCTTCTTAGAAGATGGATTCAGTTATGGGGCCTCTACTGATAGGCTTGTATTTGAAGTCAAAGGAAGGAAGTGGATGCAGTCCCTTAAATGAAAGCCAACAAGCATTTAAAGTGAAATTAAATTGCAGTTTAAATGGCAGTTAAGTCAGTAGATTTGGCTAAATGGTATATACAGCAGCTGTTCCTGATGGGCGTCCGTTTCACCTTCCAAGCAGCCCTTTACAGTATATGTTAACAAGATATTGTGATACAGCCTGTTAATATTAAAATATTTTGTTCCCAGACAGAGGTTGGTCCTTGGATCAATAATAAATGACTACAGCACATCACCAAGGCTCTCAACTAGTTTGCATTGTCATCATGTTTGCTACGGAGATCCTCACAGACCTTTGCTATGGCAGTTCCTCCATGCACCATTATTCTGATCAATACTTTCAAGATATTTCTTACAATAAATAATTGGGGTGTCGCGAGATCTCGCGAAAAGATTTTTTGTTAAGAAAAAAACTCTCGCGATAATAAATAAAATAAACAAAAATGAAAATGAACTTGATAATTTTCCATATATTGTTTTCCTTGTCTCTCTTTTGATTGGGTTGCTGTGGACGTTCTCAATGAAGTGTAGATGATTATTGTGTCTTATTTGTTTGGCAGTTGGCAAACAATCTCTAATGTGCATTACCACCTCTTACAGGGCCGGAGGAGAACAGTTATTGGCAAGTCTCTGCCATTTTTCATGCATATTTTTCTGGTTAGTGCCTTTGTTCTTGACTTTTCGCTGCATTACTTCAGTAGTCCTTTTTATCTGGCTTTCAATTCCAGTTTCACTTGACATCAGTTTTAATATTCAGGTAATATTGTGTAATTTATAACTGTAAAAAAAAAAAAAAAAAGTACATGTACAATCATTCGATTTGGTAGAGATCTATGCTCGACTGTGTGCCGTTTTTGTTTTGAGTTTGCTCATTTTCTTGCTGCTGTCAGGCGTGCTCTTCTGCAAACTGTGTTTATTTGAGCTACGCGGTTTCTATTGTGGGTTCAGCACAAAAATAGACCACCCTCACCAGCCCACCACCAAATGACTTTGACAACTGACTACAGTATTTTGAGCAAAGGAGCTAGAATTACATTTCAGCAACAGGTTTATGGTGTGTTTGAGTCAAGAGGGAAGGCTAGCATTAAGTAACGATTATGCAGTCATGACTGGAATAACAAGGAATTAAAGCAGATCAATAATCTGTTGTGTGTGTGTGTGTGTGTGTGTGTGTGTGTGTGTGTGTGTGTGTGTGTGTGTGTGTGTGCATGTGTGTGTAAGAGAGAGCCTGGAGGTGTGACCGGGAAATGAGGTGGACGGCTTGCAGCATCCCGAAGCTTAGCACCTGTCAGATTGCTTATCTGTATGGACTGTTGACATTGTCACGCACGCACACACACACACACGTGTTGGTGTATATCTGTGACTGTATGCTTGTGTGCATGAGTGCATTTCTCTTAATTAAATAGACAGCAACAACTACAGTATGTGTCTAACTGGCTTTAGGAGGGTTTGTTAGCATATGCTGCTGGTTGCATGTAATATGTTGTGACTGGCATAAATACAACCTTCATTTATTTATACAAATGGCATCAAGCAGTTTGTATGCATGCATGTGAACCTTGATCGGCAGTTGTATGTTTCATTCAATAGCGCTTTTTGAGTAAATGCTTTAATATAATATAAACATGGTGTTATCTGGTAAAGAGACAAACAAAGTTTGACCTGTGGCTTCAAAACATGCTGCTTGTGTGTATGCGTGTGTGTTTTGTTATTTTTGTGATACAGCAATACCTCATTGCTTCATGTTGGAGGTCAGTTCAGTGTTGCTCTTTGAACGGGAACAAATTACTGTAGGTTACAATATTTTAGTCTGGAAAACCGAGAGGGTCAAAGAGCTTTTTGCTTGCCTGGTTGTTTTTGCAAATGATTTACAATTAATATTTGCTGACGCAGCTGCTGATAACAAACAATGGTTACAAATGACAGACACTATCTGGAAAACAATATTTAATTTCAGTCAAAGAAGCACTAAAACCCTCGACCAATGTGATTGCAATCAAAGGGATAGCAACTGCCAACTTCTCTTTTTATTTCATTTGTTTCACTTTTGGAATAGCTTTTTGTTGTATTACCTACTTTTACAGTTTGTGTACATGTGCTTGTGTTTGTCCCCCGTAGAGTTTGTTGCAGCCTATGCACAGTTTGCATTGACTGGATCATTTAAAAAATGTTCTTCTCCTTGTTTTTCTTGCATGCGAGACTTTTTTGAGCCTTGCAGGTTCACTGTGAGCTGGGGATTAGCCTACTGCTTTTTGAGGCTGTGGTGGTTGGCTTTTGCCGTGCTCAGTTTCAAACTCCAGTACTGACCCTTGAGGCACCCTGTTTTTGAGACATCATGGGCGGTTGGTCTGACCGTTGCTTGTTTTAAGGACAAAGCTGTGGTTTGACAGGATGTTGGCAATGAACTGCACAAGGTTGCGGACTGGGATGAGTCCGTAATAGTTTCAGGATCTGGCCCTGGTGTCATAGGCGGCAGTCAGGTGGACCAGGATGGCTCCAGCGTTCTGCCGTTGTTCGAACGCTGCTTCAATTGCATTTGTGAGTTTCACATTCTGGTGTACAGTGCCTCGGTGGAAGCCTGCCCAGGGAGCTTGGGGACAATGACAGGTTCAAGACTGTCAAGGAGGAGTCGTGCTTGAGGGGGTCACAGAGGAGTGAAATAGGACGCTAAAGAGACAGAAGCAGCACAGCTTTTTATTGTGATTATTCTAAACCTGTATCATCTCCCCCCCCCCCGGAGGGACGGGATGCCCCCGCAAAATATAAAGGTGGGGGAGACACTGGTTGATGTTACCATCGTTGTGCTGGTGTCTTTTATTTCGTGGTGGTGTTGTTGTTGTGGTTCTCCATATTCTCTAGCTGATTGCACAAAGTGCCTGTGTGTGTCCCTGACTCTTACCCTGCCTGCAGGGCTTTTTGTTATCGATTGTGCCTATTGATTGACTCACACAGAGATAAAGCCACTGACAGGGTGTTACTGTGGCATTTGGAACATTCGGAGGCATTGTGATGCCTACAGTTACACAATATACAGGCTGATTGAACAGCAACCGGCTATTTTTACGTACTCTATATTATTTTCTATATAAATTCTATATTCTATGCACTCTATATAATTTTGTTCTCTATTTTTTTTGTTTGTTCTTAAATATTCATCTTAAATGGCCCGTTATCAGTGCTTGGGAGAATGTTGGAAGATTTTCTCATGCACATTTCCATGCACCCTCCACATTTTGCTGTTGTTCATTGTGAGATTGATGGGTCATCGTGGTCCATAGGAGTGGCCAGCCAGGAATCCCGACTTAACAACCTGTGACTTTTGTCTTTGGGGTTGGTCTTAGGGGTGTCCTGATCCAACATTAATATCGGTTCGATATTGGCAAAATACAGTATCAGATTACACTGGCCTACATCTAAAATCTCCAATATTGGCACACCGGTACAAGCAGTCCATTCCCGACGCCAACCCAGCACTGCTGTCCAGAAACGCCCAGATAGAGCCCACGTGATCACAACAACAGAGTGTGCTAACGTAGAAAGGAGTAGGAGTTATTTTTTCAAAACTTGTCATGCAAGTTTCCTGTAGTATAATACGACCGACACCATCACTCGGACTCCTCGTCCTCTTTCTGGTAACTAAAACCACTGAAGTTGTCATCTTCAGTGTCGGAATTAAACAGCCTCAAAATTCCCTTGCCACGCACTCTGCCAGTCTCTCTCACTTTTTTTATGCCACCCTCGCCCTGAGGCAAATCAGCCACCGAACCTGTGCCGTCCTCCCCAGCACGCAGCAGTCAAGCCCCCAGAAACCCACCGGTGGGCGTGGACCTCCTGACACCGCTCCACGCTGCCAAGATTCACTGCGAGATCACATGCACCTCTCGATGCGTTCTCCATGATGAGGGCGTTCGCACAAAGCACAAGAGACGTCACGAGACCAGAACGCGACCATAAATTAGCTGCATCGCTGTATAAGCCACAGTCTTCAAAGCGTGAGAAAAAAGTAGCGGCTTATACACGAAAATTACGTTCATCATTTCCCCAAATGTCTAATTTTATTCTGCCATAAACAAGCTGATTACGTCTGATTGCTTGGATGTCTGTCATGGTCCTCACTCTATTTAACATGGATTCCCATCATCCGTTCATCACCTTATTTCCCTCTGTCTCCAACTATCCAGCTCGCTTGTGATTTTCCCCGCTTCCACCCGTGAAATCCCAGCAGCCCGACATGGGCACGCTCGCAGGCGTGACACAAAGAGGCTGCTGTGATTGTTTGACAAATGAAGGGCAGGTGTTTCATCCAAAGATAGTAGATTGCAGCTATGCTCTGATGTATAAAGGGCAGGTGTTTCATCCAAAGAGAAGGTTGCCTGGCAACCGATCATGTCACAGGTTACCCTACTGATGGGCATATTTAACCAGTCTTAATTGAAATATTTTCCTCTTCTCTTCAATTCGTCTTTCTGACCATTCTTTGAATGTGTGCGCACATTAAAGTGCATTCTTCAAAGTGTTTCTTGCTGACAAGTGTGTGACAAATGTGACCAGGCTTCAAGCACATTTTCCCCTTCTTTTCTTTTTTCTTGAAGACATGGCTGCTCAGAGAGCTACTGTCAGTTGATCCATGAAAAATTGAATTAAGTGTGACTGGTCATGGTGGACTGGAGATCTTTGAAGAAGTTTCACCTCACATCCAAGAGGATTCTTCAGTTCTGACAAATAATGGCAAGACTAGGTTTGCAACATCTAGGTTTTTCTCCAGGTTGGAAACTTAACATGGGAATTTTGGGGGAATATATAGGAATGTATTGCAACTTTGTGAAGTTATTGATAGGAATTTATTGCAACTTTGTGAAGTTAATGGTTAGTCCACAGAGAACTAAATGTTTTGACCAGATTTTTTTGAAAATTCAAGTGAATTTCTATTCTCTACTGTTCTCTACTTACTTAAATTGGATATTGGAGGATATTGGGAATTATGATTACAGTGGAACATTGGTTAGCAGCATCATTCATTTGTTCTTGAAGGTCCGACTCTGACCGAAACAGATGCTAACCAAATCAATTTTTCCATAAGAAACAATGTAAATCTAATTACAGAAGTACCTCGCATAACGTAAACCTCCTTTTATGTAAATTCCACTGAACGTAAAGAATTTATGTAAAGTTTTTGCATCGTATTACAGAAGAAATTCCATATAACAAAGTGTCAAGTCAGTGCAAGTCTTTTTTTTTTTTCAATCAACTTTATTTATGCCTCAAGTCGGTGCAAGTTCAGACTAACAGACTCTCATTGGCTGATTTTCAGGGCACCGCCTTCGCTCTCATCTCATTGGCTTATTTTTGGGGCACCGCCTGCGCTCTCATCTCATTGGTTGATTATCGGGGCAACGCCTACGCTCTCATCTCTGCAGCACGTATGTGAGTTTGTGTGCGAGACAGGCTTCTCCCTTCAACCTCCTTCCTCTTCGTAGTTGCCCTTAAACTAACTTAAACAATTAGGTTAAGTTACAAATTAAAATTTTGCACACAGCGTTATCGTGTAGTGCTTGTGCGTTTGTCTGTGAGACCAGCTGACTCTTAGACCTTTTGAGTCGCGTTTCGACTCAGGCTAGTCCTCCTCCTCCTCCTCCTCCTTCCTGCCTCCACTTGCGCTCCTGATCAAGACATCTCGTGAACGGTAGGATTGTTTTTGTTTTTCAGTTTTATTCATTTACAGTAATCTTATTTATTACCTTATTTTATCTGGGAATGTTACTGTACTATGTTTAACTTTCCAGTTGTGTCCATTCGATTCTATTTACTTAGCACATGTAGAACGGTGTAGGGCTGGTCCAGTGTTCCACAACCAGGACGAAAACCACAGTGCACCTTCTGTAGCCGAGGTTCGACTAACGGTCATGCCCTTCTTTCCAGCACTCTGGAATAGACTTTCCCAGGGAGGCTGAGGAGTGTGATCCCCCTATACTTTAGCTGGAACACACCCTCCAGTCACCCTTCTTGAATAGGGGGACCACCACTCCGGCATGCCAATTCAGAGGTACTGCTCCCGACTTGCAATGTTGAAGACGCATGTCAACTAAGACAGTCCCACAACATCCACAGCCTTGAGGAATTCAGTGTGAAACTTATACACCCTGGAGCTTTGCCACTGGGGAGTTTTTTTACTACCTCAGATACCTTAGCCATGGTGATGGACCTGTCTGTGTTCGTGTCCTCAGACTCTGCTTCCTCTAAAGAAGGTATGTCAGTGAAATTGAGAAGGTCCTCAAAGTATTCCTTCCACTGCCTGACTATATCCTCAGTCGAGGTCAGCCTCCTGCCTCCCCCTTCCGAAACATCGAATGGTTTTCCAGAGCTTATTCGAGGCTGACTGTAAATTGTGCTCCATGGCCTCACCGAGCTCGTCCTGCACCCAAGTTTTTGCCTCGGCCAATGCCAAAGCAGCGTGCCACTTGGCCTGCCGGTATCTGCCAGCTGCTTCAGGACCCCCACAAGCCATTCATGCTCGATGGAACTCGTTCTTCAACTTAACGCCAGCCCTAACCTCCGGTGTCCACCATTGGGTTGAGGGTTTGCCACCACGACTGGCACCGACCACCTTGCGGACTCAATATCGCCCTCGCTCGGGATGCATGAGAATCTCTGCCGGAGCTGAGAGTTTACGAATGGGAGACTCTGCCAGGCGTTCCCCCCAAAAAATGTGTACATTGTGCTACTAAAATCCTTCATTGTTCTCATGTGCTACTTGGGGAAAAAAGTCATTGCAGCTTAGGAACAAGAGATTGACATTAGGATGTGCATCCAACAAAAATTCAACTTGAACTGTGTGACATTATGTGAGTTTGGACCAAAATCAAAGCAAAAGATGGTCCCGTCCAATACCATCACTCACATTAGGGGTATTTAAAAAGTGCCCAGTGAGTGTAGGATAAAATGTTCTTAACTCAACTGGAAGACGAATATAAACAGAGACCAATATAGTTTAAAGGATAGAAGTAATCTGCAGGCAGATATAATAGCTGTTATCATAAGGGTCAAGAGCACATTTCAAAAATAGTTCAACAAAGCAAAACATGGTATGATAAGAGGAAGAGATCTGCAGAGATGATGAGCTGCAGACAGGCCTGCAGAGCGGGGATTAGGCTGTCTGCGTGAGCCGCACAGTGATGGCTGACTTTGCTGTCTGGATGTTCTCTCAGAGCAAACTGGTGAATCGGACAGAAAGTAAACTGGACACCGCACAGTCATAAAAAAAAAGGTCCACATACAAAGTCCATATAAAAAATGAGCGGAAATCTTAAGTGCTTTTACTAGAGGCTTTAAAATTACACAGTTGAGTAAATTAAGTCACATGACTTTTTTTTTTTTTTCTGCAGTCCCGCTGGAACATGCTGTACTCAGAAAACTTAACACCAACTGGAATTGGGATAACACCAAGGAGGACTTTTTAAATAAGACTTATAATAGACTGTAGGCATGCATCAGTCCTGAAACATTAAGTGAAATATGGATTAGACATGGGCTTTGACCATATTTTAATTTCCTACACACTTTTTGCAGCATTCCTCTGTTTGAATAACATGTTTGTGCAAGCAGTCTTGTTTACTCGTAGCTGTGCATTCACTGGGGTTTGCCTTTAATGCATTTTAATGAGACAATCAAACCACCCAGTGAACAGATTCATATTTACTGATGTTCTGTTCCTACACCACCATGTCACCATTTTTGTAATCAGGCAAATTTATCACCTCGACTTCGTCAAACCATTTTCACCCGTAAATCACCCATTCTCCATGGAGAGTACCTTTAGGCGGGGACATTTTCTGCACACTCAGTGGCGAATAGGCCATAAGCTCCTAGACAACCACACAAAAGTAGTCCTTGGTGCTTGCTGCTTTTCACATAGAAATGTATCCTGCCTGAGGCAAAAATACGTGTTGAAAAAGAAGCCATTCACACACAAACTGACATGATGCTGGCATTTGAATCCATATATTCACACTGAGTTTATTTTGACTTAATTTGGAAGGAAGCAGCAATTCCTATGCTAAAGCAGCAGCCCGATATGAGGCTAATTACTTGCCAAGGAACGGGCCGTGTAATTTAAAAACAGCATTTTTCTGTGCATTTCATCCTTTTGGTTAGCTACAGACTGAAAACTGAGCTTTTGAAAAACGATGACCACGATGGGTTTATCGTATACACACAGGGAAAGTGTTTTTTTTGGCTTGGCCTTTTTAACATCATAAATATGTGGTGTCATCTCATTTTTACATCAAATACAGTCACCCCTCGTTTATTGCTGTGAATTGGTTCCAGAGCGGACAATGATAAGTGAATTTCTGCTAAGTTGGGTACCTTCTTTATAAATGGAATGTTTTTGTACTTAGAGAATGAAAAACCTTTTTCTGACCTTGTAAATACGTTTTTTAACATTATTAGAGCCCTCTAGACATGAAGCAACACCCCTATAGTCACCTTTACACTCATATTACCCAATATAGTAGACATAATTTGTTTACTGTAGTGAGTGAGTTGATGTCATGTCACACATTCAACCCTGAAGAAGAGCTATGAAACCAGGGTTGTCCAAACAGCGTCCCAGAAGACATTTGCGGCCGGTGGCTTGTTTACTGTTGGCAGGCGGCACATTGTAAAAATAAAAATAAACTCTAACTCAAAAATATACTCATAAAATTTCTTTAAGGTTGGCAAGATTGTATTTAACAGCAGAGTATGCCCAGTGACACCGCCTTATGTGAGCCGAGCTGACATACTTAGAAGACATTTAGCATATGCATGCGTAAGTATAAAAATCTCTCTCTCTACTGGGAAATGGGGTCATCAGAATGTGCGACAAAAGCACTTGCTGTTGCTTTTTCAGGCATCTGAATGGCTAAATGGCACTTGACAGCAGACAAATGCATTTGAATGTGTGCAAGTTTTTGTTTTTTCTTTTGAGTTTCTCAAGGTGGGGAAGATACTGTATATGTTTTTAAAAATAGTATGTGCAGATTCAGCAGTGAGAGAGAGGCATTTTTTTTCTCTTTATGTTGGAGTTTGTTTTTCGTCTGTTCATTTGCATGTCACTGTTGGTGTGCGTCAGCATGTCATTCCCCATCTTCTTATCTTTGCCATCAATTACCCTTTATGCTGACTTTTCACGCCAGTCCCCAAAAGCCCCGGGTTGTAAACACACGCACACACACACACACACACACACACACACACACACACACACACACACACTGTCATAACTATCCAGAGGCTCTTTTTTATCTGACTTTCCCTTCTGTCTTTTTTTCTTGTGATATTTCACTGTGCTTTAAAGTCGGGCAAAAAAATATACTGATCATCATCCATGGGTGAAATCGGCCGATACCGATAGTACATTTTAAAATAAAAAACATTTATTTTCATAGCTTATTTCAACCCAAACAAAGTGAATATGTTTGTTTTACCAGAACATGAACAATGTGCTAGTATCCACAACTCACATTTTGTACTTCACAATGCATTTCTTTCTAGTGTTCTCACATTATTAACTGAAAACCTGAATGAAAAGCAGGCTTGCAGGTGCCTCGTGTTGTTGTGGGGGGCTCCCTGGTGCAAAATGGCAAGAATTTATTACACACACACTCTTGATCAAAATGAAAAATTGCGAGGATTTACATTTTGCACTGTTGGATCTTAAGTAGAGCTTCAAAATGCAAAAAGAAGAAATGGGACTAAGACAAAAAAAAAATTGAGTAAGCAGTTCATTGCAAGCAAGCATTAATGAGAAATAAGCTGTTCATCAGCTGATGAAAAGTTTAAGACCACAGCCTTGAAAAGCAAATATCTTGGCAAAAATGTGTCATCAATGTCATTTTCCGTCAGGTATTCACACTGTCGTGACGTCTTGATGGCAAAGGCAAAAAATCTTTCTCTCTTTCAACGCTTTCGGATTGTTGAGCTGCACAAGTAAGGCCTCTTGCAGCACGCCGTTGCTGCTGAGGTTGGACGCAGTCAGACCATCATTTTAAATTTCTTTAAGGATCCTGAGGCTTATGGAACATAAAAGTCCAGTGGTAGACCCAAAAATTGTCACCAGCCCTGAGCCAGAGGATTCGATTGGCTGTCGGTCAAGACACAGGATGATCGTCGGCCCAAATGAAGGTTGTTACTGGTGCCAACTGCAGTCTAATAACCTTCAGACGGCATTTGCCAGAGAAGGGTTTTAAGCAAAAAGACATCTTCAATTGCCTTGTCTCCTTCAACGCCACAAAATTGCCCGTTTGGAATTTGCATGAGAGCACCAAACATGGGACATTGAAAGGTGGGAGAAAGATTTATTCCCTCATGAGAAAATATATAACCTTGACAGTTCTGATGGCTTACAAGGTTACTGGCATGACATGGAGATCCCACCAGAGATGTTTTCCACATGGCGCAGTGGAGGGGGCGCCATCATGATCTGGGGGGCTTTTTCAAACTTCAGTGGAACAATGGAGCCTCAGGTTGTGCAGGGGTGTCAAACGGCAGATGGCTAGGTGGAGATGTTGCAGTGGGCATCCCTCATGACTGAAGACCCTCGTCTGTGTGGTAATCACTGGGTTTTTCAACAGGACAATGCTGCAGTTCACAATGCCCGCCTGACAAAGGACTTCTTCCACAGGAATAACCTCACTCTTTTGGGCCCATCCTGCCCTTATCTAAACCCCATTGACACCATTTGGGGATGGACAGCATGGCAAGTTTACAAAAATGGCCATCAGTTCCAGACATTGGATGACCTTCTTAAAGCCATCTTCACCACCTGGAGCCACCATTCCCACTAACCTCCTGGAAACACTGGTCAAGCATGCCCAAACCAATTTCTGAGGTGATTAACAAGAATGGAGCGGCTACTCATTACCAAGTCATTTTTTTCAATTTTATGGGGTACTCCGGTTTCCTCCCACGTTCCAAAAACATGCGTGTTAGGTTCATTGGTGACTCTAAATTGTCCATAGGTGTGAATGTGAGTGTGAATGGTTGGTTGTCTATATGTGCCCTGCGATTGGCTGGTGAAGCAGTATAGAAAATGGATAGATGGATATATACATATTTGTATATATATATGTGTGTGTGTGTGTGTGTGTGTGTGTGTGTGTGTATATATATGTATATGTATGTATGGTTTGCCGGCAGCGATGCATATACTGTTTATACATGCATTTATTAATGATGCACAGTTGCACAGATTCCTTGTGAAATGCAGTGCATTAAAGCATGCATTTGGTGTTCTTAGCAAGTGTTGCTACTCTACAGAAGACTTCCACAATGTCTCAGTTGTGTGGCTGTGCTTGGGTTGTGCTATTAAACATACTCAGCTCTCACAGGTTCTTACTTTTTGGTGATGCTGATCCCGTCTGAACATCAAAGTCAATATGTAGAGTTACTTTGAAAGCTCTTGCCTCTGTGCTTTCAAGAGCAATAACAGGTTAAGTCTTTGATGGCCAAATTGAGCCATCCTAAGTTGTGTCTGAGTGGCGTCTTCATAGAGAAACAGATTGATGTCGAAAAGGTGGCAGACTTGCTTTCATCTGCCTCGGCCTCACTGAAAACAAACATCTCAACTGTAATGTCTGCATCACGCTTTGCATCAAACATCTGTGATGCATCGAACACCGTCTGAGACCATGTCCACACGTATACAAATACTCACACCTTGGTTTTCGAACACCCAAGTTATAATATGATTCATTCTTTCCCAAATTTTGCCTCCGTTCTTGTACAATATTAATAAACTGCTGTATTTTACCCATTGGATTGAATCTTGTGGAATTAATAAAGACTACTCTCAGCATTGCTTGTTTATTCAGCCAATTTTCAATTTTAATTTAATTTAACATTCTTTTTTTTTTTGGTACCCTGTCCTGTTCAGCAGCAAAGTCATGCCGTATGAGTAAACCGTATGATTGTTTTGCCAGAACAGTTTTGCTGTACAACAAGTGAGTCTGCTAAACTCCTCCAGTTCCAATTGCACTGCAAAATTACTATTAAGACCGCTGAACAGAACATGGTTAGAGGGACGATATACAAAGAAGAGAGAAAAGACAACGGTAGGCCAGTCCAATAACTGTGATCAGAGTCTGGGTTGGAGATATTGGCGAAGGGTTAGGGAAGAGAAGGGATCAGGATGTAGCCACAGATGGTGAGAGCTTCTACTTCATTGCCTGTTTCTGTAGTGTTGGATGGGCCAGACTGTGTGGCTGGTTTATTACGATGGTAACGTGATTTCATAAAGAGTATATTTCATCTGCAAAAAGATAGCGCTGTGAGTTAGGAAGATAGAAAATACAAAATTTTAGCTCACTAATTAGTAGCTGGTCATTTATTAATTATCAATGGCGTCATTGCCTCATTTATACTCTCTATAGTCTGCTATAGTGTTTACAGTGTCTGTAGAATGAACAAGGGTGCTTGCAGGTGATGTTGGAAGAACTCTTCTGTTCCTTTTTATCCTGTTTTATGTTGTTTTGAGGCACATCAAGATGACACACATCAAAACTTATCTCCTGTTTACGTCCCCTTTTCGCTCACTCCCATCAAAGCCTCTGTTTACTCGCACACAGGCCCACACAGCTCGCTCCACCAAATACACTCAACAAGAATATAAACACTTTTGTTTTAGCTCCCATCCTTTGTGACCTGAACTCAAAGATCTAAAAGTTTTTCTACGAACACAAACGTTGTAATTCTCTCAAATATCTCTCAAATCTGTGATCACGTGTGATCACCCAAATCTGTGATCATATCAAGATGCTGATTAGACAGAATCATGATTGCACCGATGTGCCTTAGCCTGGCCACAATAAAAGGCCACACCACAATGCCACAGATGTGGCAAGTGTTGAGAGAGCGGGCAGTAGGCATGCTGACGACAGGAATGTCCACCAGACACCACCAGATGTGAGCAGGTTTACCGGATCAACATAAACACGTGTTTATGACCGTTTACGGGCATTCCAGTTGTAGTAATAATGATAGTTGCTTTTTGTGGTAGATTACATTACTTGATGAAGGTGAATCAGCAGAACAAGATGACTGCAAGAACTGTGTCCAGTGTCCAGTGTCACCTTGCTGGCTGAGTAATGTGCTGTCACTCCGCGATGACGATGTCAACATCAAGAGTGGCATGATACTGCTACCCCTTTCAAATTCTGCTTTATGACAGTCACAGCTGACGGCTGTGGCCACCCTCCTCCATGGTTTTATACCCTACGGCCAAGCAAAAATAATTGCAACATTTCTGTACCTTCTACACCAACCAGGCGCTTGTCTTAAAGGATCCCAACCGAGGCGACTAGTAACCTGTCACGCTTTTCCAAGTGAGCCCTACAGTTAGGTCCCAACGTATTCTGACAATGACAAGATTTTCATCCAAATTTACAATATCTCAAGTGCTCAAATACTTTGGAGCCCTTAGAAATGGAGGTATTCTATTCTATTCTAATCTATGCAATATTGTTGGATGAAATCCCTTTCATTAAACATGGGGTCCACATGGTGGCCAAGGATCTGTTCATAAAGGGTTTGAATCTTTTCCTCATGCATGTATGTGTTTTCTCCGGGTAATCGGGCATCCTACCGCATCCCAAAAACACGCCTCTTATGTTAAATGTACTCTCTAAATTGTCCATAGGTGTGAATGTGAGTGTGATTGTATCCTGTGACTGACGGGCGACCACGGTGTACACTGCCTCTCACCCAAAGTCAGCTGGGATAGGCTCCAGCTGACCCACGACCCTAATGAGGACAAGCGGTAGTTATGGGCCGATAATCAGCCCGGACGATATTCAGCATTTTGACACATTTGCAGCTTTCTAAAAAATCTGATGGATAAGAGTCAGTTTAAAGTTGGGTTATTTTGGCTGTGATGCAGCCGTGCCCCTCTCAGCATTGTCCCACCCACAGCGCCATCTGACTGGTTACACGTAGAGCCATGTCATGGGTAACAGCCAATCAGCAGTGAAAGCTCTGCATGTGCCGTGCTCACAGACACGGTGAAAAAGCACAGTAGAGCCGATATACAGTATGTTTGTATGCCAGCTCTGTTGATGGACACTGTGAGCCGTGCCATTACTGCATTCTCTTCAAAACTTTGCTGAAAACTTTTGTGATGTTAACAAGCGATTACACAGAAAACAATATTCCGACAAGCGTCCTTGCAGGAGGTCTTGCTGGTATGACGTCACAGCTCAAGGGGCTTTACAGAGAATAGGCGCTGTCTTTAAAGGTTATTATTTAGAAAATTAATTGACTCACATTATTACATTTTTATGTGTTTTATGCAAAATAAACGTGTGCTATGACCTTTAAGGCAGCAGACTCTTAAAATGATAATAAACAACCCAGTCATCTATAAGTCACAAGTGGTAACGTTACTGTGAGCCCAATAACGTTCTAGAAACAGAAGACAGCTCTGTTCACTTGCAGTCAACGATCTAGCTAGACTAAAAATGCTTAATGTTTTAATTTATGCCTTGACTGAACACCTTGCATAACTGCAGGAACCCTAATAGCACAGTACAACCAATTAATGGCCGGTCATTACCGTCCTCTGATGAATTGTACTGCATGGAATGCAGTAATAATGCAATGGAAGCAAAATTATTTTAATTAAAGTAAATTAATTTAAGTAAATTGTTCCCTCGTTTATCACAGGGGATAGGTTCCCAAAATAGCCAGCAATAAGTGGCATTTGCGAAGTAGCCAACTTTATTTGTTTACAGTTATTATACAGCATATGTTTTAAGGCTGTAAAACACTTCACCATACACTTTTCTCAGACAGGCACAAATTATTAAGTGACTCACACGGATTTCACTGCTCTGAACGTGCCTCTTCATCCTGGCGCCGTTCGGCTGTAGCGTTTTGATATCCTTGTTAAGACATATTGCTCCTGTCGTCGTATTTTACTCCTCCTCCTTCTCATCCTCCATGAACCGAAGATTCTTTTACAGTATTCCATGATGGCCTCTGACAGCCGCGTAACTTCTGCCTTCCTTCAGCATGTCCAGAAGTCCAACTTTTTTTGTGATGGCTGGCTTCCTCTGCTTTTTGGGTGCAGAACGTTTCATCGACATTGTGGGTTTTGTCGGGGAGAAAACGTAACCATACAGCGTTTAGAGTCACACTTCTTAGAGTCGCTTCTTCTGTTTTTTCTATTGTTTACAGTATTGGCGGTTAGCGAGCAGCTCACATGGTTAGCTAGTTTGCTAGCCATGACCGCAACAATGGGCGGTGCAGACAGAAGAGAGCGAACAGAGAGACACCGCCGCCTCGTGCTAAAGCGCAGTACTACAACACTCAACCTCCCACAATGGAATTCTTCTTAAAGGGCCAGGGTTCGGCCTGTAAATTGTACGAAAAAAAAAAATTCTGCGAAAGGTGAACCGCGATGGAGTGAGGCAACTCAGTAATCAAAATTTTGTCGCCAACATTTTCACTGAAAATGAATAGCAGCTCCAGGTATCAGTCATCGGCCTCCTCGACTACTAAAAATCTGTATCGGCCCTGAAAAAAAAACGGTTGATCTTTAACAGGCGGTATAGAAAATGTATGTATGGATGGATAAAAGCAAAAACCAGAAAAAAAACCTCTCACTGTCCAATACTTATCTAATGCCAATATGTATATCACTTAAACACTCTACTACCTGGTTTGTTTGAAAACTAATCTATAAAAATGAGATTAATGTAAAGCTTTCATTTCAAAGCAGTCGTATTGTGTATAAATCCCATTTGTACACACAACACACACACTTGTGTCTGTGAACACTCTCCTCGTATGCTTTTTCCTGTTAGTCTGCTCATTGTGATACATAATGCATTACAACTGAGACCAAGCAGGCTTTCTCCCTTTCCATCCTCTTTCTCTCTCCTCTCCCAGCGCTGAGTGACTCCGGCTCCCAGCAAAGCTTCTTCCACAAGTACACCTCGTCTCTCCATGCTGCCATCACTTACTGTTGGGTCCCAGTAGTAATTTATTTATAGTTGTACGGTGAATGGGCTTTCCCAAATTGGAACGCTGGGCGGTGGACAACAAGGAGCTGTCGAGAAATGTGGAAAAAGGAATAAGTGAGGACGCACCTTTCCCCAACGCATTCAACCGGAAGTGCTGTTTTGCTCGTATGGTTTGTCTAACTAACTCACTGAGAGTCAGGGGCGTCGAAGCAAGGGGGGGGGGGGGGGGGGGAATGTTGCACCAGTGCCCAATCACGGGAGACACCTGGGCTTTTGTGAATTTTTGCAGATTTTTTTCTTTTCATTACATGTCAGTTATAAAAAAAATGACATTACAAATGTTAAGATACAAATTTAATACATTTTGCTATTGAATACCTCAATAGTGAGGTTGCTTTAATCAAATTAAGACCGTCTGAGACTATTCATTGTGTAGTGCAGCCAATGTTGTCACTCAACACAGATGTCATAATGTCATCAAAGCTCACCCTCATGCATTCACACACAGCGCTAAGCGATGAGCTGACAGAAGAAAGAGGCAAATACACATCTATCTGTGGCAGCTTCGGTGGAAGTTATGTTTCACTTGCATCAGGTCTGGAACAAATTAACCGCGATAAATGAGGGATTACTGTAGTTGCATAAACTAGCATTTCCAGAGCCAGTAAAGGACTTTGTTTGTGAAGCAAAGCGGAACAACAGAACCTGCATGTGTTTATGTATTTATTGAATGTTTTGGACCCACACCTTCAATTGTTTTCCCTGCCAGCTGAAAAAACAAAGCTAATGAAGGAGGCTAAAGCAGGGTTCGCTGTGATCTGGACTAACCAGTTCACGTAACTTATGTGTTCTCTTTCCTACATAATCGAAGGATGCAGATACTTACAACTTTTGGTTCTTAGTCGAAAAGTCAGAGAACAAATTCATTTTTGTATGACATCAGTGTGTGTTGCTTTCAAGAAAGGTGCCCTTTGCTCCAAATGCTGCCCACTGTTTGGTACAACTGTGATTGGGCCCATTCAGTGTGTTTCCTGGAATTGTTGACTGGCCTCTTGAGGTCTCTTGTGTTAGAGAGCTCTGACATCTTTCAGGGATGATTTCCAAATGTCAACGCAAGGACGAAATCAAATGAAATCCGAGATGCTTGAAATGGCTGAGGTCAAAGTGAAACAGTTGATATACGTTATGACTAACATGATGAATGTTACGGCGTGCATTTAAAGGTCGCGTCATGAACATGTATGTGGAGTTGTGTGATGCTTTTTAAAGTAAAACGCATTTATAGTGAATTGAGCCAAGGATGGCATATTGTTTCTTATGCTCGTGTGCTGTTTTTGATGGATTTTCTGTTGAAATGAGAGCTGATGCTGCAAACCTCCCTCTGCTGTAAAATACTTAATTGGTGTTTTAATCTCCTCCATATCATCTGAAGTGACGAATGCTGTGCATCCCTGTGTTAGTATGGTATCATATTTTTTTGAAAAACTACATTCATTTAAATGGACCTTACTTGATAAAGAGCAATACAATCAGACGGGTTCAGTGATACCATGGTGTGAAGTAGTTGTATCCATATCCTGTGACTGTTGCAGATGCACTTTACTGTGTTTTATCGCTACCACCTATCCGTCGAACATTTACACATGGGGATAAAGCTGTGATCCCCTCCAGTTCATTACATATCATGCATGGATCAACTGTAGACTGGTACTCTGTTTGAAGTGTCCTGATTGAACACACTTGCAGGCCAACCAGGAATCAACATTTCATAATGGTCACAGTTGGAAATGTGATGTGGAAATAAGTGCTTCTAGATGACCATATCACCATATTGTCTGGCAACCACCAGTTTGCCCAGTGAGCTGCCAAATGGTTTCCTGTCAGTGTGTACATACCGTATGCATGTGCCAGTGTGTTAATGTTGCAAGGCTCAATGGTAGCTGTGTCTTCCATCACGCTCGCAACAGGAAGAACACACACAGCCATTAGACAACAGTGAAAGCTAATTGACCTGCAACCAGACACCAGTACTGACACAAACAGCGCTTTCTATGCGCTACCTGCACTGATGCTCTAATTGTATGATATGCAGCATTGGGGGTGTTCAGGTGGGCTTTGAAGCTCTTTTGCAATCATTAACTATCCTCCAGTCATACCTGCTGCTTATCCCTTTATCATATAATTAAGTGTTCTCCCATTTCTCCCATTGTCATGTTTTAGATTTTCTGGAATTTCCCCATGTGGGACTAATATAGGCATATCTTATCGCTTATTTTCACGGCATTTAGAATGTATATTGTATATACATACATGTATATACTGCATATATCTACCTCGGCTTCCTCCCACAAGCCAAAAACATGCATGCTAGGTTAAATAGCGACTCTAAATTGTCCATAGTTATGAATGTGAGTGTGAATGGTTGTTTGTCTGTATGTGCCTTGCGATTGGCTGGTGACCAGTCCAGGGTGTACCCCGCGTCTCACCCAAAGTCAGCTGGGGTAGGCTCCAGCATACTCCCGCAACCCTAATGAGGATTAAGCGGCATAGGAAATGGACGAATGAATATATATTAGAGCTGTCAAAGTTACGGAAATGTCTTTTTGCGGCAGTATTTTTAAACGCTCAATTCATGTGCGCATGTCCTGTTTGACTCGCATCCCACACCGTGGTTTGAGGAAATGCAGCGGTGTGTAAGCGGAAACAAATATTGAGCAGAAATGGACAAAGAAAAGGGTATTTTGAATGGCAAATTTAGTCTCAAAGCCGTGGCCGTTATTTGTATCTACTGTCGCTGTGAGTTGAGTTGTCACGGAGTATGTCGCCTGTCAAATGCCAGGGAGAAAAGAGAAGTTACTGGTGCACTTTTATTGTCATTTATACAGTGGTACCTTGGCATACGAGTGTCCCAACTGTGAGTGTCTTTGCCGTCTCTTAGCTGATTTTTTTGCTTTGAACTGCTAGCTAAAATGTGGGTTACGAGCTGCTAGTTACCGGCAGGCATAGCCAAGAACAGCTATTTAGGAAAGCACTAAAATAGTTCAATTTTCTCGTATCGACAGCAGAGCTCTTGCCATGTACGTCCTTTCCAGTCAACATCAATTAAAAAAAAGAGACAGCTGGGATAGGCTCCAGCATACCCGCAAACCCTAATGAGGACAAGCGGTACAGAAAATGGATGGATGGATGCTTTATGAGCCTCTCAATTCGTCATGATCCCCGCCACCCACACCCCATTCTCTTTATTCCCCCATACTCCATAATTCAATGACAGCTCTTAATAATAAATGACTGACTGTGTAAAATGCCAGCCCTTTGCTTATCAGTGAGCTGTCCCTTTCACGAAACTAATGTTGACAAATGACTCCCCGTGTAAGGCGTTTGAACACACCATTAACCTCTAAAAAGCTTTTGTTCGAGGGTGTCTGAGTCGAGGAAAGGAGAATTTGTTTTGGAGTATTTGTGTGTGTGTGTGTTTCTATTTGTGTAATATTATTAGATGTTGTGTGGGTGGCTATTAACATTCGTTGACCTTCAGTCTCGTCAACCCAGTCAGTTTCTCTTCAAATGCCGCCGCACATCACAGCAATGATGTCAATTCCTGCTGATGCAAACGTTCACACATTGCAGTGGTAAGAAAAGTGAGCTGAAGTGAATGTCTGAAGATGAAGGGACTAATTGGTTGCTTGGCTTAGCTCGAGATTTTTCTTACACACACTTGTATTGTGCCTTAGGGCAGAGTTTGTCTTTTGTCATTGTTAATGAAGGGTTCAGTGTTAGATGAAACTAAACTGGCCTCATTAAATTGAGCCACTGTGCTTTAGATCACACTTTCTGTGTGGTTGAGTCACCAAAACTGCTAAATTTGTTAAGCTTCCTAATTATCTCGCCGAGGAAAATAGCAGCCCTGTAATGGAAACCAGATTAAAATTATCTCAGGAAAATGTTTAGTGTGGGTGAACGATTTGAGAAAATGATCTAATTGAGTGGGTTCTTTTTCAAAAACACATAATAAATGATTTTAATATGACAACATCATTTTCTATAAAATGTCCTATTATATATATTTATTAGAATTAATTTAAATTAAAAAAACAACGCATTTTTATTTGTCCATTACAGAACCGTAACGGCAAATCTGTGGCTTTGTTCCGATGCATTTAGTGACTTACAGTAAATATTCATTGCAAGAAGAAGGTGCTGTTGCAGCTGTGGGTCAGTAATGTTATTCATGTTGGTGTTTCTCAGCTTCCAGCGGTCACTGAAGGCATTTTAGGCATGACTGGATGGGAAAATAGTGATGGGAATTTCGGCTCTGTTAAGGGAGACTGTTCTTTTTGCTTGGCTCCCAAAGAGCTCAGAGGCCCGGTGGTTGGGAACCCCTGCTCTAGAAGTCGTTATGTACATGAGGGTAAGATATTACAGTACAAACTCAGTCAGTATTATGCTACATTTGAGCCTCCACATCTGACTGCCACTCATATCATACGAATTGGAAACAAACTGCATTTTTGGATTAAATACGACTGTGAAGTAGAACCGTCACCTGGGAAATCAAACTTCAGAGTTGGCTTGCTTTCCTCGAGCTACTTGCACTAGCTGTGAACTAGCTTATTACTTATTAAAAGTAGGGGCGCACCGATTACAATTTTCCGGCCGATCACTGATCTTTAAAAAGCCTGACCTACAAATTTTTATTTTGGCTGATAGTGATTTTTATTTTAATTTTTAAAATAACTGACAGCATATACTTTCAATGTTCCAGTCTTATTCTGCTGAAAAACATTGAACAATAAAAACCGTGAAACAATACAAACTTGTTTTGACGACACACGAGGTAGTTCTCTCAAATAGAAATGTACTATCCAGAACACTAAATGATATCAGTTCCTTCAGTCTTTTATTTTTCACATTTTAAAAGCAAACAAAACTTGCACAACAGGGTACACTGCAGACCCGATTTGAGCCTCTTACCAAAATTAAAGTGCACAGCAACCGAAAATGGCTGGTCATCCGATGTCATGAACACTATCTATGAACACGCTCTTGTTATTGCTCATAAGCACTAAGAGCGGGTCTCTGCCTGGCTCTTCACTCCGGCTAGCTTTAGCTTTAGCTTTAGCTTAAGCCTTAGCTCAATTGCTTGCTGTAAGTCTGGCAGAACAAGTGGCTGACTTTCAGGCCTTTGCGGAAGTAGACAAGATCGGTGGATAAGATTGGTTTCAAATGTCAGTATCAGCCGAATGCCGATCCCCAAAATTAAGGAAATCAGTGCCAATCGATCAGCCTATCTTTGAACACTTTTGTGACTGTCGGTGTTGAAATAGGAACAGATAAGATGCTTCTGTGACGACATTTATAGTCTTTCATTAATGACGTTAACATGTAACAGGTCATTCATTTATACATTTCTATTATTTCTTAGAGGAAGTGTTTTGAAATGTAAACAAATAAGCATCTTGGAATGCATTGTGGTAAACGTAGCCACATTTCCACTGTATGTCGCTGTATCTTTTGTATTGGTCATTGATTGGAGTGCATGCCACATGTACCCATTTAGGGTTATTCAGTTCAGTTTTGCATGTCAAATTTTCTACATAAAATAAGGGGTTTGTTGACAGTATTTTTGATACTTTCCTCCACAGTCGATTTCACTTCCTGACTTGATTGGGCTCACTTTGTGAATGTCAGGGGACATAGTATCGTTGTTGGTGAAACAGTGGTGGTCATGAAAGTTTTGGCTTCAAGCCTTTTTAGTCTGTACGCGTACAGTGTATTTATGTCAGCAAGTGTGTATGCACACAGGTTTGCTCTCTTATCTGCAGTGTCACACAGATACTGAACCAACAAACCCGCCGAAGCCTTATCACATTGAACACCGCCATACTGTTTACTCGGACAAACAGATATAAACACACATTTACTTTCTTTTCTGGTATATTAATTGATTGTAATGAGAAGCAGGATGTACACTGTGACCATGTGGAATGGTATTATTAAACTGATCTGTCGTGCGCCGCATACATATTTCCTTGTCTGCTCCCAACAGCGTAGCTCTCTGTGGGAATTCACAGCAGGATCTGCAGAATGAAGCTGAAATAATCATGCATTTGATTATAGACTGGCTGCGCTAAAGGACAATCAGGCTGCTGTTTATCATGATGAACTGCCAGCTGGTGGTATAGAGCCTCAGACGCAAGCAGATGTGTCATTAGCAAAAATGGATCACTGGGATCAACAGCTCAAATCATAAAACACTCGTGATTGGAATAATATTGTTCAGTGTGATTACTTTGAAGGTTGTCCAAACATTTCTCAGCTCTGCGAGATTTGTTGTTTTGTACCTTTCATTTGTAAATGAAGTACGTATATGCAGCCTTTCCATCTCCAGGAAAAATGTTGATACTTTGTTGTAAGAGTCGGAGTTTGGGTATAGAATCCTCCATCTTGGCAGTCAAATTCATTCATTCAGCAGAGCATTAAAATATATTCAATGCATTTGATTTTCTGCTAGCTAGTTCTAGAAGAAAGGGTTTTCTTCTGTGGAAGGACGTCAGTCCGGGACAAGCACCTTCCAGCTCATGCATGCCCCCATTGCTTCCCCTGTGTGACATTTCTATGTATTTTATTGTCCGATTAGCAAGAATAATGATGTCACATTTACATTAAAGAAAGTCGAAAGTCATGGTGTAAAATAAATGTTTCTGCATTACATTACGTTGTTGGCGACGTGCCGACAAACAGAAACTGGCAGACGCCACGATCCAACTCAGTGTGCACTCAGATGGTAGGCGGGGCTAAGCTGAGAAGCAACGCTCACGGCGGCCTCATCCAGCCTATCCCAGCTGACTTTGGGCGAGAGGCAGGGCACACCCTGGACTGGTCGCCAGTCAGTCGACAAACAACCATTCACTCTCACATTCATACCTACGGACAATTTAGAGTCGCCAATTGACCGAACCTAACCTGATGTTTTTTGGAATGTGGTAGGAAACCGGAGTACCCGGAGAAAACCCACGCAACAGAGATGCCCAATGGAGAGTCGAACCCAGATGTTCCCGATCTCCTGACTGTGTGGCCATGCTAACCACCGTGTGGCTTCTGCAACTTCAGCAATTTTCATTTTTAATTCTTCTGCTGTTGTTGTTGTTTTTTTTAATTATATTTTTAGAATGCGCGGTGGGCCAATAAAAAAACAGGGGCCACAATTGACCCCCGGGCCACACCGTGGGAACACCTGGGTTAGGCCCTAGACCAGGGGTCACCAACACAGTGCCCGCGGGCACCAGGTAGCCCCCCACAACCACATGAGGCGCCCGCAGGTCTGCTTTTCATTCAGCTTTTCAGTTAATAATGTGAGAACACTAGAAAGAAAAGTATTCTGAAACATAAAATGTGAGTTGTGGATGCCAGCATTTTGTGAATGTTTTGGTAAAACAAGCATATTTCATTTGTTTGGGTTGAAATAAGCTATGAAAATCATTTCTACAAAAATGAGTAGCTCGTGCCCATTTTCATTTTCTAAAAGTAGCTCTCACAAGAAAAAACGTTGGTGACCCCTGCCCTAGACGGACCAAATCAATATGAGCCAAAAACAAACAGTTTTTTTGGTCTGGTCCGCAACATATCAGAAAAGAGGCAAAAGTGTTGACCACAAGTCAAAGCTGATATGTGTGAATATCTTGTTTTGCCTAAAACACAAAGATAATTGGTCTGCTTTCATGAATGACTAAAGAAGTTAAGAAATATTCACATTTGAGGGGCTGAAATCAGAGGATATTTACATTTTAAAATTAAAAAAAATATTAACCCAATACCAAAATAGTTAATTGCTGCAGCTTTAAAGTACACTGCAGTAATTTCCTGTCCCTTCATGGAAAGGTTTGCTTTTTTCTATTGGACATACAAGTAATTGTGTTTGGTGGGCTTGCTTATCTCTTAATGCTACTAAACTGAGGGCTACTAAACTGCTTGTTATTGTTTTTACAACGGTAAAGAATTGAAATTTGTGGAACCCCCAAGGTTGATTACCACTGAAGCTGTGCTATTGTACAAAATTATTCCCTAAAACATCAAAGGTCAAGAAAGTTAATAAAAATTAATCCGGCCCAATTGGTCCGTCTAAAACTGAATTGTTGTTTTTTCCACAGGAAACAATGTAAATACAATTAATCCGTTCCAGACACACAAAAATGTCAACACAAAACATATTTAATATAGAGCAATTATAGTTTTTCCTCCCACATTCCAAAGTCATGCATGTTAGCTTAACTGGTGACTGCTAATTGGTGGTTGGTATGAATGTGAGTGGGAATGGTTGTTTGTTTATTTGTGCCCTGGCGACCAGTCCAGGGTGTGCCCCGCCTCTCGCCCGAGGTCAGCTGGGATGGCCTCCAGCGCGACCCTAGTGAGGACGAGTGGCACAGAAGATGGATGGATGGATGGATAATTGTGGTGAACCTGTTATCAGCCTGTTCACACTCACAGATACACACAGTCAACAAACACACACTCACACTCAAACCAAACGTTTGAGTCCTCCTTTAAAACGTAGCTGTTTTAAAGGAGAATATCATCCAGGGCACACCGCCATGGCAAAATAAAAGCTGCCACACCTTAAAAAAATATATTTTTTACAATGTTGAGTAATATATTGTATGGATGGACATACAAGTGATGCAGAGATGCAACTTCATCTTTATTACTCCGATTACGGATAAACTAACTGAGCGGGAAGATGCCTGTATCGGTCATGCCGTGAGGTGCTGCGTCACTACGCCAGAAAAATAGTTCTTCGTGTTAGCTGCTAGAATAAGAATGTCGCTGTGGCTTGGTTTATAACAGGTCAGTTATGTAAATAAAACATTGTTGGAATTTTTGAGTTGAATATAATGTAGTTGAAATACGTTAACCGTTACATGCATTGTTAGCTCTCACGTGCTAAATTTTTGTTTAGCTGTTTTTCTCTCTTTAGAATGCACAGAAAAGAGAAAGACGTGTGGTCATGTTTCACATAAGGATTGTGGATGATGAGCAAAATAAAATAAAAAGTGTAGTTTTCCTACATGGGCCTTCATTTGCTTGCATTTGGTGATTCCTTCAGGAATCGCTGTCATGATTTTCCAGCATAACCTCTGCAGCCGACTCCGGCTGGATGGGTGGACGCCCTCAGCCCGGTAACGGTCACATCAGCGGGTGGTACAAAGAAGGGGGAGCTGTGGCGTCGAGGTAGCTTCTGATGATTTGTTTATTTGGGACGGGCTTGGTAGAAATGTGCAAATTGCATTGCAGACAGAGAGCACAGGCATCCACCAAGGCTGAAAAAACAAGGCAATTGTTTTCTCGGGATTTAATCGATCGTAACTGTTCGATCACAAGAAGTCGTTTCGCCTCTCATCCGAGCAAGCTTCATCAGTTCATGCTCAAAGAACTGGATAGGACAGCTCCAGTAGAGCCTGAAACAGCCTGCCTGAGAATGCAATCTGCTGAACAGTGCAGTTGCGATTGATTCAATGACCTGGATGAATGGGAACATTCACAGACCAAGACAGTGGTTTGATCATTCGTAGGCTACTTCCTGGCTCATGGAGGCTACTGTAGTGACTCAAAATGCAGTTTTACATTTCTGTCTTTGCCCTTTTATCCAGATCCCCACCATCGTTGAATTTATTTGTCCTCTTTCCATGTGACACTGCTCAGCAAAGTTTGGTGGAAATCAGTTTTATATTTTTATTGTAATCCATCTTGTGGTCTGTCCTTCTATTTGCTCTTGTACTGTCAAAATGAATTTGTTGTCACTGTTTTGCCACTCAGACCTTGTCAATCTTCTGTGTCCTGGAGAATAATAGCCAAGTTTGGACTGTTACCCAAGCTGCAGACTGACAGCGACACCCTAACCCAGGGGTATCCTGACTTTTCTCACCGAGGCTCGCATACTGAAAAATCAAGTAAGCCGGTGGCCACTTTGATATTTTTATATATCTTTTTTTATTTTGTAAAAACGCTAAAAAAAAAACATGCTGTTGCCTATCCCTGCTGATTTTGGCCGGGAGGCGGGGTACACCCTTGACTGGTCGCCAGCCAATCGCAGGGCACATACAGACAAACAACCATTCCCACTCACATTCATACCTATGGACAGTTTAGAGTCGCCAGTTAACCTAACATGCATGTTTTTGGAATGTGGGATTAAAGAGACTCGTATTGGGATAGATTTTCAGACATGTTTGCTATCTTTTAGCCCGATTTAAACTTTCTGTTCATTTGGAACTGTTAATACATACAAATATGTATAATCTTGTGTTGTTATTTATCTTTCTGGTACAGTAAAAATGTGCATATTACATAGTTGCAAATGGTGATTAATCATGATTCATTCATTTGAAAACTGATTCATTGGATTAAAAGTTGTCATAATTTGAGAGCCCTATTTGACAGTTATTAATGTCAACATTTCATCTTTTTCTATGTGCCTCTTTTCCCTTTTTTCCAGATTTTTTTTTTTTTAATAGTATTTATACAACAGCCCCCCCCCCGTGTCTCACTTTGGACACCCCTGCTTTAACCTGTGCGTGTTTAAAAGCAGTGTCTTGGCATCACAGACATGCGCTGAACTCTGAATGCACTCCAGCGAGTTTTAGTGAGTCACTAACGTGACAGTTTAGTGCCTTAATTTGCGCTACGGTCTCAATTTAGTGGATGTAAAAGCACGTTTTTCAAATGAATTATTCACGTTTTGAGATCGTTCAGACCACGTTAAAAGTTTAATACAGACTTCAGAAATGTATGAAAGCAGAGGTGTGATCCAAATGGGCCATTCCCTTCTCAAGCCCATATGCAGCTTTATGAAAGATTCTAAATGCACACGCGTCATTACACAGTACGCAGCACTCAAGACCATTCATGAAGGCGGTGTGTGCACAAAACAGGGCCTGAAAGATGCGGACACCTGTTTTCGTGTTCACATTGTGATCCATTACACACAGCTTGGCAGGAGCGCACCTGTCACCCTGAAAATGAACATTTTGGAGACTCATTTAATTTCCACTTCATATCAAACAGGTCTTGTTCTGGCCAGTATGTGCGCAGCTAGAGGTTATTTGGCGTGTGTGATGTGATGCATTATTCGTCTGGAGGTAGTCATCAGAAAGACGGTACACTGCGGTCATAAAGTGATGAAACAATTCTCAGGCAGGCTGTTGATTTGAATGAAGCTAAATTGGTAATGAGGCACTCCACCTATGCCAAAAATATCCACAACATCATTACACGCCCACCAGCAGCTGGACCTGATTCCAGCATGGATGGATTCATGCTGTTTTTTATACCAAATTCGGACCCTGACATTTGATGTCCCAGCAGAAATGGAGACTCGTTTTTCCAATCTTCTGTCCAATTTTCATGAGCCTGCACAAACTGCAGCCCTTATCTTTTGCTAACAGAAGTAGGACCAAACATGGTCTGCTGCTGTAACCCATCTACTTTTTGAATGGTAGACCAAAAACAACCACGCCGCGGTCAGAGATGCCCATTTTTGTGCGTAGTATGAAGTAATAATGCTCATTAGTAAGGGTGTCACGAGACACTCAATTCACGAGGCAAGACGATACACGAGGTTGGGCCAATGAGAACGAGATGAGAATTTAACATTACTTGTAACAAAAGTACAATGAAAAAATCTACTAATTTAATCTCTACTACGTTACACACTTCTGCACTCTGTGTGTATGCTAGCCCCGCCTCCACCCACTGAGACTAAGAGACTGTATGACTGACAAAAGGGCTCACTCCATTCATGCCGTTGTTCTATGGAACAGACGTGCCAAGGTTTCCGAAACCAATGCACAGAATGAACTCTCTTCCTGCCTGTTTGGAGGAGAGACACAAAGAAAACAGGTGCAGATGGCATTATATAAACACCGGCAAAATTGTAGAGTGCAATTTCATTTATTGTGTGATTGATTAATTTATTACCGTCCCAGGACTAGTGCCCACGAGACATTTTTTTTTTCTAAACGGGAAATCTTGTCATGTTTTAATTATGCAAGCTCTTGTGACACGAGGTCTTGTGACACCCCTACTTATTATTTTTGTTCTGCCTTGCTATCTCTCCACTCAGTCTTGTACTGAAAGACAGGGGTGAAAAGAGAGATACCAACAAAAAAAAACTGGTGAAAAAATACAAAAGTGGCAAAAGAAGAAAGAACCAGAAATAAATGAGCAAAGAGACATCAGAGGAAGAGGATGGGCTTTTTGATGAAAGGATAAGCAGTGTTATGAGCACGTTGTCATAGCAGCACTTGGTTTCTTGTACTGGATTCCTCATCTTGTTCATCACTGGCTAATAACGATGAAAGTGTGTGCGTAGAGGTACAGGCTGACCTTTTGATGCATGCTGGGAAATGATATTGTTTGCATCAGTGCCTGCTTTGTGTTTGTATTTACTCACGTAATCATCCCTTCACTCTAAATACACGTCCTGCAGTACCTCATACGTGGTCCAACCATTTTGTGGGAACATGTTCACACTGCCCCTGTGTGTTGTCAGTAAATGTGTGTGTAACTGAGGTGTTCGATCCCGAGGCAAGGGAATGTAATATAGAGGGTCACGAGAGTCACTCACAAATCATTCTGCTAGTGTCAAAACACATACTTGAGAAACATTGCCAGTGGATTACAATGAAAAATAGAAAGGGCACAGGTTACAGCTGTAAGGGTGAGAATGAAAGTGATATAGAGGGATGATTTCCCAAGTACTTTTGAGCTGGATGACTGCACATACGCACCATCACACACACACACACACACACACACACACACACACAGCTGCTTTGTCACACTTTGTCATTAGTTGACACGAAGAGCAATACGAAGGAAGGGCCTGGTGGCTGCAGTAATCACAAGATAAAACGTTCAATCGTGGAGGGGAATCACTTCTTCTATACTTTAATCTGTCTGAGCTAGAGGATTTGGGATGTACTCTCACAATACAATCTGTACTCTGGCGGGCAATAGACTGCTATTATCCAGTGCCATCCACTGGAAAAAAAAACAATATACACTGTGCCGTAAATAAGACAATATCGGTTTATTAAACAGAGATTGTGACTTTTGATCGTTACTTTTTTCTGTTGTCTCGTTTCTAAATCCAGCAAGCGATGCGATGATAAAACGATTATCAGTGCATGTCGATGCATCTTTTTTTGTGATCAATAGTTTGTCAATTTTTTCAAACATAATTTTTTTCTACATCTAATTTCTTTTTACCCGCTGTGTACTACTGAAACAAAGCATATTTATAATGATCCACAATTAAAATAAACATGGAACAGATTAATTTACTTCCATTATCATTTAATAATTAGAGGGTTACATCTCCCAACATATCCCATTGTACAGAACCAGCAGGAAAAGTAAAGTGCACCAGTGTCAGCATGTATCAAATTACCAAACGTCAGCATATTCTGAGTAACCAACATAAAAAAATCTGCCATTATTCACAAATAAATAATAGACTTGAATTCAAACTAAATCCTCAGCATCGTATCGCTGACAAAATAATATTTTTGCTGTATAGCAAAGTCAAAAACAGCTTTCATACAAAATATCGATTTCTGTACCAGCGGCTCTCATACAAGCATAATGCTTGCAGGCATCAGTATATTATAAATAACCAAAAAAGCTAGGCTGCCCTTATTCACAATCGCAGTGTCAGTCTTTGTATCTGGGTTCCAAAGTGCGCAACAAAGCACAAAAGCCCTGCTTCTCGACAGCCGAATACGGATAAGGATACAAATCCTTCGCAATAGAAGCTGCGATTGACTTTGTGATTGGCTTCGCCTTTTCCGAGTTGGGTGGAAAATTTGTTATCACCTGCTCGATGGTTCTGTGGTTGGCAGCAACTTCAGCTGGCTGTTTTTCCTTCCTGGTTCGGGTGGAAACGTGCGATGTGGTTTCTCATATTTGTCGTGTTCCCGGAATATTTGAAGCTTGTATGACAAAGCTTGCATATTGTCTGGCTCTTGTCCACCTCATTTTTACTCGCTTTGAATCCAGCGGATGCGGGTCGGAGTTTACGCTCAGCCATTTTGGTAGCGTCTTACACGTAGATACACCACCATAAACTGTCCGGGCGGCACTTCTGCTTTCCGTCTTTTTGTTCCTTGTTTTATTTTATTCTGTCAGCCTTGATTGTTGACATTTATGAATTGATTAATAACGTCAACGTCCGCATCGCAGTGCATCTAAGAATTGATTATTTGCCCCACCCCTTGTATCAGACAGGCTTCATCATCAGTGCTTTTAAAAAAAATGTAAACTCAAATGTTAGCATATTCATGATTAACAGCTTCAGAGTTGAGACGCTTTACTAAAAGACATTTTGAGTAAGTTTTAAATTTTTCTTTTACCGTCTTGACTGGGATGTCCCGATTCAAGAACAGTCAATTTGATGCAGGGGTCTGCCATTTGTGGCCTGCAGTTTGTTTTTTATTGGCCTGCGGCACCTTGTAGAAATAAGATTAAATCAAAATTTAAAGAGGAAACGCTGAAATGTGGATACTATTAACCAACAATAAAACAAAGCCTTGTCTAAAAGTACATATAAAGGTTTTTTTTTTTAGCCTTTTTACAAAATTAAAATATACATAAAAATATCAAAGTGGCCCCCCGCAGCCTTTTCATTTTCAGGATGTGGCCCTCGGTGGAAAATGTAATTCAATGCATGGTTGCAGCTGGTGGATCTATGATGATATATTGTACTTTTTTGCCAGTATGGATGTGAATTGGGTCTTACATTGTATTCCTTGTGATCTTAAAAAAGTCTTCACAAGTCTTCAATTTGACTTGTTGAAACCTGCAGCGTCGCTGGCAACTTTGGACACCGCCTGTATCCAGTTCTTTGTCTCTACTGGACATTTTTGCATGCAACTGGTGCTTTTAGCTAAGGCTAGCAGAACTGACTTGCATGCACATTATTAGAATTATGTACGTATTTGTCCATGTCGGTTGCTCAGGTCTGAAATTCAGACAGATACAGTATGTATCATTTAGAGTTGCCAAAGAACAAATACCACCAGACTGAAAATAGAAAGATGTTTGCGGACCAAGAATTCTATAAATCCGGCTGTAGTCTCTATTGGATAGACCACTTTCTGTCTTGTCTTTTTCCTGTTTTTTTTTCTGTGGCTTATTTGGAACAGATGCTATGTTTCGTTCTTCCCCTGTTTAGGTCGGTGCCTTTCTTTGAAATGGAAACAATAAGCTCATTGTTATTCCTTATAGTGGTTTAGTGTGTGTAAAAGAGAGAGAGACTTGACTTTGAAGTTTATGTCTGGGAGGTGGAGCCATGTTGGAAGTGATGCTTTGCATTCGGATGAAATCAGTGCAGAAGTTGCCCTTCTTTTTGTTTTCCTTCTTGTTGTGTTATCCCACCCCACAGGAAAAATATCAGATTCCCTTTGCCATGGTTTAGGACACATAAGGAGTGGAGCAGTCTTACCTGACATCCATGCAGATGAGAAGGACGTTTTATTCGCTGGTGCAGCTGTCATGCGTGTCATGTTCAGGAGCGTTGGGATATTTTAATGACAAACATTCAAGGTTGCCTCTTCACTGAGTCGTATCATCATTAGTGGATCAATGGGGAATGTCACAATCATTTATGCTCGTGATGCAATGGGAAATAAAACATGTAGGGGGGTGTTTGTATTATACAACATATATTTAAATGTGACCACCCAAAGTCAGCTAGGATCAGCTCCGGCTTACCTGTGATCCTGAAAAGAATGATTAATTCATATTTAAATGCAGCTATGATCACTCAGAATGATTGTGAAGTTCTGCGATGGGGTGCAGTTGAGGTATTTATACACTGGGGGGCACTCTAACAGCAGGGCTGCTGTCATGGCAGTTCTGTACAACACACACACACACACACACACACACAGATAATTGAAGTGAGCAGAAATGTATAAAGGACAGAAGCAAGGGATATAGTGAGGGAAATAATTGGAGGAAGGGAAGTAGGAAGGAAAAGTGTGAAAACAGGAAAGAAGAATTTCTTGTCTGTGATGACAGAGGTCAAACATGTCTGTTTACGCTGTGGTGGGTGTAGGATGAAGGGTGTGTATGTGTGTGTGTGCATGCGCACACATGCATTTGTCATACTTGTGGCATAGAGCACATACATAGTGTGGGCGTGGAAGTGTGTTGGCTTCCGCACAATTGCCATTGTGTGTTTTCATGTCAACCTGTTGACTGTGAGCCTGCGTCACGGCTTGGAAAGACTTTCTGGTGCCTTCCAGCTAATGAGCCAGCCATGTAGGATCCCTTACGTCAGCGCACGTATTTTTCATGTGGTTTCTTCTCTCTATACTCGCTTTGTCACCGTGTTCTTAATGGAGCAAGGTCACGCTTTTGTTTTGCCATGGACTAGAATGTTGTATGTTGTGTATTTCATCAATAGAAGTGCTCATCTGATGTCGCCATAATCAAATGACAATGTTCTATTATACTGCATCCTTCTGGGACCCAAGGGAAAAGGTGTCTTTCAGTTTATTTCTTTTTACCATTTCCTACCTCTTTGGAGCTAAAACAACTCATAAAAAGACGGTATATACATATATTTTACATTTTACAGCATGCCCACATTAGCTGTGGTTTTCCTCCCACTTCTAAACCTCCTCGCATCCATGCACTCATCAGCCATCTCTGCATCCACCCTCACAGCTCCCATCGCTTGCTTTTCCAGCCTTGGTTTCGGCACCTCTCTGCAGGGCTGCAGTCTACCATCCTGGTATGTGCCTGGCCCCATACTTACTTAACCATGCTTCTGGTTGTAGAATTCTTTTTTGGGTGGGTGGTTCATCTTCTTCACTTTCCTCACTGTCATCTACTCTGTTGCCATTGTGGTCAGGGCATAGGTCGTTCAGCAGGTCAGCAGTTTGAAGTTCAGTGTTCTTTGCTGATTGGTTCAACACTTTGCTATCACTCTTTATCCAAGAATTGTTGATGGCAACATGACAGAAATGACCCAAGGTCCATCTCTTGTTTCTGCTTGTCATGTGATAGAAGCTCAGCATGCGGTCACAGAGCTGCACACCACCCATGTTGTGATTGTACCGTTTGTACTGCGGATCTTCTCACCTGGACCCGGATTTCCTATTTCTTTGACCATATAGTTGATACATCTTCAGGATCTTTCCCACGGGCAGTAGGAGGCATCATCACTGGCTTGTTGTCATACCATTTTGTGATTGCCAACTCAGGACTTCTCTCGCTGTTGCTCCCCTCCCTTCTCTTTTTAACCGATTGTCGTCAGGCGACCGACATGGCTTTGGGACATGGTATTTTGTTATGGTTCCAATTGCTGGAAGGCCCCTGGCAAGCAATTCCCAACCCAGGAGGTTAATTGATGTGAAATAGCGTTTGGAGTACAGGCGACTTCTTGTGGGAACAGTTTCAACCATGCGCAGGACTGCTGCTGCCTCAGTTCCAAACCTTTTGATCAAAAATGTCTCCTTCCCTTGGTACACATCCATCATCAGACCATTTAGAGAAGCAAGGATAATACCTATGAGTCTGTAGGGTATGGCTTGCCTGGAACAAAATGCCTGATGGGACTGCACCCCATTAAAGGGCTCATTTCTTCAATGCAGATTTTTCCTGGTTTAGGCAGGCTAAGGCAGCTTTGCCTTACTCTCTGCAGAAAAGGCCTGACTCTCCAAAGAATATCTTTCATCTTTATTTCCTCGTATTTTTGGTACTTTGGTTTTGCTGGCCCAAAACTGGGGAGGCCCAGGCATTTCTTCAGCGGCGGTGTTAAGTCAGACGCTGCTTGTTTGGGACTACATAATGGTACTTTGTAAATAAATGTATCGATCTGAGAATTAATCACAGAGGAATTAACTATACTAAAAAGATGGTTCGATAATAAGAGACTATCCCTAAACCTAAGTAATACTAAATGCTATTTCCTAGATACAAAAAGGATACACATGCGCAAATACAAATTGACAGCATAGACATTGACAGGGTAAACGAAAATATATTTCTCGGAGTCGTAATAGATAATAACATATACATAAAACTCAAAATCTCACATTAAAATATATAACATAAAGTGGCAAGAAATACCTCAATACTGAATAAAGCTAAATTTCTTCTAGAGCAGTTGTACATTGAACAAGCGCATTGCAGCTGAGGTGAAACGGATGAAGGGTAAGATTAAATCAGCAAGCAATCAAGATGCGTGAAACCATTACCATTACCATAGTTGTTTGGCTTCTGGCTGCCCCGCAAGATTTTCTACAAACGAGAAATGTTGTCACGTTTTAATCTGGGTGGTGGCGAGATCTTGCCCTTAATAAATAGTGAAATAAATCCACATCCATCCATCCATCCATCCATCCATCCATTTTCTATACTGCTTCTCCTCTTTAGCGTCGCGGGGGCATGCTGGAGCCTATCCCAGCTGACTTCGGGCGACAGGCAGTGTACACCCTGGACTGGTTGCCAGCCAATCGTATAAATCCACATAAATAAACAAAATGTTTCCGCATTGAGGCTGCATGGTTAGCATGTTGGCCACACAGTCAGGAGATCAGGAAGACCTGGGTTCGAATCTCCGCTTGGGCATCTCTGTGTGGAGTTTGCATGTTCCCCCCATGCGTGGGTTTTCTCCGGGTACTCCAACTCCCACATTCAACAACATGTATTTGAGGTTAATTGACAACCCTAAATTGTCCATAGGTATGAATGTAAGTGTGAATGGTGGTTTGTCTACAGTATATGTGCTCTGCGATATACTGGCGACCAGTCCAGGGTATACCCCGCCTCTTGCCGAAAGTCAGCTGGGATAGGCTCCACTATACCCCCACGAAGGATGGATGGGTGTCCGCATTGACAAAACATCTCAACTGATTGTCAAGTGCTATTTAACAAATGAGCTGCATGCCCACCACAATCCTCGAAAGTGTCCTTACCGCCTCCATCACTGTTTGGTACGGTAACTGTACAACACGTGATAGGAAGGCACTCCAGCGGGTGATCAAGACCTCACAGAACATTGTTGGGGCAGCCCTCCCCTCACTGCAAGACATTTATAAATCTAGAGTCCTACGAAGAACACAGAACCTCATCAAGGACAGCACACATCCACAACACTCATTATTCACACTCCTACCGTCAGGCAGACGCTACAGGAGTTTGAAGTCCAGGACCACAAGGCTGGCAAACAGCTTTTACCCACAGGCCATCAGGCTTCTCAACGAAGCACTCGCACACGCCGCACGCAACACACGCACACACTCATAGCACTTTATTTATTTATTTATTTGTATTAATGTCTCTTATGTTGTTTTTTTCTTTCTTTCTTTTTTGGGAGAATGAACAGAAAAAGAATTTCATTGCATAGCAGAACCACCAGTTGTGCTGTGCATATGACAATAAAACTCTTGAATCTTGAATCTAGTTTTTGGAGAGATGCTAGGCTACCACCTGACCGTGTCAAGGTGCCTTTGAGCAGAGCACAGAACCTTGGCAGTCTAAGCTGTGAGATGCAGTCACCGTGTGTGTGCCCACTCACTCTGACATCTCCCCTTGCCTGCCTGCATGTGTCTACGGTCTGGTTCACTGCGGTGTGCCACACATTATATGCAACAGAGTGTACATTCATTTTCCCTGGAAAGATTAGAATCAGTATAATGAATGAAATTACATTTAAAAAGTTGAACATTTTCAAACTTGCCCAACCTTTGGGACACTTTTTTTCCAGTGTGTCTCTGTGTCACAGCTGCAACTGGTGTGTGAGTGACAGGAAGAAAGGCTCTACTCGCTTGGGGGAGTAGTCGTTTGGCCTGACCCTGAATATAAGCCGGCCTTTTTCAGACTTTTCTCTGGGGAAAAGTATTATTTTAATTTAAAATGTCAATTTTACCTACAGTATATACAAAAGAAGACACATTTTTATGAAGTCGTTCTGAGTCACCATCTGCACAAAAAGTCGAGGTTATGCGTTTCTTTGAGATGATAAAGCCGTGTGTGCGTGCGTGCGTGCGTGTGCGTGCGTGTGCGTGCGTGTGTGTTGGTGCCGACCAGGTTCAGAGCAGTTCAGTGGATTCACTGCTTCATTACGGAGTGGAAATTGTAAGGAATATAGTGTTCTGTGATTATTGCACCTCAGGAAGATGTGGTACCATAGCAACCAATCTTAGTCATCCTGTTTTTGATTTTCACGCACTCACACACATACCATGTGCTCACACACACACACAACCATTCTTGTCATTGTCAGTAATTACAGCACAGAGTCAGATGTCTTCGGTGTTGTACGGCAAAATGGAGGAATGGTGGTGGTGTTAGGCTTCCTTTGTTTTGTCTTTTTTTTTTGTTTAATTTAATTTTTTTTTTTTTTAATTTGGGGACTATTTTGCGCACTGGAATACAAACTGCAGGCGTCCACAGTGTAACACGGGATGTTTAGTACACAGACGTCACGCGATGTTACGCAGAAAGATTTTTTAAACTTTTAATTACGGCTGTCAAATGATGAACATTTATTTATCATTTATTTATATTAATTTATCAGATTAATCACGGTTCTCAAATTAATTAATCATGATTAATCACCATGTCTCACTGTGTGAAATATGCCCATTTTTACTGTATTTTGTTGAAAGAAAGATAAATGACAGGATTATATACACATTATATATACATACATTATAAATACATGATTATATATACATACATACATACATATATATATATATATATATATATATATATATGTATGTATGTGTATATATATATATGTATGTATGTGTATATATATATATGTATGTATGTATATATACATATATACATATATATATATATGTATGTATGTATATATACCCACCTTGCTGCACTGTGTGTGTGTGTGTGTGTGTGTGTGTGTGTATACACACACACACACACACACACAAGGTGGGACTTAAACAGAAACCCAATTAACAGTGAGAGGCGTAACAAATGCGGACTGAGTTAATGGAATCAACTTAAAGCAGTGGTTCTCAATTATTTTCTCTCATGACCCCACTGGGGGACAGAAATGCTTTCCCGCCCCCCGCCAGTATATAAACAGTGTATTTATATATTTATCTGAACTGTACAGCCTGTCGGCAGGTCTGCGCTGATATTTAAAGTCCTCGTTGCCTCTCATGCACCCCCCAATAGCCGGCGGCTCACCGCGACCCCCCAGGGAGACCCGCCCCACTATTTGAGAAGCACTGACTTACATAATTCCCAAAACAGCTTCGCTTTTATAATGTGTTACACCCCCCAACACACACACACGCACACACACAAACACACACACACACACACACACACACACTGCAGTGATGCATAAATATTCAGCCTGTAGTCCACAAACGTGACAATGTTTGACAAAGTGGAGTGACAATCTTGCTCCCACAACAGTTGTAACAACTTTTAAGGAATCAAGTCAGAAAGTGGTGGTGCAACGAGGGGGAGGTTTTGTTTATGTTTGCTGCAGTTGTTTGCTTCCCCTTTTTCTCCTGCCCCTGCATGACTCCTCCAGATAGGATTTTTCAGTTGTTGTCAAAGGCAGCTTTGTTGCTGCAGTCTTTCCTTTTTCTCCAACACTGCTTTTGCTTCCTTGCTCTTGTCCTTTCCAAGCAGCTTTCTTCACCCACAGTCCTTTCATCTTACAATCTTTAATGGCTTTACCTTTGTCTCCTTTTGCCATTTTTTTTCCCATTTTCTATATGTGTGTGTCACTCCTACTGCATCCTTTTGTGTAAGCTGCGACACCTATTAGCTTTTGAACCCAGGTCGCTATTTCCCGCGGCTTGACTGACTGGCAGGGTCTTGTTCCCCCCCTCCTTAAGATCTTTAACTTCTCGTTATCAGGTTTGCCGTCTTTCTCCGTTTCTATCCTCGTCTTACCAACTTTATTTCACTCGCTGTCCTGTTTTTGGCGCTTTCACTGCCCACCTTTGACATAGACAGCAATGGCCAATGAAGGAAGGAAGTGTGTGTGTGCGCCAGGAAGGAAGCAGATCTCCTGGACAGGGCGATCCTTCACAAACACAAAAACACCCCTTCATACGTTCATGTATGTTGATTATTTTCCTTGTATATTCTTATGTGTCGATGAAACCTACTAGATAACTGACAGAAACTGCATACAGAAGCTTGAAACCACTTTCGCCCAAACATTTGGGGCACCCGTTTGAGTTAAGCGTTGGTAGCGTTCTTGGGTTTGCCAATTGATTTACACACTCGATGAGCGCTATTTTAAAAAGAAAGAAAGTAATTGCGCTCCTGCTTCTACAAACACCAGCCAAATGTAGACTGCCTTCCCCAACTGCAACTGACCAGTGCATTTTTTCAATATTGTATTTCTTTAATTTACGCAATGTAACACAGCCAATGAAAACTGAAGAAAAAAATCCCATATAAATATAGCAATTGCAAAAATATTAATATCAAAAAACACGCTGGTGTCCGCCCTCCATCTATCTTATTGCAGTAACCCCACTTGTATCGCTGTTAACTGTTTCCAGACCCAACCGTGATAAGTGAATTTCCACTAAGTAGGATTCCTTATTTATAAATGGAATATGTTCGTAGTTAAAGCATAGAAAACCTGTTTACGAGCTAAGTATGTAGTGCTTATTTTGATAAACCGAACCGCAAAGTGGCGAAGGAAAACCGTACGTGCTTTTTAAGACTGCTGATGGAGTTACCCGTCATACAAATGTATTTTTCGTTGGTTTTCATTTGTCTACAGACTTTCAGCGGGACTTTACAGAAGAACAGAGGCCATCTACTGTGTTAAAAAATCAAAATAATCGCAGACACAAGGATTTCATGTACTGTATATGAGACTAAGTTTGAAAACTTGTTTTGTTGTCAAATACATTTTAAGAAAAGTGATTGCAGCGTGGACGGTGGTGTGGGCATGTATTTCCACCGTGACTTAAGAAGTAGCAAGGTTCCAGCTTTTTCATAACCCTGAACAAAATGTTTGTATAGGAAAAAGATGTACTCGCTTAGTTCGAGGACTTTGCCTGTGATTGACAGTCCTCAGAGTCAAACCTGACTCGGACAAGGTTGACTTCACGGTCCCTAACATCACAACAGTCTGATTAAATTACACATCCAGCTGAGCATATATTGTATAAATACAGTATCCATTTTTCTCGACAAGCGTGTAGTGTGTAGCTGTAATGTTCCCACTGGCAACGTCTTAATTAGTCCTCCTAAACTTTATTTAAACTAGTTTGTAATGCAATTGTGCTCAAACAAGCTGGCATTCATGACCATGTTTTAATGTGATTTTATTAGGCAAAATAAATTTACAATCTAACTTTTTCCCCTAAGGAATGAACAAAGTTCAGTAAAGTCTCTGGCTTGAGGCAAATAAAGGTGGACTACACCCTGGACTGGTCAGCCGTCAATCACAGGAACACACAGGCGCAGACAGGCATCCATTCACACTAAGTCAGCCCAGTAAACACTGCGCAATCAATCACTCAAAGATATAAAAATGTTCTAAATGCCTGAGTTAATTTCTTTTGAGTGCGACACAAATAGTGCTTTACTCAATTAAGTCTGTGCGCACCGTTATTCCACGACAGTGTGAGTACCTAAAAGTGAAGAATTATACAGTTGTCCCTCGCTACATCGCACTTCAAACATCACTTCCTCACTTTTTTCAAACATTAATTCATTAATAAATGATGCTGTTTCGTGGTTGACGACAGCCTATGTGTCACAAAATATGCATATTTAAGCAAATTATGCATATTTTTTGCCCAAATGAAGCATTTTCAAGCATAAAAATGACTAAATAAAATAAATACAAATACAGTATAAGCCATTAAGGGATAGTTCAGATTTTCTGACATGAAGTTGGATGACATCCCCATCAGCATTGTAGTCCAGTAACAGCGACTTACCCCCCACTTGGTCTCCTAAGTCCAGTTGTGGTCAGATCGCTGTGATGAACAACATAGTTCCACTTAGTTGCTGGGGACAGTTAAGTAAAGAGTTTGGCTTCTCAAAACAATATGCGTTCAAAAGGTTAAAGCTTTTGCATCTGCAGCCAAGGTTAATTTTCGTACGTTGTCTCGGAAGTCCGCATCAACAATAAGTTTCATCCATTCGTCATTTATAGTTATTTCACACCCTTTTTGTTACACCGAAAACTATAATTATTCTCTATAAAATGTATTTTTTGTGTGTGTCTGGAACAGATTCATTGGATTTTCATTATTTCCTATGGGAAAAATCTCCACGGTTTTCATGCGTTTCCATTTTCCTCGAACCTTTGGGAACAAATTAACAACAAAAACGGCGGCATGGCTGTAATGTAATTCAATGACAGTTTCATTTGAGCTGCAAGCGGTAGTAGTGTGCAAGTCAGGGTGGAGCTTAGGGCGGGGTTAAAAAATCAGGCTGGCACAGATCGTTTAGAATTTCATACCAATGTCAAACACGTAGATGAAATATTAAATTAAGAAAGATATGCTGAGAAAAAACTTCATTAACGATGAGTATCAAAATGTGGATAGAGAAATTCACCTTTTGATTTTGCTGTTTAACGTTTCCCTCCAGTCCTGAATGCAAATGTTAGCATCCTATCCATTCTAATCATCATGTCTTCCATCATTCTAAACAGAGCCTACTCCACATAATCATCAAACACCTGCTATCTAACTAACGGACTCCTGTGTTAGAGGTAGGTCTTTTTCTTTTTGGAGGTTTGAGTCGTAGTTGAAGCATTTCCTCGCCCTCGAACGTTGGTGTTACGATCTCTGTCACTGAGCTCGGCTTGTTGATTGAATTGACTTGTGCTGTTGTGCATCGTTGCACCGGGGGTTAACTGGCAGTTATCAAGACCGGAATTTCTGTCTTTTGTTTTTGTGTGTCGCTTGGCAATAAAGGCCATGCATTGCAATCTACTGTCTTGTTCTTGTCTGAGCGTACTCTGCTGATTGCAGAAACCGCCGCTTGGCCCCGTGTGGTCAAACATACACACAAATGCTCAATGGTTTTCTTTTCATTTTTGTGAACAGTTCAACCTTTGTGACTTCTGTGCTTCGGCGAATGCTATTGTAGGTTTGCGTTGCTTTGAGAGCAGCTCAGTAAGGTTTTAGATTATCGATACAGACAATGCAGCTCACTGTTTTATCTCACTGAGTTGATCTGATTACGTACATGCACATGCACTGTATGTGCAGGGTGTGTCATTGTTACTTTCCTGTTGTTGTTTTACTACTTGTCTGGATAAAAGATATATTTTGCAACGATAAGGTAAAGTCATTTTCACCTCCTTCAGCTGCATGTTGTATACACCATTGTGCTATTATTTCCGCACGTATTGTATTATTTCCATGAAGCAGAATGCGCGTAAATGGGACGCGCCTATTCCGCCTATAATGGAGCCCAAAACGCTTCATTTACATACAGTATACTGTAATGTGACCTGCATATTAACCAAGCTACAGCAATATTGGTATTATTATTATTGTTAACGTTATTATTAACACCAAACAACTATGTTACTGCCGAATTAACACCTCGCCTTAGCTACTAGCTGGCTAGCAACTAGCTTCACCACACAGTTGTTCAGCGCGCGTCAGCACTGAGCTCACAATGCATCAGGCCTCTACCGAAAGCTAACGAATATTGGAGTTGCCGCTGTGTTTTTATTTTTGAGTGCGGAAAAGTTAACGCTAGGTGTAGCGTTCGTTTCTATGTTGCTGTGTGAAATCAATGCACCCAGGAAGGATGTTCCGGTAATGCTTAAAATGACCAAAGTACGGCAAAATACTATATAGTATTAAATGTTATATATGACTTTTTTTTTTTCTCTCTTCGGGCCCTATGAAAACCTATGAAGTTTTATTTTTTCCCAAATTTAATTCATATTTTTACCTTTTCCACTTATTTTACCAGCATAGAGTGGGTACTATTTGGTTTAGTGAATAAATTGCAAAAATCCTTACATTTATTGATGCAATCCATCATTGGCCCATTTTGTCCAGTAATTGAGAAGTGGATGTAGCTTAGCTAACTTTTCTAATGGGACGTCAGCATCAGCACATATTGCTACAAAATCTTCAACAAACTGTAATGACCGTGTTGTGATCACAGATGTCATTCCAATCGCGTTATTAACGTCAAATACGTAAGATATTTTAGTGCCACCCTTATTTTTTTTCACAATTAGACAAATGTGGGGCCGCACGGTGGCCTAGTGGTTAGCATGTTGGCCACATAGTCACAGTCTGGAGATTGGGAAGACCTGGGTTTCGAATTTCCGGTGGGCATTTCTGTGTGGAGTGTGCATGTTCTCCTTTCTGGACGCATGTGCCTCATTTGAAGCTACACGGAGTGAATAACTTGGCTTATATATTAACTTTTTGCACTTCATTGTGTCTCCCAAGCGTAAGGCGGGGCTCTTCTGGTGGAAATGCGCCACGGAAAAGTAAAGAAAAGAGAGGAGAAGCATCAAGCAACATTGCCAGAACTTTTGGTATTTTATGTTGGACTATCACGGCCATCATTAAGGTTAATTATTGTATCCTTCAGCATGTTAAAGCATCTGCCCCTATGAAAGTGACAGTAATAACTAAGCAGCGCTTCTACTTCCTGCTTCATGTGGTCTCTGTCCAGTGTAAGTAACTTAGGATTTCATTCAGTTATAGTTTAGGTCTAAGATCCGACCAAAACTCGACTTACATCACAGCCAGATTCAAGGTGTGTCAGCAAGTTTACAGGCAATGTTTTAAGTCAAATTTTAAATAGAAATTTGATTTGTAACTGTCATACAATGTAAAAGTAAATTAACCGTAGTTATTAATATTATTACCGAAAAGCATTAAGGCAGTCACTCTTTTTTTTCTTATTTCATCTTTTGAGTCTTTTTAGCAGTAAGATGAAATACCACATTTTGAATCAGAGTTCGATTTTTACAGAGAAAAGAAGTGATTGGTCTAAGGATGCGACAGTGAATCAGTGTGTGCGTGTGTGCGTGCGTGTGTGCGTGCGTGCGTGCGTGTGTGCGTGCGTGTGTCAGGCTGCTGTTAATATATCGCCACCATTATGTAGATTAGCCCTTTTCCCCTGAGTGCACCTTCACCATTTAGAACGTTCAATCATGCCAGTGCTTTATGGGAGCACACACACACACACACACACACACACACACACACACACACACACACACACACATATGTTTGTACATATGCACTTTCAATCATTGCTTTGTGTATGTCACTCACTCGCATAATTGCATTGTGGCCAATTTGTGGTGTGACATGTTGATTTAGATGGACTAATCACACACATGCTGATGCACACCCACCCCCCCCACACACGGACAGCACACCAAGGTTATTCACTCTTTTCCAGGTAAGGCTAATTATGGTCTACTGCACTGTGGTTATGGCGACTGCAGTTGAGTAAGTGAGCGCAAGGTGGGTTTCTGTGTTGATTGCATTTGAGCAGCAACACTTAACCCCCACCCCCAACCCCCACCACACCTCCTTTAATAGAAAACTTGGGATCAATGCTGTCTTAAAATGAACCTCTCAAAGTCTTGAGTGAGTGTGTTTAAAGGTGCAGATGAAGATGGATCGGTGTCCTGTTTTTTTGTTTAGTTTTTTTTTTTTTTGGTGTAAATGGCTGCCCTTCCTCATTTGTGTGTGCGCGTGTGTGTGCGTGCGTGTGTGTGAGAGGTGTATCAATGGACACAGATTTGCTACATTGAACAAAAACATTACATTGGCTTGCTTTGTATTTATCTTGCTGCTTGGAGCCAACACTGGCCGCCCTGGAATAGCATTTCAGAACGAAGCAGCCACAGAAACGCACTCACCTTAACATGCACAAGGCAATGTCATTTGTCCTCTTTTTAAAAATTCAAATGTATCCACACACAATGTTTGACTAATTGCAATTTCATGAAATTGAAAAAATGTTTCTACGATAGTCAACACAGCCCAGCTGATTTCCCGTCAATACCCGATTCACAATTTTCACCTTTAGGTCAGCTGGGATAGGATCCAGCTCCCACTGCAACCTTGAATATGAGAAGGAAAATGTGTTAAATAAAGTTCTGTAATGCAGGAGTCTCCAACCACCGGGCCGCCGCCCAATACCGGTCCGTAGGCGGGACCGGACTGGTCCACGAGGCACTTTCAGTTGAAACCCCCCCCCACAAAATGTATCCATTCATTCATTTTCTATGCCGCTTATCCTCATTAGGGTCGCAGGTGTGCTGGAGCCTACCCCAGGTGACTTTGGGCAAGAGACAGGGTGCACCCTGGACTGGTGGCCAGACAGTCACATGGCGCATATAGACAAGCGACCATTCACGCGCACATTCATACCTATGGACAATTTAGAGTCGCCAATTAACCTAAAATGGTGTTTATAAAATATCTATCTATCTATTTTTGGAATGTGAGAGGAAACCAGAGTACTTAAAGAAAACGCACGGGGCGAACATGCAAACTCCACACATTGATGCCCAAACGGAGATTTGAACCCAGATCTTCTTGATCTCCTGGCTGCGTGGCCAACATGCGAACCACTAGGCCACCATGCGGCACAAACCAAATAAAAAAGTCAATAGCTTAATTACATTTTATTTAAATAAATATACATTTTTGGAAATATGGGCCAATATTTCATTTAAAAAATGAAACAGCTACGTTAGAATCTTGCTGCAGAAAACCAAACTCAATGCTCGTACTGATGGATGGTGGATCTGTATTCATTTGTGCTTTTAATTTGATGTTGTTCCTTCCTTAGTTTTACACAGCACATAATAAATAAATCGCATTTGATTGCTTTTATGTACGACGACCGCACGTGTGAAAATAGAACATGTTAGGACCGGCACTTTTACAGAGCGAAAGACCACCCGGATTCTTTTAGCTGTGAAATGAGTAAAGGAGTCTCAAGGACAGTTTACAATTTCATTCAAACAGGAGTAGATACAAACAATTGCAATGCCAGCGCTAGACATTACAGTATGTGAAGATTATTTTGCTAGTGAATATTAATAACATTACATCCCATGCTCCCGGGACTAGAAACCTACTTGATAGTGCTAGTGTGTATTGCTATGATGAATACAGTAATCCCTCGTTTATCGCTATTAATTGGTTCTAGACCTGACCGTGATAAGTGAATTTCCACAAAATAGGATACCTTATTTATAAGTCAAATTTGTTCATAGTTAGAGCATAGAAAACCTGTTAACGATCTTCTAAATATAGTTTTTAACATTGTTAGAGCCCTCTAGACATGAAATAACACCATTTACACTCATATTACCCAATATGGTAGACATAATAAGAGCAAACAAGCCATTTAAGACATACCGTAAATAAGACTCGTGTGTGACTTGTGTGTGGCGGGCTGACAGGAAGTGACGTCAGAGGTTCAGAGTTGAGTGTATTTTTATTCAAGATTATTCATTAGGGATTATTGTGCCTGTAGTGAGATAATTCAAACCTGCAATAAAAGCCTGTTGTTGTGACGTTGTTGAACATTACAGTAACATTACTGCCACGTCGTGACCAGTGTACAACACAACATATCATTTGTTGTAAATTGGAAGCGTTCTTCTGGTGATGTCTTTGACTGTACAGTATTTACACTTCAACAGTATGTGGTTGATTAGGATTTAGTTCCTGTATTTTATTTTGTTTTATCTTTTTTGTTTCTGCCAGTACAGAAACAAATGGGACGAGATGCACATGCGTGCATGTCATCACTTTGTGTATTTTTAGACAACTACACACTATACTCTATCCCGTCTTTGTGATTAGCAGATATCTTTTCTCCACATTTGAACCAAGGCTCGATTCCGATTTGATTCAGTGCATTTCGTCTTATATTTACGCCAGGCCTCATGGAAGAAATGAAACTGAAATGGTGCCACTTGAAGCATGTAGTGCAAAACCAGCCTTAGAGAAATCTAAATGCTGATTATGCCATTATTCAGTTGCCATTACCTTGCACTAATCACCATTTCCATCAGGCTGATGGAATACATTAGACTATCTGTTGGCTTACTCCATGCTTGATGATATGTTCACCCAATAGTCATTTGCAGATCAACTTGTCGTATGCACAGATGCAGTGGGAAGTTCCCATACACTCACCAAGAGAATGATTGCCATATTAAAGTTGGGCCCCTGATGATTTATTTGGGTTGTTATTTCTCTTTGAGGTGATTATACACGATGCAGTGGTGTGAAAAAGTGTTTGCCCCCTTCTTGATTTCGTGTTTTTTTTGCATTTTTGTCACACTTGAATTTTTCAGATCATCCAATCCAATTCAATCCACTTTATTTATATAGCACATTTTATAAACACTGTTTCCAAAGTGCTGCACAGACGAGTAAATAATAAACCATATATAATAAGACGTAAAAATACAAATTACTACAGTAAAAACTAAAAGACACTTAAAACAGTAAAATATTTGAAATAAGAAGTAAAAACAATAAAAGCAATAAATACAAGAAGTAGGTCAAATATAAAAACTAAAATAAATAAAACCAATTAAAACTAAAAAATATATGTACAGGTATACTGTACATATCATGACAACAATGTGTTGTGTTGTCAATGACAACACGACTGAACACAAAAAGCAGTTTTTAAATGAAATTTTGTATTTAAGGGAGAAAAAAGATCCAAACCTACATGGTCATGTGTGAAAAAGTGATTGCCCCCTAAAACTAATAACTGGTTGGGCCAGCCTTAGCAGCTACAACTGCAATCAAGTGTTTGCATTAGCTCTCTCTTGCAGCGCTGTGGAGGAATTTTGGCCCACTCATCTTTGCAGAATTGTTGTAATTCAGCCACATTGGAGGGTTTTCCAGCATGAAGCGCCTTTTTAAGGTTGTGCCACAGCATCTCAGTAGGATTCAGGTCAGGACTTTGACTAGGCCGCTCCAAAGTCTCCATGTAGTTTTTCTTCAGCCATTCAGAGGTGGACGTGCTGGTGTGTTTTGAATCATTGTCCGGCTGCAGAACCCAAGTTGGTTTCGGCTTGAGGTCACGAACAGGTGACATTCTCCTTCAGCATTTTCTGGTAGACAGTAGAAGTCATGGTTCCATTTATCACAACTGGTCTTCCAGGTTCTGAAGCAGCAAAACAGCTTCAGACCATCACACTACCACCACCATATTTTACTGTTTTTCTGAAATGTGGCGTTATGTTTACGCCGGATGTACCAGATATACTGTAATGTATTGTTTGCTGCATTTGGTGACTGACAGGCAGTGATCATCTAGCTAACATTTTTATTTTATTTTAGTTTGAAATATGAGAGAGAAAAATGACTTTTTTGGGATTGGACAGTTTTAAGGTAATGTAGGATTTGAAAATTGACATGAAGCATTTTCATGTATCCTCTACTTTTTGTTCCCTGCAAGATTTTGCTGCTGGTGTATGCGAACATCTTTGTTTGAATCCTGCTGGCATAAACAGCAAGAAAGTGAAACAAGGCGAAGGTTAATAGAGGCAGTAAGACCCTGAGGATGAGCAGAACGAGGGGGGTGGGAGGAGAGAGGAGGAGGAGGGACCATGTTCACTTTGGGCTCTGTGCGTCGCAGCTCTTGGTGTCAGTGCACCAGCGTGTGTCTCAGGCAGTGCTGTGTGTGCATCGCCGCTTCGCCGTGCGCGCCAATGTGTGTGTGACTCCAGCGCTCTCTCTGCGTACGACAGGTGGAGATGACATGACCGCGTTGGAGAGGAAGGAAGGAAAGGACCTGTAAGGGCTGAACACACATACCTTTTACCACGCATTCTCCTGCACACACGTTTAAATTCCAGCAGTTTTTAGATGTTTGTGAGCGTGTTTTTTACAAACTCTTGACTCTGGCAAAGACAAAAACATGTGTCCTAACATGTCTTTTTTTTTCATATACCTGCAGACGCGGTCAGCAGGTGTTGCTGCATCCTGAGGAGAGTTCACTTCCTGGCCTGACAAGCAGACAGTCCACCACGTCCGAACAAGTCCAGGTAAGACCAGTCTTGTCTCCTCTCCACATGCTGTCAAAGCAGGAACTTAAACAGGATGCTGCATGCTTGCCAACCTCTTCTGTATTTATTTTCATCACCCTTATCCAGTCTGACACAACCAAAAGCCGATGGTGAAACTCTTGTTTTATGCAAGCCGTCTCAATGTCACACATTCATGTTTGTGAAGCGATAAACTTTCTTTTCCCAGGCGAGGTAAGTCAGCGCTCCTGTTGCTGCAGCCATCTCTCTCCCTCTTGACTGAATGTGTGTGATTCTTCTCACTTGCCCTGGGGACCTGCTCCTGTTTGGAGGGAGGGGTGTGTGTGAGTGTAAGGGTGCAGATAATAATCATAAAACATAAAACGCTCATCAAGACGAGAGGGAGGAAATTAAAACCAGTGACCGTATTGTTTGAGTGGTGGCTAAATGCTTGCACTATCATCTCCGTCATCTCCGGACTGGATGTGTTTCAGTCTCTGTTGATTCGAGCTGTTCATTCAAACCTCAGAGGAATACAACCAATGTTGTTGTTTTTTTTTTTTTTAACTTCTTTTGCGTTTGGTTGATTAGAGACATACAAGCAGAGGCATTCAATTTAAAATGACCTTTTTTTGTCCTCGCCCGACACACACGCACACGCGCACACACACACACACACATAAATCGCTTGGTATCAGCATGTGCAACAAGTGTGTGCTTCCATCTGCATTTCAAATTAAAAGCTATAATGAAACCGAAAGAAAGGTTTGATTGGCTGCCAGTGTCAACGTGTTTCGCTCAGATCCAATTACCTGTGCGTATACACACTCACTGCGATTCATGCACATGTGCACTCATCACACACACATGCACACAAGAGAAAAGATGATTGTTAGAGTACTTACTTTCCTGTGGTTCCCCTCCTCTTTCTCTTTAATTTAGTATATTTACTTAAGCTTTATTTATGCAGCCGCTACCGTGCGTTTGTGTGTGTGTGTGTTCATGTTGAGGCATGCGTGTAATGTTGCTATCCGTGGTTACTGTGCTGTTGTGAGTCAGGCCTCCACATACGTACATCCGTAGTCAGTCTATGACGCTGAAAACCTGGTTTAACAGCATTCCGATTTTGCCTCGTTGCTGAGGTGTCACCATGAGTTGAAATCTTTGGAAGTGCCAGCTGCATCGAGTGCTGCGCCACCTTCTGGTGTTGCCTGAGTGAATTTGACATGTTCACGTTTCAGTCATGTCACTTTAAATTTCGGTTGATAACAATGACAAAGGTGTACGTGACTGTGGATCGGTGGTGTGCTGGCGCGTGTTAAGGTTTTCACAGTATGTGGGTTTTTGCACACTGCATGCACACATTTGAACCGTTGAGGCAGCAAAAGCAGCAGGTTAATCTCCTCTCAGCTCTCAGCAGAGCAGATGTGGGGATTAATTTGTCAGGGAATCATGTCGCTCTTACATGCATGTGTGTGAGCTGCAGACTAAAATTCTATAAGAAAAATATTTGTTTATAGCTTGGGGCCGAAATTATGGATCGTTTTACCAAATCGACGACTTGTTGACTTGTAACTAATAGCCATTTCATATAAATCACACACAGCGGTCTTCAATATTGCTCACTGGTCCAAGTGAGACATGAAATGTTCATGATGCAAGTGAGCAAATGATCAAATGAGTGTCACTCGTTGAATGCTCTATTATAAAGAGACTGTGGGGAAGTGGCGAGGCAGCATGCTGGCAAACCAATGTGCTTTCTAATGCATACACTTGAAATAACCAAGCATTCCATGAAGACATGCTCCTATGGCTGCTGATGATGTTCGAGATGCAGGCGCTTTCCCCTTGGCCTCTTGATGGATTGAACGAAATGAATGAACTAATGTGTTTATTACTTTATTATATGATTCGAGTTATGTTATCTCTACTCCAATTAATTGCACTGAAGTCTTCTGAATGATGAAAAAGTAAAAGACAAGCTTATCAAATCTAAATGTAAGTGTGTTTGTGTGCTGCATCCTAAAGAGCCTGACAGGCTGTCTGGATGTGTGTTTGTAAGGTTACGTTTTTTTTGTTATAAATCAATTATGGTCTGGTTTTATGGGAAGTAGGAACATGAGGAATGAGCTATCAGAGGAAAACTCTGACTGCCAAGACCTGTTATTATTATGGAAGCTCAGTGTCATGATCAAAATCCTTGCTGTTTTTCTACATTTTCTCTTCTGATTATATAAAAGGGCTGTTAGCGATGATCTGTTTTTGCAGTCTGATATCCACCGGGTGAGCAGGAAGCGGTTCATTGTCTTCATCAAGGAAAAAAAAAAAACAGGACACAGCTCAAATATTGATGTAGCATCTGACAGATTATTCCGTATGTCCTCCTCTTTAATTACTTTTCAGCTCACCCTGAAAATAATCAATTGCTTAATTCCATAACGTGTTTTTCCTTTCAGACAAAAGACAATAACACTAATAGATCCATCTGAAGATGTAGCTAACCAGTAACCATTCTACTGTATTTCACATCAGCCTCACATGACACCGTGCACTCAGAGTTGATTCCCATTGAAATGTGCAGCAGGGAGCAGCACTGTTGTCTGTGGCCAAACTATCCTCCATTTGAAGACTACTGAATAACATACAGTTTTAGCGATTTTACACGACAAATGAATGATGGACAAAGAGAACAATCAAATCATGACAATAATAACAATATAATAATAACAATATATATTGCAGAACGTTGCCATTCACCCTGACTAGGATTCAACACATCAGAGGGCAGACAAATTCTGATGTTATTTTAGGCCGGTTCGCTGGCGAAGCTGAAATCTGATCTAAAAGAAAAAGCCCTATTGCTTTTCCAGTGTTTAAGTTATATGGGCCAGCACTCCTGATCCTGAAGGCCCTGGGCAGATGACATTGATATGGCAACACATAGAATAGAAGCTGAAATTGGATTGGACAACAAAAACCTGAACATACACATACACCACTTGAAGGAGTACGGCCAGGAGAGACGCTACTTAATGAAGATATTAGACAGTTGGGAATAAATGAGTACAATTTAATGTAAAAATACTAAGATTTAAGTTGTAAATGTAGGTCAGTGCTTCTGATAGTGTTTAGGCCAGCGGAAAAGGCTTTGCTGGCCCTGACTGCACACCACTGATATACAGTATAGACATTAACCGACTTGATGACAACAGGCGAGATGTAACATGCCTACGTTGGAGATGCAGCACAGGAAAATGTGCAGTGAGTTGACAGCTTCAATCGATGGCCTATTTGGCGGCAAGCTTCGCTGGAGCATCATAAGAAGCAGAGCACAGCATTATTTTCATCACGTGTGTGAACCAGTTTCAGTTCCTGCTTTTCATCTAAAATGTGCGGTGTGGGATTTTCCATTCATTCATGTCCACAATGAAACGCAAGTTATTTACTTTACTTTTTGCACGTGTGGATTGTTCACATGTTTTTGCATGGTTGCTGCAGGTTTGGTCATCGATCAGAAGATGTAACCAGCCGTAATGTGCATCAGTGTGCATGCTTCATTCATTTTCAGGGGTCACATATTTGATCATTACGCTGTACAGTAAACGATCAACATAGGCAGGCATTACAGAAAATTTGCTTTGCACACATTAAACACCTTACAATACCACCTTCTGTGTCTGCTGCACCATACTGTGGTAAATAGAAATGCAGAACTCTGCCAAGGCTGAACTGTATTTGTGTTTGTAATTGTGGAGACAAACATTGTCTAATCAGTAGCGTGTGGTGAATCAAAAATGAGTCTACACAAATACAAATGGCGGATGATAAAGTGATCAGACCGTATCATTTTACTTGAGGGGAAAAGTTCCATTGTGACTCGTTCCACTGTTTAAGTTGCAGGACTCACTATGTGTGATTAATTTGGTCCAACCATGCATAAGGGAATTTTACATTACAGGGTTAAAGCAGTGTGGCTTTGTGCGCCGCAAGGTTCTAAACAACGAGAAGAAATTTACACAAGTCGACAACAATGGCTTTGCTTGCCACAGCCCTTTGACTCAACATATTCTGATTAATGACCACTGACACAAGGACACCTTCACAACAGCGCTCAAAGAATGTATTGTATAAATATATAATACAATAACACGGTCATCCCTCGCCACTTTGCGGTTCCAATTTTGCAGCAGCTTCACTCTTAGAACCTTTTTTAAAAAATATACTAAGTTTTATTAATTGTTTGTTTAATTGTTTCGTGTTTGAATATGGCCTATGACATGAAAAAATATACAGCCATACTTGGTTTATCGCCGTTAATTGGTTCCAGAGAATGAAGTGAATTTCCGCAAAGCAGGATTCAATATTAATACATGGAACATTTTCGTAGTTAGAGCATTAAAAACCTGTTTATGACTTTCTAAATATAATCTTTACCATTATAATAACAATCTCCGTTGCGCATCTCTGTGTGGAGTTTGCATGTTCTCCTCGTGCGTGCGTGGGATTTCTCCGGGTACTCTGGATTCCTCCCACATTCCAAAAACGTGTGGCAGGTTAATTAGCAACTCTAAATTGCCCATAGGTATGAATGTGAGTGTGAATGGTTGGTTGTCTATATGTGCCCTGCGATTGGCTGGCGACCAGTCCAGGGTGTACCCTGCTTCTTGCCCAAAGTCAGCAGGGATAGGCTCCAGCATACCCCCGTAACCCTAGGGGGGATAAGCGGCATAGAAATTGGCTGGATGGACACACATATGGCTACGTACATACTGTATATACACGCATATACAGTATACGCACACACACACATGAACACAGATGTATAATTCATGTTTTTTAGCGCGTAAATCTTTTGCTACCAAGTGTGCACTTTTTATACTTCAGTCTTGGACGAATTATACTGTGTATCGGGAAATATAAAGGAATAGCAGACATTGGCAAAGCTTACCATATCAAGAGTTACTGGACTTAGCCACAAGATCACAAATCTGTGGATCTAAACCCAAAGTCTTTTCCATAACCATAAACCACATAATACAAAGTGTTGCAGTGATTTTAAATGAATATTTGTTTTCCACTATTGCCTAAGCTACGGTATAGAATTGATGTGGGTGGCCTTCCCACACTCTTTATATAAAGCATAGATGTTCTTGACTTGACCAAGGCCAAGACAGCACTGCAGAGGCAGAATGAGTAATAGAGAGTTTTTCAGCTTCAGCAACATAAAGTTAAAATAAAAATCGATCTGACCATCCCTGTCTACACTGTACATGATTCCTTTGGGGTTGGTTTTGGGGCTATTGTCATGCAGTCCCATTCAATTATTTCCTCCTTTCATTGTAATAAAAGAACATTGGTGAATGTTGAATGGAGGGTGGGATAAAAGGGTGGAATAAATGCAGGGAAGTGGTTGAAAAGAACCTCAAGAGAAGTGATGTCAGTGTGTGATTTCCCTAGGGTATTGAACTAAAAGAGAGGGGTGCCTCCTTTTCCGACAAACTCGCTCTGCCTTCACCAATAGTTTAACCCACACACTGCGCTGCCCAACAGTATTTACTAGCTATTGTTGTTGTACTCATTAGGAAACCGCTTTAAATACCATGTATGGCTACAAAATGTGTTGTATGTGCAGTGGTGTGCATGTGTGTGTGTGTGTGTGAAGTTAATTTTCTGCCCTTTCACCAGTTGTTGGTTGTCCAGCTCACTTACTGATGTTGTTTGCACCACCAACAGAGCTCACACTCCTTCCCTGTCCACTTAAATGTACACCCATGCACTCAAACTCACACCTTAAATTTTCCATAGGCGGCAGGGTCAGTATCCCTCTGGTTTATATACCTTTTACTCTAAAAGCTCATCTCTGTCAAGAGGGACATATGCAGTAAGTGGCTTTTAGACATCCCAGTGGAGAACAGGAAACAGTAAAGGGAAATATGAGCCTCCATACAACTAACTGCATACACAGTCAATGTACAAACAACTGTCATCTTCACCCCTCCACTGAACACACATACTCAGAAAAACTAAATAAAACCCAAAAACAATTCACTCTGGCATGCTGGTCCATGTCTGAATATTTTTTTTCATAGAAAAATAAAAAAATAATGATATAAAAAACTTTCCTTCTCTGAACGCCACTTGTTGAGATTAGTCATCAACCGTATTGAAAACATGCACAAGTTAGTCATTTGATGCTAGCTCTAGCAAGGAACCATGAGTCCTCTTCCACCTCTTCAGGTTTCTGTGTAACCTTTGAGACATATTTGATCAATGTTGGTCAGCTTTTAAACTGTGTGACATTTAGGACGTTCAAATTTGGTGGTTCCCTTAAACCTTCGTCCTTCAAAGGAGTAACATGTTTGTGTTACACACGGACACGGACGCCACATTTTTCTTTTATATTGATTTTCATTCCTCACATTACGATCCACTTTTTACTCGTACTTTGTAATGAAATCATAATGTAATGCTGTTTGCTTATTGTATATTATGTATAAACCAAAGACAAGCCCAACATCAAATTAAAAGCACATAATGGATACAAACTCACCACTAGTACGAGCCTTCAGCCTGTGTTTTCCAAAGGGAAGATTATAACATCGTTGTTGGATGTGACAGGCAGTATGCTAGTATTAATTCATTTGAGGTTATGCACTCAAGACAGTCATAATAACATCATCAAACCTCACCTTTATGCATTCACACACATGGACTGTTGATTATCCAAATATCCCATCAGCTTTGCATCCTGTACCTCATGGGGAGGATGTATTTGTTCCCAATCCACCGGAATCCTTCTCTCTGTAGTCAGATGATGGCCAACAAGAGGAAGTGATCAGCATGGCGAGCGGTTTCATCAGGACATTGCAGTTATGGAAAAACGCTATCAGAAAATGGAATCCCTCTATGATTTCCTCGTTAATGGAATTGTGAACGGAAGGGCGGAATTGGCCAATAAAAACAAAATCTTCTGTTAAACACGGAATCTCGTGCAAATTGAATGAAATGCTGTCATCGTGAGGGAAACATTTCCTCAGCGGACCGGCAGCATTTCCTCACAATCACTAACCCGCCCCCTCCTGAACTAAACATGTCGAAGTGGTCAAGTCCGCAAAAAAATTCAAAATTCATCTCTTACTGAGTATGAATGGAAGCTGGCTGGTTTAGCTTGGTTTAGCAGAGCATGCTAATCCTGTTTACACCGTGTTGTGCTTTACCGCTTGTTAATGTAACCGAGCGTTTTAGGAGGCCCGCCGACGTCCTGCAAGTTCTGAGTGAAATTAGGACGAGAGCCACGGCAGCAGGAGACACTTTTGTTCTGGTTTATTCTTCACGTTACCCAGCTCGTCTAACTTAGCAACAGTCAAAAACATTCTCAACACACACACGCACTTCCGCCCTTCAAAATAAGCTGATTAACATCCTGTCTAATTGTGCTAACAAAGTAAAGGTGTCATACAAATAGCTTACATTAATAAAGTGATTGGAGTTGCATCGTGACTACGTCTTCCTGAAAGACAAGGACAGGCATTACAGTTTGTTGAGGATTTTGTAGCAGTGTGTGCAGACGCTGACATCTCATTAGAAAAGCATCTCATGTAGCCAAGCTACATCCGGTTCTGAAATATCGAACAAAACTGTCCAGTGACGTATTGACATGTTGACGTATTAACATGTTATTCACTGATGCAAAAAGCACACGCTCTATGGTGGTAAAATAAGTGTCAAAGATAAAAACAAAAACAGAATTGTAAAACATAAAAATGGAAAAAACGGAATTTGGAAAAAATTCAAAATAAAATGGAGTTTATGAGAAGATTAAACAGATTTCACAGGGCTTGCTGACCACTGCTGGGGCCTGACTTGAGACAGTCCCACGGCACTGTCCCAAGGCGGCACAGTGAAATAAGACCTTTGTCATTGGTGTTAGGTAGAATACTGTAATGAGCTTCACAAATCACACAAAGGGTACTTATTAAAAGTCCGATTAGAACCAGCAAAATGGGTGTTCCATAATTTGATACACTCAAGTAGAATGCAGGCATGGACATACTATACACAGTGGTTACGGTTCATAACGATAAGTCTCTTTTACGTGTTCATGATGTTCTTTTGTTGTTTGACAGACATTTGTTAATCCCGATGTTTCAATTGTCTCGACACTGATTTACATGGTAGCATCTGAAATACATTGAATGCACACACTTAGGAAGTCGTCACATGTTTCCATCTTCCCCGATCCTTTGTATCATCCTCTGTCAGTCCTGCCACCTGCATGTCCTCTCTAACCACAACTAGAAACCTCCTCTTTGTTCTTCCCTTTCTCTGTCTCCTCCCTGGCAGACCCCATCGCCAGCATCCTTCTATCAATATACACTAATCCCTCGCCACTTTGTGCTTCAAATTTTGTCAGTTTTTCAAAAATGAATTAATAAATCATCGTTGTTTCGCAGTTGAATACGGCCTGTTATTATTTTCTCTTATTATGTCTACTATAGAAATGTATTCTGTCTACTACAGAAATTCACTTATCACAGTTGGGTATGGACAATGTATAATATATACTAAAAATGTCCCTCCTTGTGGCATTGCCAAACCAATCTCAGTCTGGCCTCCCTGACCTTGTCTCCCAGACATCTAACTTGGGATGTTGCTATAATCTGCTCGTTTCTGATCCTGTCCATCCTTGTCATGTAAGCATCAGCCTCCTGTGTGTTGGTCAGAGATGCTGTCTCCAGACTATACATCAGGGCTGGTCTCACTACTGTCCTGTAAATCTTTCCCTTCACTTTTGATGCGAATGACGACAAAGCACACTCTTTCACAAAGCACAGAACAGGTTTATACCTTTGCCTTTTATAAAATGAACTAAATAACCCTATTTTATTGATCTTATTTACAGCACGGCATGTGTGGCCCTCATGTTGCACTAGTACATGCTTCTGCCTTTCATGTCAGAGGGCATGGGTTCAATTCCCGGCCACGGTTGTGTCAGGAAGGGCATCCGGCGTAAAAACTAATCCAAAAGCAGTCATGCAGTTGACTTGCTGTGGCGACCTCTGACATGGAAAAGCTGAAAGGAAAAAAACAACTGTACACCAAGGCATGTAATTTCTGTCTCTACATGGTCACACGCGTACAATGCTCGTCTGCATCTGCATTGGGTACGGCGAAGTGATCTAATTAATTACATGACGCATCTTATTTACATTCATAATGCTGTGGGTTTGGACTTAGTGGAATATTTTGGAGTCTTTCTTTGAATGTTTATTATGAAAGTTGATGGTTATCCTGACTCGGTGTGTTCTAAGGCACTGCCGATGTTGTGTACTCGTTCACCGGAGTGAAGTTGCAGCTGTGATATTGTAAGGCTCACATTTTCTCACCTTTTGTTGTGATGGGGTATTTTATTGCTTCTCTCCTGTCTTGCTCCCAGTGTTGTAAACATCTAAAAATGGCTTGTGGATCAAACAGAAAACATGTGGAGTAACACGTTAACCAAACCATATGGCCTTGTACATAATATAGTAGTGTTGTAAAAGTACACCTGTGGTTAATCAGATTTTCTCTTACTGTACCCAAAAATGACCCAAACCGTGACCTTAAAACTGACATCCGTACCAAACTGTGATAATGGTGTACCATTACACCCCCGTACAGTACATTGTAAGTAGCTTCTGTCCTATCGTACCCGGGCGTTGGTTTGAAAGTTCATACTTTGCTTGCAAGCAACCAAGAACAGTTTGTAGAGTTCCTAACCCCAGAATTCAGATCAAGTACAAAATGGCTTCATGAATAAACATCACAAGTACAGCAACGCACAGCAGGCCAATGTGGCAAGAACAAAGGCACGATATAGAGATAAGCACTAAGTCATTGTGATCTCGAGCCACCGTGGACCCAAAGCGGGAATTAATTCAAACAAGAGTTCATTTTGGAAATGACAAAGATTTCCGTGTGTCTTTGCTGTCTGAGCTTCCGTGATATAACTTGGCAGCTTGTTGACGAATAATTTTTAGCTCCTGTCATTTCCATAGCTCACTGTCAAAACCGATTGTTTCCCTCCCCGTGTCTCCTCTTCATCTTCTTTGGTTTGGTGTGACTGGGTGCCTGTCTGCATGGTTTTCTTTGTTAACAAATTCTGTGGAAGTCATATAAAAGTAGCAGCGATCATGCCATTTGTCGCCTCACAGCAGCGAGGTCGAAGTTTAGAGCTGCTGAACCCACTCGACAGGCGGATTGAACAGAATGTGTGTCTAATGTGTTAGTGGACCCTGGTGGCATCTGATGCTCTGTTCATCTGTCCACACTTTGAGTCCTATTCAAATGTCCGAGTACAGCTTTAGATTTTACAGTAGAAATGGGAATTATCTTAAAGTACATTAGACAAAAAAAAACCCAACTAACTAGATGACTAACTAATTGCAAAATTATTGCGGTGAGTATAAATACAAAGCAAAAATAATGCGAGATGATGAGTACTTAATCAGCAAGTACAAGTTTGCTACTATTGCTTATCATTTCAATCAATTATTGGTTTCAAATACACAAAATGAGGCTGAAAACGATATGAATACAAAATCAATGAGGTTTATGTTGTGCGACTGCATTTTTTTAGCATTTAAACAAAATCCCCAGGACCATATCTGCAAACCTCCAGTCTATAGAGAGTAGAGGTGAACAGAGCCAATACATTAAAGTGCCATCCTGACAAACTCTAATGTTTGTCATCATTGCCTGAAACTGAATGCAAACATGCAGCCCAAGGCTTAGTTTTCAACAGTGTCACTTGAAATTCCCATCGGGTGTCAACTGTAAAATCATGGCTATGTAATTGGCCTAAAATAAGTCGTCAGTGAAGGAGGGGGATTTGTTTTTGGAGCATGCTCAAGATTAGTTCCACATTAACACACAGTCTGCAACAGTAAACTTGTTTGTACACTAATAACCAATATTAATGAAACATCAGCTCTCTGTGTTTGTTCATAATAGAATTTGCACCCATGAATAATGCTTTAATGTCTTTGAAATTAACGGTTATATTTGGGTGCCTCTTTGAACTGATTGGAGATGTAATTCATTTTTAATCAGTGTATGGATTTAACTCACCAAATCAATTTAAAGTCATTATTTCTGTATTTGCAAAGTGCATGAAGATTTGCTTTGATAAAGGTTCACTTCGACAGTCTGTGGTTGCAAAAGCAGATAAGAAAGCAGATGAGATGACAAGACAAGATGAAAAACTCAATTTAGGAATGAAACAATGGACCCTTTGAAATAGAAATTGTACAAAAGCATATTACCCTCCTCAAATGTTAAATTATTATCTTTTACCTTATTTTCTTTCGAGAGCAATTCTCTCTTGTTATCTATCTCATATACACACACACACACACACACACATTTCTAAAGTAAAGGTTGGCATGTTCCTGTGGCACTGTGTAGTCCATGTGCATGTGGGCTTGAGCAGACGTCTTGTTCTTCAGGCCACAAAGCAGAGACTGACTCAACAGTGTCTCTGCTGGATGCATCCGCGTAGTGCGGTCCATTTTGCATTTGCATCAGTTAGTGTAAATGTTTCGATAGTTCGGTAGATTTGAACAAATAAATGTGAAGGTTGGTAATGCCAAAGCCGCTTAGTGATTCTGCTGACAGGAGCAGAGTCTTGCTCCATGTTAAGCAATGGGAATTAGCTAAAAAGACAATTAACCATAGGTCATCTATGCAAAGGTCATTCACCTTTGTGATTTCTGGTTCTGTCACCCTCTTGCACCGTCCCCGTCCATCTCGTTCCTCCTCTGCACCATCTGTGTCCCAGTGTCCTTATAGTATACATCGCTCCTCTGTCAACCCCTTAGAGTCAATTATCTGCCTCTCATGAAGCGCTAATGTAAATATTTACTGTGGCATTGATCAGCCAATCACAGACAGGTGGCCATTGATTCAGTCATAAATTCTATTGCGCCCTTGAGAAATGAGCTTTAGCATCATTGCACGTCACTTAAAATGCCCAAGCTGAGACACCCGGATGGACAGGCTGTCAGTATCTACGTTTACACTCTGTCTTAATAAAAAGGCAGGCACATGCAAAGCAAAAAGAAATGTGCTGTAATATAATAAGCATGATTGCATTATTGTGTTTTATTACAGTATTCTGTTACAGCTCCTTATTAGTATGGTGACAGAAACACATTTCCGCTTGCGATCAAAGGCTTTTAAGCTTGTCAGCGCCTGGAATTAGCATGGTAAGCAGATATACACAAGCGCATGCATATACTGAGACAGAAGGCCACATTCTAAACAACAGTCCTGTTCTATTAAATCAGACTGCAATGAGGTGACATCTTATCCATTCTAACCACAGTCAGTGACTGTGTATCGAGAGAGCACACATGATCCGTCCACTTCTAGCATGTGTGAATGTGTGTGACAGTTATAAAATGGGCTGAGTCTTGTCTTGCTCCTCAGGAAATGAACCTGACATTACTCATCTATCAAGACCACTATCCATCCTCTCATCTCTCCTCTTTTCTTGGCTGTACTTATTCTCCCATTATCTCGCCATCATCCACCATTTGCACCTTGTCCCTCGTCTGACTCACGCTCTCTTACCTTGTCTGCCTCTGAGCTTATGTTTTTGATTGCTTTTTAAGTGTATGTCAGCAGGATTACAGAAAAAAAACACACTCAAAGTTAAGATTGATACACATCATAGCTTGTCTTCACAAATATATAAAGGGATGGTCCACAACGGTGGTCCCGCTTCGCAGCTTCCGTTCTTCTGGGAAGACTTTCTACAAGAAGTTGGAGTGGATTTTTTGTCCATTCATTCAGAAGAATATTTGGGAAATCAGAAGTCACTGATGTTGTATCGAAGAGAGGGCCTGTTGGCTCACTGTCTCTATTTTAGTTTCATCTCATAGGTGTGATATGCTTGGGGTCCGGGCTCTGTGCAATCACTGTCATTTAGAGTTTTATAATAAATGAAGAATTAAGATTCAGAGGTAAATAAGAGCTATAGCCCAAAACATATTTTTGCTCCATTACCTTCAGATTAAGAAGGTTGGAAAAAATAAACTTCTGTTACCCAAACGTTTACAACCACAAACAAATGGTATTTATGCGTCTCACATAATTAAATGTTCACACTAGCATAAAAAAATAACACATTCTAATTTATCATCTGTGATAAGCAAAAGTTTTTTTTTTTTATTCTCAGCTGAATCGCCCTCTCACAGTAACCATAGCAACATTTAATGACAGATGACTCAAATCAGTTGATTTACAGTAGCTGCTTCAGTGAAGAGTGTGGTGATCAGTCCATTTGGCTTATTAAGTTTTATTTTTTAACACATTGTGTTGTTTCAACTGTTTGAGCTAGCACCTTTTTGTGGTGGAGGAGTTAGCATGTCCCAGTGATCCGAGAAGCTAAGTTGTAAAGGGCGTTTATGCCTCTGGTAGGGTCACCCAAGACAAGAAGGTCCCCAATGATGAGTGACAACTCCGGATTGAATTTTCTCATGCCCGGACGCGATTCCCCGGGGCCTCCGTATGAAGCCAGGCCTGGGGGGGTAGAGCGTGATGGCGAGCGCCTGGTGGCTGGGCCTGCACCCATTGAGCCTGACTGGGCACAGCCCCAAGAGCCACCCGCCCCCTTTTGGGTTCCCTAAAGGGAGCACTTGCGAGTGTTGCTGACCTCGACTCAAAATGTTGTGGACCAGTGGGAGGAATACTTGGAAGACCTCTTCAATCCTACCAACACATCTTCCAGTGAAAAAGTTTGGGGACTCAACGGTGGGTTCTCCTTTTTCTCGGGCTGAGGTTGCCGAGGTGGTCATAAACATCCTCCAGGGCAGGGCCCTGGGAGTGGACAAGATCCTGGATGCTGTGGGGCTGTCTTGGTTGACACTACTCTGCAGCATTGCGTGGACATTGGTAGTGGTGGATTAGCAGACAAGGGCGGCCGTTCTGTTTTTTTAAGTAGGGGGACTAGACTCTGTGTTCCAACTATCACACTCCTCAGTCTTGCTGGTAAGGTAGTTTCGGGGGTACAGGAGAGAAGGGTCCGCCGGACAGCGTGACCTCGAATTTAGGAAGAGGAGTGTGGTGGTTTTTGTCCTGGCCGTGGAACTGTGGACCGACTCTATACTCGCGGCAGGGTCCTTGAGGATAATTGGGAATTTCCCCAACCATTCTACATGTGTTTTGTGGACTTGGAGAAGGCATTTGAGCTAGGTCTGCATTGCCCGCAGTAAGTCGGACTTGTTCCCAGTGAGGATTGTACTCCGCCCTGGCTGTCCTTTGTCATGGGTGTTGCGGGGATCCCGTTTGGTTGATGCAAAATTGTGTCTCTGCTTTTTGCAAATGATGTGGTCCTGATGGATTAATCGGGCTGTGACCTTCAGCTCTTACTGGATCAGTGTGCAGCCGGGATGGGAATCAGCACCTCCAAATCCAAGTCCATTGTTCTCTGCAGGAAAAGGGTGGAGTGCCATCTCCAGGTCAGGGATGAGATCCTGACTCAATTGGAGGAGTTCAAGTACCTTGGGGTCTTGTTAACATGTTAGGGAAGGTTTGATCGCAAGATTTGTGCAGCCTCTACAGTGATGCAGACTCTGCATCAGTCTGTTGTGGTGATGAGGGTGCCATGCCGAAACGCAGTGCTCTCAATTTACCAGTCAATCTACATTCCTACCCTCACCTATGTTCATGAGCTTTGGGTCGTGACTGAAAAGATACGATCACGGGTACAAGTGATCAAAATGAGTTTACTTTAGGTTGAGAAGCTCCATCACCTGGGAGGAAGTCTGAATAGAGCCGTTGCTAATCCACACTGAGAGGAGCCAGATGAGATGGCTCAGGCGTCTGATCAGGATGCCTTCGGACCTGTCCCTGGGAAGGTGTTCAGGGCCTGAGAAGACCTCGAAATCAGCCGGGAGGGCAGAGAAATCTAGGTTTCTCTGCTTGGGCCTGCAAGCTGACCTGGATAAGCAGAAGAAGATGGATGACGGATTGACCATTTTTAATTTGTTTTGAACCACAAGCTAGAGTTACTGTCTCTCCCATATACTAGTACTTTTTCCACCTATTTTTGGTGGAACATTCTATTACAGAATCAAATCACTACCTCAAGTATCCTCATAGTATCTACTTTATGCAAAATGTGCTCTTTTCTGGTCTTCAACTCATGTAATCGTTTTGCTGAGCATCATTAAACTCTGAAAGGTGCTTGGAAAAACATTTCTATTAAAGGACCTGTCAAGATAGTTAAGATCGTGTACATACTTTGTACATATCAAAGAGTTTGGTCAAGCACCTCTTATGTAATGCTACTCAGATTGTGAAAAATCCACATCCTAATCTAATTATTGCTTACTCCAATTATGACTCCAATCAGACTCATCAGAATATGCTATTTACAGTCATGGCCAAAAGTATTGGCATGCCAAAGATAGAGATGTAGTTTTTGGCCATCCCTGCATGGAATACAACCAAATCAATCCAAAAACATGGGCATCTTTGGCGTGCCAATATTTTTGGCCATGACTGTACATGAATACGTGTTAATTATGTTACAGTACAGCCGAAATCAACTTCCAACTGGAACGTTTATCTTTATGATAAACAATGATGCATACATGTAGTCATTCATGAGTCCCTAGCTTAGTTTTTGTTATCTGTGTTTGCCTTTTTTTCTGCTTGATTTACAGTACTTCTGCACAACCTTCTCAACATCTGTTCCATCATTTTTTTCATTTCTTTCTGCACTTGGTTTCAGCTTCCATCCTCATAGCTCTGTGAACTGACAACCTTTTGGCTTTTTTTCTCCTTTCCATCCCTCTCTTTCTCCCTCTGGTTTATTTCCCGGGCTTTCCCAGCATCGTTCCCCTGTCTTCTATCAGTCTTTAAATGCACTGCTCTCCATCATCCTGTCTTCTTCCAGACATATCTTTCAAACAACAATATCCCTCTGCATAGCCATTCATCATGGGTGCACTGAAGTGCGTTGAATCCTTTGATAAAATTGAATACATTGTCAGGTTTTCAGTCCCTGTTTTTTAAACTGCTTGAATGTGCTCCACATTGTTTGGTGTCAGTGTATGATGGATACCAAAGTCTGACGAGGGCTCAACTGGACATTTCTGAAAGTTCATACTTGAATTATGTAACAATGTTGCCTCCCATTTTGACTTTGTTATTCTGATTTGGCCAACATTAAATTACTTTATGGACAAGCGTTGAAAAAATCTTTGACTGTATGGTTCATTGATGAAAAGGTTTGATAAACTCCAATGTGACGCAAAGTCAAGCATTTATAGAATGGTGCTACAACTAATACACATGAATGCCAATAACTAAACGATTTATTTACGTTGTGTAAAATGAGACTATAGATTTGCTCCAACAAATAACTGCCAACGCTCCCACATGTCAACACCATTTCAGTTTTGCACCGTTTCTCTCTGATTCCACTTAAGATGTAGATGGAATGTCATCACTGGCCCATGATTAACAATACACACACACACACACACACACACACACAGTGGTGGTCGTCTTTTAATCACCAGAACAAGCATGCAGTCGCTTCATTAACCTTCGTAATCCCCCAAACAGAAGATGCCATTCATTTTGTCATGGACATGGATGGGCACGCCATTTACAACCCAGAAAAAGAAACTGTGGATGGGGGTGACAGAGATAGCGTGCAAAATTACTGCAGAAAACTGTATGTTATAAAGAGCATGAAAGAATGAGATCACTACACGGGTTGACAGCCAAAAAGAAGCAAATAAGTTTGAATGGTTCTTCTTTTTCCCCCTTGGGATTGTTGTTCTTTGTCTGTGATGTTTGTCACCATGGCAACTGTCATGTAGTTGTGTCAATGTGGGGGCGATGGGAAGTGAAGATGTTTCAAAGGAAGAACAGTAACTGAAACTGAAACTTCAGACAAAAGCAACAAGGTGTTAGAATTGACTAATTGCCCTTGTTAATGGTATAATTATTTGTTGCCTTGTAATCAAGGTGTTAAGATGCCTGAGCTTGTTTTTACTCTGTGTTTCCATTTCAGCAATTATTTACAAATTGAAGCCTCAATTAAACATGTGGAGTGAGATAAATTCTTGAAAGAGGAAAGAGTCCCATCATTAAGACACGTACTGCAGACAAAAAAGAATGCAAATAGAAAGGTGCGTCGGTGGTTAATGTGCCCGTCTTTATACATAATAACTCAGCATCTGTTGAACGTAATAGATGCCATATATCACATACAGCCACACACTGTATATTAAGATGTGTAGTGAAGCCTACTTCTTTTTTTACAGAGCTGGGGTTCAGACAGTGGGTTCATTTAACTAGGGTGTAAAATAGATCTCTTAAATTTTGTCTTGCACTCTCATCCTCTGATTTTAGTCATGCTGGAATAGAAAATTACAAGCTTTTGTGTGTGAATGTGTGTGTGTGCGTGTGTGTGTTTTAAGCAAGCAAGCAAGCAAAAAAGAAGATGATGGAGGCAGCTTCAATACACGCTGTTATTTACTTGGGTGACTTTGCAAATACAACATATGTCACCAAGACTGGACGAGAAGTTCTAGATGCTTTTGGGTGAGCCTGAAAAATAAATATAGTGTATAAATATATGTGTGTTTTGCTGTTACCAGATATCGGGTGTGCAGTAAACATGGTGAATCAATATGTAAATAAAGCAAAACTCACAAATACAAATATAGTAAAGCATCAATTATGTGCTGTTTGTGTGTAGGCAGCTTATGCATATGTTATCAATTGGCTGTCTTCAGTTTTTGTCAGTAATTGTACGGTAGATTCAGCGTGCTATGTCACAAATGATCTCTCCAGCTGTCGTAGAAAATGTGATTATGTGGATATAAAGTGAGACATTGGCATGCAATGGTTATAAAATAAACAAAATGATACGCGAGGGCTGGCATTCTGTGTTTCCAGCTATGTTTTATAGTAATGTGTTATGAAACATGACCATCTACTAATTTTACCTTGCATCAGAAAATAATCATCGGTCCCCTCATTGAAATTGTTTTTTTGTCATGATATTGTATGATATACATGGACATACAGTATACTGTCTGACTCTTTTCAAATTCACACTCAAAACCCACTTATTCAGGACATCTTACTCTCTATAATTTTATCATGCTTTTTTTATTATTACTTCTTTACTTTCTGTGTGCGTTGCCTTAAACTGGGTCCTTGAAAGGCGCTTACAAAGAAAATTCATTGTTATTATTAATTTGACATATGTTCCTAGTGTGTGCACCATTTAAATAAGCTTTTAAAGAAATGTCATCAAAATCTAGTATTCAACTATGCACTTCACAATAAGAGTTGCGGGCAGCACAATGGAGCATTTGGTTAGCAGTGATACGCGGTCAACAATAACTGTATTGTAACTGAACTGTGTGATTGAACTGAATTGTAAATGTATTTTCTGTGAAATTAGCATTTAGTGTCCAATTTTAGCATTTTCTTAAGTAAAAATCACAGAATTTTCAGATTTCCTGATCAAATGCAGGGACGAAACCTAAGATGAGGCTGCCGCGAGCGTCATTTCTCGGCTTATTGCGCAAGCCTTGCCTAAGTCTAGAGTCAATATTTATCTATTAAAATGACAAAAATATTTTTAACATTTTTTTTAATAAGATACATCTACTCTCCAGAGAGCCGTTGTCACGGCGTAATTTGGCTTGCAAACTGTTTTGCTCCGATCATCCAATCAGAGGACAGAAAAATGAAAAGAGTTTGTATGTAACATGGGCCAGCATTCCTGATTTTGAAGGCCCTGGGCAGATGACATTGATATGGCAACACATGGAAAAAAATCCAACCTACACATGCACGTCTTGGAAGCAGAGCAGCCAAGAAACACTGCTAAATGAAGGTAATAGACTGCTGGGAATACAGTAAATTAATACAATTTCATGGAACACACAGTATTGCAGGTCAGTGACTCTGATAGTGGCTGGGCCTGCACAGAAGGCCTTGCTGGCCCTAACTGCACACCACCGATGTCAACTAAAAGTCAGCAAAGCAGACCACAGTTTTTACTTAACACGGTTATCCACTAAAGTCTGTCTTAGATGAACGGAATGACTTCTATAAGTCAAGTTCTCAAGAACTGAACCCGTACATACGCTGAAGAAGTGTTTGTTTCCGCTTGAAACTTGAAAAAAATACATTTTTTACTTTACTTTTTTTACTTGATCATTGCCATGTAGAAAGCCGTCAGCGCTTGAACGTCAACAAGAAATATCCCTCGTCTTTTCTCAAGGTGAGCCCTCAAGCCTGCAGCCAAAGCAGTGTAATTTCTGCATTCATACCTTGCAGAAGAAAAGGTGAAGCCTCATCTAAATAAAGTTCCCCCACATTAGAATGAGTGATAAGACGGAACATGAAGCAACAGACCTTTTCCAAGTACACTGACACAAGACAAAGCCTTTCTGCCAACTCGAATAGTTTGAGAACTCACAGCTTAGTGTGATGCTTTAGGCCGCAAATGCACGTTTGAATAATAATGACAATTATTAATTTAAAAAAAATGCGTGATGTTGATTGTCAGTCACTGTTTTTGCATGCTCGTAATTGTTACAGCAAATTGAATATGGAAACAACATTGTCTGCATGAAACAATGGCATAACAGGCAATGAAGTAATAGTGTGCATAATCAATAACTCTCTGTGTACGAGCTTCTGAATTATATTGGCTCTTGTGAAGGACTTCTTTTGTTCACCATCTTTTGTGTGTGTGCGTGCGCCTCTGCAGTCTTTTGACATTCTGACACTTTGAGCCCCACGGCTGATCCAGCAGTAAAAGCTGTCCATTCCACTGGGAGGCAGGCTATGAGTAGAAGCCTCACTCTCTCGGACTCCCCCACCCGTCACTTTCAGCAGCTAATTAACATCAGCGGGGTGAGATGAAGCAAGAAAGGGGGTGTGAAGACTGCGAGTAAAAAGAGTCACCGAAGGAATTCATAGATGGCAAACTATAACAGTTGGGTGAGTGTTTGCAGCGGGAGACGGAATAAGGGTACATTTGCACAGCAATGATTGAGTGAAAACTTGACTTTTTCATTTGGACTTTGAAAAAGTTTCGAATACAGTGTGCATCCTTCTTCACACTGAACGGTGTAATACACATGCCGGGCCAGTAGTTGGCGATGTTACTTTTGTAAAGAAAGTGCTTGCCCTCTGGAGTCGTATTAAAAAATGTTTTTGACTAACACAGTGGTATTCATTCATTTGTTACTAAAAGTCCTACAAAAATTGAAACAATTTTTATAATAATGTAAATCTAATCAATCCCTTCCAGACACCCAAAAATGTCAACAGAAATATATATTTGTTGGAGAATTATTATAGTTTTACATACAGAAAACAATGCAAAATAATTATCAGTGCTGAACGAAATGAATAAATGAACATTTAACATCACTTTTACCTTTATTGAAGACTTTTCTTTGCAAAGAAAGCGAGGAGCGGAGAGATAGGAAGGGATCTACACCAGCAACAACTTCTCAACATCTTCGATTGTTTGTAATTTTTGTTTTGTTAACACCTTTACCTCTTTTGCAAAATTAGCTTCATCAATTTCTTTTTTTTTTTTTTTTTTTTTGCCAGAGTGGAACTTATTGATGCTACATTATGTAACGTGTATGTAACATTCTCATTTGAGTTTTCCAAATGAATGAGCCTTACAGCATACCGTAGTATTGCCTAGTAAAGTAAGTATGGCAAGATTTGTTGTAGGATGCGTAACCCAAGATTGCTGAATGAACAAGCACCGCTGGGCGTGTCCTCGGTGTCTTTATTAGTGCCACGAAGATTCAATGTTCCAAATACACCAGTTTGTTACACGCAGTATTGTATGATAACCAAGACCGAGGTCAAATCTGGCCAAACGTTTTTGGAAGAAAACTGGGGCATTTGACTGGTTTGACTGTACAGTCGTCCCTGGTTTATAGGCGTTAATTGGTTCCAGAGCCGGCCATGATAGATTAATTTCCACAATGTAGGATTCATTGTTAATAAATGAAATATTTTCATTAAAGGAAACCTGTTAATGGCTTTCTAGATACGGTTTTTAACATCAAGAGCCCTGTAGACATGAAATAACACTCATATTGTCACCTTTACACTTCTGTTATTCTTTGTTTACAATGCACTGCTCAACTCCTACACTGCAGGGACTCGAGACTACCGAGCTAGCATGTTAGCGAGCTCACAAGCTAGCGAGCGAACCAATCAGCCTCGAATTTATTTCTTCTAAACTTAAGAAGCCAAACACTTTCCACTTCCACACGGAATGGAAGGAGAACCTTTTTTCACGCTATCATGTCGGACATTCCTTGGCTGACTTCATGACTTCATGCAGTGTTAAGGTAATGTAATGTAAGGTAATGTCTCAATGTTTTGTGTCCTTACTGCTGCCTGTTGACCAGAATACTACATATAACTTGTATTTCAATATGTTTTGACTGATAATAGACCATACCTACCACAAAACAGTGATCATTAATTTATTTCTGGAAAACCGTGAAATGGTGAGCGAGCCATAATTGAACCGAGCTATGCAAGTATACTTTGGACTATTCATATGCTTGTGTTCCATTCTATATGAGACACATACTGTATATGGCAGCACAACAATCAGCAACGCACAGTTACCAGGTGCTCCGAGCCCATCGGATTTCCCATCTGGCTATATCAGGGGTGTCCAAACTTGTTCCAGCGAAGGCAGCATACTGAAAAACCAAAGGATGCGGGGGCCACTTTTAAAGTTTTTAAAACCAACTCACTTTGACACGCAAGCAGAAGTTTTTGATATGTAAAGAAAAAAAACAGGATGCATCAGTGACTGATAACACAAAGTTGATGCAGAGCAGGATTGCTGTTGCAACAACACATCATCAGTCGGGTAAAACTAACCCGTCTCACTACGTAGCGTAAGCTTATTATTATTATGAACTTTTTCACCTCACGTTACGCTACTTTTTTTTTTTTTTTTACAAATATTTCAACTTACTTCTTGTACATTTTTTCTCAAAATAGTACGACTTTCTTCTCACAATATTGTTTTGACTTTATTACCATAACATTATAACTTTTACCCAGCCAAATTTTCCTAAAATAGAAACTTTATTGTTTTGGTACTCGTATTGAAACTTATTTCCTTTAATATTTCAACTTTAAGCTATTTTTCCTCTTAAGATAATGACTTTACTGTCTTAATATTTTGTCTTTGTTCTTGTAAAATTACTGCTCTTTTTCATGTTTGCTGTTTTGTACACTTTCTTGTTTAATCGTATTTTTAGAACGTAACGATGGCCAATAAAAAGCTGTAAATGGCCCGTGGGCCGCACTTTGGACACCCCTGATCTACATGAACATGTGTTTAACTGGGCAATGTCACACTGCTTTGGCTTGTGTGTTGGAACTTAATAAACAATAACCATACGTGGCTCAAACTGTGAAGAATAAAAACGGTGAACAATTAAAGTAAGATCACTTGAGAATTATTAAGCCAACACAAGTTTTAGCCTTTTGTGGTGCCTGAGTGATTTCCACTTCATTTTGCACGGTTGTAACCCCGAATCGTTCCTACAACTGTCGCTACAACAGCACTCCTACAGTATCATTTGGTAAATTGAAGAAATGTGTCCTGCCTGTGGGCATAATCATGTTATTTCCCCCACGCCAAAGTGTTGGCTTGCAAAAGGCCGCCATTTGTGATTATTTGTCGTATTGAATGCTTGCTGACAAAAGAGTTCAGTACAAAGGTAGATAGAAGAGAGTGGTATAAAAAAAGCAATTTGTAAACTATAAACACGGCTTCCCTCTAAGCTTCTCTGTTTTGATTTGTTTGAGGATATAGGGTTGTCCTAATGAGGATAGGCGGCATAGAAAATGGATGGATGGATGGCTGGATGGATGGATATAGGGTTGTTTGTTTATCCTGCATATTTCCATGCTAGCATAAGAGGTGACCAGGCAGGTCTCTCTATATCAAAACCACTAAAGTGGGTGGTTTGTAGTCATCATGGCAGTGACAGATTTCAAAGCAATTGTTTTTTTTTTCCACCTTGAGCTTTTCCCGGTAGAGGGTCGCCAATCGCAGAGGACGCCCTTCCTCACACAACCCTGGCCAGGAATCAAACCCATGCCGGTGTACGGATGTACAATCAAAATGACGTAATTTTACAGTAACAGTTACATCTCGACATATTCGTTCGTCAAATCATTACCAACCGTGTACAAAACTATTTGTGTATGTTTCTGTCCGTCTCTTTCAGGATGAACCATAGTCGTTTGCTCTGTCTTTCGTTTCTTCTCGGCACATTCAATCGTAAAGCCTTGAGGTAGGACTAAATTTTTTATCCAAACTGAAACATTTGCTGCTCTTGCAGAGAAGTCTTGTCTTTGCTCCCACTGCCTCGAGCAGATTTGTGTTTCGCTTTCAGTCTGAACAAACCTTGGCGTTTCTCCTGGAGTCCACATTTCTTCAAAAAACACTATGCAGACGCATAAATAAACAAGCAACCTTTTCACACATTTTTACAACTCAATTTCTTGTGTTTACCAACATAAGTTTCATACAGCACGTGTGTCAAAAACAACAAGAGCAAATCAGTGCATTTTGGTGGATGATGTCTTGCAGTGTATGAGCCTGGCCCTGTAAGAAGAATTGCATTGTGGGAAGTTGGGTGTCTGCTTCTTCCCTCTCTCGTCAGTCTGCACCGCCCATTCTTTTCTGCGTCCTGATTGGCTGTAGACCATTGTGAAGCATTCTCCTTTGGCCGTCCTGCCATGTCTACTGTGTTATCACTAGCTAGCTTTCTCGCTTGCTAGCTTGCAAATGAATCTGCGGTTCGTCTGCAGAAATATGTTTTAACAAGGATACAAAAACGCTACAGTACAGCGGAAGGACGCCAGGATGAAAAGTCATGGTCACAAGAGTGAAATATGCGTGAGTGACTTCTTAATTTCTTGTGTTGATCATTAAGGTTGATCATTAAAATTCAGACGAAGGTTTGAACTTTTTTGAGCGTTTAAACAAGTGAGAAATCTGAGAAAATGTTATTGCCTGTCTGAGAAAAGTGTATAAAGTGTATTTTGAGGGGTTTTACAGCATTACAACATATATAATAATAAAAAAAAATGAATTTTGCTACTTGGCGGATTTCACTTATTGTGGGGATTTTGGGAACCTATTCACTGCGATAAACAAGGAAACACTGTAATCTCATTTGTTTTTCCCCATTTCATTTTCAGCTCGTTTGATCGTTAAAACAAAAGCATGCCCTCTAATTTGTCAGCTAATTCCGCTAAAGTGGTGCTGCTGTTAGTAATGTCAGAGCAGGACACCCAGCCGTACGCAGAGATACTGTATGAGTCTCAAGACAAGGAAGTCATGGTAGAACACTTTGGCATTAATACTAAAAAAACAAATCTGTGGCATTTACATTGTGATCACTCATCATTCTCTATACCTAAGAACATGAATACCCTTCTCATATGAATAAAATCAAGGTCGAAAAATAGGGAGCTTCATATTTTCTTATGATTACGATTGGATGGTGATTTTTGGTCATGTGGGTGGTCTATCATGTCAAAAAATCTGTTAAGGGTTTAAAAATGGTTGTGTCTACAGAGTTTTAGACTTGTTGCAGACTACCAGGGCAGAATTTTATCTTCCATTTTGAAAATCAGAAATGTAAACATTAACTGGCATTGTCAATGAAGTATTAATTGTAATTATGTAATTACTGGGGTTCCATGTCCAAGGGTGCTTCTTAAAGTACCACTAGTCTGCTAAAAAGAAAAAGCTTAATGAAAGACACAAAAAAGACTCTGATGCTTAAAGCCACTTAAGATAAAATAGAATGTGTGTCTAACAATAGTGAATAAAAAAAACAGATTGAACAAAAACATGCCTATATTTTTCACAATTAAAATTAGAGAATTAAACTGCATAAAAACTGGTTTAAATTCTCGTTCGGTCTGAATAAGAGGATCGGTCACTCGCAGCTGGTTGGTATTCACATAGATTTCTAGCTTGTATACATACGCAAAAGCAGTCTCGGAGAGGCAGCAATATGTTACGATAGGCTAACTAACGTTAGTAGCTAAACTTAGCCTAATCCCCATCATTGGCTGACAACAAATATGACGAGTGCGCGTATGCGCGTTACGTCGAGCGTAGCTTAAGAGTGTGGTTTAGTGTATATGGTTAAGTAGAGAAAATTGCTACAGTGTCTTAGCACAGTGGATGAGTGGTTAGCGTGTTGGTCACACAGTCTGGAGATCGAGAAGACCTGGGTTCGAATCTCCGCTTGGGCATCTCGGTGTGGAGTTTGCATGTTCTCCCCGTGGGTTTTCTCCGGGTACTCCGGTTTCCTCCCACATTCCAAAAACATGCATGTTAGGTTAATTAGTTAAATAGGTATGCATGTGAGCGTGAATGGTTGCTTGTCTATATGTGCCCTGCGATTGGCTGGCGTACCCCGCCTCTTGCCCAAAGACAGCTGGGATAGGCTCCAGCATACTGTTGATCCTAGTGAGGACAGATGGTATAGAAAATGGATGGATGGGCGGCATTCTTAACATTCTTAACACCACATTTTGGCAACATCACTTTGCCTTTTTTTTCTACAAAGGAGTTGTTGGGGGTGGAAAACAATCACCGTGACGTGCACATTGATTGGCTGTCATTGTGTTTGCTTCTTTAGAATCCGCTGATCAGCTCCCAATGTAGTTAGGAGGGCAAGGTGAGTAGCGGTGCGCAGACATGGAATTGGAGGAGAATGTGAGAGTTGTCACTCCAATGAATAGAAAATTTACATTTCACCATTTACAATTTCACCATTGATAAATTCGAGTGCTTCCTCCTTCGTAAGAAGGAGTTTCCTTAACACCGAAGCAGCTGCAGTTTAGCCGAAGTTTAGCAAAGCAACGCAAAGCACCCACTCCCAAGTGCAGCCACAGTTGTATCAATCTTTTGATCTGCCACAATAATGTAAGGAGGGCTTTTTTCAGCATTTTTTTAGGTGATAATAAAAAAGAGATGAATTACATCAACTAATTACAGATTGTAATTAATTAATCACTATATTTTTTTTGTAATCACTTGACAGCACAAACCAAAGCTACTTCATCATACTGCAGAATGTTGTGAAAGCCGTTTTGGTTGAGGATGTTCTAAAACTTTCGACCTGCAGTGTATATATTTTTTTAAAGAGGCAACACCTGCTGTTTCCCATCTTCGCACCTGCAATCCCTCAACTCCTCGCAACAACTGAAGATATATGTACATGTTTATCATGCAGACTTTGATAGATATGCTACATCTTTACACACAACCAAAACACGAGATGATAAGGAAAGATGTACAGTATGTTCCACTATGCACATGCATGTGTGTGAGCAACGTGTGTGTGCTTTGTCAGCCCTTGGTATGGAGCTGTGTGTTATTATTAGCACCTATTGCCATGGAAACTATTTCAGATACACTAATTGGCTTCAAAACAAGAAGAGTGGGTACGTGTTGAACTCGCCAAGAAACAGAGAGCGGAAAGGAGAAAGAAGTGAAAAGGACAGGCTAGAAGTTAGGAGGGCATGAAATGTGCTTTCCCGGGAAATGGAACTACAGAGCCTTAAGTAGACAAGATGGAGGACGCAGCTCGACAACAGGTGTTACTCTTTCCTGACTGATATTTTTTACAAAATAACACACATGTTCCCTAGAGGTCCTGATTTCAAGCATCTGCTAATTCTTTAGCAGCGTACGTGTGTGTGTGTGTGTGTGTGTGTGTGTGTGTGTGTGTGTGTGTGTGTGTGTGTGTGTGTGTGTGCGTGTGTTCACCTCGCACATGTGCCAGTCAAAATGGGATGTTGTATTGTTGTACTGCTATTAGAGCCACGGTATCAACATCTCTTTGTGGATGTGCCGCAGTCTGCACAAAAGCAATGTGACTGCGCATAGAGCTTGTTTTCCTTCATTCGGAAGCACAAAGAGCTTTCAGACGCGCATCGTTGTTCTTGCTAACAAAAAGCTGTGTGTCCTTTCCTTGACTGTGCTTGCTTTCTAATCTGTGCAACTATTCTACACGTCTTTATCTCAATGAATAATTTCATGCGGTGTTGACACAATACAACCGCCAACCACCTGACTCAAACACGAAGAAACCACTCATCACTTTGTGGAGTTTCCTCACAATTTAGACTTGTTGTGCAATGAAGTCGCTTAATGAAATGTGACGTGTGCTGCACAATGCAAAGACAGAAATAAGCGTGTTGTACTTAAACTCAAACAGACACCACCATTGTGCTTAAACGCCGTCTGGCTGTGAGCTTGGCAGGGAGACGTCGACATGCGAGGCCATGCATATTGAAGGCACGCAGATGGTCTCAGCCCTGAATATGGATGAAGGAACTCACACCACAACACAAACAGACTGCATGGAAGAGAGACACACAGGGAGAAAGAGTTATATAAAGAGCAAAGGAAGAAGAGACACGTGGATCAATGAGCAGAAACTATAGCTGTCAATAGAGTACATACAGTGCATGCATTCGGTTTTAATAACCTTCTTCTTCCTCCTCAGTCGCCCTATCTATCCCTCTGGCATGGCCGTATGAATTATAAGGCACCAATGAGGCCTGTGTGTGTGCGATTGTGCGGTATCTTGTGGTTGTGTTTGTCTTATGAGTGGGCTCAAGGCCAGGAGTGAGCACGAGGGACTGCAGCGCAACAATGACTGCCACAGCATCTGTTGGCCCAGATGCTGACTGTGAAGGTATTCTCTCTCCTGCGCCACACATCTTTCATGAAAGCACACAAGCAGACAGAAAACACACATTAAAATGCACATATATACTATCTAACGTTCCGATCAGGTCGATACATGAGCATTTTTATGTATTTATGCATACATATTGTATCTGTGTGCGTGCGTCCTTTTGACGAGGCTAATGAGGTCTTTAGAAGAGGTGATCTTTTCATGACCGGAAGGGGCGGCTCAGTTATCTTGCAATGCTGCCATATTAGTGTGTCTCAGTGGGAGAAAGTGGGCGGGTAAGATGGGGGAACAGGTGCCAGATGTGAGGATGAAGAAATGGTCAAGCATTAGGGGAAGAATAAAATCACCCATCCTGAACATCCTGAACATAATTTCTCTCCTGATAACAGACAGTAAAGACACGCAAAAGGTTTTTACAAGCTGGCACAGTATAGAGAATAAGATGAAGTTAATAAGCTGTAGCAAAATGCATGTACTTACATGCACTGCGTGGCAGCATTTTCTTCAAATGACTGAACAAATAACCGCAACTATGATGAAAAGCTTTCATTCTTTACTGATTTCAATCATTTACATTACTTCCATCAATTCGCAGAAGACTATAAAGAAAATGGAAAGCCATCAAATAGTTACAATTTGTTCCTTCCTGTAACTTCATAGTCCGTGCCCAAAGGAATATGTTTCTCTGCTTAGTATTTATGAATGCAAATATCTTTCAAACATAAGATTGTTTGGGACAGTTTGTTCCATCAAGTAGAAATAACATGTTTTTGTTATCGTCTGCATTTTGAAAAAATGTCGAGGTTTTTGTTATATCATTCCTGTTGACACGTAACAAGCCAAGCGGCTTTACACATGTACCCGACTCTTCATTAGGTATCCCTGCTGATCAATACAAGACTTATTCATACTATACAGGGGTCAGACGTTTTGGTATATGTTAAACAAGTCAAGAGAATTTAGATTTGCTGCTTTTTTTTTCATTGTTGAAGATACAGAGCATATAATATAAAAATACAGTGGAACCTTGGTTAGCATCATTCATTTGTTCTAGAAAGTCTGACGGTAACCGAAAGGGACGCTAACCAAATATATTTTCCCACAAGAAATGAATTAGTTCCAGAAAGCTATACATGTTAAAAATAGTTTTAGAATTTTGCAAAAAAACAATTATAGAGTATAAATGACGAATGAAAGGGATAAATGAACAATGAAGGTTACTTTTGCCTTCACTGAAGACGTGATTCTTGATGTGACTGTCCCCAAAGACACGATGTGGTCTTCAATCTTGCTCTTCAACCCCACCTTCCTGTTTTGCCATGAATTCTTTCTTGAATTCAAAACTATTTGTCACCTCAGTAGCGCATAATGGAGCCAAATAAAGTTGCAAGTGTCAGCATTTTGATGAAGAAGATGAGAAACACACTGCTGCATTCAAGAAATGACTTGTGACAAAACGGGAAGGTGGTGATGAAGAGGAAGGTGTTGATCTCCCTGCCACATCGTGTCTTTGAACAATCACGTTTTCTAAATGAAGGTAAAAGTAACACTAAATGTTCATTTTATCCCTTTCGTTCATCATTCATATGCATTTAGAATTGTTTGCTGAATGTAAAGCTATAATTGTAAAACTACAAAAACGTGTTTTGTGTTTACAATTTGGAGAGTCAACCAATGATGACATCATAGACCGGCGACGTAGCTGACGTCCAGTTCCAGTGGCCATTTTGTTAGCAAGCTAAGGATGCTAGCAAGGACATTTGGTGATTAAAAAAAATACATTAGAACACACAAGATGGTCGCCATATTGTACGCTAAACGCTAAATGTACGCGAACCGAGGCAAATTTTGGTGTACATTTTTTAACCGTTAACCGGGATAGACGCTAACCGAGGTTCCTCTGTAATATTAGCCATACGTTTAACTGCAAAATACACTTTTGTATTTTATTAATTTGATCTCTTCTAAATGTAACGTTATTTTGTTCCTGGCTTCCTCATTCCTGTCTGGTTGTTGTGTAGTGGTGTGAGAGATATATTTACAATTGCAATCCTATACATACATCACTGTGGCGACCAGCTAATTACAGTATGTAACCCCTGACAGGTGTCTTGGTAGATGGTTGGCCTTGTTTGATAACCTCAGAGGAACCTGATCGTGAGCATCGTGTTTGATTGAAAGCTCAATTATTTGTGTTCTATCTTTGCTGCACCGTTATTATTCTGCAGACAACCTGTAGGCAAAGTGAAAGCGCAGGTGTTGGCGTGACTCACTTCAAATGTCCCAGTGACCAGAGACAAAGTGACAGCCAGCCAACACATAACACACAACCTGGAAACCGAAGCAACTGAACGCTATCTCAAAGTGTCTGTCTTGCTCTCAGCAGATGAATGTGTTTTTGGTTAAAAGGGCCTTTTAATATTTGGGATGTATTCTTCACTTCCTGCAACAAAAAGCATCCATTTACCCAAGCAAACCGCGGTAGAGGCTTTCTGTGAAACAGCATACACGTAAACACAGCCACTCTAAAAGCTTGCAGTGGAGGTGACCGTGTACTTAAAAGATGGAAGTTATATTTTGCCAAGTCAAACATTTCCCACGATAACTCATTTCAAGGCGTTTTGGGTTTTTGCAGTGCAGGGACTACAAATGAATTAGAACCAAAGGCAGCATGGAGGACAGGAAATCAATTTAAAGTAGACTTGGCACTCATGTAAAGTGTTGTGAATTTGTGGCTAATGAGCTAAGAATGCAAAACCACCATATTTTCATTTCCTTTAAGCTCTGTTTTTTTTGCAGGACTTCGATGATGGCCCTTCCTCCCATCTCCTCCCCTTTTCCAGCCTCGTACAAAGCAAGTTAACCATAAAATGGTCCCCCTCAGGGAGCTCCTTGAAGCGTCTGCCTGTTCGATTGAAACAGGCAAAGTTTCACCTCCAGCTGCAGCCACCAGGGATTGCTCATATCTGAGCTTGTGAGCCTCCATTACTTATATATCTGTAGTCACTATCGCCAAGAAGGAGATATGTTTATGAGTCTAGGTCCAGCAATATAACCACATAACCAGAGTCCCTTTTCAGTACACTAGTTCCACCATGGCAAACGAGACTTTGCATGGGTGTGGGCATGTGTGTCTGTCCGTGACTTCCTTTGTGGCTCACTTGTCAACAATTCTTTTTGCATGTCTTTTTCTACAATTCTGTATGGCTTGAAGGATTAGCAAATTAGGTGCCAAATTAGGGATGCACAATATTTTTTACCAATAGCTTCCTGCTACTTAAAGGAAGATTGCATTTGTTTTGGAACACATATTTCTTTCCCATTTCTGCACGTTCTAAAAAGAGAAAACGAGTCGGCATGAGCCAGCTAACATTGCACATCATGGAAGGTGTACCCCTGAAGTCAGCTGGGCTAGGCTCCAGCTCACTCGTGACACTAACGTGACCCTAAGTATGGAACAATTAGTTCCACCTCCAACTGCCAGCAATATTTGGAAGACGAGATATGTGAGCACAGCTCACTTAATGTAGCTTAGTGTATTCTTTGCCTTTTTGCGTAGTCAGCAGTACAAAAAGACTAAAGAAGAGAGCATCTTGTATATGCGGAACAAGGAACTCACTTTTAGGAAGCCCTTCAAAAAGAGGAAGTATGATGCCAGGAGACACTGCTGACAATTGTGGTTGAACTGTTGAACACTACACAGCGACACCCAGCACTGTGACGCATGTTACTCTGATGAGATACGGTGGTGACGTGGGAGGTGATCTGAATGACAGACAAAGATGCTTTCAAATCCGCCACTGTGCCGAGTTTTAGGATTCCACTGTGGTTTGACGAGCACATTATTAATGCATTTCAGATTTTCTTGGTGGCGACATACCTGGAAACTGAGAAGTGCTTCCGAAATAGCAGTCGTTAAAGATGCATCAAGGGAAGAAAAACAAAAAGAACAAAACACTGGATTTTGTACGTTCGTTCCACTTAGTGCACTCAATTTTCTTCTGTAACGCACTCATGGCCCGAAGCATTTCAGCAGACTTATACTTGGTTAAAACGATGTTTAAAGAAGAGAGAGCAAGAGATTGAAATAAATGAAAGAATAATAGAGTGACATGGAATGTTCTCCACAAAGCATCTGAAGTGACGGAGGCATTAGCTCAGGGCTTGTTTCAACAATCAAATGAACACCCCCAGAGAACGCAATTACTCTCACTCCTGTCTTCCTGACTCGACTTTTCCTCCCGCTCGCCCTGTCTCTTTCAGAGCTTTAATTATGCACGATTTAATCACAGGGAGCGCTAACAGACACCACAGCTGCCATCTGACAGACACACACACACACACACACACACGCAAATTGGACCTATTTTCAAGTGGCAATACCTTCATAATATGAACTCACAACAAATGGACTCATACAAGCTGGGCCTCTGCTCCAAAGTGTTACACAAACATTTTTGGTGTGTGTATAACTCATTTTACTTTTGCTCAATTCAATTTATATGATATAAATCTTTTTCAGCACACCTCTCTGGGATTTTGTTCTTTAGTATAAATCCATCTCCAATCAGAATGAAAATGTAACGCTCAGTGCCCACAAAATTATATCCAAAGGGACCAAAATGTCCCGAATCCAATATCATAACTTTCCAATTATCTATACTGAAGTGTATGTAGCTGCCTCAAACCATAAACGAAATCAAGTTGCTCAGTTGCTCATGATTTAAACCACAATTTGTCCACTGAGCGATGGGAAAGTTTGATACTGCTGCTTCTTCCACACATGCATGGGTGTTAATATTGTCACACCCCTATGGATGTTGGGCACACTATTACACCTCCAAGACTTGTATTTTGATTTATTATGTACATTGCCCTCCGGAAGTACTGCAACAGTGAAGCTAATTCTGAAAACATTTGGGTTTGACATAAAAAGATGAATATTACACCAGAGGGCAACATTTCAGCTTTTATTCCCCAGGTACGGTCGTCTCTCGTTTACCACAGTTTACTAGTTCCAGACACGGCCGAGAAAATGAATTTCCACAAAGTAGGATGCAATATTAATAAATGGACTATATCTGTACAGACAAAAGCACGGTTGTGCTATGGGGTCACCAGTATCCCCTGTCGTGGCCAACCTCTACGTGGAGGACATGGAAAGGAGGGCTCTGAACTCCTTTAAGGGCACAGCACCATGTGTGTGTGGATGACACGTGGGTCAAAATTACAAGCGAAGAAGTGCTAGCCTTCACTGAGCACATTAACTCTGTGGACAAAAACATCAAGTTCACACGTGAGGATGTCAAAGACAATAAGTTGGCTTTTTTGGACTGTGATGTCCACATTGCAGAAAACAGGGGCCTCCATGTTGGCTGGTTGTTGATTCACACCACCCATTGGAACACAAGATCGCATAAGCATAAGCACCTGAGGGATGCCCTCAAAACCTGTGGTTACCCCAGCTGGACGTTTGTAAAAAGAGCATCTCGTTCCAGAAAGAACAAAAGCAAGGTGGATGTGGAAGAAAAGAGTAGCAGACGCAATAACATGTATAACAGGTGTATATGAGAAACTTTAAACCTGTTAACACAAGTTTAAAGTTTCTCATACATTGACCAGAGCCTGTGCAACCATTTGGAATGTCCTGAAGAAGAAAGCAACCACTGGTGTACTAAGTAAGATCGGTCAAACAGGTACACCAAGGAAATCATCAGAAACATGGTGAGAGCTGTAAAGAAAAACCCTAAAACAACCGTTGGTGACATCAGCAACAACCTGCAGAGGGCAGGAGTGCAGGTATGATCATCTACTGCTCAAAAGTACGACGTCAACAAACCAGAAGACGTAAACCTACGCATGAGCGAGAGGAATAGGAAGGTCAGGATGGAATTTGCCAAAAAGACATAAGACTCAAAAGTCCATCAGTCCATAAAACTTTTGTTTCAGAAATGTTGAGCTTGTCTCAGAATTTTATTTAGTAAAAGTTTCTTTTGAAAATGTAAATTTAGGTCAGAAATAGTGAGGTTTTATTGAATTCTGGATGCATGTAACACTGTAGTCGGTGTGTGTACCGAGGGGAGAAAGCCAGGGAAAGAGGTAGAGGTTATGCTGACCCCTCAGGGATGATATTGACTTTCTTAATTGAAGTCATCAAGATGACAGCCAAGGGCAGGTGGAGAGAAGAAGGTTGGTGTCATGTGCAACAGAATGCAGTAATAAGCGGGGATGAAATAGATGTTTTTGCGCCCCCATATTTTTGAATGTCACTTTGTTGTGACATCTAGTTCTCCCTATGGCCGTCTACGTTTTTATTTGATTAGGACATGGCCGCTCAATCCCTCAGTCCATCTTTCATGCTGCTCACTTGGTCTCGCGGCTTGTAGGGGTGAGAGAGGGATCTAAATGGATAGCAATCCAAAAGTCCAAAAGGAGACCGTCTTATGAAGAAAAAGGCAAGCATCTGCTTTACAAAATATGCATGACATCAAACACACAACCTTTGATATAGTTGTCCCCAAATGTAATTGAATTTACTTTTAGTTTATTTAATTTAACAGCCAGGATTCAGTCTGCATGTCAAACAAGAAAATGACCTTTCCCGGTTTCACCCCACTGTTCACACCAAGTCTAAAGGAGACATTCTGGAATGAATACATTGTTCATCTACTAGTGTGTCTCCAAATGCGCCAATGTATTGTATTGTGTGTGTGTGTGTGTGGTGGGGAGGTTTAGTATATTTATACACATGCCTCCACAGGCAACCCTCCTCAGTGTTTCCATGGAAATGACAGAGCCAAATTGTCAGATTCAGCCAGAAAAGGGGGGGGTAAGTGATGAACGGCCTTGTGTGTGTGTGTGTGTGTGTGTGTGTGTGTGTGTGCGCGCGTCAGTAGGCAGAGGGAACAGTTTGTATTAGCTTTATTTTGGTGTGTGTAGGTGAAGTGAATGTTGTGTGTGTGTATTGGTTATTGAGGCTGAAAAGGTAATAAGCGCTACCGTCAACCACTAAATTCTCCATAGAAAATAATAATTATTATTATTATTATGATTAAATTCACCAGTTTGAGCTGTTTCATCGCTTCTGACAACACTTCTCAACAGATTCTACCATGTTTTTCTCCACCTTCAGTCTTCTTTGGTTTCTCATCTTCCACCCCCGCCCCTCAATTTCTTTGTCTCAATCTGTCTTTGAGTGCATCCGTCCTGCCATTGCTGGGAGATCGTGGTGAGATGCAGCTGTCTTTGTAGGATGCAAATGGCACAAGACGAGGTTCATTTCACTGCCTAACTGCTTGGAGCAAGTAAATGAACCTTAAATGATGAAGATATGAAGTTGCGGTTTCCTGAACATATCGAAAACAACTGCTTGACTGTCAGGACGGAGATTCTTCAAAAGAAGATCACATCAATTTTATTGAGTTAAAGGGATTGTATGCAACCCACTCCAAATCACGCCACCGACCAGCACGTGTTACCAATTGTGGTTTAAAAGAACAGGATGTGCACAAAAAAGTGTATTTTTCACAATTAGAAATTAAACTACATAAAAATTGTCCTAAATAGGCTTCTCACGATAATCGATAAATCGACAGGTCGATAATTATGACGCCCTCGATAAATTGACATGTGCATGTATGCGTGTGTTTTATCTGCTCGTCTCTCTGTGCCACACAGGCTGGATGACAAGAGGGTTCGCTCTGCATCTGTCTGTGCGCATTGGTTCGATAGTGTAAAGAACAGAGAGAGTGGGCCCTCATCTCCTTCACCCTCTTTGTGGAGGCGGGGCTACTAGTGAGTGGATACGAAGGATTTAGCTGTGAGCTTCGTGAGGCTACATAGCTAACATGAAGAAGGCGCAGAAGCGATGGTTTTTGAGGCGAATGCCACAGCCAACGGCCACAATGTGGGAACATTTGGGTTTTAAACAGAATGAACACGGTGAGCGCATGAACACCGACGACCGACAAGGACAGGTTTTTTTCAACTGGGAAAAATAACTACCGATGTAGGTGCCTCGGGCAGCGGAGCCTTTGTCCCAACGGTCAGCGCTTAGTGAGGCGTTTGGTCGGCAAAAACATACGTCCAGGCAACTTCTGTGTCAAGCTAATGTCTCACGCAGGTACACCGTATACTATACTTGAGTACCACCTAGTGGTTCAAATGTGAAGAACACCTCTCGTGACAATTACTGAAAAAATTGTCTAAAAAAATGTTTTTTGATCAAATTGATTATCGACGATAATTTGCAGCACAATTATTGACCAGCAAAATGTGTTATCATGACAGGCCTAGTTAGTCCTAAATGTTCATTTTGAATAAAATAACTACTGTTCATGGCTGTCGCTTACGGCTGTCGCTATTTGGGTACATGTCCCGGGTGAATACACATGTACAAAAGCAGTCTCAGAGAGGCAATCAGCGAAAGTTATATACTTTTGTTAATGGTTAATGAGACATTGGTGTCAAAATGTCAGCTTGACTCTTGACTCTTATTTTCATTTTCTGTACAGCTTATCCTGTTCAGGTGAGCTGGAACCGTTCCCAGCTGGCTTGGAGCGAGAGGCCGAGTCTACCCTGGACTGGTTGCTAGTCAGTCACAGAGCACATAAGGACAAACAACCATTCACACTTAAAATGAAGCCATTCTCAGTGACTAATTTTGACTATCTTTACATTTTATTAAAATCTTTATTATTACATCCATCATTATTTTTCCAGATGGATGGTTTTCTGTTTATCAGTGTTAGTGGCAGTGAGTAGGTGCATGCAGGGGAATGGAGCAGGGGAGCGGACTACATCAGGGCTTCTTGTGGCTCTTGAGATTTTTTTAGTGCTTAATAAACATAAACAAGTATTCTATGCACAGCCGTCCCCGAGGGTGTTGTGAGCAGATGAAGTCAAATGAAAAGTGATGAGATGAAGAGAGTAACAGCTGCATATGTACTTCCACTCAATCAAGAGGGGACTCTGGATTTGTTCTCCTGTGTAATGGCAATGACACATCCTTCCCACATTTGCTGAAGACACACGTCACTTTTGGTGTACTCGGGCTTCCTCACCGCATCGCCATCAGTGTACATCAGTTCCTGACCTACGATCTACACCCCCTCTCACTTCCGTTTAACCTTTTATATATTCCAGTTCTGTGCACACAAAAAGGTGGTAAACCATCGAAAAAGGTGCACTTTCCTCAAAGCTGGCAGAGATGTACTTATTCCAGTCAGAGTGCTGCACCATGTTGTGGGTGGAGTTCGTGCAACGCTGCTACGAAACCTGCCCACCCACAAGCTCTTTGGTTCAAGCAGATTGTGCTGATTTTGTCCCTTCTATCCCCTGTGGTCCGCATTGTTCTATTCACTATGACTAGTGCAGTCATGTGAGTGAATTCCATGTATTTTTTTGTTTTGTTTTTTTTTTTACTTTTGTAAGTAAACCCACTAATCCCCAACAAATCAGTTGACATGCTGACAAACAGAAAGGGGCAAGCGCCATCCAACCCACTTTATGAAGGAATGCGCAATCAGAGGGTAGGCACGGCTCGCACAGCCCTACCTCAGGTTTCTGCGCAGTATGTGATGAGGAAATGTGCAAATTCAGTGATGTTTAATACAGAAAATGTTGAAAATGGAAAATGTATTTACAATGAAGCTCAATGGTCATTATTATTTTTGTTTTTTTATTTTTCATGATGACCGGTCGAGTGTCAAACACTGAACAGGGAACCACAGACCTGGAGGACTTTTAAGATTATGACAAAATAATTGTGTGAATGCTGATTTTAGCAGAAGAGCACAGCACTTAGGAAGCATCCATTCACATCGATTGGTTGTCCCCAAATATAGATATACTGTATATATCTGAGATTGTATGGTATTTTGATCATTGCAATGCATTAACCAGGGTTTCCCTATGCAGTTTCTGCTTTCAATTCCACTTGCATTTACGAGTGAAGGAAAAGATTGAATTTTCAGGTACAGGATCGATGGATGGATAAAGATAGCACACAAATATATTCATAAAATCCACGGCCTTCGCTTCTACATAACAGTAAGATCATCTCATGAAATGATCAGTCCAAAATGATCACATTATCAGTTATCAATACGATGGCAATATTGATCAGATTTACTGAAAACATGCTTGCACCTTAACCTCTTTGTATGCTCAAAAATATCTTGATGGCCCTCAATTTATTTGCTTTCCGCCGTGTTTCATTATAGCTAAATCTCGTAAATCATGGTAAATCCGATAATTACATTCTTAAAAGATGCTATAACCGCTTTAAACGTCATTATATCGATCCCTCCCTTCCCGACTTCCACAAGTGGAATTCTACAAGGAGTCCTCAGTTCTCTGCCTTGACTGTATGGGTTTTAACATCCCCATAAACAGCTTGTGTCATCATCCCCTGCGGTTGTTTTTATGGAAGGAAATGAAACAATATTGGATGAACACACAACCAGACACACAGAAAACGTTCTGACGCCACATGAACAGGAAAGTCATGCTGTGAAGTGACAATATACACCAATGGGCCCCGGTCTGCTGGGGATGGTGAGAGATGATGACGGAGCAGTAAAACCTACCTTTACAAATACGATAACGCTCAAGTTTGTGTCACAGAGGTATTCATATAAAAAATATGTGTATTATTATGGGTGTCGTTTGCAGTGGTGAAAATAGTGCTGCATCATACTGATGCAATGACACCTCTGAGGACAGACACACTCTGCTCTGGGACACTAATCGATCAAGGTTTAGCACAGGAAATGTTTTAAGTAACATTTCAACATTCTGAATCGTGAAAAGTGAAAAAATAAATGAACCTCTGTTTTTGTAAAAATTGTATGGAGAAGCCACAATAGAAATGCTTGAGCAGCAGCTGTACCATTACACCACCAGGGACTACAGGTGAGAGGGTGGATTCTGACATACGTTCTGTATTCTCTCAAGTGACATCATGCACGGTTGCTGTTACAAGCATACTTTTCCAGAAAATCTTTCTTGCCCCTACAATTTTTTCAGACAAAGGAAAGCTGTGTGATGTGTCTCTTGTATTGGGTCTTTAGCAGATCACTACCGGTCAAAAGTTTTAGAACACCCCGATTTATCCAGTTATTTATTGAAATTCAAGTCGTGCAAGGTCAATGATACAAGGGTAACTGGTGATGTGCCAGAGGTTAAAAAAAGGTAAGGTTACCCAAAACTGAAAAATAGTATTAGTATTTCAGAGTTATAGAAAAAGGCCTGTTTCAGGGACCACAAATGGGTCAACAATTTAAAGCGGTTCTGCAGAAATGGAGGTTGATTACGCCTTGGCAGTTGGTGCAACTAATTCCTACAGGTGTTCCAACTTCTGGACTACTTACTAAATCCTCTGTCTGCATAAAAACAATGTTCGGAACACACTATACTACTCCTGAGCATCAGTTGAACAGCATTGTACTGGAGAAAGTAATTTGTTGCTACAAAAATGGCAAGAAAAAAGGGAATTAACAATGGAAGAGAGACAGAGCATCAACACTTTAAAATGTAAGTTTGTCCTCCAGAGAAATTGGAGTGTTCTAAAACTTTTGACCGGTAGTGCACCTAATAATGTGATTGACACTTCAAAATTGTATCCACATTCACAAAATTATAACTCGGAGTATTCGATATCGGCCAAAAAAACAGTATGGAATTACATCTGCCTACATGTAAAATCTCCGATATTGGCACTCCCACACAAGCTGTCCATTCCAGACTCCGCACCAGCACTTCTATGCAGCAGCAGCCTTTCTATTCAGCCTTCAGAGCCCACGTGATCACAACAGCAGTGTGTGCTAGCGTGCTTATCAAGAGGTAGGAGCGATGTCAGCCGCGTGGCTGTTTTTTTTGTTAAAGTCCAAAAAAGACGTTGCAGCAGAGTGCAAAACGTGTCATGCACAAGTTTCCCGTGGTGACACAGAACTGTGGAAGTTTAATAAGACCAACATCATCGCGCATTTGAAGAAGGATTTTTACAACACCACGGCTTCCTGAAAAAGCCTCCGTTGTTTGACACATTGGCAAACGTGAGAAACTCCCACGGGATGGCAAAAAGTCATTGGTTGTTACAGAACAGACAGAAAAGAGCCAGCCTCTGTCGGGTTTAAACGCTTCACCGAGCATGTCGAGCCTCGCCACATTACGCCTGTTGTCGATAAAACTATACACCACATGCATCGAAAAGTAAATGGATCAGTTTTTCACATACCAACGGTTGCTGACTTGATCAAGCCTTTTCTAACATTCCATGCTACTAAACAAGTAATAAAAGTATGTATGATCTGTGCTGATCAATATTGGTATCGGCCAATATTGAAGCCTGCAATACAGAAGTGGAAGAAGAAGAAGTTTGGGACACCCCTATTAAGAGCAATGATAGAAATGACTGTTTGAGCGCATATTTTCCCTCACATTTTGTTCCAGTGTCTCTGCCATATGAGAGTCCTCTCTACACAACCTGCTATTTTGGGTGACAATTGCCTCCCATCTGCCACGCTACCCCTTTAGTGGCGCCTCCCACAGGCCCACTGTTCAGGCTCAAGTGCTCTAAGTGCTTACTCGAAGAACTCAACAGTTCGAACCAAAATGTCGGGAGTGATAATTTGTTACCGTCACAAAAATTAATAATTGAGGATTGGGAGGGTTCATAAAGAAAGGACATAGTTAGTCATCTCCCAGTAACCGTAGAAATGACCTATGGGGATTCAACACGGCCATCGCATGGGAACAGAATCGGAAGGAGAAACACGACTGGAGAACTGTCTGGATTTAATGGCGTAGTGATAGAAGTCATTGTTATATTTGAGGCGTAATGTGTGTGTCTGTGAGTGTGTGTAGTTGTCAAACAAAGGGGAATCAAGGCATATGGTGCAGTTAATCTGCACTCCTTGCAGTGGAGCCTTCTGATGGATACTGTAATTATGTAAATGACTGTTTCTGCATATGATCCTAATTTCGCCTTCTGTGTTGCGGCCTCCTTCGTGCAGAGATCAAATTGTGCGCGTGGGTTTTGTGGGTGTAAAAGATTACTGCGAGTGGGGTGAACTTCGCTGACCACTGAGTCACGACAGTCTACACACACTATTCAGATACTTTCCTCCAGTAGATTTTATGGTTCAGGTTTCCTGCATTAATTCAGCTTTTGTCTCTTTTGTTTCACTCATGCATCATAGTGTCACAGCTTCAATTATTGATTGGCAGCGAGTTTCTAATGCCTTACAATAGGTCGGCAGGGTTCCATTTTGGCCACCCGATCATATTACTAAATATGGTTTCTATGGGCTGCAAAGGAAATGACTGATGACTGTATGTTATTAGACAGGTAGGTAGGATAACATTACTAGTTCCAGTAGTCTGAAATCTAGCTAAAATCTGCACATGAGTTAATAAAGCGAGGCTACGATTGAGCTAATCAGTCACTTTGGGCCTATCTTTTATTGCGGTTATTGCCTGGCAGAAGATGATGAAAATGTCTTTAGCTTCCTTTATATTATCGTAAAACTTGTGATGTTAGAATGGATCCCAGGAGGATCATCAATCAGTGTCCTGACATGCCTCAGATAATAAAAAATGAATTAACATTAAATCGATTAAAACCAGATGTTTAAAAAAAGATAGCACAACTAAATCTGACGGTCTGACTGTTTGGATTGGAATTGAAAATACTATCAATATCGATATGGATACTACACACTTAGATCAGTCGGAAATAGGAAGCGGCATTCAGTGCAGCTCTATCCTGCACAGCTGGATGAGGTCACATAGTGAAAGACAAAACCGGAACTGTGAGAGAGCACAGTTTATTTTTGGGGGAAAAAAAATATTTTTGACCAAATAGATGGAAGAAAAAATAGATTTTTGTTTAAAAAGTTTCAAATGAACACTACCACGAATCTGCATTGAGTGGAAACACATCGGAAAGGCACACTATTACAGCAAAAGTGCATGACATTTAATGTGAATATAACATGTAAAATACATCTTCATTGCATTTATTTGTGAAATAATGCTGGTAAACAAACAAAATATGCGGTCAAACCTCAGTTTTGTTTTTAGGCAAAGATTTTTGCTGAAATGTTACCTCGGTTTTCATACACTGTCTCAGTTTTTGTACAATAGTGCACGTAACAAACTAGCCTGGTTGCCCTGTGCTGTATTGTTAAAGCACCCTACACGCTGCTGACTCTGTCATTTTTTTATTGAGTGCGACTAAATAAATAAACCGCCATTGGACCAAAGAAAGTTGCAAGTGCCAGAAATTGAATTCTGGAAGTCCGCATGAACGGTTCCATCCATTCGTCATTTCTAATAATTGTTATATTAAAATCAGCCTGAACAAATAATACTAAACATTTGGTTTGGTTTGGTTTGGTTTAGTTTATTTGAACATGAAGGTTACAATGGAATACATCTCATGAATCATTCTTTGACAGTTCCACATGTCCAAAAGGAGTAGGAAGAAGCAAAGCTTATTTAATCCTACCCCCCTTCCAATCTACATCTAGTACAGTACATGTTGTTCACTTCCTGCATTCCATGTCATGTTTTCAGTGATAGTCAGGATAACACATAATAGATAACGGTGAGATTCGTTATCTTGATCAAGTGAGAAGGGCATCCACAAGAAGCAAAGAAATCAGAATCCATTTAATCGACTCTAACCTACCAGCAACTTCTAATCAGCATCTAAGAACTCCACCTTCTTCATCGTAAAGTGTGCAGGGAGTGGATTATTGTCATCGCACACCAGGAGTGGTCAGCATTTACTTTGTATGTCTTTGAGTACCACTGGAACAAGATGAACCAAGGTAGATATATTTTGTACAAAATTGAAAAGACTGCTTCAAGTACAAGATGAAAGGTCATCCATTGAACTACTCAGCTTGGACCAGTAAGCAGCAACCCATATTTTCCTAGTTTGATATCACGTCACAGAGGTGGACATGCACTATACAGTCTGTACTATATAGCAAGTATTTTGCCATGTGATTACTACACCTACAGGAGATTGAAATGGCTTGGATACGGGATAACAGCTTACACTCTTCTGGGAAGACTGTCTACATGTTGGAGTGTGTCTGTGGGAATTTTTGTCCATTCATCCAGAAGAACATTTGAGAGATCAGAGGTCTCTGAGATCTGAGAGAGGATGTGAGAGGGGGCCTGCTTGGCCCCCCATCTCAGTTCTAGTTCATCCCAAACTGTTCCCACAAAGTTGGAAGCATAGAATTGTCCATCTTGGTGAGATGAAGAGTTAAGGTTCGGGGGGAAATAAGGGCCAACTGATTGATGACTTAATTGATAAAGAAGTCTGGATACGTTTAGCACATGTAAACTGGAATCTAGGAGTGTTGTGTAAATAAATGGTAATGGTAAATATATTAATTAATAAATCATACTGTTTCGTGGTTGAATATAGCTTATTATTAGTAAAAAAAATGCATATCCATTCATCCATCCATCCATTTTCTACACCGCTTCTTCTCATTAGGGTCGCGGGGGTATACTGGAGCCTATCCCAGCTCTCAACAACTGAATATGGACGTAATCTCGTGGCTATAAAAGCTCTAATACCATGTGTTACTGCTTTGGCCCGGTCAGAGTTGCTTGCTAGAGGTTGTTTATGTGGTGAAGTTATCGGTGTTTGCACTAAACTGGTTTTCTTTCTTGTAGATGTAACATTCACTGCCGGATGATGCCAGTTTAAGTGCACTAACATGTTAGACGTGTTTCCTGCAGCATACCCAGGATCAACAATGTCGACACACAACTTTGGATTTATCCACTTGCCTTTGTCCATCCGTTATTTTAACAGGGAAGCCAAAGCCGTAGTGAGATGGGAGGGTCTTCCAGCTCAGGCTTCTCGCTTGCATTTGCCATGATGCCATTTGTAACACCTGCGAGCTACTAGCGTTCCTCCCCCTCAGTCAGTGGTGTCCGACACTCAAGAGGCATCCGTGCAGAAACTCGCTCAGGACTTCAGTTCCGCGTGAAGCACTTAGATCACTGTAGTAATAAACTTAATGAGAAAAATAGCATAAAATATAACCGAAACGGTACGCAAGTGGACCGAACTGAACATGCAGGATCGAAATGGTTCAATACATCCATGGGAAATGTTACACCCCTAGTATTTACAAGGTCGTAAACAGGTTTTCTATGCTCTAACTACAGAAATATTTGATTTATTTTTTACTTTGCAGAAATTCAGTTTTCCCGGTCGGGTCTGGGGCCAATTCACCACGATAAACAAGGGAGTACTGTTCTCATTTTTCGTATTCGGTGCGCCTTTTTGAGTTCAGTCTCTGAAGCCTGGTTTATGCTCTTTCGTCAAGGCGTAGGCGATATAGGCAGTAAAGGCTACTGGTCAGCTGTTTGGCATCATTTCTTGTGTGTATCGTTCAGAGGGCGTGCAGCTCATCTTTAGTACCGCTGATCATAACTCGATCATAACTTTCCTTCAGCGTTGGCAGGTCTGTCACTGTAAAACACAAATACGGATCGCTTGGTGGCTATGTCCTCCATAGAATTTTCCTATTCCACTTCCAATTTGATTCATAAATAGAAAGTGTATTTGTGAAATGATTAAGAGTGGAACGCTACACCTTTAGACTTTTTAGAAACAAATTTTCATGTGCTGGCTTCTCCTTGGCATTATCGTGAGCCATGACTCCCACTAGGCAAAGGCTGGCTGGACTGTTTGTGTTTACAGAGTAGACTATGGGCAGTTACACTTTCTGTTCCTGACTTTTACTCTGCACCATGTAGGAGCTCCAAATGTTCCGTGCTGAAAAATCCATTTCGAAATACACCCCTAATAATTATTCTAATAAGTCTTTGCTTAGTTTTCACATGATTGTCTGCATGACCTCCTCACTAAAGGTTGACCTTCCATATAATAGAAGCAAATCCTGATTGGGACTCTGTAAGAATACTCCAAGCTCTGCTTGTCAAAAGGGTTTTGTGTGCAGCATGATAAGAACCTTGAAACTGGTATGGATGTATTATACCGCTGGATGCAGTTTTGCCCTGAAGTATCTTACTCTTTCAAATGAACCTGAAAGACAGTTCGAAAGATAAGTAACAAGAATGCAGCCCTGGATATGTGATGCTGTCAGGGCTGTGCTGGTTGTGTAAAACGCACCCAAAAGAAAAACACTCACCGTAATTCATTGCCTGTAATGATTTCTTTACCAGAGCAAGGACGCAAAGCTTTTTGAAGAAAACTTGTGTGCCCCTGAAGCACATAAAATACCTGTTCGGACATTGCAGTGTATTTTCATTTTAAAATGAATGTTCTCAGCATACAAAAGACCTGACTTCTTGTACTGTCTTTTTTCAACTACCAAGTCTCTCTTTTCCTTCATCTCTCTCAGAACTGGTTTGATTTGAATCCAGGTAGGTTCCAAAATAAATAACCCCTCAGCACTTGAAATATTACAGAAATATTATTTATATGAAAATATTTTCCACTCATTCATTTCTTTTTTTTTCTTTTTTGCATTTTTTTGTGCGACGCCATTGCACTTGTAGCATTTGTAATCTGACCGAAGCGTTTGCCTGCTGGTATAAATGCACATGTACTGTAGTTCTTGACGGGAAGGAAATATGCTGAAATATTTTCACGTCAGACTCTTGTAATAAAAGTCAAAGGTTGAAGATGGGTTTAATGGATGCTGAGTTATGGGGCAAATGTTGGCAGAATTAGGTTACACATTTCCACAGAACATAGCATAAATGTTAATTATGTATTTGGCATTTTGCTGGAGTGAGGTAGTGGGAGGAGCAAGACCGCATCAAATGGGCTTCGACGTACATCAGTGCTTCCAAGCAAACAGACACGCACACAGCACATGAAAGACAGTGACTGGTACAAGACAGTTGGATCAGAAACATTTATTTCTCTGACTGACCTGACAGGAAACAGGCGCACACGCACTGTATCCTGGCAACATCCCTCTTTGTGTGGCGCTGACGGATCAGATGAACAGGATACACGAGTGTGTGCATGGGCCTTGCAAGTGTGTGCTTGTGTGAATCATGAATACACGGGTGTCAGTTTTGTTCATCCAAAATAAGCACGATGTTTATTTTGTTAATTTCTTGGACCTCTTTATCCACTTGCTTTCAAAAGCAGTGCTGCTGGTGGAGGCGCGGGCAGGTGTCGGTGTGTGAGGGGTGTGAGAGGCTGGTGGGGTGGGACTAAACTCATAATATTTTTTTCACGGTTAATACTTCAGGGTTCTTCAAGGCAGGTCTGTTAGTGTCTTTATTCATGCTTGATCACTGTTGTTTCTAGCAACTCATGCACTGGTTTGTACATAGAGTATACATAAATTAATATTTCAGGTCCTCAATAGTATTTTGCACAGTCGAGTGGCTTATTAAAGAAGTCAGAAAGAGTTTACCAACCTGACCCGATGGCTGTGCTCTAGCATCAATGACAGGCTCAATAATAAAAGGATCATGGGAATGTCTCCCAGGAATAGGATGCAGATGCTGGTGGTGGAGAAGCGCAAATAGATTGAGCCTCAATGTGTGTCAGGAATAATCCAGAATGAAGGGTGGTGGCGCTGCGTAGGAGGTGGGAAGTGGCTTCCACAAATGTACATTTACGAGCTCTGTGAAGCTGGCACAATGAAATTGGCCATACGAGGTAGGAAATGACTGAATGACAGAATTTCCTACATGAGTCGATGTCATTTTATCATCTCAGTTCATACACGTGATGTAATGCTTGTATTGGCGTGTTTCAATGAGAACCTTCCGTTCGGACATTGAGGCAGATAACCATGGAGATGTATGGAGGTCAGTGACCTTACTGACTTACACTTACTGTGTTCATTTCTAGGCAGAAAAAGGGATGCAAAAGTACATTTAAAACTGTGTTGTTTTCGTCGACGATGACGATGATTGTTGATTGTTATGAGTACAGTCGTCCCTCGTTTATTGCGCTAAGTGAATTTCCGCAAAGTAGGATTCAATATTATTTTAATAGTCGAGCCGATAGGAGGAATTATGATGTCATACCGATATATCTGATAAGATATAATATAATATAAGAATAATATAATATAAGATATAATAAGATATAACAAATTGTGACAATAGCTGAAAAAGCGCCAAAGAGGTGAGATTACCTGTACAGTGCTATAGGTGGGTTAGCGTGAGCAAATCAAGCGCTCGGTTTGCGTGAAGTATTTTGCCAAATACTCAAAATGCTCTGCAAACATTCAGCATAGAGGGAAAAAACATCAGGCACATCAAATCTTATCAGCTACCTGAAACAGTCCGGGGCTTGTTCCTATTGCTGCGGCGTTATATTTTGTAATAGTAGTGATGTCATTTCAGTTGTTCTTACCTCCAGATGTGCACAAACTACAGTTAAATCTAAATTTTAAAAGATACTAGATATAAAAAGTTCAGAAGCAGGAAGTTATCGGCATCGGATTGAAAAAAATATATTGTGCATCCCTGCTATATTCCCGTGACTGACTAACTGGGAAGATGTACTATAGTCATCCCTTGTTTATCGCGATCAATTGGTTCCACACCCGATCGTCGTAAGTGAATTACCATGAAGTAGGATTTCTTATTTATAAATGCAATAATTTTGCAGTTAGAGCATAGAAAACCTGTGTACAACTATACATTTTTAACACTATTAGAGCCCTCTAGAAATGAAATAACACCCCTATAGTCACCTTTACACTTGTACTACCCAATAATAATAATAATAGAAAATAAGACTTAATGTAGACTCACATATGTTAGCATTGGGAGACATCCTTGTTGTCCTGAGAGTCATACGAGCAGACTGGACTGGAAGGAGATCTTCTACCAGTCTCTGGTAGCCAGTGCCTTGTACTTTGCAGTGGCGTTTTGGAGAAGCAGCACCGGCAAAAATGCAAAATCCACCGGATGGACAAACTGATCTGGAAAGCAGGACAAGCTATCAGCACTCAGCTGTCACCAACTCCAACTATAAAAGGAATGAGACATATTTTTCACAGACTAATTTACCAAAACAAATATATCCCTGAAACAGCGTTGAAGGATCTGCTTCTGTTGGCCTGATAAAACGTAGTATCGTGACTGTTTTTGCTAGATTTGAATCAGCATTCAAATGAATTCCATTTAACTGGTTCATCTGAATATTCAAGTCAACCCCATTAAAGTTAGGAATATTCCTAAGCGGGCTCTGCATTATACACATGAAAATTGAATGACATGAAGTGTTTGACCGTGTTTTTCTTTAAAGAGGAAGTGCTTGTGGTGTGACAAATGATGTTAAGGCAAGCCAAATGAAAGGCAGATTGCCATGGAAGATGTAATTTTAATCCGGCTAAAGATCGAGACACAGTCTGCTTTGGGAATATGTGTTAATGCCAGGTGCCTTTTGGATATTTGTTTGTGTGTTAGCAGAAATGTGTGTCAATGTGTTAAAAATATGTGAGAGGGAAATTGTAAACTTGGCTTGTGCTGCGACACGTGTGAGAGCCAATAAGGTGGTACCTGTGTGTACCTGTGTGTACCTGTGTGTGTGTGTGTGTGTGTGTGTGTGTGTGTGTTTGGAAGTCGTAATCCTCCCCATCAAAACGATTCTACAGCCCTCACTCATCTCCTCTAGTCTTTCCAGAGGAAGAGAAGATTAGTCACACCTCCTCCACTTTTGCTCTACATCTCTCCCTATCCTCTTTTCTACAAGTGTGTATTTGTGTGTGCTTTTCTGCGAGGGAGTGCCTCGCCGTGTGCTGTGTGCGTGCGATTGTGGGTGTGTTTGTGTGTGGGCTCAGCAGTTTTACGTAAAGCTCCATAGAAAAGGCAAGAGTCAAGCCTGAGAGTCCTCGGCAGGGAAACGTAATAGCTGTTCAATGGGCCATTTTCTCCAGCCTGACCCTGCCATCCTGCCAATTGTATGGAGTGCATACACATACACACACACACATGCTAACCAACACCCACTTCCTTGCAGGGAAACATGAATGTAAAAACAGGTACAACATCTATATTTGTCATGGACAAATTTGTAAGACTGCGCCTACGCTCGGTGATAGCAAAATAACGTAAGCACGACCATACAACGGGGTGTCCAAAGTTTTTCCATCGTGGATACTGAAAAATGTAAGGATGAAGGGGCTACTTGGATATTCTTCAATTGTTTTATTAAAATGCTCAAATCAATCCAATATACCCTTCTTTCTTCATTTTCTTATTCATTTGAATGCCTGATACAACTAAAGGTACCTTGTGTGGACAAATACAACAATGACAACAAAAATAGCTCATAAGAGTTACATTTTTTGGCAGTACAATGCTATAGCTATTCATGTAAGAACTTAAATGATTTTGGTTATTATCAAGAAAACCATGGAAGTTGCTGGATATCACCTCTTAAAATCAACTCTTATGAGCTATATTTGGTATCATCGTTATATTTATCCAAACAAATGCACCTTTAGTTGTACCAGCCATTGGAGTGGATCAACAATAATGTTCTAATCGTGTCTTTCGTGACTGTAGGTAAAAGTATTTGGGAAGAAGTGCATCCCTGCTATATTCCCGTGACTGACTACCACTGCTCCGCCCAGGCTTAGTGTAACGAACCAATAGGAGGAGGGTGTTGGCACACCAATTCCGCCCACTCTTACTGTATTTAAGGCCTAAGCTACCAGCACTTATTAGTTTGCTGACGAAGCTCTTCGGATGAGGAGCGAAACGTCCGACACCTTCTACACAGAAGTACAGATGACGTCTCAAGAAGCCTTTTCCTCGATGGACAACTCCTGTACGACTGAGAGCCTACACAGACGTATTTGGGAAGATTCAACATATCGACATTATCGTATTTTAGCTCAACCTTTCATTTCTCGGTTGTCAGCGTGGCCCCATCTCCTTCATGATGTTCTAATGCGGGCCATGTTTCATTTGGCCGGCTAGACTTTGGACACTCCTGCCGTACCGTATACAGTAGATCCCCACTTTTCACAAGTTACGACCAGCAAATAGCAAAAAGAAACGCAAACAATTGATACGGTCATTCTTAACACACAACTCGCTACACACCAAACTCTCCTGCAACCTCTATGTTAGGTTCTCGTCCGATTTTGACATTTCAACATTTGCAATAAAAGGTGACTAGACTAGGTGACCCTCCCTTTCACTCTTTAATTGCCATTGTTCACTTGCGACACAATCCAGGTTTACGCCCTAAATATGCTTCACGTATCGGCGGCACGGTGTGGCCTTCAGCCTGATCATCAGGCTAGCGCTCTCCCAGCCGCATCTACATAATCCATATTGGTCATTCCAGGAACAGCTTATGATAATATACTACCTTGTGTTGATCTCACTGCAGGTTTTGTAGGACTGTCGAAGCTACTGCTCGCGTAGTCCAACGAACTTTTGCATCACACAGGACACAACTATGATCACGATATTCAAGAACAGCCGAATAAAGTGCAAAATCTCAATGCGTAAAAAAAAAAAATCATTATCAGTGACGTATAAAGACAAAAACATGCAAATATCGTGGGCTTGTTATCAGCGGTACATGTATGGACTTGACATGTATTATGCAAGTGTTTCAATGATAAGTGATGGTAAGGAAACAATTAGGGAACAATTAGTCATACTGCACGTTGATGATGTCGGATAGTTACATATTTAATTCCTTTGGTAATACAGAAACATAACAATTCGCTGTTGACAGGTCAGTGGACGTCAGCCTGTCTACCTTCACCCTTCCATAAGCTTTGGTACAAATAAAGGCTTCACCTCAAAGAGCTGCAGAGTAGTACTGTCTGCATGCAATGGATTAAATAAACATTGTCACTACTTAAGGAAAACATGATTCATCTACAGAAAAGTTCACACAGTCTTTTGTGTGTTGTGTGCGTGTGTGTGTGTGTGTGTGTGTGATGATACATGACCGTCTAACACAGATACAGATGTTTTTCTTCAAATGCGGTTCTACTGAAAAAAAAACAAAGGAAAACTGCACTTTTGGGGGGAATTTTGGAATCATCCACAATCCTTATGTAAGACACGAACACACGTCTTTCTCTTTTCTGTGCGTTGTAAAGATATAAAAACAGATTCAAAAGGCAGCTAAGAATGCACGTAATGGGACACACCTATTCCGCCTATAAAGCCTTCTTAAAAACTCCCCAAACCACTAAAAACGCCCCATTTGCATAATGTGACCTGCATATTAACCAAGCTACAGCGACATTGTTGTTGCTCAAAAACTACTTTACTGGCGTATTGACACCTAGCCACACCGCACTGACTAGCTACTAGCTGGCTAGCGACTAGCTTCACCACACATTGGCTCACAGCGCGTCAGCGCCGCACTCACGATGCATCCGGCCACTACCGAAAGCTAACGCTACATATTGGAGCTGCTGCTGTGTTTTTATTTTTGAGTGTGGAAAAGATAAGGCTAGGTGTAGCGTTCGTTTCTATGTTGCTATGTGAAATCAATGCGCCCAGGGAGGACGTTCCGGTAATGCTTAAAATGACCAAAGTGCGGCAAAATACTGTAAGTAATGTGATTCATGTGTAGTGTTGTGAATGTTATCGTTATCGTTATCACGTTATCATGAATGTACCTGTTGCTACATGGTCACAGCATGTTTATAAAACCATAAAACCTTTTTGGAGGTGTTTTAATAGCGGGCTTTGTTGGCGAAATCGGGTTGTCTCATTGCATGCGTTACTTACCTGCCTCTTTTTTTTATCAGTTATTATACCTTTAGAACGCACAGAAAAGAGAAAGACATATGTGTTCATGTCTCACGCCAGGATTGTGGATAATGGGTAAAATTCTCCAAAAAAAAGTTCAGTTTTCCGTTAAAGGCCTTTATCTTTACATTACAACTGTTTGCACCACACCACTCATGTGTCCAACACACCGTATACACCCTTCTACCGGATACATGTCCTTACATTAAAGATGTGGAAAAACTGTTTTATTACCGGTGCCAGAATGTTTTAAGTTTTCAGCATTTTTATTCATTTATTAGAATTATTATTGTCTGTCTTGGGCATGTTTATTAAAAGCATCCCCTCATCGTTCTTCAGATTGTCTTTTTGTTTCATTCCTTCATTGTTCTTTAATAACCATCTTTTTTTGTCTCCCTCTCCCTCTTTGCACCCTTTATGCTGTTTCTTCTCCTGCTAACGACCTGCTGATGTTCTTCTCAGGTAAGAGCCCACAACACGCGCACACACGCTGTATCTTAGAAGCACACACGTTGAACAAAAGGGTATGAATAGAGAGAAAGCCAATTTGTGAACAACACATTTTGGCTCTGATGGCTTTCTTCCGTTGCCATGGTTGCGCCATCACATACCAGCTGGTCTTGAAGAGAGAGACATCGTCCGTGTGCTGTAGAAATGTATGTAAATTAAGAAATGACTGCATATTTGGAACTCACACCCAAATGTGAAAGTGAGGATTTGAGTGTGCAATGTCGACACTTGAGTGTCATCAGAAAGACGATGCTCTAAAATAACATCTGGTAGCAGCTGTGGCAAATGGATTGATCAGTTATGTTGAGTGGTTAAAAAAAGGTAAAAGAGAAGCTTCAGGATGCTTTCTTAACTGTCAATCAACAGTCACCGCTGGTCAAATCTGACCGGTGTGTGGACTGAGCTGACCTCTCGTGGCTGCCTCCGTCAGCATTGTTACGTGACGGGTTCACACTGCAAGTCAAGGGGTCCGATTAATGTACAAAACATAAAGTGGAACATCCGTTTTGTTACTCGCCGGTTTCTGTAGAATTTGCAAAAGGGTTGCAAGTGTCAGAACTTTGGTAAAGAAGGTGAGAAACACTATTGAATGTAACAAATAACTTGCAGCAAACGTGTTGCAATAGGATTGTAGCTCATGTTCACCAACAAGTCTTCAATAAAGGTAAAAGCAATTTTAAATGTTAATTTATCCATTTCATTTATATGTACAGTGGAACCTTGGTTAGCATCATTAATTTGTTCCAAAAGGTCTGACTCTAGCTCAAAATGGATGCTAACCGAATCAACTTTTTCCCCATAAGAAATAATGTAAATCCAATTGCCATAATTTCCAGTGTTTAAGCCGCTACTGTTTTCTTAAAGTTCTATCGCAGTGCAGCGGTAGATTTAATTTATGGCTAATGTTCTAATCTCCTGACATCTCCTTTACTTCAGAAGAAATACTAATCTTTGAATACTGTGCTGCTCTCGAATCAGTGAGGAAAGGGTACCTCTTTCTTTGGCAGGAGCCAATCGCAAGCTACAAGGAAGCTCAGGAAGAGTTTATCAACCCATTGGAAATCACAGGTCATTACTCAATATGACAGTCTGACTTAGGGTGTTATCTTGCAAAGAACACTTGAATCATCACGCAGCAACTTAACACTAAAAGGTCGCTAGGAAATATACAAGACAAGTACCAATACGTGTTTAAAATAACAAAAAACAGCTATTTTAACTTCTTCCCATGAAGTATTGTTCTCAGAAGAGCAGTTCATTGGCCAATGGCTGCCATGGGCCACTGGTGGCTGGCTATTTCCTAGCTAGCTTTTGAGTGTTAAGTTGTTGTGTGATGATTTTTCTTTGTAAGATGACACCGTGACTCAGACTGTTATATTGAGTAAAGAACTCCTGCGATTTCCGATGGGTTGATCAGCTTGTTGTGAGTTTTCTCACAGCTCATGATTGGCTCCTGTGAAATAAAGAGCTGCCTGGTCCTCACGGACTCTTGCGCGCCACAGTATGTCATTTTATGACGTGGACATGTGCGGCTTATAGTCCGGTGCGGCTTATACAGTATATGTCCAAATCTGTTTTTCTCTCTAAACTTAGTGGGTGCAGCAACACTGTTGTTATGGAACTGTTTTATGCATGTAAAACTAGAATTGTAAAACTATAAAAACATGTTTTGCGTTAACATTTTTGAGAGTCAACCACTGATGACATCATAGACAGGCGACTTAGCTGACTTCTGGTTCTGGTTACTATTTCGTTAGCAAACTAAGGATGCTAACAAGGACGCTTTATGATAAAAATACATTAAGAACAGTTGAACTCACACAGTCTATTAATAACACGACAAGGCTCACGGCATATTGTACGCTAACCGGAAAATGTACGCAAACTGGGACAAAAGTTTGACATTAAAGTTCAACATTAACCGAAAAACACACTAACCGGGGCGGGCGCTAACCAAGGTGCCACTGTACTGTATTTCGCTTTTTTTTATGCATATAAAACTAGAGTTATTCTATGTAAAATGTGCTTTGAGTTCATATATTTGGTGCCTAGAACAGATTAATTCAATTTACATGATTTCTTATGGGGAAAATGTATTCGGTGTTCATCTGAGCTTTTGGAACGGATTCATGACGAAAGCCGAGGTTCCACTCTGTTTTACTTGAGTTAGCATTCAGGTAGCACAACACTCACGGATACATTATAGGAGCGGTGGTCATGTTCTCCTGTAAATTAAGATTCATGCAACACATTTCAGCAACGCAAATGGAACCTTCTCCTTCACCTTAGATGTTATATAAGTTGTTATTTTCCCAGCGGTGTCATTTAGACAGCGTATGCATCATTCCATCATTTACCAGGTCAAATGTTGTTTGAAAATGCATGAATTTCATGTTTGCAGCAAAATATGAGCTGATCTCAGCAGAGCACCCTTCAATTGTCAGAATCATTCTGTATGGGTTTTTTTTTTCAATTAAATTTGAGCACAATGTCACTGCTACAAACAAACACATTCACGCATAGTGGATGCAGTCACTTTGAAATTCAAAGTAGGCTTCTGCAATAACCTGATAACACATATCTAACAAATACAACATTATTTGTTGCTGTTTCATTATCTCCGCCTGCGTGTGTGTGTGTGTCTGAGCATGTGTCACTGCGGTTACATTAATCTTGCTTCTTTTTGAGGAGAAAACGAAAGTCCAATGGCATAAATCATGCAATTCTGGACGAAGATGTGTTTTTCTCAAGGACGCTTTGGACACAGCATGGAACTGTAAGCAGGCTGCCTCACTTCCTCTGGAACCTCGGTGCTTTTTTAATGAAGTAGTGGCTATCCATCACCTGTTTGCCCATCAATCACTTCCTGTCCAATCAGTTTAAGTAGACTTCACCGTGCGGGAATTTCATGCGTAAGTGTGTGTGTTGGATGTGTACATCTGTCCTAAGCCAGCCTTTAGGTTGAGGCCATTAGATTACATTTGTTTATGAGGGTAGGTTATGTCAGCGGAGAAGAACAAGGTATAAGCACCTGTGCAATTATCTGTAGTAGACATGTTTTGTTTGTGAGGGTGCATGTGAGTTAGTGAGTGGTTTATCAGTAATTGTGTCACAGCACGCTTCCTGTCCAGTCTACACTGCCCCTGGCAGGAATCCTTTAGTCAAACTAATGACCCCAGGCAGCACCTACATACTGCCATGCTGACTGTATTGGCTGTCTAATTGTGTGTCTGTGTGTCTGTGTAAGACCACTGGGGTCTGCATTGATTGAGGGCCTGGTGTCCCCTTGTCAGTGCACAGTTAGGCTTAGGAGAAATAGTTTTCAATGTCCCCTCCTCTTCCTCATGTGGGTTGATTCTATCACCTTCACCCACCATGACCTCCTCTTCCTCTCTAGCGCGTCCTGTTTTTCCTCCACTCAGAACTAACAACAAATGCCGCGATGAAGGCCAGCAGTTGAATGAATCAGCATGCTGGTCTGCATAGTTACTGAATGGCACTCATACTTTATACTGTAGTAACACTGCAGCTAATGAAACAGAATTCAAACATCAAACCTTCACTTCTGTGAGTGGGACTGTTTTCTTCGGGTACTCCAGTTTCCTCCCACATATCCAAAAAAATGCTATTAGGTTAATTAGGTTAATTGTCCATGTTTGTCTATATGTCATGGTGACCAGTCCAGGATGTACCCCGCATACTCCCGCGACCACAGTGAGGGTTCAGCGGCATAGACAATGGATGGATGGAAAAAAATGCATGAATAAATTGGTTGTGCATTGCCCCACTTGTATCTAATGCAAAATTGCAGCGAGGCTACAGGGGGTACAGGTGGGGTAACGTATGAGGTCCGTTCCTAGACTGTGATGTAAGTCGGGTTTTGGTGGAAGACGGATCTTATATCTAAAGTAAATCTTACGTCGGCCACACTGTACACAGAACACATGGACATTAAAAGGACAGTAAGAATACACTAAATACAATAATTACAGTAAATGAAACAGTATTACAATATAATCAAATATATAGATTATAAATATATACAGGTACAGTATACCGTATCAATAAATATACAAAAATAATTTTTCAAAATTCAATCTCCCCAATAGGACCACTACGCTGTCACTTTCAACATATCCTTAACATGCAAGGACAGTTACATTTGCTCATGCTGCTTTGCCGTGGTTCAGCCGACAGTAATGGCCGACAGTGGCACAAGAGTGTAAAGCAGGGCATCCAGAAACTAGAAGGTTGGCGGTACTGTTTTAGACAGCGTACGGCAACGTACTTATGTACCACAGAGGGGAAAACATTCCATTCCAAACAGTTCGTACCTTGCTTCCTCCAACCCAGTCACTGTTATTGTGTCCTTGGGCAAGACACTTCGCTCACCTTGCCTTCAGTGCTGCCACACTGGTGTATAAATATGAATGAATGTTTGGTGGTCATTGGCAGTCCACCCTGGGATACAGGATACAGTATCTTACCACCATGAGTGTGTGACGGTGGAGTGAATGAATAATGGGTTTCACTGTGAAGCGCTTGGGTATCTTGAAAGGCGCTAGATGAACCCAATCCATTATTTTTATGACAGTAGCCTGTTTTGTTTTTGCGACAAAGAGATTGTTGATCGACCACCTCCTCGTCATCCGTACAATATCCGGGTAGATGTCACAGTGACATCTTTATCCTTAATGATGGTCACGACATGGGGTACTTTATACAGACTGAGTCATAACACAACAAGAGACAGTGGGGGAAGAGCGCATATAAAACCATGAAAACACCACAAAGTAAAAGCCCACAAATCCAAATCAGAACACGTTTACTTGTCTTTGTGTGGGAAGCGGTGTACATCAACTGGCAACTTCAACTGCAGCATTTGCAGCGGGATCGTTGTGGACTCACGGAGGCAAAGACCTGCCATAATGAGATAAAAGCATGAATCCTCAAGAAAAGAAAAGAAAAAGTGGAGGGGTGCAGGGTGACACCACAGACAATCCCGCCTGCTGGCGGTTCCTAATCACCCGGCCCATTTGTCTTTGCCCTGTGGCAGTGAGGCAGAGCCTTCAGAGAATACAAGAAGAGATGAACACCTAACTGTGGTGCCCCTGACAGTATAATCACATGCAGATAACAGATATGTCAAACCTGTGTTTTAAGGAGACAAATGTTTCATCGGACTTTGCTCAATTCTGCAGAGGAATTGTTTTCGTTGGTTTCCACATTTTTGCCACTGATGTTTCAGAATGCAAAAACCAGAGTGGGAACAAATAAGCTCACTTCAATTGATAAACCCATCTTGCCAGCATGTAATTACTGTTTCTGGGGATGTTCCACATTTTGTTCTAGCTATTGGGGGTTATAATTATATGCCTGGGTTCTACCCAAGCTGAAGCGGCCAACCTCATGTGCTGTGCCAGAGATGCTGCATAAAAACAGTTACTGTGGTTGTCTGTGGACTTTGAAGTGAAATTGCTTGTGTGGAATGTTTAATGTGTCTTTAACTGTCAAATGTTGCAGATTTGGAGTGGACCTCACAGAGAAACAGATATGCTGATACATGACACATGGGGATTTCAAGGAAAAGACCAGAGGTCATAGGAAAGGTGTGGATGGTGTCAGGGGAAATGAGATGACCCACTGCAGTGGCAGAGTGACTCGTGGGAAGGGTGAAAGGTCTCTTAGGTGCCACATTATGTTTCCGTGGGTGCGTGCGTGCGTTCCTGAAAAGAACAGATAAACAAGGAAGTGCTCAGTGGGGAGTCCATCCTGGAATTTTCAACAGGAAATGTTCTTTACCCCTAAACAATGGTACAGTGCACGCTCACTGACAATTCATGCACTGTCACACGCACACACACGCACATAGAAAGCCTCCAAATTTCATTAGAAGTGTACCACTGAACACTTGAATCAAGCAAATGGAATTACTCAGCTTGGACTTTGTGTTTCTGTGTTTCTGAACGCGTGTTTTCCTCCTCGAGTGAGTTTTTGTTTGTTGTGCACTGTTCGCAGCACGACAATCATTTCCTCATATGTTTTCATTTCTATAACATATTAATACAACTTGCTCCCCAGGTGTAAAATTGTAAAGTGCACGTGTATGTACTGTACACGTACGTTAGAATCATGTGGCTGAAGTCATTAGAAGGATTGTGTATGTGCGTTTCTATGAGTCACTTCACAAAAGGAAGCTGTTTTTAAAACCTCATATTTCAAAAGACAGACAGCAAACATTTTCAGTCGTGTCCCCAGAACTCTCACTGACGTCATGAAAAGGATTGTCCGTGATCAAAAATGGTCAAATCGGTACCGGTCATGCTAAACTGAATCTTATATTGTTACCTTAGTGCAGTGGTTGTCAATTATTGTAGTCAGGCAGACACAAATGAGAAGACAACCTGATAATTATTTATTGATTTATCCGTACAAACCACTGTATGAGTTGCTGTCACCAGCATTCTGCATACAATCGCCTAACTATCTAGAGATGATATCTCTACAAGAACTTAAAACGATTTCTAAGTTAGGTTTATGAACTCAGTGAGTAGTGTTCACACAAGTCTGCTCAGTCTGAGGAAGAGTTCTTTGGGCAATGACAGGAATGTCATTAAACACAACGTCAAACTCACAACTCGCAGTACAAATAACTAGCACAGCACATAACAGGTAGGTAAAACACATAAACGACTAGTGTTCCTGTGGGTAGGGTAATAAGTAGCAATTAACATTAGTGACAAACCCGTAATTCCTAACAACAATTTACAATGTGACCACAAGGCATGCTGGGAAGGCGGGCTACCAAGTATGCCTTTTCGGCATTTTGTTTGTTTGTTCTTAGCGCTTCTTGTTGTTTATTGCCCACTTAGTAGTAGTAGTACATTTATGTTGTATGTTAACTGTGGACGTGTTGTGCTGTTTACTTTGTTCATATTGTGAGTGATACCGCAGTTCTGTTTGATGACCCTGTTTGTTTCGCAGTGCATCAAGCTAGTTGTCGGCTAGCACTTGCTTCAAACAAAGAACCAAACCTATTTGAGGGTATTACATGTCCTCATTGACTACTGTGTTTACAGTGAACTCAAGGGCTGAGTATACTTCATCATATGTCTTGGTCAGCCTTGTGATGAATGTAAGCACTCCTGCCAGTCTAGCTGGAGGCTTGTGTATTATAGTTAGTATGAATAAATACACTATTACAGAAAGTCCCCCTGCCTTTCACAGCCTCCCTGACTCCTCACAGCTCCCTCCCGGGGGGGGCGCAACCCAGTGTTTGAGAAATGCTGCCTTCATAGCTGGATCATAGCGGCAGTTTGCTTTAATAGCTCAATCATTTTTGCCTGCCTCACAGCCAGCTGGTTCTATGTTCGAATCAGACCTGCACCTTTTCTGTGTGGAGAGGCATTTTCTCTCCGTGCTTGTGTGGGTTTTCACCACGTCTGCCTGTTTCCTCCCACAGTCCAAGAGCGCACATGTTAGGTTAATTGGAGAGTGAATGTGAGGGTGAATGGCTGTCTTCATGTGTCATGTGATTGATTGGGGACCGGTCCAGGGTGGACCCCACCTCTCACCCAAAGTCAGCTGGAGGCTCCATCTCACCTGTGACGCTGACCAGGATAAATGGTAGATGAATTGTCAAACCTTGGTTTTTCTAACGCCTCCATTTTTGTATGATTTGGTTTTCGTCATTTTTATCGTCTCGCGCAATCTCTAAAATGGCCGAGTCTGTTCTGCCCTCTACTTTATCGTTTTGCAAAATGGAGTGGCCAGACAAAGCACCCTACGCGTTGCTGATTCACGGTTCGTGCATTTTTTTATTGAATGTAACTGCTAAAAAGACCCGCCATGGGGCCAAAGAAATTTGCAAGTGCCAGCAATTTGATAATGTGCATTAAAAACTCGCTAATTTTTCCTATTTTTGAGATTTTGTAAGAGATGAATTGAATTTATATTGTTATATGGGGAAAATTGCCTCGGTTTTTGTATGTTTTAGTTTAGCCGCAGTACTGCTGTAATTTCGGCAAGTGAATGACATAATAAAAAATGTGAAGGGGCGATTACTTATGCAAGACACTTAATTTGAGTAGCACGTTTAAGCTCTCTGAGTTTGCTTCATTCAGCTGAGATGCTCTCTTGACTCTCCTTGTAAAATGGGGCGGAAACATCAGTCTGTATTTTCAAGCTTTTGCAATGTCACATTTCATTTTGTCCAGAGTTGCATTCATTGTTTGCCAAGATCTTTTATTGGTGATGGGAGATTTGGACCACTGCACAAATTTTCCTCACTGTCGTTTCCCCTTCTTAACCCGATTTTAGTAGTTTCAGCAGTCTCCTTACGGGTCTTCTCATGCTTGATGCATGCCAATGATTTAACACTTCCAAAACAGACTGACCTCTTTCTTATGTGTTTGGACACATTGTTGTTTAACAAATGAGAGGCTACTCATTGCATGTGTTACAGTAAGGTTAAATAACTACTGAATCCTAATCACCCATGCAGTGTTGTCCATTGGGAGGCTCGTACCTGCTTCTCAGTTAAATGCAGATGGTGACCTGTTTTTTGGCCGGGTAGTGTATGTTTATATTCTTATTTAGCGGGAGCAAATGAATCAAATGGTACCACATAGTGCAAACATGTCCACACTGCAAAAAATGTAATCTAAGCAACGTTAAATATGTAAATATCTCTGTGCGGCTCCACCCACTCCTCAGTATGTGTTTATGTGCCTGTACGAGCATATTAGCAACCCACAGTAGACAATAGCTGGCTGAATCTCGAGCCACCACAGTCCTTATTGGCTAAGCTAGAACCCGCCCATTGTGTTCTGCTTCCTGATTGGTTGTAGGCCATTGTCAATCAATCTCCTGTGTGCCGTTTCCTGTTGTGGTCAATAGTCGCTAGCAAACCCGCAAACTGTGTGAGCTGCTTGCTAACCGCCAATAAACAATAGAAGAAGAAGAAGCTAATGGGCTAAATTAATCTTCGCAGTATGTTTTAATGAGGATACAAAACGATACAGCCAAACGGCGCCTGGATGAGGCACGGTCAGAGGAGTGAATACACGTGAGTCACATAATAATTTCTTGTGTTCAACCTAGTAGATTGATCATTAATATTCAAGCAAAATTTGAATTTTGAGTGTTTAAACAAGAAAAAAATGTGAGAAAATGTTGATGCCTGTCTGAGAAAAGTGTATAAAGTGTATGGTGAGTGGTTTTGCAGCCTTAAATGGATAGTTCGGATTTTTTGACATGAAGTTGTACGATATCCCCATCAGCAGTGGACTCAACAGTGACTTACCGCGCCACTTGGTCCCGCGAGTCCAGTTCTGGTTGGATTTCCGTGACGAGGAACGTAGTTCCGTTTAGTTGCTGGGTCATTTACGTAAACAGTTTGGCTTCTCAAAACAATATGCGTTCAAAAGAGTAGTACATTTGCATCATACAAAGGCCTCCTCAAAAAAATCAGACCTCACAAATCGCTCTGCTTTATATTTGTCTCCCGTCGTGTCCCTGCGCACTGTCGCCTCTCTATTTGTGTGTACGTGATAAAGATCAGCAGGCCAAATTTTCTTGCTTAGATTTCAGTTATTGCAGTGCATGTAAGAGACGTGTGGTAAAAAGTGAGAGCAAGGGGACATAGTTGCATTTTACAATAACAAGCACTGCTTTGGAAACCAACTGTAACCATGGAGATGGAGTTTTGCAAGCAGTTGCCAGGGCAGCGGTCTTGGCAGTTAAGAAATTCTGAACATTAATAATGCTACAAACATTACTAATGCTACAAACACATGCTAATACTGTAGATTCACCTCTACACATACAGTACATATACAGATCCAGTATGTCTATACCGTATGCATATGTAGATAGCAGAGAATGCGGCGTAGTGCGCAGAGATTGAAGAGAAGCCAGAATGGTGAGAGCACGTGGGTGTCAGGTTCTGAGCAGAAGAATCTGATTAAAATAGAACAATAACCATATGACACGAGTGATGCTGTCAGACACCTGCAGCCAAAAGAGAAGCATAATGGGATGTAAGCGCCAGGTTGGCAAAATGACAAATGACACCGAGGCAGAGCGATAAGGCTGGGGATTAGTAAGATGATAATAAATATTAGCGGGAACATGAGAGACGGGGAATGAATACGGATAAAGATGAACAAAACGTTGGGAACAAATGAGCCTGGAGGTGAAGAGTGGAGGCCATTAATGTGGACTCTCTATCCAAGTTTGCCACAATGAGAATCAGCTTTGTGTTACTCTTTTGAAAGCTCCTCATTGAAGGTGCTGTCTGGCTGAGTGCTGCCTCCAACAGAGGTTCCAATCATACACTTTCCACAAGGTCATTTGTGAGAGGCCATGATATTTAGACTGCACTGATTGGCAGTTGTCGACATTTGAGAAGAGGCCAATGATGATAATCAGAAACATTTAAATGAGACAAGGTATTTAGCTTTTTATGGCACCGTAGCAGCCTGTAGCAGAGCTGTGGTTGATGAATACGCCCACAAACCCTGTTCTCATCTATCCCAAAGCCGTTTGATGGAGCTGAGGTCAAGGTTCTTTCAGACCAAGCTCATCGAACCTTGCTTGGAACAGAAAAGGGCCTTTCCCAAACTGTTCCCACAATGTTGGAAGCATAGAACTGTCGAAAATGCCTTGGCGAGACACAATATTCTGTGTGACTTGAAAAATCAGTCCAAATCGTCTAAAATGGCCGGTATTGAAGGGTTTCAATTTAGCAAAATGGCTGGGATTGAATGTGCCCGGACTGCTGTGTCATTGTGCAGGGATGCTCGTACAGGAAGTGCTGCTCCAACCGCTGCTTGTTTATACTATGGACCATCAATAAATTCCTATTGCGTTGAAGAGAGTGTGACCGAGCGGGTGAAGGTTCCCACTGATGTTATGGGAGTACCGAGTGAACAAAAGGACAGGAGCCGGAGCTGAGGGAGGCACTTTAGTCACAGCCCGCTCGTCTCTCCGCTGACACCCGTCAAGAGACCTCAACACGCACAACAACACTTCCGGCCTTCAAAATAACAGCATGTACTGTGGGGGTACAAAATAAGGGCATCACAAAAAATAGCTTTCATGAGTTTGTTTAAAAAAAATGTCATCGATTTTAAATCACGCCACAAATTGATGTATAACCGTATCAAATGAGTAGTCCGCCCTAAAAGTATTTTTGTACACCCATTTCTTTCCATTTGATCTTTTATTGGATGGACTTTTATTGGATCTTTTATCGGATTAGGGGACTGACTGAGTTGTGTTACAAAAGCCAAACATTATTGTTAGCCATGCTGGGGAATAAAAAAAGTAAATTCAGCAATCCTTTGGTTGCATTATGTGTAATGCTTTGAAGGTCTAGTTTCATAACCATATTCAAGTCCACAATTTCATGTTTGTAACAAATGTTTATTCTAAAAAAATAAAAATAAAACAAATGGATCGGCTCTTACATTGACTATTAAAAAATTTGTCTCGGAAGCCAGAAAATGTGGCTCGGGACATCCCTAATATAAACTTGGCTATATTGAATACTCTTGGTGTCTTGAAGTAATGGATGCAAAACTGTATGCGGCACTTGGCCAGCAAAGTGCTGTTAATGAGTTTCAACAAGTTTGCTGTGTAAAGAAGAGGACGTTTGCAGCCCGGTTGCAGTGGGACTGTTTTGTGGGTACGCATTAGAGATTAATCCATTTATCCTTTATTTTCCATGTTGTCAATCAAGAATCAACCTATAGCTATAGCAGTTCTATTAACTTTGTTTACACTCACATTTTGTGTATTATGCCTTCTGTTGGCAAACCTCACCACATCGGTATCTCGACACACTGCTGCGCTCTGTTGATTGGTCGGCTGCGAATCATCACCATTATGTGACAATAAGAATTGAACAGGACAACACAAATCACAAACCAAGTCATGGTTTACCATTTTAATCTGTACTGAGGCGAAAATTATACAGCTTGGCAGAAATGACAAACTGTCAAAGCAGCAACACAATTTTCTTGAAACTCGGTTTGAAGTTGGAAGTGTGTGAGGGGAAAGTTCATGGAATATGCTCAAAGGCTAGAAGTGGAAATGTATGTGCGTGGCGTGGCCTGTTGTCATGGCTTGGCTGTATTCTACAGTGCATGTGTCTCCAGTATGTTAGTGATGCTACTGGAGACCCAGCTCTGTTGGAATAACAACCAGGACCCACTGCATCACTACAACGTCTTCAGGCCAACCTGCACTGAGCTCTGTCTGCATTTGTCATTTATACGTCTTGAATGTTTGATGAGTTAACATGTTGGCTGTTATGTCCTTCTAAACATGCAGTGGGTGAATGAGTGAACACGTCAAGAGATTCTCTTAAAGGCATCAAGGGGCTAATCAGATAATACAATTGTTGATTTTACATAATTACATTATTATGTACTTGAAGGTGTCAGGTCAAGAATCACGTCTTCACTGAAGGTAAAAGTAATCGTAAATGTTCATTTATCCCTTTCATTTGTCAATTATATGTATTTATGTACATTTTGAATTGTTTTCTGCATGTAAAACTATAATTTTAAAACTATAAAAAGGTACTTTGTGTCTTTGGCTTTCTGGAACGGACTAATTGGATTTACATTATTTCTTATGGGAAAACATGATTCAGTTAGTGTCCGTTTCGCTTAGAGTGGGACCTTCTGGAATTAACTGATGACGCTAACCAAGGTTCCACTCTATCGTGTTGGCATCACAGCAAACTGAAAATATGTGTCTGGCAGTCCAGTGACGCTTGTTTGTGGTGTTTGTGGTGTTTTACTATTACTACTGTTAGACTTCGCTGTAGGGCCGCACGGTGACCAAGTGGTTAGCATGTTGGCCACACGGTGGGGAGATCTGGAAGGTCTGGGTTTGTTGGGCATCTCTGTGTGGAGTTTGCATGTTCTCCCCATGCGTGCGTGGGTTTTCTCTGGGGACTCCGGCTTCCTCCCACATGTCCAAAAACATGTACGTTAGGGTAATTGGCGACTCTAAATTGTCCATAGGTGTGAATGTGAATGTGAGTGTGAATGCTTGTTTGTCTGTATGTGCCCTGCGATTGGCTGGCGATCAGTCCAGGTTGAACCCCGCCTCTCGCCCAAAGTCAGCTGGGATAGGCTCCAGCATACCTCCGCGACCCTAGTGAGGATTAAGTGGCATAGAAAATGAATGTAAACATTTATTTATTTACAGGTGGCCTTCCACTTACATACAAGTTCCGTTCCTAAACTGCGATGAAGTCGGGGTTTGGTGTAAATCGGATCTTATACTTGAATTAATACGAAAATTAACTCCTTAGTCACTCACACTGTACACAGAACACATCAAGGACATAAAATACAGTCATAAAACACTAAATATAAGAATTAAATGGAAACAGTAATACAAAAAAAAGCACAAAGCCAAAGCACAACCTTGCCACTCAAGGTATTCAAAGAGGTTCTTCAGTCACAGGCCGCACTCTTAATTTTAGTAATATGATGCATAGTTCAGTTGGATTATGGCTATCTTTAAAAAGATAATTCCATGTGGGAGAGAAAATGATGTGGAAAATAGGGGGGCTGCTGCTTCTCCCACTTCGCAGCTATAAGGCACAAGAGTGTATAAAAGCAGATCATTGATTTGTGTGTGGGTGTACCTAAGAAGATTGTCAGGGATTATGCAAATACTTCTTGTTAAGGAACTAATGCATTATACTCTATTGCTGTTTTGAGCCCAAATCCAAACATGATATGTTCATGTAAACATTTTATGGGCAATGTCACAAATGAAATTACACTGCATTTACATTTACATTGATTTATTTGTTGTCGAACATGATGAAATTACTATTAACAACGAGGAGATGAAAGTATGTTGGCCATCGAAGCAGGACATGCAGAATTTGTACCCTAATCAACGAGTCAAATGGAGGCAGATAGGACAGCGGGACGCTGTCCACATTGTGCTGCGCTCGCACTCTGCCGCTGCATCCTCTTGTACTCATGAATACATTAATAGTATTTCTTAGAGACTTACATCATGCATATTACATGCATAACACTGCTGAGCATCCGAGCTGTTGAAGTCTGCATCTTTGGCACCTACTGCTGAATTTATATGATGAGCATATCCCATACCGTCAAATACACCAGTGCTCCTAAACATGCAATTATGCTTTCATCATCAAACATCTCACTGTTCACAGAACATGGAATCTGCTGAAGAGATCTGGCACTGTAGGAAGTCACCGTGACCTCTTACAAATGCATGTGGAAAGACGAGCTAGTGCCAGGAGAAAACCCGCTCAACATGAACATGCAAACCTCCACACAGAGATGCTCCAACAAATATTTGAACACGGATCTCCTGCCTGCAAGGTGCACGTGCATGTGAGGCAATTTTGAAAATGTGTCCCTTTTTTCTTGGTGAATTTTAGATTTGATCTCATGATGTGACAACTTTTTCCTCAACAAAATACCCCATTCTTCTAAGAATGTGAAGTAATTCTTTGCAGTGTGGTTCTAATTTTCCTTCATACATAAGAACGTCAGATAGTGTAAAAAAAAAAATCAAAATAGAAATAAAAATGCAGGTTACCAGCCAGCCAGAGAAGGTGAGAAAAATGCTTGGTAGGAAATTACCTTGACATTATACAGCGCTTATGGCTCATGGCTTCATCACGCCCACTAGTGTGCTCCCCTTTCAGACTTGATTAAACTTTTTAGTGAGCTTCTGTCCCCACAGTTGTGTCCCAGAAGTCTTCCACAGTTTTTATTACCTCTGACGATAGTAGTTGAGGGCCTTTTGCCCTGTAATTTTTCTCTCATAATGCATTTTATTAGCAGGTCGTGTCGTCCAGCACTATCATTCATAACTCATTTCTGTGCTGTTACTCTTGTGAGGTGACTGCTGTGTTCTCAGCTCTTTTTGTTTTTACACCCGTGCAGCAGCTTTACACGTATATTTTAGTGTTGAAGAGCCCCACTCAAGAGCAACTGAGTGTGGCTCTTATAGCAGTGAAGACCGGAGTACACACACGATATAAGCCATCCATAAGTACCATTTAAAAAGAAAAGACAAAAGAACGGTTAAACACAACATGCATTTTAGTACCAAGATTTTATGGGCTATTTTGGTGATGGTTGCAGTAAGTTGCAGCTCCTTTCTAAAAAAATTACAATGTTTTGGAGGAATTTTTTCCCCGATGAAGTGTGAATGTGATCTGTTTCACCGTTTATTACAAACAATTGGACTTATGATCAAATGAGAACACAAAACAGTCTAACTAACCTTACTAATGACAAATCAACTAAACTGAAAAACTAAAAAATGCTCAGGATATTAAGCAAAAAAAAAACAACTAGTTTATTGGATGCATTTGAAAAAACAATATAATGAACACTCAACTCACAGAGAATGGGCTCTTCATTTGGAAGAAGTGCTCGCCAATAATTACCCTGACACAGCTTGAGCCTCATCAAACCGAACCGAACGGCAGTCTCGCTCACGGAACGAACAAAATACACAGCACAGTACATCCAGAGCAACTTAACACAACATAGATGGGCTGCCACTACTGTGTGGGCAATAAACAACAACTAAGCAATAATGAAAAACACGTAAACTTGAACGGTGTTTACAGAGTGCCCACAAGGCATGCTGGGTACTCCAGCAGCAACTTGCGGTCACACTGTATATAGTTGATAAGAATAACATGTTTGTCGATAACATTGTTGGACACTTTCTCAAGGAAAGAGTAATATTGTTGCAAATTTTGTGCAATAAAAATACATGTTGAAAAACCACATGCCTTTTTGGAAAAGTAATAAGCTGGTGAAGCTGTCAAGTGACCAATGTTTGCAGTGAATCATTTACACTCTCTTTTGAGAATCACAAATGTTACAAATAGAGTGAATAAACTTGTTTAAATTGTTTTAAATTGTTTTAAGTTCCTGCAGATGTTATCTCATCTTATTTTCTTCATCTATTTTGATATGCAGAATGCTGGTCCTAGTAACTCATACAGTGGTTTGTACAGATAGATAAACAATATCAGGTTCTCGGCACATGGTGGCGTAGTGGTTAGGACCTTGGCCACAGAGTCAGGAGGTCTGGAAAATCTGGGTTCGTATCTGTTTGGGCATCTCTCTGTGGAGTTTGCATCTCTTCCGCATGGGTTTTCTCCAGGTACTCCGACGTCCTCCCACATTCCAAAAAATGTGCATGTTGGGTTAATTGGAGACTCTTCATTTTCCATATGTCTGAATATGAGTGTGAATGGCTATTTGTCTGCATGTGCCCTGCGATTGCGATGTGTTCTTGGGCTCCTACCATCTTACCTCTGTACATACATGCATAAATACCAACATCTCTCTCAGAAAAACATACTGATGGTTGTTCCTAGATTCAGAACAGAGTTAGGTAAGACAGCATTTCAGTATGCTGCACCCTTTGCATGGAATGATCTGCAAAATGACTTAAACTTATCTCAACTTGTGACGTTAGGAGAAATTAAGGCTATTTTAAGAGTGTGAAATGAAAGGGCTTGGCCAATGTAGCTGTTTTTAAATTGTTGAAACCGTTGATTGTTCACTGTGAATGTTGTATCGTATGTTGGGAATGTCTTGTCAGAAATTTGTGTTATGCTGCCGTCTCGGCCAGGTCACTCTTATAAAAGAGATTTTTAATCTCAGTGAGGCTTATCTGGTTCCATAAAGGATGACTGAATGATTTTGGCTGTTGACCAGTCCACGGTATACACCGCCTCTACGCCCACAGTCAGCCGGGATAGGCTCCAGCATTCCCCCCGCGATTGCGCTCCTGTTGAGGATAGGCGACAATAGCATTTCAATTCAGGGTGTCGTGGAAAAACTGTCAGACGGAAAATAACTGAGAACCGCCACTCTTCAGTACAACAGTACGCCACACAACTCCCCGCATATGCCTCACACACAGATAGCTGATAGAATAATGGTGAATAAGTACGTTTACCCATGTAATATTACCGTTAATCTTTTCTCATCTTGTCATGCTGGTGTATTGACCGCAAATGGGTCATTTGTTGTAAAAAGTGAATCTTATATGAATGTTTTTCTTAATTTACTGCAACTGTACTAATTATTGAACAGCATACAGTATATACAGTATGTTTATCTTAAGGGAGATTCATAAAGTATTTACTATATGTGTGAGGGGAGGGGGTGTTGGTAGCTGTGGGCCGCGACCATAAAAACATAATGAGACAGATCTGTTAGATTATGCTCATCACAGGTGCCATCCGAAATGTCATGGCTCTCAGTGAGATTAGAGATGCGGGTAATAAAAAAGACAAAGAGGGGGATGCAAGTGCATCCTGATTAGAGAGGACCTAGGGGAGGAAAAGCTATAGAAGAGAGACGGGATTAATTAGGTTCATGGAAGGGAAAAGACAACGGCAACAAATTACATCAAGTATTTGTGTACCCTTAATTTCATTTTAGCGTTTAGATTCTTGGAGTTGTACGCTCATTCTTCAGTTTTGTACATTGGTGAGGCAAATTGTGAAGGATTAATATTGATTTATAAAACATGAAATAAAATGATGAATAAATATAATAATGGCAAAACACCATTATCATAATAACGGGGGGGGGATGTTGTCATGACATTTTCAATTCAGATAAAAGCTTTGTCCAAATTCACTCAAATTGAAATGGCATTAGGAAAAATCAAATCTTGTTAGTGTAATGAAATTATGTCTATTCACATTTTGAAGACTGCCAGTTTGTACTCATTTGCAGATTACAGCTTGTCAAGGCTCAAAACATCCTCGCAGTAGCAGCTGTGATGTTCTCCTTCCATGTAAGATGACGTGAGGTTGAGTGACAAGCAGATGCATCAATATATTAGATGCTTTGAGGTTTATTTTGAAAAATGATTGTGAAAGGTCATAGGACGGAGAGTTTGACATTTACAGAGGCAACTGGTAATACGCACACACACACACACACACACACACACACACACACACACACACACACCTATGATGATAGATAATTGCGTACAACAGCTACATTTTGGAGGATGATGAAATTAGTTTTCAAAGCAAGCATTCCAAGCCCTTTAGCTGATGATGCAACCCACTCGGACTGAAAGTGATTCTCTCACTGGCTGGCAGAGGTCCAGCTTCATTATGACTGACTGATTGAGCGATCAAAGCTAATGACATTTAATCATATGTAATAAGCAGTACTGAGTGCTCAGGCATGACAAGACTCTCCACACATTCCCCATCTACGCTTTTTTGCTCTGCTTGCACCCTTCACACTTTGACCCACCAAGCCTAGAGACACCCCTCCCCTTCACACACACATGCCCTTGTTCGTCCCTGTGCTTTCTCACATCCCATAACTGAGGAGGAGATGATGGGATAGTTGAAGGTTGTTAAAGGTGGACATCTTTGGGTAGAAGCTGCTCTGGTCTGACTGGAACAGCTTTGTCAAGACCAGCCAAAGCAGCTCTGGTAGTCACAGGCAATATTTTCTACATATTTCCTGTTTATATTCACCACACCGTCTTAAAAGCAGCAGTGCCTCAAGCCACTTGGATATCGTCCAGTATTTTCTGATGCTTTGATCAGATTTTGAAGTCCCACTGAGATGCTTTTACACTAAACTGCTGTAATAATGCAGTGATAACTGCAAGGGATAAAAGTAGACACAAATATTCCTGAGGTAGTAACGTGCAACAACATCTAAATGGAAGTTGTGACCCTCACTTTGACTGAAGTTTTGGGGAGGGTGATGATGTAAAAATTCTCAAGGCGCAGTTGGCTCATGTTGTTTTCCTGCTTTTTTTGCCTAAAAAAACCCAAACAGACCTCAAAGAAAGTCATCTCTTCTCAAGTTGTTTCAGTGCTTCTAAGGGGACTCAATAGAGCACAGACCAGGGACGAACCATGCATATGTTGGATCACAACCATATTGTAAATTCAAAGAACTCAGTTGTCTGTCAATAAAAAGTTTTACAATGACGTTTCGCATAAAAACACAACACAAACAAACGTTATTAGACAGCATTATCACCAGAAATGTAAATCAAATTTTTTCAAACCCATCATTGTATGTGCAAATAGCGTTTATTTATGAACCGCACCCAGTGTGACCTGACATTAGTTTCAGGTAATATGCTGCCAATATCAGTATTGGTAAAAAGCCAATATCAGCCTAAATCTTAATCCATCCATTTTCCCCTGCTGGAGAGACTATGAAGGCCTCCTCCCAGTTAGCAAACCCTTAACCGCTCACTACTGAGGCACAGGAGCCCCTAATGAATGCCACACATTGACCGAGACCCCAAAGTTGTAATAATGTTAATGTTGCAATAATAATGGACTGGATTTGTATAGCGCCTTTTTTAAAAGGTGCCCAAAGTGCTTCACAGTGGAGCCATTATTCATTCAGGTGGTCACGCCACACCACACCACAGTGGTAGTGGTAAGCCACTGACGGAAACGAAGCTGCCAATTCACGTCTACAGCCTCACGAAGATAGGTACGACCTGCTCTACCTCCTGAGCCCTTGCCGCTGTCTTCTGCAACACTCTTGGTCTGGGATGTCACCTATAGGATCAATTTGCCTTGGAAGAGACCCTCCCAGGTCTACAGTATGTAGCCCTCGATAGCATAGCTCCAAGGATCACTCGGCCAGTCAGACACCTCTACCACATTAAGGTGGTGATTCATGGGGCTAATTTGGCCACCTGATTTTTACAAATTTGTTTTGTCATCATTTAAAATGTTAGCTGAATGGGTTAATGTGTGTGTGTGTGTGCGTGTGTGTGTGTGTGTGTGGTGAAGTAGATGTCATTGGTGATGCTTCTAAAAATGTATAAAAATACAAACTACATACAGTGGCATGATCAGACGCATTTTCATTGGTTGCTTTGCTTCGCAGTGTTACCAAAGCATGCAGGAGAACACAGATAATTCATGTTAGAAAGCCACTTTCTGCATATATATGACTTTTAGAGTCATGCATGATCCTCTGTTTTACATTACTCATTCATTCAGTTTCCACCACGTATCTTATTCAAGGTCTTATTCAAGGAGCACCCAGCTGACTTCAGGCAAGAGGCAGGGTCAACCCTGGACCAGTCTATCACAGGAATGTTTGACATTAACAAAAGTAAAAAAAAAAAAAAAAAAAAAGAAAAGGAAAATTTAAAAATTAAACAAGAAAAAACCCAACAACAAAACATAATTCCACAATATTTTGCAAAAATGTATTTTGTAATTTAAATTGTTTGATTTGTTAACTAACCAACAAAACATGGAGGATCTACCACTGTTTTCTCAACATATCCTCTGCGCACCAAAATCCTCATGTATGCTGATGCACTCAAAATGATTCAACCCTCACAAATTCGTAAAGTTTCTAAACTTGCAGTAGTTTGCATTAAAGCAACAAAACAAAAACAATTTAAATAACTAAAAGCAAGTAATATTCCAGATGGTCACTGTTCTTTTTTAAATTGGCTGTCTATTGGAAGTTTCTATATTTTCTATATAGTTTCTTATATTTTTTCAATGCTACTTTTGTCTTTCTTCTCTCAGTGCGGGTGCATGTAGGTCACGTCTAACGTTCGTCTAACATTTCAAGCACGCCTGTAAACTTGATTAAGAGGACGCCCCGGTTTGTCTCTGCTGTGATTAGACACCGGTTGCCTTGATGGGACATTTGAGCATTTATTATGCAAGCAAGACAAACAAAAAGCAAAATCAGAAGTGCTTTCATCCTATCAGAACCAGCATTGTAAGATTGCTAAGAGAAGTGGTTGAGAGGGGTAATATATTTGTTGGTAGGCCCGTCGTACAATTATTTTATGCCTCATGGGTTTATTCTTGCCTGAGAAAATAAATGTAGTTTTCACAGTACATGACATAAAGTTACTACGTTCCAGAAAAGCAAAACTAATTCCTTTGAAAGTTTTAGTTCAAGTGCCTCCAGAATGTTTTTGTGAGCCTTTTGCAGTGTGAAGGGTTTCTCACAACAAAATACTTGCACAAAATCACACAAAATGAGAAAACTTAAGCTCAGGGCTTTGGTTTGGAGACACATGTTTTATTGTAAATGAGCAGCCAAACAGAAGCAAGGGCATATGTTTGTCTCCCTCCGCAGGATGCTCTGCTGCAGCTGGCAGCGGTTGTCGATGTGCGCTCACTGCGAGCGGCCCTTCGAGACAGCGTCCAGGCGCTGCTACCAAGCACGGTATAAGCACATACACACGCATGCATTCGCAATTATCATTCACGTAGTTTCTACTGTAAGTGTGTGGTGTAGTTAATGCATTGATAAGAATAGAGGCTTTACCACTCATGAATATTCCTTATAAATGTTAATGCATATTTGTGTGTGTGTTTCATTCCAGGTGTGTGTATGTGTGTACACACTGGAGGGAAACTCGAGGCTATTGTCTGACAGCCCACCACATGAGCTGCCACAGGAGGGAAAGATCAGGTGCGTGTTGTTTTTGTTTCAGTGTGCAGCACGCCACAGATGTTTGCTTTGAGTGGAAGACTGCTGTGTTCTGATTTGCTGCAGCTTTTTCAAGGGAGCTGGTGCCCTGAGAGGCATTGCAACGAGGGAGAAACTAGGAAGGGGGATGATTATGAGCTGCTTAGCGTTAAATCACGTCACACGCTGTCTTCTCAGTCTTCTGTCTGTGTGCTGTTCTTCCTGCCCACCGCACACCATCAGTCTGCCGTTACCCTTTTATGTCCCCTCTTAGCTGACTGTTCCCTCCTAGGAACCATGAGACACATGTTATGTTTCAATCCCTCCGCTCCCTCTTCCCTTACTTGACGCTCCACTTCCTCATCTTCAGTGGCTGGAGCGCCGCAGGGCTAATAGCAGGTGTGACAGTGCTGGGGGCCCCATAGTGAGGCCCTGCCATCCTGTCTTAAGTGCTCTCTTGATGCGTTCCCACTCTGTGAGCCACTACCACGGCTGCCCTGGCGCCTGCAAAAACCAACACTACATTATTGATGAATCTGCCTGTTTGTCAGACAAGAATCATTTTAATGACACCTCACTGCGGCACAAACACCAGATTGTACGTGAGCACGGTCATATAGACACATTCGCACATGCAGTGTGTTTACGTACACACTAGAGATTATGTCAATTTACCCTTTAAATGACCTGAACTTTGACTTTGTAGGAAAGCTACTGGACACATGGTTTAAACGGACATCAATAATAGGATATTATAAATGCAACACTTTTGTTTTTGTCATCGTCTTTGATGAGCTCAACTCAGAAGGTTTTTCTATGTACACAAAAGGCCTATTTCTCTCAAATGGCGTCTGCCTCAGGCTGGCCACAACAAAAGGCCACTCCAAAATGTGCAGTTTTATCACACAGCTTCAGTGTAGCATCCCTACAGAGTCTTCATAACTTTATTCTGACCTGTACACATCAACAGCAGTGCAATTCCAACACCATTTATGTATTTCCAACTCACAAACACGTCTCTAGTCCCTTCGTCCTGGGAACGACGCTTCCTCATTGTTACCTGACGGCCGCGAGACGCATTCAAAGACACTCTGAACATCACAACGTCTTTGTTATGCATGTATGTGTGGTCTAAATCAGTGTTTGTCAACCTTTTTTGTCTTGTGCACCCCCGGAGCCTCGAGTACCTTCTCATTTATACGTGTTGATAATTCTCCAAAAGTAGAATGTAACACAAGTGTTAAGATTTAGGCGCAGCTGTGCCACAGGTTATTGTCTCCCTGGAAACACGTTCCATTTTAGTCTGGCTTAGACTGAGAATATTTGCTTGTTACTAAATGTTTCCACTTACCCCCTGCAATTTGCTCACATACCACTAGAGCACATGTGTCAAACTCGTGCCCTGGAGGGCCGAGACGCTGCAGGTTTTCTCTCCAAGCAGTTTCTTCAGCAGGTGATTTAATTGATGAGCTCCTTCCCTCAAACTGAAGGTGTTGATCATTAAAATCACCTGCTTTAGTGACTGGCTGGAAAGAAAACCTGCAGTGTCTCGGCCCTCCATGGCACGAGTTTGACACCCCTGCGCCAGGGGTACGTTGGGAATCACTGGTGGAAATAAACAGAATGACTGATTACTGATAACCATAAGCGGATATTCTTATCACTCACTAGTGTAACTCTTACTGCGGAAGTACAATTTGCTGCCCTTAAGTATGCCCGTGAATCCCAGAAAATATGCTCAAAACATACGAATTCAACTTAAATTACATGGTGTCTTTGAACGCAACCCATAATGGCTCATAATAAAAGCGCAGGGATTGTGGAGATGATGTTTTCTGACATTTTTTGTCTTACTTTCTCGCTGTAAGCTTCCATGTTGTGAAGCCACAGCCTCTATGGAGATCTACCATAGCATCCATGCTGCTACCAAGGGAAGCGATATCGCGTGTAACTCAACAGCAGATGAATGCTCAACATGCTCAAGAAATGAAGCACGTTCTTGCGCACTATTAGTGCAGTTTTAAGTAGACACATTTAAGTTTAACAATGCATTTGTGACCAAATGTTTTATTAAATTTAAAGGGGAAGTTCAGCTTCCCTTGTAGTCAATGAGCATGTATACAGTATATACAGTATATACCCTATACCGTATGGCCTGCAGGTCAAAATATTTCCCCACGACTGCTATAAAGGGTTAAAACTTGCAGTTCTTTTTCACAGCTTGCTGTTCTCATTAATCTAGTCACCTTCTCCTCAGTCAGACAGCTTCTCTGGGCTGTTTTTATCCGCTTCTCTAACAAGAACTATCGCCCTGCAGGCATTTTGGACACAGGAATTGGTCAGAAGCAATTATTTCATGTTTTGCCCAGTCGGGGTGAATTCCCGCAATTTTCCTAATAATTATTTCACACGCTGTGCGGACCCTCAGCTTGCTGTATCTGCTCGGATCCTGATGACACTTCCTCGGCTTTGGCTGCTGTCCATACTGTAACTAAAACTGAGCTAGGGATTTTGCTATCACCAAGCAAATCAATTATTTTCTATGCCGCTTAATCCTCATTAGGGTCGCGGGGGTATGCTGGAGTCTATCCCAGCTGACAATTTGGAGTCGCCAATTAAGCAAACATGCATATTTTTGGAGCGTGGGAGGAAACCGGAGTGCCCGGAGAAACAGAGATCCTCTCAAACCCAGATCTTCCAGATGCTAACCAACATGCTAACCATAAGGCCACCCTTCAGCCTCCTGTATATATTATGTTATCTATAAATGTATAAGTATTTAAAAAAAAAAACAAAATTCAGTATCTCATAGAATGTTCTGACAATGCTTACAGTATTTTGCCCTATTTTGGTCATTTTAAGCAATACCGGAACTTCCTTCCTGGGCGTATTGATTTCACCTAGCAACAAAGAAATGAACGCCAACACCTAGCATTAACTTTTCCAACCTCAAAAATAAAAGCACAGCAGCAGTAGCAGCTGCAATATGTATCGTTACGTTTTGGTAGTGGCTTGAGGCATTATGACACGTTTCGGGAGAGTGTGTGGTGAAGCTAGTCGCTAGCCGGCTAGTGGCTAGCCGCTGTGGTGAGGCAAGGTGTCAATACGCCAGTAACGTGCTTCATTCGCTGTAGCTTGGTTAATATGCATGTCACACTAATGTAAATGGAGCTTTGTTGGCGCTTTTTAAAGTTTTTTTCAGAAGGCTTTAAAGGCGGAATAGGTGTTTCCCATTACGTGCATTCTTAGCGGAGTCTTTTTAGCTGGTTTTGTATCTTTAGGACACACAGAAAAGAGAAAGACATATGTGGTCATGTGTCACATAAGGATTGTGGCTGCTGGGCAAAATCTTTTTAAAAAGCGCACTTTTCCTTTAAAAGCATCGGCATCGAGAATCATTAGGAACCGGGTTCTGAACGAGGAATCGGAATTGTAACCGGATTCATTCTAATTCAAGCGATACCCAACCATCCGTGAGTGAGATTGGCTGATACTGATACCGATACCAATCATATGTATTAACTGTACATTTTACAACCTAACCCAAAATTCACCTTAATTTAGACAAAAGCATATTTTACTTATTTTTTCAAGAGAACATGTATCACTCTTGAAACTTACGGAGGATGAGACGCCTTCTTTAAGGAGACTGTGGATGTAAGAGCGCATTGTCCCATGGAGCTCTTCATGGCAGGACCTCCCCCGCAAGATATATTTGTGGCAAACTGTGCATCACTCTAATAAATGCCATACAAATTCCACAAAACAGACTTGTTTGTTTTGGGTTTGCAACTGCACGCTTGCAAGGGGGGGACACTATACACTGCACGCAGGGTTCTCTACAGACTGCAGTAGTACGAGCCACAGGTGATCGGCATTGAATGGCATTGATCGGCATATGCAGATTACGTACCTTTCCACGAAAATGGGCCGATACTGATCGGTGGCTGATGGATCGGAGCGTCTCTAGGTTTCACTTTATATTTTTTGATGGCCTTTCCTTTTCGGACATGGTGAATGGTCCAATGTAACCACCTGATGTTCCTTAATGTAACCTCATGTAACTCTGAAACAAATAAACTATATTATACCATTAATTATGACATGCATTATGACTGCATGCATTACTTTACTGTAGGTACACAATCTAACAACATGTGATACAATGGCTACGTAACAAAATAATGCCTTTTTAGAAAGGCGAGGATGTTCTCTTGTAAATGGTCCTGTACCGAGCAACGTGGCCATTGAATGTAGGCCTGTTTTTGTGTCACGGCTTTCACTGCAACACTGCAGCACCTCAGCCTGTGCCCCATGTGGTAAACAATGCGCTTTTTTATTGTCTAATGCCATTTATTTTGTCACTTGTATACACTAAATTATAGTGTTTTTTCCTTGGCCTCTGGTGACCACCCACGGGAGCTATTTGCTTTTGCCCTCCTGCGCGTGAATTTCCTCAATGATTGTACTGTAAAGCCGCTTTGAAAACAGGCAATAAGCAAAGGTCACCTCCCTTTGTCACCATCATAAGCTGTGGCTTTTTGGCTGAAACAGACCATATGTTAGCAGGCTGAAATAAATGGCCACTTGCACACAGAGCACCACGCACGTTGCACTGCATTTCAGACGATGTGGCCCAGTAGCTGGCTGTGTTATCTTGTGTGTGTGTGTGTGTGTGTGTGTGTGTCACTTCAACAAATGATGTATTTACCTGTGCTCATGAGTGAAACTAGTTTGTTTTCATTGTTCATTTCCATATTCATGCAACTCTATGAAGCTGAAAGCAGTGTTAGCACACGTTACACGCAGTTCAGGCGCATTTCATTTGATTTCAGGAGCTCGATTCAGACTAAGAGACCAATTAAAGGAGGTTTTTGCAGTTCATTTGCCAATTAGAGCTTGAACCAGTAGTTTACAATATTGAACTTTTTGTGAGATACTGAATTTGGGGTTCTTGTTAGCTGTAAGCTATAATCATAAAAAACATTAAGAGATTTAAGAAAAACAGTTTTGAAATATTTTACTCGGTTTCACTTCTTGAACGACTGAAATAAATTAACTTTTCAAAGATACTGGAATTCAGTGGCTCCCAATCGTTTTACAGTGGCGTACCCCGTCAGACATTTGGCCTGATGCCCCCTTGTCCCGCACACTTAAAAAACACACGTTTTCATACGAATTAACTTGACATATTGAACACAAATAATTGGTATTCATTTTATAGTAATTTCGGGTCAAAATTGTGTATTTTGCATGGTCACATTTTGAAAGATGTTTCCCGTGAGCACTAATAAATAGATAAGTAATCATCCAACGTATCTTTTACAAATATTGAACATAGTTAATTGGTTAATTAATATTAAAGTAATTCTGGGTCAAAATGTGTATTTTGCGTGGTTACATTTCGATAACGTTTCCTATGAGCACTGATAATTAGATAATTAATCATCCTACATATCTTTTATTCCAGTTTGATGTTGGCATTCTTCTGTTTGAATGGCTTGGAATCTTTTTTTTGTCCACTGATGATGGCTATGGTTGAAATCTGCATAATAATTTATTAGCGAATTGAAGGGGAAAGCTTAACAATCACGATAAAGCAGCATCTGAAGTACAAAAATACATGCAACCAATGATAAAGCCCCACTCACAGTGACAGGTTTTCACCGCTGCACCGTGCGGGGATTGGAACAACAATACAAATTAAATCTTTGGAATCAAACGCTGCTATTGCACAAAATAATCACCCAACTTACTTATTTGTTCATGTGGTGCACACAGAGCAATCAGCAACATGCTGTCTCCTACCTGCTTTCTGCTCCGTTCACGAGTGCACCGTGAGGCGTTCAGGCGCACTCATAATTGAGACAGTTTGGAGCATCAATAATGCATCATGATTTGGGGCTAAAAAAAAAAGAAACCTAAACTGTACAACGAAATATAGCATTGGTGTGCCGCACACATTTTTCAGTCAACACCCAAGTGCTCCATCTATCAATTTTCTGTTCCGATTTGGCCTCTTTCGAGTCACAGGTAAGCTGGAGCCTATCCCAGCTGACTTTAGGCAAGAAGTGAATGGAGTACATCCTGGACTGGTCACCTTTTATCACAGGACACATGTAGACAAACAACCATTCACAGTCACCTATGCACAAATTAGAGTCTGCAGTTCCCACTTAACATGCACGTTTTTGGGTGTACCCTGCAAATACCCACACATGCACAGGGAGCACTCCACTGCGTGGCCACCCGATTGTTGCATAATATAATTTCCCAATGAATAATAGATTTGTGTCGGCTGTGTCTTCTCTTAGGAGCGTTGTTGACCAGCTGAAGCGATGTCAGTGCGCCGGCTTTCCATCATCGGAACTCCCAGAAAAATACAGAACCTACCTTGCAGCGCCACTGGCGGCACACCAAAGAGGTTTGTGTGGATGTACACGATACAATGCAGACCTGCCAACATGGACGCATTTTTCTACTACGCAACCGTTTTGACCCTTTGACCCTAGGCTTTGCTGCTCTCCATGTCTGCCTTTTTTTGCAATTCGCTGGTTTCCGTTTTGAGTTCAGTCTCTAAAACTTGGACTGTGCTCTTGGGCACCGCCAAAAATATCTAACCTTGCGGCCTGTAAAGGCTATGATTGGTCGGCACAAACTCAGCGAACACCTTCTCCTCCGATTTCTGATCAACATTTGCAATTAAAATAGCTATTTTAACACATTGATTAGTTGCAGCTGCAGTAACACTCCCCTTCTCTCTTTAATTACCATTCTTCACTCGCGATGAAGGAAGCTAGCTAGAAAGTTGACGTAACGTCACTCATGCAACCCCGACAAAGAGCTTGAAAAGCAGGGGTGTCCAAAGTGCAGCCCATGGGCTATTTTTTAGGCCGTGGCTTGTTTTTTTCTTGGCCCGCGGCACATTTTAGAAATAAAATTATACCAAAAATACAGCATAAATGGGAAAAATAGAGGAAAAGGCATAATGTAAAAAGACAAAGCTGAAATGTTGATACTAAAATCTATTGCATTTTTTTTAAATATATAACGTAACAAAATTGGAGGGTGGGTGTAGTTCTCATAGAATTTCCTCAAGGTTGGCAGGTCTGCGTAATTTTTGTAAAGGATGTATTCTGTAGAAACCAATATTAGTGTTTTATTGAAAGGTCTATAATGATGCTGGTGGACAGACATCTTCGTGTGCTGCTTTGGGGGGGGTGTATATTTCTATACGTGCAGGAAGAACATGGGAGGGAAAAAATAAGTGGAGGGACAGGAGTGCTCCACAAAACATAACTGCCGAGGGTCTGCTTGAGCGTGGGCAACAAATGTGGATAAGAGACCAAAACTAGAGAAATTAAAAAGTCAATGCGTAGAGATGAGAGCCGCTCGCGTGTAATAGATGGCATGGATCTGATGACCGTGTGGGAAAGGAGGATTGTTTGTGTCTGTTGTCTATTCCGTTTTCCATGCGATTGCATGGTAAGAAGCCGAAAAAGGAGACTGTAGTAATACTGTTGCTTTTGTTTGGTAAACACATCTTTTTTTTTTTTATTTTAATTTTTTTTTTTTTTTGCTTGTCTGCTATTCACACGTTGGGAAAGTAGCAACTTCATGGATATATAAATGTTTTCCTATTAAATAATCTGCTGATGCTCCCTTCTCCTCCCAATAATCATAGTAACAACGAGCATCTTGGAAAGTGTCGTGCAAAGGCGTTTATTTTGTCTGTTTTCAATTCACATTCCGCGTTCCATTCACGCGTTTTTATTAGTACGAGAACATGCAGGAAAAACAAATTGAAGAAAGATTAAGAGCGAGACAAGAACATGAAGGGGAAATTAAAGTGGGCTGAAAGGAGTGAGCTTTAATCAATGTCTTCCTCGGTTCGATCCTTTTTTTTTTTTAATCTTTCTTTCAGCTGTTGTTATTCCTGTCTTGGACCAGGAGAGGACCAAGGCCATTGCTGTCTTACTGGTGAGTCCTTGGTAAATAAAGACAATTATATGTACTTTATTAGTCTTTTGTCACATGCAATGGAGAAAATGGACGTCCACAGAGAGAGCATTGTACTGGATCTTATCCTTTCTCTGTGTGTGTGGGTGTGTTGCAGGTGGGCTGTAGTCCTCTCACTGATCAGGATGAAGTGCATCTCAACATGCTAGAAAAACATGTACGTTTATCTCGCCGACGTTAGCATTGACCTTATTTTTTTTCCTCTGTGATGCGCATTCTGCATATAAACAAGCTTTGACCTTGTGTTTACTTTATAAACCCCCCGACAGAGGCTTTCCATTTCATCAAAAATTTAATATACCTGGAATATAGATCCGAGACTGACCTACAAGTGTGTGTGTGTGTGCGTGTGTGTGACGTCACACAGGTCTCGGTGGCATGTGTGCGCGTCCAGCTTGTTCAGGCGTCCTACCAGAGGCCCCCCCTCAGCCCGTCACCGATCCAGTCCCACAATGCACTGCTGCACCTCAACGTCTCCGAGCAGGAATACTGCGAGTTGGACCGCAACATCCTACAACTCTGTGGTATGTAAATACAACACACCTCCGTGTGCGTTATGTTCATCAAGTGATTTGTGCTGATGAGGAGAATCTATGAATTTAAATGAACTCATTCCACGGTGAATATGTGGCAACCAGCGTGAAAACTGAATGCATTGCTCAGACAATGTTTATAATGTCATGCATAATGGAACCAGGCTTGCCAGTGTCGCTCCAGGGCACACCAGCATTCATCCACTTTATTTACTATTCTGTAATTGTCAACAAATAAGTGTGGCCCTGTGTCTTCTTCCCAGCCTATGCCTGGCCTTGCGTCTTGTCTTCCTGCCTCTCTGTCAAACCTTCTCTTCTTGGTTTCTTTGTAGTCTTGACAGCGGCGCTTCACTTGTCTTGTCTTCATTATTCCGGCGTCTGTTTGCTGGTTCTTGTTCACCTCTCCCTGACTTCTCTGTCACAAAGCATCTCTCTGTGGATTCCTTTCCGTCCACTTGCGTACATGTTCTGCATTCATGTCGCTCTCTGCTTTTTTTGCCCTTGCTCCTCTCTTGTTTTACAGTCATCACTCTCCCTCTCCTTCCTGTCTTTCAGGTGAGCTCTATGACCTTGATGCAGCCTCTCTCCAGCTCAAAGTCATCAATTATGTAAGTGCTGGAGATCTGTCATACTCTCCCACATGCACACAAACAGTACAAGAAAAACATATTTCTTATCTACACAGTAATCCTGAAAGGGGCCCTATCCTACACTTCAAACTGTTCATACTTTCGTATGCAGTATGTTTACAATGTTGTACTCTTGTTCTACATCAGGCATGCTCAAACTTTTTCAGCCTGCAAGCTACTTTTAAAATGACCAAGTCCCAAACATGTACCTCCTAATATATATGTGGAGACTATATACACACTTTTTCAGCCTGCAAGTTACAAAATGATCGACCTTTTACTATAAAACACATACAGTGGTGTGAAAAAGTGTTTGCCCCCTTCTTGATTTCTTATTTTTTTGCATGTTTGTCACACTTAAATGTTTCAGATCATCAAACAAATTGAAATATTAGTTAATGACAACACAACTGAACACAAAATGCAGTTTTTAAAGGAAACTTTTTTATTATGAAGGGAGAAAAAAAATCCAAGCCTACATGGCCCTGTGTGGAACGTCCCTGCGTCACACATTAGCAGCCTGCTGTTTGCACAGAAACCGGTCGTTGTCCCCCAGCTCTGTCACCCCTCCACATCAGTGGTTGACTCTGTAGTTCTTAGAGAACACAGTTATGCCACAAGTCTCTGCTTTTCTTATTGATCACGGCTGCAGAATAGCCCACAATGGAGCCAAGGCTGCAAGTGGCAGAACTTTGATAAAGAAGGAAGAAACACTGAATTGCAGAAATAACTCATAGCAAAGCACAGAGGTGGTGTCCGTGTGAACATCAGTTCGCCTCCTCCCTCCATGCTCGTCATCGCCGAGCAGAATTCAATCTTAATAAAAGTGTTAAATGTTCATTTATCCCTTTAATTTGTTATTTATATGCATTTCGATTTGTTTTCTACAAGTAAATTTATGCTTGTAAAACTAATAAAAAAGGTTTTGTGTTAACATTTTTGGGTGTCTGGAAGTGATTCATTGGATTTGAATAATTTCTTCTGGGAAAAACAAATTGTGTTAAGAGTATGTTTGGGATTGAGTGTGACATTTTGGAAGGGATTAATGACGACGCTAACCAAGGTTCCTCTGTATGGTGCCCCACTGGGATCCAAGGTCTATTTAAAAGGCCCCAAAATTAGCAGGATGGGGCCCCTCTAACAATAACACTTTTATCATGAATCTGCTAGCAGCATGCCTACCTCCATACAGTATACTGTGACGTGACTGACGGGTATGCTGAAACCTGACAGTTCTTTTTAGATGAGACAGTAACAGTGTCACGTGTGAAAAGGAAGTGTGGGAAAAAGCCAGCTTTTCATGTTACATTTTTGCAGCCTCTTGTGTTGGAAGGTTGGAGGTGGTTGGATGCCCCAAGGTTTGTTTTTCCGGGTTATTGTTCCATTTGGGAGTTAGCGTGGCGGGGGAAGGAGAAGCAGCAGCAGCAGAAGATTGTTGCTTCCAAAGAATCATCATTTTGGTGGCTAAAGCTTGGGGCGACTCTTATGGGATTAAAGGTATTTGGGAAATGGAGTGGATAGCCGTATTATATGCGTGTGCAGCAACACGCTTTGTGTGTGTGTTTGTGTGTGTCACAGTTGTGTACCTGTTTGTACATGCTGCGCATGTTGTGTGACTGGAGGATGAGTGCGTTGGCTGTGGCTGGCGTTTATTCTTGTCCTGCAGCCAGCGCTGTGGATTACAGGAGAGAAATGTGTGAGGAAGCACTGCTTTTATGATAGCGTGCAGGTTTGTGAGCACATATGTGTGCTGTCATATGTACACGGGTACCGAACATACAATATGCACTCTCATTAGGCATGCCTACATAATCTTAACGAGATCCAAGACAGTGGTCACCAACCTTTTTAAGACCAAGATCCCTGGTCTTGGCCGCGTACCTGCGCAAGATCTAGCCCCGCCAACAACCAGGATATATATATATATGTATATACATATATACATACAAATATATATATATATGTATATACTGTACATATATATCATGGAAAAAATGATTAGACCACCCAGAGTTACATTTTTTGACAGTAAGAACTTAAGTGATTTTGGTTATTATGAAGAAAACCATGGAAGTTGCCAGCTATCAGCTCTTGAATTAAACTCTTATGAGCTATATTTGTTATCATCGTTATGTTTGTCCAAACAAATCTACCTGAAACAAGAAACAATCAACAACAATATATATACATATATATATATATATATATATATATATATATATATATATATATATATATATATATATATATATATATATACATACAGTATATATATATATGTATGTATGTATAATGCCAAGAAAAAAAAATATTTTAATTATATATTAATTATATATATATTATTAATTATATATTTTACACATCTTCACAAAGTTTTGATTTACACTGTCTGACAGGTATTTACATATTTTTTTGCGGGTGTGTGCATCTGCGCTGCATCATACTGGGAGCTGTTACGTATTGTAAAAAAAACACCAATTAAAGCATGATTGTACTTTATTGTACCTAATGTGGCACAGCCAACACATCTAACCAAATTACGATTAGGAAAAGTCAACATCTTTGCAAAGCAGGTACTGTATATACATGGAAGCCTCATTCTGCTTTATCTTCATCTTATGTCAAATAAATATCATCGTTTTCTGTCGTGTGTGTGTGTGTGTGTGTGTGTGTGTGTGTGTGTGTGTGTGTCAACACAGCTGCAGCAGCAGACTCGGTCGCAGTGTTGTTGTCTGCTGTTAGTGTCTGAGGACAACCACCAGCTTTTCTGCCAGGTACCGTCATAATCTCCAAAATGAAAACCTTCCTATTTGTGAAGACTTAACAACACTATCCTTTGACATCTGTGACTTTTAGGTAGTTGGAGACAAAGTCCTGGAGGAGGAGATCAGTTTCCCGGTGAGGCCAGTTTTATTTAACAAACATGAGTGCTGAATGATGCCATCAGCAAGCAGAAATGGCAAAGAACAGAATTGAGGATTATAATGCTCCTGATCACATCACAGCATACCATAGCAATCCCCAAATGATATAGGAAGTGCAAATTGGATGCTTCATATGTTCTGTATATCTTGGTATATTTGAAATGTTAAGTAAGCACCTGAATGAGTCATACATTTTGCCCTTAGATTTGGAGAAATAGATTGTTTGAGAGTGTTTGTAACAGTTGGGTAGGCTTAGAGGGTGCCTAGAGGGTGCTAACCTTCAATGCTGCAGGCATTACCGTAAATTCCGGACTATAAGCCGCTACTTTTTTCACACACTTTGAACGTCTTAAATAATGATACGGCTAATTTATAGCTAAAAGAACTACAGTTCCCATGATGTCAGAGTGCAAAGTCAGGAAACAGTCAATTTCTGAAGTGGACGCTAATATTCCGTTTTGAAGTCTTATACACTCACCGTGTTTTGATCGATCGGACAAATCTTAAGTAAGTTTGATCAAGTGTAGAATCACCGAAATTTCCAGACTATTGAGCGCACATGAATATAAGCTGCACCCACTAAATTCAAAGAGGAAAAAAATATGTGAACATATACACGTGCACACCTGTCTATAAGCCACAGGTGTCCACGTTGTAACGTGATATTTACCACACAGAAAAATGTTACACAGACAGATTTTTGGGGGATTTTTTCCAAAAAGTGCCAAACAGTGCACGTAATATGGCTAGTTAAACAGTAGCCCGCCAGAAAAGTTGCTGTCATCACTGTCTTCATCTTCCTCCTCCTGCACTAAAATCACCAAAGTCGTCTTCTTCAGTGTCAGAACCGAACAGCCCCACAATTCCTTTGCTACACACCCCGCCAGTCTCAACGTGGACACCTGCGGCTTATTGGCAAATGCAGCCTATATATGTAGACATTTTTTCTCTTGGAATTTTGGTGGGTGCGGCTTATATTCAGGTGCGCTTCATAGTCCAGAATTTAGGGTTTATCTTTCTGCTCCAAGTGTTTGTTGTCAGCTAACAATAGCGATTTGGCAAAGTTTTTTATCACTGAATCAAAAGCCTATCGTAGCAAATTGATGCTTGCTTCTCCGAGACTGCTTTCGTGTATGTGTACAGGCGACGGGCATGTGCGTGTGTGCGAGACAGCCATGAGTCACAGCCGTGCACGCCAGTCATTTTATTCGGACCAAATAACAATTTTTTTCATTCAATTTCATTTGTAATTGTGAAAAATATAGACATTGTTTTCAATCTGTTCTTTAATGTAAAAAATGTAATTTTGTGCCAGTTGCGAACAGTCCTTTTGAGCAACGGAACGCATGCTAAAGGCTCCTGATGCCTATTCACGTTAGTGTGTGAATTTTGTCTCTTTCACTTACACAAGAAAACACCCCACTCCCCAAGCCTTAACACCCAATTGTTGAACTTTATATAACTATACTTTTCATATTTCCCTCTTAAAGCTCCAGGGTTTTTTTTCCTCTTTCACTCACCCTGTCTATCATTTTTCCTCCTGTGTGCAGCTGATGTTTGGACGTTTTGGTCAGGTTGTGGAAAAGAAGAAGTCCATTACTCTTCAAGACATCAGTGCTGTAAGAAGAATGTATTTCTAGTGGATTTCATGTTCATTCTGTGTGCACAACGATCCAATCTGCTTGCCTGTCAGGAGGAGCGCAGGCAGCTGTCCAGTATGTTGGGCTGTGAGATCTCCTCCATGCTGTGCGTCCCAGTAGTAAGCAGGGCCACAGGCCAAGTGGTGGCGCTCGCATGCGCCTTCAACAAGCAAGGTGGACAGAGGTATGTTTACTAAATTATAATTATTCAAATGTTTTTTTTCATTTTAATTAATTAGGGATCTGATTCATGCTTTTTCATGAAAGACTCCAAGGATTGGAAGATTGGAAAAACAATGGGCCTCATTCACGAACATCTTCTTAAAAGTCTTCTTAAGAAGTGTACTTAAGAAGGCGTGGGTTGGAAACTGCGCCACATTCACGACACGTTCTTAAGTAGGGATAATCGTTCGCACCGGTGTTCTTAGGTTGATGAATGCCAACTGCGATGCCCGTGCATGTGAGCCCTAATTTGCATAGGTCACCGCCTATTATTTCCCATACAAGGTAAAAAATGTGCCGTGCGCAACAGGCAGCTGGAGGCGGAGATGGCAACGCGCAAGGGCAAGACTGAGAAGCAGCTGGACAACAAACGAAAGAAAAACTTCAATTCTACTGAAATAGAGGTGCTTTTACAAGGAGTGAGCGAACACAAGACCACCTTATTTTCACGTGTATCCACCGATCATCAGGCCATCCAAAAAGAGTCAGCATGGAGCACCGTTGCAGGAAACATAAATGCCGTTTCCACGGAGAAACGCACAACCGCAGAGGTTAAAAAGAAGTGTTTTGACTTAAAATAGAGTCCAAGAAAAGATTAGACTGCACCGGAGGGATCTGGAGGAAACGAGAGGCGGGCCATCAATCACAAACCAAACCATTTCGGAAACTCTAGAAAATATTTACACAATCATGATGGAAAAATAAAGTAAAAATACATAGTTTGTGTGTGACAATTTATTTTTTCTGTGGTTACATTTGATTAGACGCTGCCTAATTAATACAGCAGCCCCGTGCTCTGGCTCAAGACGTGGCTGGGGGCGCATGTCGTTATCTGGGGGTGTTACGTGCGCAATAGACACACCACGTTTCATTGCGATGTTATTCTGATGATCCTGCACACCTGCAAGAACAGAGAGGGAAGCCTGAAGCCTGAAGCGGGACATCAAATATTCGTGGCTTTCAGCAAATAAATCTAATGGTCCCTATACGTTCTCTCTCTGTGCAGCGCACGTCCAGCCAGCTACTTTTTTTTTGATGAATTGGGATTTGAATATATATTTATCGATGGAGTATATTTTAGTTGTTTTGATGATAAATAATTGTTGGGATATTTTATTTGCACTACATTTTTTGGGATGAGGTTGCAAAATCCATCATGAGGGCGATTGCGCATTGAAAGTGCAAGCTTTGCTTTTGCGTAAGAGTCCTCCTGAGCGTTCGTAGAATTTGTTCTTAGAGCTAAGAACTGTGAGTTAAGAACACGTTTCGTGAATGCCAAAAATCTTCGTAAGAAGGCTTTAAGAACACATTTGTGCGTAAGAACGTTTCGTGAATGAGGCCCAATGTTCCCTCGCTCTATCGCGGTTCACCTTTTGCGGATTTTTTTGGTGTTTCATTTTTTTTATTACAGCTTATGAACGCTGTTACAGGCCGAGAAGAATTGCTTTGTAGGAAGTTGAGTGTCTATCTCTTCCCTCTCTCGTCTGTCTTCGCCGCCCATTTTTTTCTGCGTCCTGATTGGCTGTAGACTATTGTCAATCAATCTCTTTTGTTTCGTCCTGCCATGTCTCCTGTTTCATCGCTAGTTTGCTTGCTCGCTAGCTTGCAAATGCCAAAGTCTTAGGCCACCATTCAATGTTTTTTTAGCAGTACTTGACTGACCATACTGGTGGAGGAGCGCAGACCTCCATCAAGCCGAAATTGGAAAGAAAAAAAAGGAGTCTATTTTGTTTGTTTGTCCATCTGTTAGTTAGCATTGTACTTCTGGGTTCATGGAGGTTGATGCTATGCTGATTGTTGAGGGTGGACCTTTACTTTCATATTTTTGGGCATCTGGAACATAATAATTGGATTGACATCGTTGCCTATGGGAAAAATTGCCTCGTTTTTTTATCCGTTTCAATTTTCCAGTGGAAATGTTTTTTGTGTTTTAGTGTAATCCTGTTAACGGTCAGTCATTCTAATTACTGTTTTACTGTGTCAAAACAATTGCTGTGAAAAAGTGCATTTAAACCATAAAACTAGCGGTGCAGAGTACTGGGATATATTGGAAACAAATATAAACATACTGTTTTCTGATAACTGGTATGTATGGAAAAAATGTCATTTGTAACTTTGCGTTATTTGTTAATAATACAGCCTTTTCTTTCACGGAACAGTTGATATTTTAGAAATGATCCGTGCATGTGGTTAAAGTAACGCACGGTGCGTCCAGGGGGTGTGGCCACAGCTACATGTGGTTGTTTTTTTGTACATTTTGTACACTTTGTACATGAAATTTCCGTGCGGTGGACAAAATTGCAGTTTATTTCCCTGTTAATTCCCACGAGATTCCCCACATGAAAATTCCCACTTACATATTTACACTTACATATCAATGTTGCATTCAATAGATGCTTTTCCTGCAGTTCTCACTGAAACTAAAAGGATGTACTGCACAGCCCTCATGAGTGGTTACCATCATGCTGGAGGATGTCAGCTGACTTCCTGTGTGTCTATTTGGCAATAACCTCAACTCTATTGATGTGTCGGATATGTGTCGCCCATTTTTATTCTCCTAACTACAAATACACTCCTGAGCAAAATTTGAAGACCAGCTGATGGAGGACAGGCGGCATAGAAAGGGGATGGATGATAGATCTTAAGGAGGTTCAAGGTAGAGCTTCAAAACAGCCAAAAGAAGAAATGGGAGTGAGGCAAACAAAAATTTGAGTAAGCAACAAACATTAAACTGAAATAGGCTGCTCATCAGCGAATCAAAAGTTTAAGGCCATAGCTAAAAAAAAAAACGAAACCCAGTAATGAGTATCTGCCTTTCTCTCCACCTCAAAAATTGGTTTGGGAATGCTTGATGCCAGTGTTTCCAGGAGGCTACTGGGAATGTTGCTCCAGGTGGAGAAGATGGCTTCACAGAGGGCATCCAATGTCTGGAACTGATGCCCATTTTTGTAAACTTCCCTTGCCATCCATCCCCAAATATTCTCAGTTGGCTTTAGATCAGGGGAACACACAAGATAGTCCAAAAGAGTGAGGTTATTCCTCTGGAAGAAGTCCTTTGTCAGGCGGGCATTGTCAACTGCAGCGTTCTCCTGTTGAAAAACCCTTTGATTGCCACACAGACGAGGGCCTTCAGTCATGAGGGATGCTCCCAGCAACATCCTCACATAGCAAAATGCCGTTTCACTCCCCTGCACAACCTGAAGCTCCGGTTTTTGTTCTTAAAACCCTTCTCTCGCAGATGCCATCTGTTATTGGACCTACATTTGGACCGAGGTTGGTCTTGTCTTGACGGACAGCCAATCAGATCATCCGGCTCAGGGCTGGTGACATTTTTTGGGTCTACCGCTTGACTTTTTTGTTCCACAACCCTCAGGATCTTTGAAGAGGTTTAAAATGAATGCCTCACTGTGTCCAACCTCAGCAGCAATGGCGCACTGCTAAAGGCCTTGTTTATGCAGCTCAACAATCCAACCCCGTTCAAAGAGAGAAGCTTTTTTGCCTTTGCCATCAAGATATCATGACAGTGTGAATACCTGACAGAAATGGCATTGAATCCTATTTCACTGTAATGCTTCTTTGATAAATTGCTGACTCAAAAAAAACTCTACTTGGAACTTCCTTTAGATACAACAGTGCAAAATGTAAATTCTTGGTCTTAAAATTTTGATCTTGTAAAACTACAGTGTTTGAGCAGGCATTTTATTTTTAGTCTAAGTCTGTGTTTTGGACAAAAATGCTTGTTTTAGACACATTTTAGTCAGTTCTATAATAATTTAAGTCCAATTTTAATCAACGAAAACTAAAAACATAGTTTTAGTTGATAAAAACTGCATGAGGAAAAAAAACAACGAGGGGATGCAATTACTCTCTCTGTATACAAAGTACACCTCCTGTAAAGGTCAACAGGTGAATACAAAATCAAATGTAGGTATAGACTATCTTAAAAAACATAATGTACCAACGTGTGTGTTGCCTGGTTGTTTGTCAAATTCTAATGGGAGTTGAGTAATCTTCAGAATAAAAGCTCTAGGCTTTTCGTCCAGATGTTTTGACAAAATAAACAATAAATAATTATTTAAATTGATGATCTCCCTTTTGTTATATCCTGATTGGAAGCCTAACCCTTGTGACGTAATGACACGGCTCCCCAGGACAATGGAAAATGAATCTGCCCAGAGTCTGGACTAAACACGGTGAGGCTGCGTTTCAGTTTTATGCTGCCAAAATCTGGAACAGTCTTCCAGAAGATGTGCGACAGTCCTCAAATGTCTAAATCCAGGCTGAAAACGCTCCTATTCACCTGTGCATATGACAACTGAAAGTATTTTATCTGCACACTTTATGTCATGATTTTAGAATGCTTTTATGTTTTATGTAATTATTTTATAAAGTGATTTTCCCCTTCTTTTCTGTAGAGCAGTTTGAATCACCTTGTGTCCGAATCGTGCTCTATAAATAAACTTGCCTTGCCTTGCTTGGGGTTCCATTGCACGTCACTTGCAGAGGTTGTCTTGTCTATTGTGGGAGTGAACTTCATATAACTTATTCTGAGGCCTGTTCGAGGCTGGATATGATTCCTGACTCATTCACAGGTTTCCCATAAGGCTAAGTTAAGGGCAAGAAAGCCCTGCAGCAAGCCTTTGCATCTTACTGTATATTCACCTGACATTCTGCCAGTGCCCTCTGTTGACAAGAAATGATAACTGCAGGCAATGTCTCTGCTCTGTAGCCTGCTTCACCAACATGCATTTAGAACCACAATAAAAAAAATAGTCATACTGTTTAATAAAACATCTTTGACAATATACAAAATTGTTGCGAATTGGTGTTGTATTGTGCTGTGCAATTAAGTGTGCAAGTGAGTGTTTCTCTGTCCCACTGTCCACAGACACACAGAGGTAGATGAGCATGCCATCCAGCACTGTTTCTGCTACACTTCAACGGTCCTCACTTCAACTTTGGCCTTCCAGAAGGAGCAGAAACTGAAAGTGGAGTGCCAGGTAATACACACACACATACACGCACACCTTTTTTATTCATCCAGTAATATACTAGAGGGTCCCATCTAAAAAGCCTTTCTTTCTTAGGCACTATTGCAAGTGGCCAAGAACCTCTTCACACACTTGGGTATGTTGGTTCTTCACCTGTTGGCCAGCAAGTCTGTCTCACACTCGCTGTCTGTAGTGACATTGCACAGCGAGTGGCATCCCCCCTCCATCTGTGATTTACATACGCTTGCAAAAGAAATTGAAGGGCATTGTTTTTACCCTTGTCTTTTATTTGTAAGACGTGTCACACAGTTTACATGGTTAACAAATCACAAATAAATACCAAAAAATTGGAAATACAATGCGCCGTCTACATATATTGTATATATGTCTGTGAGCTACTCCAGTCACCATCAGCAGTGTTTTGACAACCCACCACATCCTGCCACCCCGAACATGGTTAAGCAGAGCATCGGTTCAAGCATATGCTGTGTGTTGACTGTTATGGCGACAGCAATGTTGCTTGTGGAACTTAAAGGGCTGAATCAGTTTTCATTCTAGGAAAAAAAAAACAATACTGGTACTGACCGATATTGCATTTTTATGCCAATATAGGGTGGGCCGATATTATCAGACATCCTTAATAATAGGCCATAGTCAACCACAAAACAGTGATCATTTCTTAATGATTTTTAAAAAAAATTGCGATAGAGCGAGGGATCAATGTGATGTAGTGAGGGATGACTGTAGTCACCTTTACAGGAAATAAGGCATATTAGACATAAATAAGACATAGCATTAGCATTGGGCGAGTTTTCTGGACAGCGTACTTCCTGTCATGACTATTGTCTCTTCAATTTAACATTACTGACACCTAGTGACCAGTGTAGAATACTACATATTACGTCTTGTGAATGCGTCTTGTGAATGCCTTACATTTGTATTTTCGTATAGTTAGCTTAAATATGGATATTTTTGACTAATAATAGGCTGTCGTCAACCACGAGACAGCTGTAATTTATTAATTAAATAATTTTGAAAAATCATGATAGAGTGAAACCGCGAAATTAGAAACGCACAGTGGCGAGGGACGACTGTAGCCTATATGCAAAACTGTCTACAAAAATGATGCGACTTGTTATCATTTGTAGTGATATTAACGGGGCATTACTTTACTTTTGAAACAATGTGAGCTTTTCAGTTTTAAGAGTAATAATTTGTTTTAATTTAATTACATTTGATTTTTTGGCACCCCCTGGAGGCCACGGTGCGCTCAGCATCTGCCTACATTGCCTAATGGGCCAGCTGACTCTGGCTGCACACGTGACGTTAATATCCTACACAGGTGATCAGCTAATGACTCAAATGGTGCTTGTAATGGAAGAAAATATCACAGGCGCTAAAGGTGATTACACCCTGAGCCATAAACTGAAAAGGGCATTAAAAGTGGCGCTTTCAGGCATTTCAAGTGTCTTTTAAACAGTAAGTACAATCAATCCAATTAGTCTTTGCTGAGCCGTCATGATTGTGACTACAAACAGAACTGATCCATCTGTCTGTGAAACAAATGGCACCTCTTTGCACAAAGTGCTGTTTACAGTAGCGCTTATCAGCTTGTACAGATAATCCACCATTACCCATGCTTCTATCTGTCTTGTTTATCTTGGCCTGTGATTACCGTCATTTCCCTTCTGTTTCATTTTTATTTCCTCCCATCTCCCCTTTCTGCTATTCTTTTAGATGATGTGTCGGTGCTCTTACAGGAAATTATAGTGGAGGCCAGAAACCTCAGCGGTGCAGAGATGTAAGTTGTCTTTAAAAAGATACGTCCGTGTGTGCGAGAACAGCGTACGTGCCTTTATCTCTGTTTGCAAAAGGATATCTTGGCAGTTTGTTCTTTAAAAATGACCTGAAGTAAAATGGAATACATGTCTGTTTTGCACCCTGCTGGTTGCCCTTTTCTGACTCTCTCTCTGTGACATTCAGCTGTTCTGTTTTCCTGCTGGATCGCCATAGCCATGAGTTGGTGGCCAAGGTGTTTGACGGGGGTGTGGTTAGTGATGAAGAGGTACAGTATTTTGAAGCGTTTACAACCAAATTGAAACGCACACACTTGCATTAGGATGGTCTGCTCTGGTGGTGTTCAAACAATGACCACCAAGAGCCACATGCAGAACAAAATAAATAAGATAAAATCAGTCCAGTGTAAGTCAATATATGGTAATCTATCTGCACAAAACATCGGCATATATGCTTTGTGTTATGGGTGACAAAGCAAATTGGTGTCATACTGAATACTACAGTATAGCCCATTAATTAATTCGATTTTTACAACATGCTGAGACAAGCTGCAGACTGAAATTGGCTCCCGGACAACTTTGGACACCACTGGTCTACACAGTCACAATGAACACATTCCTACACAAATTGCACAAAGGTGGATCTTAGGTCTTGACAAATATTAATATGCATAAGTAATAATTAAATACAGTATCTAGCACTTTTGACTGTAAAGTGGAGACACACAGAATGCAGAAGTACGGAAGATTGCCCATCCTCCACAATCCTTATGTGAAACATGAACGCATGTTTCTTTCCCTTTTCTGTGTGTTCTCACGAGAGAAAACGAGTTAGTATGAGACAGCTGACATTGCGCGTCATGGGAGGTACCTATTTTGACTCTAAAATGTTTTATTGTTTTATATACATGCTGTGGTCAAGCATTAACCGGTACATTGGTGATAACATGTAATACTTACAGTATCTTGCCGTATTTGGATCATTTCAAACATTACCGATACGTCTTTCCTAGGCGCATTGATTTGACATAGCCCATATAGCCAACGCTACTTCCGTCAACAACAGCAGCATAGAAACAGCAACGACACTTACGATGTCCGCTCTCATTTGGATGGCTGTGTCTTCCAGCACAGGACGTGTGCTCCAGTCCTCAGGTAAAAAATTCTGACAGCAAATGAGGATCTTGTTGAGTTTTCCAAGCAAAATTGAAAGCCAGTAGTATCCACCGTCTGTCCACTGTCCCGTCGCAGTGGCTTGAGGCGTTGTGAGTGACGCTGAGACTATCAGCTAGCGAGGCGTCGTGTTACTCCGCCAGACAAATATAGTTACAATAACATATACAGGTCAGTTATGTAAATGGGACACTGTTGGTGTTTTTTGAGGGTTTTTTGTTAGGGCTTTTGCATCAAAATAAGTACATCCCATGACATGCATTGCTAGCTGGCTCAAATTAACTCGTTTTCTCTTGTTAGAATTCACAAAAAAGGGAAAAAAATATGTGTTCTTGTTTCACATAAGGATCGTGTTCCAAATTCCAAAAAAAGTGCAGTTTTCCTTTAAGATCTTTATTTTTTAAATGTTTTCAACCAGACTTTGCAAACCTGGCAGTCAGGTTATAAACAGTGTTTATAAAATGGGCTATATAAATAAAGTGGATTGGATTGGATTGGCCCTCAAGGACTCAACTATTTAAAGTCATTGTGTCCCGCTAATCAAAAAAGTTGGGTTAAATATAAAATGAAGTTATTTAATACTTTTATAGAATTATTACAATTAAATTGTAACAATTGCGTATATAGACTTGGTTACTGAAGGTGAAATGTACGACAGTAATGTTCTTTCACAAATGTTTTTAATTTTGTGCCATTTTATGTATAAATGTTTACTGGTATGACAAAGTGCCTTGTTCGAGACGGGGTGTTTATAATACCTTCCCACAATCATGTCATGCAGTAATATGGCAATCCTGAGACCTCCTGGTCACACGCCACATTGTTAACCACTCCGTCACATTTAGACCACCTGCTGCAGTCACTCCACCAACAAGGATCATGTCAAAGATAAAATACGCTCTTTCATTCTGATGGTGTTCACTGACGGTGTCAGACATGTTGGATGTGTGTGTGTGTGTGTGTGTGTGTGTGTGTGCAGAAGGAGTTCCGTATCCCAGCAGATCAGGGTATTGCAGGTCATGTGGCAACCACGGGTCAAATCCTGAATATTAAGGACGCCTACTCCCATCCTCTTTTCTACCGCGGTGTGGATGACAGCACTGGATTCAAGACTCGCAACATCCTCTGCTTCCCCATCAAAGATGAGAACAATGGTAAGACTGAACAACTTAGGGACGACAAGCTAAGATGTCTCCAAGACAGGAGGGGTGTCCAAAGTGCAGCTCTTTCTGTGATTGTCAATTTAGATTTGCAACCCAGCCCTTTAAATAGCGCTGTCTGGCACCACATGCGAACCGGACTTGCGTTTGAACCCCACAAGACAACGTAGTTTGTCCTTCGCTTCTCTCTTGGCCAGATGGGCAATTTTGTTAAGGTGGAAGGATGCCGCCTCGCCTACCCACGCTCAATGGCTGAGAGATGTCATGTCCTGCTTAAATTTGGAGAAAATACAATACTCAATTTGTAATACAGAAGAAAAATTCCAAAATGTATGGGGACTCTTCTTAGTGTATTTCCATAACTTTAAATCTACCTGAGCTCCCATTATTTCCCCTCCATGGACTTGGACCTTTGGACTGTGTGGGTTTGTGGGTTTTTTGTTTTGTTTGGGTGTTTTTTGTTGTTGTTTTTTTAAGTTATTTTTGATTTTTCTTGTTCTCTGTCCAAACTTCCAGCAAACATTGTGTACACTTGACTTGGTTAAAATTTAATAAAATATTTCTAATGAAAAAAAAATCAGCGCCGTCTATCTATCGTTATCTATCTTCTTATTTAACCATTTCATCGTATTGCAGAGGTGATCGGCGTTGCTGAGTTGGTGAATAAGATGAACGGGCCGTGGTTCAACCGCTTTGATGAGGACCTCGCCACAGCGTTTTCCATCTACTGTGGTATCAGCATTGCCCATGTAAGTGTATCTATTTACATACATATCGATATAAACATATTTTTAATTTGACTTCTAGCCACTTTGATGACTTTGCTTGTTAAGGAAATAATGTTTTGTTCACATTGGTCACGGCTGTGGACGCGTAGTTAACGCTCCTGAGAACATCGATGTTGTGTGGCAAAAAAAAAAAGGTAAGCTCAGAGGAAGCAAAATGCTGAGCTGAGAGAGAGGAGAGTTGGGAAAAGCCTCCAGGGAAATTTGAGCAGTTTCTTCGGTACGTCACGAAAGCGAGCAGCCTTTATGTTGGACTGCAGAGGCATTGTGGGGACTGCCCATTAAGGACAGTATCAGGCAGGTGACAAAGATTATAAGAAGAATAAAAGAACAATGAAGACAAATGTTTGTGATAATGAGGAGCAGAGGTTTGTGTTGTGTGAGACCCTAAGAGCTTTTCAGAGAAAAGATAGAATGGTGATTATTGTGTCTGTACCACAATGCTAAGGTGTTTTTATGTACTTTTCGCCACAAGTATATACAGTAAATGTTTGATGAAATAATACTGATAACAACACTTCATACAAACTCCCAATGACTGCAGGTGTTTGACAGTTTTTCTAGAAGATTTTTAATTTGAGCATCTGATTTATCATTTAAACATGACCACTTGTATTATTCATCAATAGTTACCATGCTGATGGCTGCTCTCAAATAAAAGCAGCATACAATTTGTAAGGTCATTTGCTTTTCAGAGTGGCTGCAAGGCTTCTGAATAGGAGGATCCACATGTTTATTATGACTTCTGCATTTTGCATTTGAAGGGAATTTGGAAAAAGGGGAAAAAAGGCAGTCAGCTGGGTGTCCCTCAATAAGAAATGTTTGTGACCGCTGTTCCCTTTCTGCGATTGTCTGGAGATGATATTAGAAACCATTTCACCTCGCTTGAAAATCAATATTCTGAGATTGCGGGAAGTCTGAGGCATTTAGAGTCCACATGAGAATCTTCAAAAAGGAGGAATGAGAGCAATAGGAAAAAAATAGCCAATAAAATAAGGTGTAATGCTGTAACTGAAGGTTTGTCTTTGGAAATGAAAGTCAATAATGTTTTGTTGTGTCTGTAGTCTTTGCTCTACAAGAGAGTCCATGAAGCTCAGTTCAGGTCCCACCTGGCTAATGAAATGATGAAGTACCACATGAAGGTAAACTGAATTTTCCGCATCCCACTCTTGCATTGCGTTGAGTCCTGGCGTCAGTGCTGTTTACACAATATCATGCGGTGTGTCTATGCTGCAGGTTTCGGAAGAAGAGGTGTCTAAGCAGCTGGTAGTCGGGATTGAACCCGTAAAGGAGATACATCCGTGTTTCGCCGAGTTCACTTACACGCCACGCTCGCTGCCTGATGACACCACTCCCATGGTAAGCTGGAGGGGATGGAGGCCACATGACAAGCAACAGACTATACGAGACACCAAACACAGAAGAAGAGATGATAAAGCGCAGTAACTGATTTTGCCGTATGTGTCTACAGTGCGTCCTCAGCATGTTTGAAGATATGGGTTTCATCAACATGTACAAGATCGACCGGCAGACTCTCGCCAGGTCTGGCGCTCACTCATCGAGTTCTTACACCAGAAATAGGCTGTGTGCATGCAGATTTTGGAAATACGATCTCTATCAGAAGTGGTTATGTTTACGTGACTGTCATGCAGGGGTGCTCAAACTGTGCGTTTAATTTTATAGTTTGAAAAACAAACTTTGGACACCCCTACTGTAATGTATTTTCTCAAACATTTTGAAGCATTCTGCCAGTGTGTACAGTACAGTATGTGTATCTGAGAGTGCCTTGACCCCAAATATGAGCACACATTCATGCAGCTATACTGGAGCTACCTTTCACGTGGTAGAATCTACTTTATGTATCTCTCTGACCGTTGGAGAACACATGAGTGCTTCTTTTGATGTGAGGTTTTACCGATGTCAACCTTTCGATGTCACTGGTGACTGTGCCATGGATGATCATGTGCCTTTCCTTGGTGACAGGTTTTGTCTAATGGTCAAGAAAGGCTACAGAGACCCGCCCTACCACAACTGGATGCATGCGTTCTCTGTCTCCCACTTCTGCTACCTGCTCTACAAAAATCTTGGGCTGTCCAACTACCTCGAGTGAGTCTACACCACCTGACCCTCAATATCTTTGGTTTATACCTGCGTTGCTAATGATCTCATTCCCCCTGCTCTTTTTAAGGGATATAGAGATTCTCGCTCTCTTTGTGTCCTGTCTGTGCCATGACCTGGACCACCGCGGCACCAACAATTCTTTCCAAGTGGCCTCGGTGAGAGCTTTTTGAGTATGTCAGGCAGCAAGGAATGCATTGAAACACACAGTGGGGTAAAGATATGATGGAAACTCATACGAGTGGCGCCTCCTACTGCATCTGCACTGAAAGGCAAAGAGTGGGAACGGACACATGAAATGTTTGTCAGTGATATCCTGTGGGGTTGTGCCCCACCTCCATGACGCACAGAATGTCATTAGGACTGAAAGAATGTTTGTCTGTTTCACTCTCATCACGCAGAACCCTCCAGCGCCGCTTGCTTATTTCAAGAGTCATCTTAAAAGAAGATCTTGTTGCTTTTGAATCAGTGCAACATGTGTGATGAAAGGATTGTGTTTCATTTGTTGACTGCCTCTATTTTCAGCAATCTGTGCTGGCTGCTCTCTACAGCTCAGAGGGATCCGTGATGGAGGTAAATGCACAGCTAGTTAGTTCACACCGCAGACATTTAAGACATATGTTGTTATATCAGCATGCATACAATATGGTAAAAATCAGGTTATTCTGCTTTAAAGGGACTGTATGCAAAGGGTTCCCCCCGAGGGCACCAACATTTAAATGTGCTGCAAGCATTATATCCCACCCTCTTCCTGCTTTGAGTATGCAAAGTACGGCCCGCGTAACACACATGCGCATTTGTTGACAGCTAATGATAGCAATGTGGCTATCTGTAGCCCATGTAGAGTGGTGTGAAAAAGTGTTTGCCCCCTTCCTGATTTTGGATTTTTTTGCTTGTTTGTCACACTTAAATGTTTCATATCATCAAACAAATGTAAATATTAGCCAATGACAACACAACTGAAAACAAAATTGACTTTTTTTATTAAAGGAGAAAAAAATCTAAACCTACATGTCCCTGTGTGAAAACAGGGACATGTTTTCACACAGGGACCCCCCCCCCCCCCCCCCCCCCCCCCCCCCCCCCCCCATTAATACATAACAGATTAATTGAGCTTTATCAGTCGTTATAAAGCCATTGCTGTATGTAATGTAATGTACTAGCTGGTGGTGGTGTTCTTATATTTTTTGGGTTTCGAAATATTGAAGCAACTTGCGTACAGTCCCTTAAAGTACAGTGGAATAGCACAATTCATTAGAACGTTTAGGAAAAAGTACTGCAATGGAAAATAAAGAAGTGCAGAACAGCATGATTTCTTGTTTTACCACAACAGCAACTGTACTTGTGTTATGTCTTTTTGCATTGACATGATAAAAAGTATGCTACATTGTAACAGTACTACTGTATAGTACTACTGTGTAGTACAGTATAGTATAGTAGTATTTAAAGGTTTTATTCGTTGATCAACTCCTGGAAATAATTCATTTTTATTCTAGTGTTTATTTCGGGGAATATGAATTGATTGACAGAAGTACGTAGGTGGGTACAGTAGGTCCAGGGGCTTCTTGTGTACGATGCGACACCTAGTGGTTAAAATCAAACCTCCATTTTCTGCAGCACTGTTTGTGCTGTATTTATGTTGTTGTTGTTGTTTATTGCACCATGATTCAGCAGTGTTTTACAATCATGATCTCATCTACTCTGACAGAGGCATCATTTCGCTCAGGCCATCGCCATTCTAAACACTCAAGGCTGCAACATTTTTGAGAAGTTCTCCAGAAAGGTTCCAGATTAACCTTTGACATTTACATGTACACTACATTTTGACTTGTATGAAGTTAATTTGTTGTCTTCTGCTTCCCTTAGGATTACCAACGCATGCTAGATTTGATGAGGGACATCATTCTCGCAACAGACCTGGCTCACCATCTTCGCATATTCAAGGACTTACAAAAGATGTCTGATGGTAAGTAACAGAGCTGTGACATCTTTGTTATGATTGTATCTTCTACGTAATTAACTCAGCACCCTGTTATCACACCATCTTTTTGTTTGGTAATGTAGGAATTACCTCTCAAACAAATATGTGAATGCGATATAAATTGGGAACCTTCACTATTTCAATTTGGTACACTGAAGTGTGTAACTTACAGTAATTTTACATAATATAATTGGCTATTTCCTCCTGGCCACTGGTGTGTCACAAGCGAATGCGAGCAATTATAATCATCCAGACTGAATGTCCCTTCTGTGGAGCCAATTTTGAGCTGGTCAAGCAATTCAAGGACATTGCAAACCTTGACTGAGCGCCTGTCAATCATCGACAAAAGTTGAGCCGTGCAATTCCCCGATGCTTTTTTTATTTTTTATTTCTAAAATGTATTTTCTATTACGCAGTCCTTCGAGGCATTTTGGCTGTGCATTTGCGTGGAGGATACACAATCCGTTGCAGATCAATTAAAATATTTGACTTGAAACACAGTTATGATTGTGTGTGTGTGTGTGTGTGTGTGTGTGTGTGTGTGTGTGTGTGTGTGTGTGTGTGTGTGTGCGTGCGTGCGTCAGACGGATATAATCCAAAAAGCAGAACCCACCGCTCCATGCTGCTGTGCCTGTTGATGACATCATGTGACCTGTCAGACCAAACCAAGGGCTGGAAGACCACTCGCAAGATTGCTGTCAGTTCTCAGCATGATATTATGATATGTGCTCACAGTACACAGTGGATACAGCGTTCCCTCGCTACATCGCGGTTCACCTTTCGCGGATTCGCTGTTTCCTGGATTTTTTTAAGTGCAGTTTTGCATTGTTTTTAACAGCGTATGAACGCGCATTGTGTTCTGCGTCTTTGTGGTGCATTAGAGCGATTTATCGGTGCTCTGTTGTTTGTGTCTGTTGTTGTATTTACAACTGCTACCAGTAGAGGGTGTTCCATACTCATGTTGAAGACGTGTGCAGCTCCACTTGTCTCAGTATGTGTTTACATGCCTGTACGAGCACAGACAATAGCCGGCTAAATATAGAGCCACAACAGTCCTTATTGGCTAAGGGATAACCCGCCCATTGTGTTCTGCATCCTTATTGGCTGTAGACCATTGTCAATCAATCTCCTTCCTGCCCTTTCCTGTTGTGGTCAACGGTGGCCATAGACAATAGATAGACGCCGCATCAAGGGCTGAGCCGTACGTCAACGTCGCCGCCATATTGGATGTGTCAAGGCTGCGCTGTAAATGAATACAAGTAAATGTACTTACTTAACACGCCTTTCTACAAAAAAATGTAAGTTAATTCCTCTTGTTTATACATTCACACACGCGCTTATATACTTGGGAAACAGGCACCAAAAATTTGAGGAGATCAAATACATCGTTTTTGGTAAAGCGCAGCCTTGACACATCCAATATGATGTCGATGTTGACGTATCGCAGCAATGGACAAACCCACTCGATGTGGCGTCAACTATGTCTATAAATTGTGGCTAGCAAACGAGCTAACTGTGTGAGCTGCTTGCTAACCTCCAATAAACAATACAAGAAGAAGAAGCAGCAGCTAACCGGCTAAATGAATCGTCAGTTCAAGGAGTAGGACAAGGAGGAGGACGACAACCGGAGCAATATGTTTTAACAAGGATACAAAAACGCAACAGCTGAACAGCGCCAGGACGAGGTACGGTCATCAGAGTGAATACGTGCGAGTCACTTAATAATTTCTTGGGTCCAACCTAATTGATCATTAAAATTCAAACGAAATTTGAACTTTGAGAGTGAGAATTGTGAGAAAATGTGAATGCCTGTCTGAGAAAAGTGTATAAAGTGTATAGTGAGGGGTTTTACAGCCTTAAATCATATATAATAATTGTGAACAAAGTTGGCTACTTCGCGGATTTCACTTATTGCGGGCTATTTTGGGAACCCATCCCCCACGATAAACGAGGGAACACTGTATTTCAAATGCACCCAAATGACATGAAGCACCTCTTGAGAGTCCGAAAAGTCACATGCAGTACAAAGAACCGTACAGCAGGTTATGCTGTAACATTGGAAAGGCTGCTAGGTACATTCCTTAAGCTTTAAAAGCTCCTAGTGATTATACAGTATTATGCACACAATTGAGATTATGAACTGCTTAGTTGTGCACAAAGACATTAGCCTGTATTTATGTGAATGGTGTAGGATTAGCTTTAATCTTTGTCTGCCCCCTTTTCTACACCAAACCCCTGACCCTACACTCAGAAAGACCTCAAATATTGACTTTTGTTTGTACATTATGATCATGAGTCAGCATAAACCACAGTTAATAAGAGCTACGGTCCACTGAATCTGATTAATTTGGCATTTTATGTTTAAATCCCTTCATGTGCATCTAAAATTCTCATTTCGAACACGGTTATTGGTTACATAAACTATACCGTAAATCCAACATAAATAGGCAATAACTCATGTTGCCCTCTATGTTGTCTGCAGGAGCTTATCTATAAAGAGTTCTTCTCTCAAGGAGACCTGGTATGTGTTTACCTGCCCAATAACAAGCAGAGTCATTTAAACATATGAAGCAAGTACCGACAACATGTGGTACTTTACACGCTAATATTTTATTGTATGCGTAGGAAAAAGCCATGGGGAACAGGCCCAGCGAGATGATGGACAGAGAAAAAGCCTACATCCCAGAACTACAGATCAGCTTCATGGAGCACATCGCGATGCCCATTTACAAGTATGTATCAAACATGCATAACTTCATTTCACATTGTACTCATGCGACAGTATTTGAGTGTCATGCCATCATATTCATTGTATTCCAGCAACATGCAATGGCGTATGCAAATACAGTGGAAGATCCAAGGCAGCATACAATATGTTTGCAAAGCTACTTTCCCATAGAAAATAATGGAAATAGAAATCTACCCATTCTTGGCCTGCCGCCGTCAAATAACCTTCATTAAATATACAGGAAATGTGTATTACGTTTAAGTTAACCACTGTTAACATTAAGACTAGGGATACTGTGAGCAGCTTTCTTCTTTATAAATGGAATATTTTTGTAGTTAGAGCATAGAAAACCTGTTTACGACCTTTTTTTTATATCATTAGAGCCCTCTAGGCATGAACTAACACCCCTATAGTCACCTTTACACTTGTATTATCCAATAATAATAAGATTCATGCTTGTGTGTATTGCAATAAATGTCCGGACGTGTGGACAGGAAGTGACGTCGGGGGTTCCGAATTTTAGCTGGATTAGAGCCACAATGTTATTATGATTATGGTTATCATTATTATGTTATTACTGCACCTGCAACGAAAGCCTGTTCCTGTGATCAAGTCTGGTGCTGTGTTACTAGTGGCACCTAGTGATGACCAGTGTAGAAAACTACATTTCATCAATGTCTTTTAATGCCTTATACTGTATTTGTATTTTACTTCATTTAGTGATTTGTATGCTTGGCCTAGCTTAATTTTGGCCAAGAATGTATGCATTTTTTTTTACTACTAATAGGTCGTAGTCAACCACAAAACAGCGATCATTTATTAATGAATTAATTCATTGACAAAACGCCATAGAGTGAGGGCGCGATGTGCCAACCATGAAGTGGAGAGGCACGACTGTATAGTTTATTCAGCGATGGAGGAAAGAAAAGAATTGGTGATGAGTGAAACAAATAACTAATTGATCATAGTAATTAAGTGTCATACAGCAGCCGTCCTCCACAGGAAAATGTGAACACGGTGGAGCGTTTATTCCCAAATATCTAGATGCTTTCCTCGAGGCTTGGCAGAAGAGGAGAATATATTGGACTCACATTGTTTAGGAGGTTCATTCCTGCAGATGGAAAGCTTTTATGTAGCTCACATTGTGCTGGATATGTTATTAAGCCACCATCTGCCAACACATGCACCACATCAACTTGATGCTCTGTTGCGTTGTCGTGAAGTCCCAGCTTGTTGGGCTGCCCTCCAGTGGCTGCAACGTGTATAACACAGTCAGAGAAGGCTTGCAGTAATATGACAATATGATTATTATTCTTCTGCACTGAGACACTAATATTTTGCTTATCTTATTAAACTTCACAAGAGATGCAAAATATCTCAATGTGATGCGGTGCAATTTCACACAACTATAACCACAATAATAACCACTTTACAGTCGTGGCACCTCTTGTTTACTGCGGTTTATTGGGTGCAGACCCGACCGCGAAGAATGAACCTATAAATCAAATATTACTGTAGCTAGAGTATAGAAATCCAGCTTATGACTTCCTAAATATGTTTTTGAACAATATCAGAGCCCTCTTCACATGAAATAGCACCCTTTTAGTCACCTTTACACTCCTATTACCCAATATAGTAAACATAATGAAAAGACAATATAGACTCACACATGTTAGCATTGGGAGAGTTCCTTGTTATTCCTTTATACTTCCGGTTTCTGTATACAAGTAGCACTTCCTGCAGTGGCTATTGTCTCATCAATGTAACATAATGTAACATTACTGACACCTAGTGGCCAGCGTATAATACTACATATAATCCACAGCATCTTTGACTCTTCTGAATGCTGTATGTTTGTATTTTAGTTCATTTAGTTATTTTTATGCTTGAAAATGCTTAATTATCCCAAAAATATGCTTTAACATGCATATTTTTGACTAACTATAGCTCATAGTCAATCACGAGACAGCGTTTTATTGCAATAAAGTAAGATTAGATTAGAAAATAAGAACGTGAAGGTTATCAATCAAAATAATAATCAGCAAATTCATGTATTTTAAACAATACCCCTTTAACTAAAATAAATTAAATCTTTCCCAAAATAACTAAATCAAGGCACAAGCAATTTTACTAGAAAAAGATATGTGATGTTACACACAGCGGTATCGGCTGATATCGAAATTGGAAATTGAGAGTTGGACAATATTGGCATATTGGCTATCGGTAAAAAAGCCAGTATCGATGATCCTAAGTTAATACATACAAATACATATAATCCTGCCCTGTCATTTATCTTTCTTTCAATAAACTACAGTACAAATATTTCAGACATAGTGTGACATGGTGATTAATCATGATTGATTTAAAACATTTCATTAAAAATTGTAATCATTTGACAGCCCAGGTGATAATAACACAAAGAAGGATGATGATGACAAGGATGATAATAAAGATAATAATAAAAAGTGTTAAATTAAAACGGCAGAATGGGTAAAGATGCAGAAAAGACCGTGCATGCATGTGTGTGTGTGTGTGTGTGTGTGTGTGTGTGTGTGTGTGTCTGTGTGTGTGTGAGAGTTAATGTGGTAAAATTTGTCACTTGGAGCCTTTGCTTGTAAACCCTGGGGGTGCAACATTGACCCCTGTGACCCGGAGGGCAGCGTGGGCCCTGCCACCAACCCCCCCATCCACCCTGTAGCTCTTCTATTGACTCACACAGATTGTCACGTTTGAAAATAAAGTCCACGTCATTTTTTTCCCCCCTCAATGTAAAATGTGATGATGGAAATGCTTTTAGTGACATTTTTGATTCACGTGCCCCCCCATTTCCCTGTGTTCTATTAGGCTGCTGTCTGAACTATTTCCTGGGGCCACAGAGCTCTATGAGAGAGTGGCGGCTAATCGAGAGCAGTGGACCAAAGTGTCCCACAAGTTCACCATCCGGGGGTTGCCGAGCAACAACAGCCTCGACTTCCTGGACCAGGAATATGAGCTACTGCAGTCCCAGGGCGCTTTTGGGAGTGATCACCTCTGCCTTAACGGCTGCCTTGATGATGCTGAAGCGGGGCAGGGACTGTGACGCCAGCGGCCCGTGTGCGGCTCATGAAGTTTTCTGTCGTCCAGTAAGAGGCCGAAGACACCTTTCTGGCACCGGAAGAGGGAGAGGTCTATCTGCTGTCGGCCACTTAGATGTTTGGCAGCCGTGCGGGGTGGACAGGAGAATGTTTCAAACAATTTGAAACATCTGACGTTTGGTTTGGTGGTCACATGCTACATCCCCATTGGAGGAGAGCAGGAGGTGGCGCAGCGACACTGAAACCTGTTTTTACAAGACGTCAAAAGTTCATACGTGCAGTACTCATCCTGATCAAGATTGTACACATTGACAAACTTTTGGGGGAAAAAAATAGTTCAACATGTAAACTTGACGAAGTGCTATTGTTTGAGTGACATGTTTCTTCATGATTTTGGTTTTAATGGCTTCGCTTAGTTCACGCACAAGCAGCTGCCATCCGCTTAAGAATGCATGGGATGTCTTATTTCACTTTTACTCCTAACCTTTTCCATCGTGATAGGAATATTTTTGTATTGAGCAATTCAAATTATACAATATTTTTCATTCATGTATTACCACGAAGATCCACAAGGGCCGTTGGCTTTGACTTGTCAATCCTCGAGACAAAACATTTGACAATCACGTCTACATCTACTACATGGATTCAAAGTCACACATGACTTACTTTACACTCTATCGTCACCGTTTCTTTGCCAACTTTTTATAACTCGTTTCCTCATAGAGCCACTATAGGTAAAGAACAAGAGAAGCCCTTTAAAAGATCCGTCCCATCTGTTATGTAAAGGAGCCATAGTACAGTGTGCTCCATGGAGTGTGTCATATGGATCTGCCTTATTGTGCATCTTTGCTGCCTTTCTTAGAGCTTTTAATATATACCTATTGAAATAAAGAGTCTGTTTATTATTGTGTATTTGTTATAGACATAGCTCGACTATCAGTGTGTTGACTGAAGGACCACCACGCTCGGAAAAATGTATATTTGTGAAATAACCTTTGTAAAGATCTCAGTTGTCGTGTTTTGTTTGACTAATGAAGCCACCATTGGGGATTATTATATATATCCCTAATGGGATTTTATTATATATATATATATATATATATATATATATATATATATATATATATATATATATATATATATATATATATATATATATATATATATATATATATATATATATATATATATATAGGCAACCGTTTGTTCTCAGCGTGGCAGAAAAAAAAGAATCCGAAATGTAGCCATCAACAACAACAAAAAATAAGATTCCCAAAGGTAAAGTTTGGAAAAATGTTCTTTTTTTCAGCTCTCAGATCGTGCCTCATTTTGAAATGTTTGGAGTTTCATGTTACAATGCGCCACTTTTCAACTTGTTTTGAATAGGAAATGCTGCAGTTTATGTAAAGCCAACCACTGAGTAGTTACACAATGTGGACTACGCTATGTGTCATGGAGAACACTGTATGTAGGCTGTGTGTGTGTGTGTGTGTGTGTGCGTGCGTGGTTGGATGGGCGAGAGTTCATGACCAAACGAGTGCATCAAAAAGTGTGTGCGTGTGGGTAGCAGAGAAAGAAAGAAATTCAGATTAAGAGCCAAATGTTTGCTAGTGCACAGTCTTGGGGTTATATGAAATGATATTGTTGTACGTTATTTCACCCTTGTAATGCTAGTGAATATAGAATATGGCATATTATCAGGGTGTTTATGTATATGCATTATTTTGTTTGATTTTTTCTTATTGGTGTGTGTTACCTCCATTGGAATACGTGTCAGCGGAGTTGATTCAATCTGCCTTAGTTACAGTTTTTTCTACTAAATGTTTTCAAAGGGCATATAGATGTTTTTAGAATGCACTCCCACTCCCGCTTTCTCCGTCGTCGTCCTTGACCTGCCTTTTTCATGTGCAATATGAAGTGTCTGCCTGAGTGAATATGTAAATTCCCTTGCCTCTTGTTAACTTATTTCATGAAGTCTGGGCTCCCCGGAGGCATTTTTTGATAACAGTCAGTGAAGTGTGACCATTTTAATCCCAAAATGCCTCAGAGAGTTCACATTTCAATACCGAGTGTGTATTTTTTTTTACCGTTTGTCAGGACTATTTGTGCCAAGCAAAGATTTTGGACTTCCCTGGCCGAGCTTCAAGCGTGAAAAACAAAATCTTGCTTTTCATTCTCTTAACGTCTGAGTGATGATGAGGGCTCTGTTTATGTCAGATGTATTTTCTGCTACATCATTGCCAGCTTGTCTAAGATGTTGGAAGCCAATCTTTCCCAAGCATCGCAAAGCAGCAAGACTCCAACCTGTGATCATGTCATCGTAATGCTCACCTGTGACTTACAGTACTTTACTGACATTAATGCTGTAAATATGAACGCTTGAAGACGAAAACATTGCTGTATTGTCTGTCATTATTATTACAATGGGATGTATTTTAATTATATGTATTTGAAGTGATTTTTTTCTCACCTACTCTAAATGTATTTGTTTTTTTCAAGAGATGGAACAAAATAAACTGTATTTAGGATATGCATACATTTGATATTCCAGCACAAACAAAATCCCAAACTCTGACACTGTACAAGTGATGCTTTTTTTTGTTTGTTTTGTTGAGTCTGAGAGCTGGTGGTGGTTATCTTGACTTGAAATGAATAATGATATATTTGAGAAAAAGGCAAATGGATGACATTTTGTTTGGTTCATTTGTGGAATAAATCTGATGAAAGGTGTTAAGATGACTGCCTCAGAACGCATATTTAAACACTACACCGTCAATCTTGCGAGGTTAGAACAAGTTGCAGCGGTGGAGATATACAATATGTAATGCTGAATTGCTCTATAATTCTATTTCTCCTGTATGTTTTGACATCAAGCTCATCATGATTCACCATCAAATGTGTTATTAACTCATCTCAGGATGCCTAAAACAACAATCTAGTGTGCAGCTGCTGACTCAGGAAAAAGACAATCTTGTTCACTTAACTGTAGGGAGGACTTTTCAAACGGAGTACTTTAAATGGAGTATATTATCATATATGGTATATTAAAAAAATGAAGGTATTATACACACTTTGCTTTTGCCCTCATCTTTCATGAGCTGAACTCAATGAGCTAAAACTTTTTCTATGTACACAAAAGGCCTATTTATCAAATATTGTTCACAAATCTGTGTTAGTGAGCACGTCTCCTTTGCCTCCATCCACCTCACAGGTGTGGCATATCAAGATGCTGATTTGACAGCATTATTATTGCACAGGTGTGCCCTATGGTGGCCACAACAAAAGGCCCACTCCAAAATGTGCAGTTTTACTGTACTCTGGACGGTGGGTCAGAAAACTCGTCCGTGGCGTGACCACCATCTGCCTATGCTCCTTTGCATAGGCCTGATTAGGTTGTTGATTGTGGCCTGTGAAAAGTTGATTCATTCTTCAGTGGCTGCGGAAAGTTGCTGGATATTGGCAGGAACTGGAACATGCCGTGGTATAAGCCGATCCAGAGCATCCCCAACAGTTTCCAGGAATTGTGTTCAAAGTCTTGCAACGTGGGGCCGTGCATTATCATGCTGCAACATGAGGCGATGGTCCTGGATGAATGGCACAACAATGAGCCTCAGGAAGTTGTCATGATATCTCTGTGCATTTAAAATGCCATTAATACATCTTGGTTCTGCATAACATATGCCTACCCATACCATAACCCCACCACCTACATGGAGGTGAAGATTCAGGGCTAGAGTGGTTACACGTGATCTGAAGTTGTAATGGATGCCAAATGCCAAATTCTCTGAAACACCTTTGGAGATAGTTTATGGTAGAGAAATATAGTCAGTATGCCTATTGCACGCCCCCTAAGCAGTTGCAACATCTGTGGCATTGTCCTGACTGATAAAACTGCACATTTTGGAGTGAAAAGATTATTTTGAATACAATATTTGAGAGAAATGTTTTGGCATGTTTTGGCAAACACCTCTAGCATTATTAAAATGCTGTTTTTCATATACTGTGCGCTTTAAAATATTCAATTTGAGTGGTTAGTTGTATCATCACAGGAAATATGTACTGCAAAAAATATTATCATTAGGCTATAAAGCGTATGTGGAACTATCAATGTGCCGCAAGTGACGTATCATAAATATGTCCGTATTTTAAAATATTAACATATTTTGTCGAAGTCTCGCGTGATTTGGGGCGCGTGAGCTCTGCGCAATGAGACTTGTAGTGAGTCCGCCATTGCTGAAGCAAGTACTAGTGAATTTGGCTGTCAACAATAAACTTACTGCGCCGGGACGCGGAGCTGCGAGGTCGAGTGAAAGCTAGTCGACTGCTCCAGTCACCAGTAGTCACCCCGTCCCTCCCTGGAGAACTTTTTAATGTGAATACAGAGCCCACGGACGAGGCTATCATGTCCAATCTCAGCAGAGGCGGCACCAAGAAAGACACCAAAATGAGGATACGGGCCTTTCCTGTAAGTACGCCGGAGACGATGCTCTGGTTGCCCGCCAGGCGGTGACTCGATCACCGTGGTCTTGGCTGCTGGCTAAAGGCTAAGAAGCTAACCAGCTGAGCCGTCGATGACTGAACAAACAGTGGCGCCTTGAAATGTCGCGATGCATCCACTTATTGTAGTTTGTGTTGGCAACATGTATGTATTATTACAAATGCGCTAGGAAGTTGTAGCAATCGCTATAACGTTTTCTATGTTAATGGATTCCAAAGCTGTCTAACGTTAGCTTGCTGGTCAGGTGGGTCGTTGACGCTAATGTTAGCCTGTGACACTTGTTGTTTTGGCTGCTTTTGGCTTTGTCATTTAAACGTGTAACGTTAATACAAATTATTGTAACGCTCACTATTACTGATTATTGTACACTTTAATGCCACCGGCGTAAAGAACAGACGTTACTTAGAACTTCATCGATGCTAACAATTCAGCCTGCTAGCGTAGTTTTGGCATTTCAAATGCAGTAATGGATATTAGAACGTGACTCTTTTGGATTCGATATTTCAGAATTGCAATGGTGATGTAGGAATTCTAGGAATCCTCTCCGTCCACCTGACACTCTCTTTGTCTGCAAGTCATTGGAAGACCTCAAATTCAACTGACCTCATTTTGCATAAAAGAGAAATTCCGTCGTGTAACGGACAGACTGCGCTAGTATATCAAATGTCCAAATGTCTCTCTGGTAGTCTGCTAATGATAGCTTGAACCGTGTGACTGTGGCCTCACACTACCTAACCGGTGTTACCAGAGGACCTCAACTTGATAAGGGTGAACCTGTTGATAAGGCCCAGTCATCAAACAAACCAAACCAGCACCCTGTGTTTGAGCTTGTCTGCTGGAGTTGGCAATGTTGTTCTTCCCAAAACATATCGCATACGACCGGAGAACCGTTGAAAATGCTTGAAAACTGCGAATGTGTGAAGCTGTAGATCAGGGGTGTCAAACTCGTGCCATGGAGGGCCGAGACACTGCAGGTTTTCTTTCCAGCCAGTCACTAAAGCAGGTGACTTTAATGATCAACACCTTCAGTTTGAGGGAAGAAGCTCATCAATTAAATCACCTGCTGAAGAAACTGGTTGGAGAGGAAACCTGCAGCGTCTCGGCCGTCCAGGGCACGAGTTTGACACATGTGTTGTAGATATTCATAATTATTCAGTTGACATCATGATCTGTTTCTGTTAGTTAATCCTACCAATACTCATCTCAATATTACAATTACTCTTGTAATCTTTCCAGATCTACAAATGTTAAATATGTATTTTCTTGGTCTGAAGAAACATAACATTAACCCCTTGCCGTTTTGACGGCCTCCTAGGGTTTTACTCCTCCCTCCTCCTCAAACTTTGTCATACACCATTCCAGGATACAGCTACAACTTCAGGCTCCGTAAACAAATGTTTTCGACTACCGTAAAGCACCGTGTATAAACCGCACCCGTTTGTTAACCGCACCCCCATTTTCAGGCTCATGGCGGGGGAAAAAAAAAAAATTTAGTTCATAAATGCTTGCCAACTCTTTCATCTCAAATCAACATGCGTAAAGGTACTAAGCAATTTAAAAAAGAAGAATAAAGGAGAAATCTGAACTTCGGCATCTAGATCTTTAATATTATGGCTAAGCACAGATTAATAATAATAATAATAAATCAAAATAAAGATTTTTGATGTCTTATCTTTCACTGCCTCGCTTTTTCTCTATTTTATTGCTTTGCTTCAGTGTGAATTTGAATAAACTCCAACGTTGTATTGTATTTTACATTGGAAGCTTAGGTTAGCTTCAGTGTTTATAGAAATCGTTTCACTGTGTGAAAATACAGACAGCCGTCATAAGTTAGTTGCATACACAAGCATTTTCAGCAACTGTACAGCAGAGGGCGGTAAAGTCAAAGCAACTGTCTGACCCACAGACGGCTATTGTAAAATGGACTTCTTGTCAATTTCTGCATCTGGTCACAGACCTGTCATCGTGTATAAACTGCACCTCGATTTTTTTGCTTCTTACCAGTGGGAAAAAAAGTGCGGTTTATACACGGTGCTTTATGGTACTCTCAAACATAAACATGAATGAAATATCCCTTTGAAGCCTCAAGCCTTTGAAGTCCAAGGGCACATTAATGTCCGGCAAATATTGTCCTTTTACATTGGCAGTAGTCCACCAAAAGACACTGACCACTACTGCAGACTTTCACTTTTTCATCAGATGCGCATATTTTCCACATTTTATTGATCGAAAATTCGGTTAGCCTGGTTGCATTAGCTACATACACCTGATATCTCACACGACCTAATAGAAAACTGTTTACCCTGGCTGCTGTGGTACAATAGCCAATGAACGTCTGTGTGTAAAAAAAAAAAAAAAAGCATGAGCCTCTCATGTAAAAATATTATGTGTCGGTCATCAGAATCATCAGACACACAACCTCATCAAGGACAGCACACATCCACAACACTCATTATTCACACTCCTACCATCAGGCAGACGCTACAGGAGTTTGAAGTCCAGGACCACAAGGCTGGCAAACAGCTTTTACCCACAGGCCATCAGGCTTCTCAATGAAGCACTCAGACACGCCACACACACGCAACACACACTCATAGCACTTTATTTATTTATTTATTTATTTGTATTATTTACTTGCATTAATGTCTCTTCTGTTGTTGTTGCTTAATTTCTTGGTATTTATGTATATGTGTTTATGTTTCTTATGTTCTTATTCTTTCTTGTGTTTTTCTTCCTTTTCCTTGGGAGAATGAACAGAATAAGATTTTCATTGCATGGTATAACTGCTGTTTTACCATGCACATGACAATAAAACTCTCTTGAATCTCTTGAATCTTGAATTTTTGACTCCCTAATATCAGAATAGGCATCAGCCTCAAAAAGCCATATTGGTCGGGCCCTAGTTTTTAAAGGAAAACTGCACTTTTTTTTTTTATTTTGCCCGTCATCCACAATCCTTATGTGAAACATGACCACACATCTTTCTCTTTTCTGCGCGTTCTAAAGACAGAAAAACAGCTAAAATCAGCTACCATGTGGGAGCTCCTGTATAGAAACCAAGCTACAGCGACATTGTTATTGTAGCAGCTAACACACAGAAAACTATTTTTCTGCCGTTGTGACACAGGTAGTGGCGTGAGGCGCTGTTGAATGAATCGTTACACCTCTAGTTCTTAATTTGTCCAAAAGTAGTTGGCGGCGTCTCTCACAAAGTCTGCCATGATTAGTAGGAGCGAACAGACACATGCTTGACACTCTGCCGTTGTTGACGGAAGTAGCACTATATGTGAAATCAGTGTGCCCAGGAAAGAAGTTCCGGTAATGTTTAAAATTATCAAAATACTGTAAGTATTGCATGTTATCATGAATGTACCTATTAGTGCATGGTCGCAGCATGTATATAAAACGAGAATCCATTGTTGGAGGTTTTTTAGAGGGCTTTATAGTGAAATAGGTGTGTCCCATGACGTGTATTGTTGGCTTCCTCAAGCTAACTGGTTTTCTTCCTTTACAACAGACAGAAAAGGGAAAGACGTGGGCTCATGTTTCACGTAAGGATTGTGGATGATGGGCAAAATTTCCAAAAAGTTTTCCTTTAAACCTTATTTAACAACACAACATGAAGTTATTAATTTACTGGGGTTTGTTTTAGCGCAAAAAAGTCCATTCATGGTACTGTATAGTCATCGTTACTCACATAGAATGGTAGTTCATTGTTGTTGTGTTGTGTGTTTGCGTGTTGTGCTGTTTTTTTTTGGTTGACACTGTCAGTAAAACTGTCATTGTGTTTGACAATCAGTGTTTAACTGTGTTGTCAAGCTAGTCCGTGGTTATGGCTGACGATGCCATCTGCTGGACAGAGTTGTAATGAAAAACCATTCATTCACATCATTATAATCGAAATGTGAGCGCCAAATCTTAAGAAAAATGAATGTATGGGAAATCCTGCATTAAAGCTGTAAACAGAATTTAGACTTTTATATTAGTTTAATTTGTCTCCCTTACTGTACCAACCATGTATCGAACCGTGACTTTCAAACCGAGTTACATACTGAACCGTGATTATGGTGTACCATTACACTCTTGGTATTGATTGGTCGCAAAGGAAATTCTGGAGTTTCCTGGTCAATAGCAAATATTGGGCGATGTGGTCACTGCAGGAAGTGAGATTGGAGATAGTCTCCGCTTTGCAGCTATACATCATCAACTCTTCTGATAAGGGTTTCTACAAGATGTTGGAGTTTGTCCATTCATCCAGAGGAACATTTGTGAGGTCAGAGGTCACTGATGTTGGGGATGAGAAAGGGCCTGTGGGCTCATAGTTTCTGTTCTAGCTCATCCCAAAGGTGTTTGGGGAACTTGAGGTCAGAGTTTTGTTGGGCTGCAGCTGTCGAATAATTTAGTAATCGAGTATTATACTGAAAATTGTTTAGATTAATCGAGTAATTGGAAAAAACATATTTTTGAATTTTAAATACACGAGAAAATAAAACATTTCACTAAATCAGTTGGACCAGTTGGTTTAATATTTTAGATAATGAGCCCTTTTTAATTTCTTAAATTCACATTGTGCATGGGGACAAACTGTATTTTCTTGGGTCTGATGGACGACATGATGGAACTTTTGTAGATGAATTTATCCATCCCAGACTATTTACTGGAAAAAGAGAGAAATAATAACTACTTTACTAAGAAATTACTAAGACTAAATTTGATATTCCATGATGTTGATGGCTGTGCATTTCTAACTCCTAAATGTAGACAGTCTGACTAGAAATAAGACAAATGTTCTTGATAATATATTGAGATTTGCAGTGTTTAAAGTAAAATGAAGACACCTGTAGTGGAACACATTACACTCAACTCACAAGTAATTCCGTGTTCCATTACACAGTATTGTCTGCTAGAATTGAGCAGCTACTAATTAGTTAAAATGTTTCTATTTTCCATCACAGCGCTGTTTTTGCAGATGAAATAAACCCTGTATGAAATCACTTTACCATCATAGTAAACTGCCACACTTTCGACGGTAGCCACAAATAAGAGAAAGTTAAGAGAAAATTAGCCCTCCCCACGGCTAACGTTATGTTAGTAAGGTACATTAACCTTAATCTCACTGATTTGCGCTACGTTAATTTAACTCAAGTCTTGCGCTCCATTCGGGAGGAGATAATTCAGTACATAAGATGTGCTGTTGTGGTATGTAAGTGCCGCGTTACAAGGGATACACGTCACGGTGTTGTACTTGCTGTTTAGCCACATTTTCTGTTGGTTTTTTTACATTTACATTTTTAAAAATTGCAACTTTTTTCTTTGTTTTCCTTTGTTACGTTCGTTGCCTCGTCGCATTCTCTTGCCTCTTCAGTCTTCCCGCGCCATCCGCTTCCTTCTTCATCCTCTGCATGGGTTACGTAAGCGCGTTGGTATTGTAATCGAGGTACTCGCTTTATCTGCGGAATCCGTGCACCCCAAGGGTTTTGTGGATCAAACCCAATCCAAGCATGCCTTTTTGGACCTTGTTTTAGAAGAGAAAGAGCCTTTCCCAAATTTTTTCCCTCAAACTCCAAATTGTCGGTTGCTTCTCTGAGTCTGTTTTTGTCTGTGTGGATGCACTACGGACATGTACGTGTATGCCAGACATTGGTGCGCGACAGCCATGAAGAGCAGTTATTTTATTCGTGCCAAAAAAAAAATTCGACAGTTTTTATGCAGTTTAATTTGTAATTGTGAACGATGCACATTTTATGTACAATGTTTACTTTTAAACCACAGTTGGTAACATTCAGTATGCTAGCTGGTGGTGGCATTGGTGGTTAAATAAAATGTAATTTGTAGCGAGTTGCCTGCCGTCCCTTTTAATGTCAATGTAAAAGACACTTATAAAAGAGTAACTACCAGGAGTGCGTGATAATTATTGGACCAATAATTATCAGCCCGGTATGAGGAAATATGACGTCGTACAAATAAATCCTATCTTGATAACCGATAATTTAAAAAAAATGAAAAAATGCTCTAATGAGGCAAGAGTACCCTTACTGTGGTGTAGAGTGAGCAAATCAAGCTCTCTTTTTCTTTGACATTCTGCAAACGGCCCGTTTCTAACGTCTGTGTGTGTATGTGATGGAAATAATGGCTCTGGACGCCCAGCTCTTTACCATTGTTGAAGGTCCCGGCTCTCATCGGCTAGTAAACCACTTGGAGCCACAGTTTGCTTTTTTCTGTTTTTGTTAGTAGCAGTGATGTCATAATTAGGGCTGGGCATTGAGTCTTGAGCATCGAGCAATCGAGACTAACATTGCGATTCTCCTGGGATCGTTCAAATGTTTTTGTATTGATTCCCGGTTGTAAACTTCACCTCTCCGACCGGAAAAAATAGCCGCGAACACCAACGAAGAAGAAGCCGGCGAGCACCAATGACAAAGAAGCTGCTAAAAAGTATGGCTTAACATCATGCAAAAGTGCGGTCAACTCAGGGCTGCATTTGCAACAGAATGATATCATGCAAGGCAGGGTGCATGATCAACATGATTAATGTTCACACATTCATGCTGTAGAACTAACACACTACCTCGCCTTTAATTCACTATGTCGGACTTCCTGTAAGTAAACAGAATCAGGCAAGTCAAGCAATAAATGATGTCTGTCTCATGCCAGTGTAACCCAGGGTTTCAGGGTGCTAGCTGATGTGGACCTTTGGTGTAAATAAAGGACAGGAGCTACGGCTAGGCAAGTTTGTCATTTAAATGGCTCACGCCTACTTTGAGGCAGCAAACAAGGTTTACTACTTTTCAATAGTAAACATTTGTACAATTTGCAATTTGTACTGTCTGTCAAATTCTAGCTTTTAATTTTATGTCTGCAATGAGCCACGTTTCACAGAAGTTCCCTGCGCCACAGTTTGGACACCCATACGTGTTTCGCCAGCAAGGCGAGGTGTTGCCAGTTGATGGAGTGTGTCCAAGCTCTGCCTTCCTGACTCTGTTTGGGTTGGGTTGCCTTGTGGGAGGGTTTCATGCAGTTTTTAGACCCGCATTGCACGACTTTACGGAGGTGAAGCTTCAGTCTAGCTTGCCTGCGTGGCGGATACTTCACCTTTGTTGACCGCTTGTATTTAATCACTGGATAAATGCATGATTCAAAAAAACACTTTGTCTTTAACTTTTAAGGTGCACCACTACTTGCTAAATATAGAGAATACGTCGCTAAATTGTCAACACGGATCTCTTCTACGTATGAGGTGTGTTATAACGTTGGCACTCAGCCAGAGCCGAGCCCAAATAGAACTTCTCGGTGATTAAGTACACAGTAACATTACCAGTAGTTGTGAACTGTGGATGACTGGGATATTTATTACAATTTTAAGAGAGTGCTGCTGTCTTAACTTACCTTCCAAACATATCTGCTCTACTGTGCTTCTTCGTCCGTAAACGTTTTTCTCCTCTTCAGCGTGTCTGTGAGCACCGTGGATACTCAGCTTTCACTGCTAATTGGCTGTTACCTGTGACATGGCTCTGCATGTAACCAATCAGAAGGTGCTATCGGTGACAGAGAGGCTCGGTTGCATCAGAGCCAAAATAACCCAGTTTTAAATTCTCTTATCAGCCGTCGGATTAAAAATGGCCGATGCAAATATATGTCAAAATGCCGAAATATCAACGATCGCTAGTTCTTGCCTCCAGGTGTGCACAAACTACAGTTACATCTAAATTTAAAAAATAATAGATATAATTCAGTTATCGGTCTTGAGAAGCAGGGAATTGTCTGTTTCGGCTTGAAAAAAAAAATTGTGCATCCCTGGTAGCTACACATTTTGCATGGTGAATTCAGTACACTGGTACTTGAAAGGTTGAACACAGTAAAGCTTATAAAATTTCCATTTTGATGACAATTTTTATATTTAAATGCGCCTTAAATCTCCTTACTTCTTCTGTGACTGGTGTTGAGCGTTTGAGTTTCATCAGTGCTGTTTGACAAGAAGCACTGAGTGAGGATGAAGACTCCTACATGAGCTACTTCCACTAGCTGCAAACTAGCTGGCTGTCATATACTTGCCACTTGTGAGCAATACGTAGCACGTAGCATTTTGTATATCTATCTTTTATGTTATAGGGATGGGCATTTCACTAAATTAAATTAATGAATATTTCTTTTAATATATATTCTTAATATTTATTAAAAATTATGCTGCTGGAAGATTTGTGTCAAAGCGGCAGTCTGCATAGATGCCGCCCAACTTCACATAGCTGTTTGGAAATTTTTTTTGATAGTGGACCAAATCTATGGTCACCAGCATCAAAGAACGAATTGTGGTCAACCTACTATAATCATTTCTAAATGTAAGCATAATAATAGGCTTTTAAAACATTGTTGTCCTACCAACTTTGCAGATGACAATGGATGAGAAGTATGTGAACAATATATGGGACCTCCTGAAGAATGCCATCCAGGAGATTCAGAGGAAGAACAATAGTGGGCTGAGCTTTGAGGAACTCTACAGGAACGCCTACACCATGGTGCTCCACAAACATGGAGAGAAGCTTTACACTGGACTGCGGGAGGTTGTCACCGAACATCTTATCAACAAAGTAAGAAGAACACACACTGTGTAATTACCAAGGGTTATAGCTAAAGTTACTAAGGAATTGTCAACTTTTGTGTTACACTTGTGTAGAACTGTTATGTGAAGATGTTTGTTGTCAAGAAGCACACCGAAGAACAAATCAGAAATATAATTGGTCATACACTGGTAGTCATTACACTTCGGTGCAATCAGCATATGCGTGCGTGCGCACAAATATTGTCCCAGAGACTCTAGACCAGGGGTCTCAAACACAATTTACCTGGGAGCCGGGCCGCTGGAGGTAGAGTCTGAGTGAGGCTGGGCCGCATCAAGTATTGGGAGTAGGGCTGGGAATCTCAGGGTACCTCACGATACGACACGCGATACATGGCTCACAATAACAATAATATCTTGATACAGTAATAGAGTGAATCAAATAAATTAATAAATAATTTCACAGTTTATATTTTGCTGCATTCAGCTGGGAAAGGCTCCAATTTATCCGTGACCCTAATGAAGACAAGCGGTATAGAAAATGGGTGGAATTTTTTTTACCACATTTTTTAAGTGACTCACTCACTCTTAGTTCAGTGTAGGCTTATGTGTGCATCCCACAAGTAACATTGGCTTGTCGCAGGTCATATTACAGTAATCTTTGAAGACAAGTCGTGGGCTGCAAAATGTGACTCGGCGGGCCGCAAATGGCCCACAGGCCACGAATTAGAGACCACTGCTCTAGATGGCAAAGCAACTGTTGGTTAAGAGATGTAGGTAAATAAACTAAATATAGACAGTGCTCTGCACCGCCTGAAGGGTGCATATGTGTTAATGTGGTTCCAAAGGATATTGTCGTCTGTACATGGAACTTGGCAAAAATGCAAAGAAACAATCAAGCGGACAACGACAAACAAGTGTCAGACGTTTCTCTTTGTTTCACTTTGTTGCTTATCTCCCAGTCATGTTGACAGTACTATCTGCTCTTTATTGGTATAAAGGAAGATGTTAAGGTGTATACATGTTGTCCATGAAAAGGGCAGGAGTCACATTTAGGGCCATCAGCTAACAACTATGACATTTACCCAAGTCATTTACCCAGACATCCCTCGTTTATCACGTTTAATTGGTTCCGGACCCGACCGCAATAAGTGAATTTCCACAAAGTACGATTCAATATTAATCAGTGGAATATTTTTGGAGCTAACCTGTTTATGACCTGCTAAATGCGTTTTTTAGAATTATTACAGCCCTGTAGACATGAAATAACACCCCATAGTCATCTTTACACTTGTATTACCCAATATAGCAGATATAATAATAGAAAACAAGCCATCTTAGATATAAATAAGATAGACTCACGCATTAGCATTGACAGCATATTTCCTGGTGGCTATTGTCCCATCAACCTAGAGACTAGTGTAGAATACTACTCTACTGCCGCTATTTGTGGTTAAGGGAGAGACTTACGATGCACTTCAGCCGTTTTATTAACAAGCAGAGAACACATAAGCAATTTACACAGGAGCTGCTGTCGGCCACTCTCTACACTGCTAACCTGCTGCTAGCACTCAGCCAACAGTCAACTCTAGCGAGCTGACTTCACACACGTCACTTTCCAGGTCCTGCTCCTTAAAGGCACACACAAGTCTGATACTGTGTTAAACTTCATATTGCGTCTTTTGAATGCCTTATACTGTCTTTTCTGCTTTTTATCCTATTAATGCGGGGAATGTCTCTATAGTGTTCAGCCTGTTTTAAGCTTTCTGCATTCGCGAGGTCCGTGCGGCTCCGTGTTGACAAATGATGTCATTTTCTCACCAAGCCCCCTTGAGCAGCCTTTTCTTGCGGTAAATCCCCGCTCCATGCACCTCCAAATTTTTCTAACTACGCGGACGGAGACATGTGGAAAAAAAAATGACAGACAAGCAGGAGATACTCGCAGCTGAAGTACAGAAATACCGGCAGCCTACCTTGACGAACAGTAGTTTAAGCATAAAGAAACACTGAAATAAGCTGTGTTTTTTTTGTTTTGGTTTTTTTGCCGTGTTCAGCATGCCTTTTGTAAGCACATTATCCTACCGGGTTACAATACAAGTCCCTGTTGTGGGAAGAATGATGAGCTGTGATTGCAGCACTCCTATTCAAAGGATGAGTGGACCACCTTCTCTTCCTTTTCTGTCGCAGCAGCAAATGAATACAACACAATTCCTCTTCAAGAAGTAGACGCGCAAGTGTCGCCATGTTGGAAGTCAAGTAAACAATGGCAAACTTCTCCCGCTCTAGTTCAGTACCGTAGTAGATGCGTGTTTAAGATGCACTGCCCCCTGCAGTTTGGGAGCAGACACCGCACAGAGTATAAAGTCACACACGGTCTTTCGAGCGGATTTCCCCATGGCTCATTTGAGCGGAAAGTATAACCCAGCCTTTATCTTACACTTAATCAAGTAGTCTACATTACACTCCTCATGTTTTTCCGCTTTAACAATATTCGTCGAGTGTAAACGCACCCTAATGACTGTACAGTGTGTCATTACTTTCAATGTTTTGTTAAATTCATGTTTAGATCCACATCCCAGTTTCAGCATGCCTAAGCAGGTAATTACAACTACATGTAACCAGAATAACCTGCCTGGCTGCAAAATATAGTATCATGACATATTTGACCTGTAACAGAACAGAAGTATTCATTTAACAATATGTTTATTATAGTCGTCGTAGTCGTGCACTGTACTGCATCATACTGAGAATTTGTTTTTGATATTTTGTCTAACTAAACAGCTAAATGAGAGGGTCAAAGTTGTGATCAGTGTATCTACTCGTTTCAGCTGTGAAGTAAATGCATTGACAGTCTGATGCACGACTGTTTAAGCAAAATTATATTTTAATGCTAAAATATGATTGTTGTTAGTCATGAATTTCCAAATGTACTATTTTGCATAAAAAACATAAATATTAAAAATAGTATAGCCTGTTTATTATTTATTAAGATGTCATATTTAAGTGGTTATTTTTCCAGGTTGAATGTAGTTGCGTAATTTCTTAGATCTTTGGTTATATGTGAAAAAGGATTAGTTAGTTTCAGTTTATTTGCCAAATTTTAGATTTAGAATTTTTTTTTAATATTCTTTGTCACGTTTTTATGACCGGTGTGCCAATAAATTTTTTTAAGCATGGTGTGTATGTCGTTCCATTTCATTGTCTTGATTTTTCTCCAAAACTCATTTTGCTGCTTTTCTCCTAGTCACGTTAACAGCAGTAACTGCGCCTAATTGGTTCAAAGGAAGATGTTAGGATGTACACACGTTGTCCGCTAAAAGCGCAGGAGTCACATTTAGGGCCATCAGCTAAGAACTATGACAATGGACAATAAAGAGAAAGGGTATTTAAAACTTCTACATGAAGATTAAAAATTGCAGCATATTTAACATGAAAGCAGTTGATCACTGAAAAAAATGCAGGTCAGTGTGCCCTTAGAAAAAGTATGACAGACTGCTGAGTCACACTGCAGTGTCTACTATCACACTGCTGTACTATGTCTGACTAGTGGAAGAAGATTGTGCAAAGTAGCGTCAGTAAAAGGACGTGTCACAAATAGGTAATGAAAGCATTTGGAAATGCAATAGTTGTCAGGTCAGATGCTGTCACTACCACTGCATACATAGTGTGCCATAATACTCCCACTTAAGTGTGTGTGCGCGTGTGTGTTGTTTCCCAAAGGTACGAGAAGATGTCCTCAACTCCCTCAACAATAACTTCCTTCAAACCCTAAACCAGGCTTGGAATGACCATCAGACGGCAATGGTGATGATCCGGGACATCCTCATGTACATGGTGAGATGCTGTTGTTTTTTTATGAGCTTCACTGAGCACCTTAGGACTGTTTCCCACAAAGTTGTAACACTAAAAGCACTCCTCTGTCTCTTTTCTAACTACACAGGACCGGGTTTATGTGCAGCAAAATAATGTGGAGAATGTCTACAATTTGGGTCTCATCATCTTTAGGGATCAGGTTGTCCGCTACGGCTGTATCAGAGACCATCTACGACAAACCCTACTGGACATGATTGCACGTGAAAGGAAGGGGGAGGTGGTGGACAGGTAGTCAATCAAACACAGATAATACATGTTCATGAAGTGTATTGATTGTTTTGTTTCAGTTGTACAGATGGTCAGGTGGTCTTTGTTTTAGGACATTTTGTGTTTTTTACACTTTGTGGTTAAAAACACTCCCATAAATTGTAACACTGTACAAAAGAAAAAGAACTAATTCCATGCGTTTGGCGGAAGAATACATACGCACAATAACACTAAGGTGGTGTAATATGTAGTCTGCTCGCAACACTGAGAGAGGAAAACGTGACATGTCTTCTTTTTAGTTACATTTTAGTAATCTCCATTATGTCTTCCAAGCGTGAGGCAGACTCAAAGAAAAGGAAAGTGAAATTAGGCATCTTAAAATGCTTAATGGAGAAGTTGGAAAAAAAAGTCTACATTGGCTGCATGCCCGGTCCAAGCCGCTCAAATGCGCAATCATCATCAAGGGTAAAGTTGGTTTCTTTAAACATGTGAAAGGATGTTCTACCATGAAATGGACAGTGACCACTAAGCAGAGTAGTGCTCTCATTAGACTTGGTTTTCCCAATAAGCCTGTCTCTGCCTCCCATGCAATGCCCATTCCGGTGTGCAAGCTAACCACAGGGATAATAATCTTTTTATTACTGTATTTTATGTCCTTTGTGTGTTCTGTGTATAGCGTGAGTTAGGCTTTAATTTAGCTATAATTAAGGTTCAAGTTCCGACTTGTACTAAAACTCAACTTACATCACAGTTGTAGGAACAGAACTCAATCGTAGCTGAGAACCACCTGTAATAACAATTTTAATATTTCCCTTGTGAGTGTGCTTAATCATATTTTTGCTGTTAATGTAAATCAGGGGCGCCATCAGAAATGCGTGCCAAATGTTGATGATCCTCGGCCTTGAAGGCAGATCCGTTTATGAAGAGGACTTTGAGGCACCTTTCTTGGAAATGTCTGCAGAATTTTTCCAGGTCTGTCAAGTAGAATTTCTACTCTTAATTGTTGTTTATATAGATCCATTTGAAATAATTTCAGACATACTGCAAAAAGTCACATTATTCTGTAAATACACTCAACAAAAATATAAGCTCAACACTTAACACTTGAGGTACACAGAAGGTACACCTGTGTAATAATCATGTTGTGTAATCAGCACCTTGATATGCTATACCAGTGGGATGGATGCATTATCTCGGCAAGCGAGAAGTGTTCACTAACACAGATTTCGTCAGGTGTCGACAGATTTGTGAACAATACGGGTGTCACGAAATCTCGCAAGACATTTTGTTTGGAGAAAAGCTGTCTCGAGAACAGCGCAGCCAGAAGCTAATCAGACTATGAACTATTGCATCGCTACTACAGTGTGAATGATAATACAGTAATATGGAAGTGGCAGTCTGCGAGGCATTATTGGAACCGCACATGAAGTGCTTTACGCACACCTTGCAATCCGACCTACCTCGGTGTTCGACATCTGTTTTTTTTTTGTTTTCTTTTTTAAATAATATTGCTTAACATCAATTTGTGGGACAGTAAACATTTCAAAACACACCAGCATAGTGAACAATATTTGAGAGAAAAATGGCCTTTTGTGTTTATAAAACAAGTTTTAGATCTTTGAGGTCAGCTCATGGAAAATGACAGCAAAAACAAAAGTGTTGCTTTTACATTTTTGTTGAGTGTACATGCAATTAAGATGAATAGACCAATCGTGCAGATGGATTTCTTTTTTTTTTTTTTTTTTTTTTTTTTTTTTACTATTGTCCCGTCACTTATTAAATATAGAATTGCTTATCATATCGTGGCCTTCATTGGATTGTTTTTAGTGTGTTTAGTAAACCAATAGTGCAAAACATCAAAGTGGCCCTTACATTTCTCAATTTTTAAGTAAAATGTCAAATCGCAAACAGATACAAGATTTTGTAGGGAAAAAAATCTTAATTTCTTGTTTCTTTTAGATGGAGAGCCAGAAGTTCCTAGCAGAAAATAGTGCTAGTGTGTACATAAAGAAGGTGGAAGCCAGGATTAATGAGGAGATTGAGCGGGTGATCCACTGTCTGGATAAATCTACAGAGGAGCCCATTGTCAAGGTAGTGGAGAGGGAGCTCATATCCAAGCACATGAAGACAATTGTAGAGATGGAGAACTCTGGTCTAGTCCACATGCTCAAGAATGGAAAGACCGATGGTAAGTGTGCTTTGACACCTATTGTTTTTGTGGTTCAAATCATGATGGGATTTTAAGCTTGGTACATGTCCCACAGTCACCAAAACCACCTGAGATAATTTACTTATTGGTCAATGACAAGTACAATAATGTAAACACAAAGAAAGTTTTTTTTAGTGAGTGAATTTGCAACATAAGTTGCCTTTACTGATAACTTTGAAAAGATACCTGGATTATCGGCCAGGCTTTAAGTACACCAACAAAAAGCAGAGTGCACTTTCAGCAGATGTCTTGAGCAAATGATCCTTCTTTACACTGTGCTGCTATCAGATGACTAGCTCACCACATACACACCGAACCAATCTGTTAGCGAAATGTTGTTACGGCACCATTCTGTCGTTTACGGTCTACCCCGTTTCATTCATTCATTTGCCAGTTGGATCAGATCACTTTCCCACCACAACTGAACCACTCCAGTATTAGTCTGCAAAACGGACTAAAGGGTGCTGGTGGAACGCTAAGAAGCCACAAAATTGTTGTTGTTTTTTTCTGACACAGATTGTAGACAAAAAAATAATAATTTTAAATAGTAATAGTTTAAATGTAAAGTCAGATGTTCACAAATATATAACTTTATTTACAGTATAAGCAATGCATCCACACTACAAATTGACTTCTAACATATGTGGCCCTATGCATGTCAATCCACAGACCTGGCGTGTATGTACAAACTGTTCAGTCGCGTTCCCAATGGACTGAAGACCATGTGTGAGTGTATGAGCTCTTACCTTCGGGAGCAAGGCAAGGCTCTTGTGTCGGAGGAGGGAGAAGGGAAAAACCCTGTGGACTACATCCAGGTACTCCTACCAGCTATGCTATATGTCACCATCACTCCACACTCGCATCCTTAAATAGTGTCCTCACGCAAGTATGTAAATGTGTGGATTTATACATTTCCAGGTCTGGAAAAGTATGGAAAATAATTTTGTTTCCAATACCGCTGTTCTGTTTTCTAAATGATAAAATTATGAATAACCTACAAAAAAAAAGGATGGATCTGTTTTTCTAAGGCGCTTGCAAGGGCAACTAAGATGTTTGTGTGAGAGCACACAGTGGTCGACGCGTGCGAAAAACATTTGGGAGAATTGACAAGTTGGATGGCCAGCCCTCTGCTCTTATCCGCCTTCAAGCCTTTTCTATGAGCTACACTACCTAGCTATAATCTCCTGGAAATTATATGGCGACATAATGGCATACATATTCAGAATAATGAAAACACACAATTAATTCTGTCATTCATTTACATGATATTAGGTCTGCAAATTAAGCAGGGTTCCCCTAGGATTTTTTGAAGCTGCTGAACAACCAGCAGAACATGAACCGACAACATTGCACAACTGTTAATTTTAATGGCAAAGTTGCTGAAAGCACAAAGTGAGTCTAAAATGTCAAGCCTCCTTTTATTACCTGACCTATTTAGTCCAATAGTACTGTGTGACTAGTACAAAAGAACAACATTTTGTACTATTTGACACAAACCTAAATTTGATGCCTGTTTCAGAATAATAAGAATTCATGGGAAATGAATTGTTCAATAATAGTTTTTAGTTCAAAATAACACTATTAGAAAATAAAAACAATGTAAATATTTTTGTTATGGAAATATGTCCTGTGTAAACAGTATAAATTCAGAGTCCAGGGTTATGATGGCACAGGTGTGTATCCAGTATGCAGCACTATTAAAGCTACTTTGACAAAAAGAAAGGAGAGGTGAGCTATTTGTTTTGTGTGACTGCCAACATCTAAATTGCACTTTATTTACAAAGCACAACTCCACTCAGTTTGTTTGTCATTAAATACAGGCGTCATGTTTTAATAGAACACTTATAAAAATACTAAGAGGTGAAGCAAATATTCTTTGGTGAACTTCTCAACATCAGCTGGCAAGCTACTTCTACGAGCTACCTGTTGGAGACCCATGTGATTGCGTCGCTATCTTATATACCATAAAAAGAAAAGGTCACTCTTTGTAAATATTACAGTTATTATAGTTAATTAAAATGTGCCCTGTCGACTTAAATTGTTTTTTATATATATATATATATTTAGAGTACAGTGAACACAATTATGACTTGTGATGTATCAGACAGGCAGAAGGAACTGGTTCTTGCATTTTGTGGTTATGAAAGAAGAGAGTGTGTTTTGTTCAAGCTTACAACTGCGTGCCAGTGCAGGATCATAACGCTTCTCTAAACCTCTAAACACAGTAACAGCTCTAACATCCCCTTCCCTCTCCTCAGAACAGTCTCAGAACATTATGGTGACTGACTCCAACTGCACTATTTTGTTTAAATGCTTTTGGGGTTTCCATAATTCCTATTGTCATTTTCTCACATGTGTAAGGTCCTTCCCTCACTCTTCTTAATACTAACTGTGACTGTCGCTGTAAATGTACTCATCTATTTCTAGTGCAAACTGCCACTCATCAGCTTTCCATCTCCCTGCCCCCTTCCCACAGGGCTTACTGGACCTGAAGTTGCGTTTTGACCGATTCCTCCAGGAGTCTTTCAACAATGACCGTCTCTTTAAACAAACTATAGCTGGTGACTTTGAGTACTTCCTTAACCTCAACTCGCGCTCGCCTGAGTACCTCTCACTCTTCATTGATGACAAACTAAAGAAAGGAGTAAAAGGGGTGAGTTGACGTATGGATATCATTGCAGCTTTCTATGTACGTATGTATCAATGACTGTTGCATTGCTTTTCACATAATCCTCTTATGTTTCGAAACACCTTTACAGTCAGTTTTTATTCTCTTAGCTGACAGAGCAGGAGGTGGAGTCCATACTGGACAAAGCTATGGTGCTGTTTCGCTTCATGCAGGAAAAGGATGTATTTGAGAGGTACTACAAGCAACATCTGGCCCGCAGGCTGCTCACCAACAAGAGTGTCTCGGATGACTCAGAGAAAAACATGATCTCAAAGCTTAAGGTGTGTGACCAAGCCCTGCAACAATATTTGTTACACTGTCAAAACTGGCCATAAAATTATATCATTTTTTTTCACATGCGTGTTGCCAAGGTAAATTTTAGCTCATAGAATGTGAGTGTGAGTGGTTGTTCATCTATATGTTCCCTGTAATTGACAGCCGGCCAGTCCAGGGTGTATTATTCTCATGCCATAACCTGTGTAACAATTCTTAATGTAATCCTTCTGGTCTTCGTTCCTCAGACTGAGTGTGGCTGTCAGTTCACCTCTAAACTGGAAGGCATGTTCCGGGATATGAGCATCTCAAACACCACTATGGATGAGTTTAGACAACATCTGCAGACAACTGGGGTGAGCAGACATAGCAAGCCACAATTCACTTTGTAATGGGCACACTGTCCATCCATAATCTCTGTACTGCTGCTAGACAGATGACTCACTACTGTTTACTTTCTTACTAATTAACATGAATACGTTGAGCTTTGTCACACAGATACTGTATTGTTTTTTCCATCATCATCATTTTCCCTCTCATCATGTTAGATTTTCTGTTGGCAAAATCTCAGTTTTAATCTGATGTTTTTGTTTCCATGGCATAAATGAAAGATTTTTTTCATTGTTCTACAATTTAGCCTAAAATCTGCAGCTAACAGTTCCACTTTTCATAATGTCTTACTAGTGCAGTGTGGATGCGCAAAATGGAATTGCATCCCCCTGTCACCTGTATAAAAGTGTTCTTTCCTCGCCCCCTCCAAACTTCAGGTGTCTCTTGGAGGTGTTGATCTCACTGTGAGGGTGTTGACAACAGGTTACTGGCCAACACAGTCGGCAACACCCAAGTGCAACATCCCCCCTTCACCACGACATGCATTTGAAGTTTTCAGGAGGTGAGTCAGTTGCACACCATATCTATGCATTCATCCATTTTCTTGCATTTATCCGTGTCCAGGTCGCAGGGGCAGCAGTCTCAGTCAGGGGGGCACCAAGGTGTTCTTAGGCCAGTTGCGAGACATAATTCCTCCAGTATGTCCTAGATCTACCCTGGGGTCTCCTCTCAGCTGGGCTTGCCTGGAAAATCTCACCAGGGAGGTGACTGCATTACTGCAGACATTGCGCCATTTCCCTTGTTGATCTCACGGGCCATCCGAACAAGAGCCTGAGATACTTGAACTCCTCCACTAGGAGCAAGATCTCACTCCCAACCTGAAGTGTGCATTCTACCCTTTTCCGGCTGAGAACCATAGCCTTAGATTTGGAGGTGCTGAGTCTCATCCCAGAAGCTTCACACTAAGCTACAAACCTCCACAGTCAACGCCAAAGGTCACAGAATGATGACATCAGGACCATATCATCTGCAAATAGGAGAGATAGGAGATCCTAAGGTTACCAAAGTGCACCTAGAAAATATGTCCATAACATTAATCAGAATCAGTGACTGAGGGCCTTGGTGGAGGCCAACGTTGACCATAAACAGGCTGGACTCACTGCTGGCAATGCGACCCAGACTGCTGCTCCGGTTGTACAAGGGATTGGCACGTAGTAGCCAGGAACTCTGTACTTCTGGAACACCCCCAACAGGACACCGTGAGGGACACGGTCGAATGTCTTTTCCAAGTTCACAAATGTGGACTGGTTGACCACACTCCCATACACCCTCTAGTACCCTTGAAAAGGTGTAGAGCTGGTCCAGTTTTCCACGACCAGGTCTAAAACCATATTGCACCTCCTGTAGCTGTGGTGCGACTAGTGGTTGTACCCCTCTCTCCAGCACTCTGGAATACATTTTACCAGGGAGGCTGAGGAGTGTGATCCCCCTGTCGTTGGAACACACTCTCCAGTTACCCTTCTTGAAAAAGGAAGACCACAACCAGTGCCAGTCCAGAGCTACAGTTCCCGACTTCCATGCGGGATTAAAGAGATGTGAAGCTACAGATGTTGTGGGCACATGACATCTTTGTTCTTTATCTTAACAATTTTGTGCACCCTGTTGCACTGAACTTGATCTTGCCCATAGTGGCTCACACGATCGTTTTTCATGATGAGTATTGTTCTATATAAATATTCTATTATCTATGCATACAGTGAGATCGATCTTATTTTTAATTGATATCAAACACAAAGGTCAGATTGTTTGAGAATATACCACCGGTGGGAAGTAAAGGAGATTTCATAAAGCCACACAGACTATTCTTAGTCGTTAACCTTCTGCAACCCCATTCTCCATTCTGTAGGTTTTATCTTGGCAAGCACAGTGGCAGACAACTAACACTGCAGCACCACATGGGCTCTGCAGATCTCAACGCCACCTTCTACGGTCCCATTAAAAAGGTATGTGCCATTTTTAACTTACAATGGGCACAGTAATCCATTAATCAGTTATTAATGATTAAGCAGTTATGTAAAAGTGTTCATTTATCACATCACACAATTGAGGCAATTTGAGAGTGTACAACTTGGTTGCAACTAGCAGAGATGCTGTTGATTTAGTCTCAAGGAGTGTTTGCAAAGTGGTTGCAAGACGAGCATGATGTCAGATATGGTATGAGTCACATCCTTGCAGACCTCCTATGGGTAGCATTATTCTGATCAATATCACACAAACATCAAAACAGAAGGTATTGTGGTTGTTACATTGATACCGAAGAGGTCATATATTCAGTCTACACACACACACACACACACACACAAATATTTTGTTGTTGCTGAAGTGATCGGAGTTGTTGTGTGAACAGGAGGATGGGTCAGAGGTTGGAGTCGGGGGAGCTCAAGTAACCGGTTCCAACACTCGGAAGCACATCCTGCAGGTGTCGACCTTCCAGATGACCATCCTCATGCTTTTCAATAACAGAGAGAAGTCTACTTTTGAGGTACTGAATTGCCCTTGCTGGTTTCACAGTCAGGCCAAAGAACAGAAATTGCATTATGAATGACCAACTTCTGCTATACTTGCATATAGACTGCTGACTCTATTGTGTTTGCACCTTGTAGGAGATCCAACAGGAGACAGATATCCCAGAGAGGGAGCTGGTGCGAGCACTGCAGTCTTTGGCCTGTGGGAAGCCCACTCAGAGAGTCCTCACAAAGGAGCCCAAGTCCAAGGAGATTGAGAATGGTCATGTGTTTACAGTTAATGACCAGTTTACCTCCAAACTGCATCGGGTCAAAATCCAGACAGGTACACCAATAACTCTTGTGGAACATTTCTCACTCATGCCATTTGTCTTTTCTTATGAAGTACTGAGACCAAACACAGAGTGGAGGTCATTCGGTGTTATTCATGTGGATTTACTGTGAGAACATCCCTGTATATAGTGTTCCCTCATTTATCGTGGGGGAAAGGTTCCCAAAATAGCCCGCAATAAGTGAAATCTGCTAAGTAGCCAACTTTATTTTTTTGACAATTATTATATATATTTTAAAGCTGTAAAACCCCTCACAATACACGTTATACACTTTTCTCAGACAGGCATTAACATTTTCTCACATTTCTCTTGTGTAAACACTCAAAGTTCAAATTTTGTTTTAATTTTAATGATCAACCTACTAGGTTGGACACAAGAAATTGAGTGACTCTCACGTATTTTTGTCCTCAGATTATGCCTCTTTTTCCTGGCGCCGTTTGGCTGTAGCGTTTTTGTATCTTTTTTAAAACATGTAGCTCCTGTCGTCGTATTTTCCTCCTTGTCATCATCATCCATGAACCGAAGATTCATTGACAGTATTCCATATATTCCTTCAGCATGTCCAGAAGTCCAACTTTTTGTGTGATGGCTGGCTTCCTCCTCTGCCATTTGTGTGCGACCGTAGGTGCCTTTGACTGTGCAGAACGTTTCGTCAATATTGTGGGTGTTGTCAGGGATAAAACTTGCAAGCTTACAGCACTTCAGAGTCACACGACTAGCGATCAAACATTTATGTAAATTTAGCGAGCCGAACGCATTCTGTACCGCACAGGAAGGCACGGAGGAGATTGGTTGACAATGGTATACAGTCCCTTAGCCAGTCAGGACGCAGAACAAAATGCACGTTCATACGCTGTAAAACAAAACAAAAAAAAAAAGTAAAAAAAAATACTTATAAAGTTACTTCCCATTCTCTAAAGATGTTCCAATAATGACGTGATTTCACTTTAGCGTAAGAATTTATACAAAAGCTGAAATGTTGAGTTGTCAACGCATTCAGTTAAGACCCTTGCCTTTGACATTTGTCACTGTGCACCCCCAGTGGCTGCTAAGCAAGGAGAGTCCGACCCAGAGAGGAAGGAGACTCGACAGAAAGTGGATGATGACAGGAAGCACGAGATTGAAGCTGCTATTGTTCGCATCATGAAGTCTAGGAAGAAGATGCAGCACAATGTCTTAGTAGCAGAGGTGAGTTGGCTCCAAGTGACTTCACTGTCGTTTTCAAAATTGCAGCCTGTTGTTTCTTATGGCTTGTTAAAAAAAAACTTTGTCACATTTTGGAAGGAAATACATTGTGTCAGGCAGGAAAAACACAATGACCGTGTATTCATTCATTTTGCGTGTGTGTGTGTGTGTGTGTGTGTGTGTGTGTGTGTGTGTGTGTGTGTGTTTGCTCCACAGGTCACACAGCAGTTGCGAGCACGATTCCTTCCCAGTCCTGTAGTCATCAAGAAACGTATTGAAGGACTCATTGAGAGGGAATATTTGGCACGAACACCGGAGGACCGCAAAGTGTACACCTATGTAGCGTAAAACATGTGAATTCAGAGCACCATAGAGGCGGGAGAAACAGCGAGCCTTGTTTTTGTGGACTGTTATGCGTTTGAAAGAACTTGGAAGTGCTCTCATCGTTGATTCTGGGATACACTGGGAAGTTTAACTTTTCTTCCATAAAAAATGTTAGAAAAAAAAATCATGCAAAAGATGGGGAAGTTTTCTAGCAATATTAGACTTCTTCTGCTAACAGAAATGACCAGAGGGAGGGGGTGGTCTAGTTTTGTACAAAATGATGTTTCTTGTGGCCTTTGGGGAGAATTGGGAGAGACTGACCAAAAGGTTGAAGGAGGAGTGTTGCTGGGTGGTTATTAAGCTGACATGCGGCTACAGAGAGACTAAGAAAACATTAGAATTCACACCCCTGTTTTAATTGTTGATGTCTGTGTTATGTTTGTGTTATGTGGCACAACTATGGCTGTACAGACACTCTTGGCCCTTTCCCCTCTCTGAAGATTTGAAATTGAACAAAGAGGGCAAAGTGTTACCTGGGACAGACTTGGCTTACATCAATCAAATACACTTTGAGTACTTGGGGAACCTTAACGAGTGCTTAATTTATGTTGCAAATCTTTCTGTGTTTCAGGTGCTTAATGCCTGCAATTAATTAATTGCACCTTCTTTACTGTCTTAATGACATTCTCAGATAGAATATTTTGGCCAGGTCTGTGCTAGTGGTCTGAGATTAAAGTAAGGAAACCTCCCACCATGCTTTTAGCAACAAGCTCCATCAGGGGAATAAGACAACCATGAAGCCCCCATTGACGTTTCGGTCCATCATTACATTTTACTCAGGCCTGTATGAGTGACCACAAGATGACAGCCTCTCTCTGAATGGCTCGTTCCCTGTGGTGCAGGTTTCAATGAGGATTTGTTTTGTTCCTACTCAGTTGCATTTTGAATGGGTGGAACCTGACTAGCACCATGTTCTAATGTGTACAAATTGTAAAATAATTATTGTACTCACTGCGAAGGTGGATTGTACAGGGCCTTGTTTTCATCATAATAAATGTAGAATAAAACGGATGTTCTCTTGATGCTCTTCTAACCACCACAAATGTCAGGGTATTTGCCTCTCCAGCCATAAATTAAATGTAATTACAGCCAGCCACACTCAAAACATCTGCATGCAGCTAAAAACACTTTTTCATGGAATGGTGCAGTTTTGTTTTCAAGTGCTCCCATACTTTACAGTTCAGCATACAGCTTCACTTGTTAGATTTATCTGTTTAAATACCACTTACTCTTGAATTCCACTTCATTAACGTGAACATACTCAACAAATATCTTATACAGTACAATATAGTGTATGTAGCTGTTGAACAGTGATGAGCAATAATGCATCCTATTTCATGGTGACACCGATAGTTAAGTAGTTGACCTGACTGGCCACTTCATTTAGCACAATCAAATAAGCTGTATTGCATAATGTCACATTATACAAATATAATATTCAGTTCAAATGGTCAGCGAGGGGTCCAATTTAACAATATGTTTGTTATCGTGGCATAGAACTGCACTTTATAACACAGCTCTTTCTATTGGTTACCTTACGTTGCCGGATGATGGAAGAAATATCAAACATTTCTGTGTGATATGGGGGTGGGCGATACTACAAATTTTGGGCATGATTATAATGAGAATTAAAAACCATAAAGATATGAGTTAAACCAAAACAATGTTTTTTTGTGAGCAACGTTGCAAATCTAAAAATACAACAATATAAGAATGATTTGAGCAAAATAAACTTAACAAAAGCAAAAACTACGATTGGCTCTCATTCAAATCCTTTGGCTTTATCCCTGTGTCCAAGAACCTAAAAAATAAGTATTTTATCACACTAGTTTCAATCCAATGCTTTAGCGTCAACACTACCGCTATTGGGATCGAGCATTGCAGCCAGCCCACCCAAGTGATGCAGTGCAGTTGTACAAAATGCAACTGCTATAAGTTAAGTTAGTTATTGACACATCATTTTTCTGCGTTTGTGTGTTAATTCCTGCGGATGTAACACAATCCCCTCCAAAAAGCGGGCTGAAACTGGTGCGTAATGCTCTTAGTGAAGTCTTAACAAACAATGGCGTTAGCTTGAAGGCTTCCAGTGCACTTTTCAATCTGTGCAGGCCGTCTGGACTCTTTTGTGTCGTCACATTGTTCCACGCACGCCATCTGCTCCGCTTATTACTGGCGGCTTTACACTTCAGCACTCCTCCTGCCTCCTTTCGCCCATCCTAAAGTAACGCTACATCGAGGAGTGTTGTTTGTTTTTGGTGGCCATGGAAGGTAATAATATTGCAGTGTGTGTATTTTAGTATAACTGTAGTTTGTTGCCTGGTGACGTCAGCGTCCCCCTCCGCTGTCCTATTTTTTTGGAGCTCTGGCCGTGGTAGTGAAGTCACCCAGGATGCTCTCCTTCAACCCTCCAACACTTCATATTGACCCTCTGTCCACACGTGGAACGCGCTTACAAGGGTGGTGCGGTTAAAGAGAGCGGAAGATGAAAACACCGTGGACTCTGGAGCGGAAACCGCCGAGTGAGTCAAGCGCCGCTCGTGGTTAGCTTCAAGTTAGCCTCAGGCTAACTTCAGCGACTAGCTAACTTTGCTGTTTGATTGAAGCCGAAATGGAAAGTAACTTTTTCAACTTCACTCACTGTACTCGTAACATTTTAAGTTTTTTTTTTCCTCGTGTAAGTTCTCGGGTGTGTGTTTTTTTTGTCATTTCATGTGTTTTCCCATTTAAGTTTACAACCTCCTGATAGCTAACAATGCGTTGTCATGGCGACCTAACCAAAGAGACAGGTGCCCAAGACCACCACCACAAGATGGAGACAGATGTTGCTGTATTTGACCTAATCCCAATCTGAAGCACTTTCTTATGTCTTGTTTTAGATCGGACTCCAGCAGGATGTCAACATCTGCCAGTAAGTATTTATTTTGAAAGCTAACATACTAATAATCATTACGAGCCAGGTTGGCCTACACTGACCGGTCATAACATTAGGTACACCGAGTGAGAAGAACTGTCATGCTGTCATCATGTCAGCCTTGACAATAATGCTTTCACACAGATGTTAATTTAGAAGTATTTTGTTGTGATTTTAGCTGGTGTAACTGGCCTCCATTGTATTGTTAAAGTCAAATTGTTACAAACACTTCTCTATATGATGCATTTGCACACCATTGCAAACTACAATAATACATTTAATGTTACACCTCTCAATACAGTATCAGTCAAAGTAGTGCATATCAAATACCCAATATTGTAGCAATTGAGCATATTTGAGTATTATCTGTGGAATACTGTAATACACCAGGCCTGTCCAAAGTGCGTGCAGGCTCTGATGAGATCCTGTGACACGAGATCTTGTGGCACCCCTAATATGTGTGTGTGTTTACATAACTTAGCCTTTTTACAAAATAAAAATATATTTAAAAAAAAAATATCAAAGTGACTGACCTCTGCATCCTTTGATATTTCGGTCCTTGGTGGAAAAAGTTTGGATCCCCCTTGTAAACTTTGACTGGCCACGTAATCAGTGCCGTAGTGCAATCCAATGATCTAATACAAGAGCTACTAAAAAGAAAAACACATTTTTACAAATATAATAATACTCTGTTGTCTGGGACCTGACCTATCATTCTGTATAATATTTTGTTTATAATAATAAGTAATTGTGGCTGTGTAGCAGTTTAGCTACACTAAAAAACAGAATAAATAAATGTGTTTTTCTAATTCAAAGACAACACTGGTTGATGTTATGTTTGCATGTCCCTTCACCTGTGTGTATTTTTTGCTGAACCCCAGTTGAGCTCATCACCAGGCGTGCCCGTCAGCAGCACCAGCAGCGTCTCCTAGTTATGAACTTGCATCTGTTGGCCAATCCTGGAGACTCTCTGCTGCTGCAGCACAGTCTGGACCGTCTTCTCCGCTGGCTCTGCCCGAGCCTTCACATCTTCCATGTGTCTGAGAGGGCTTCACCCCATCGAGGATGTGCTCGTCTCTGTCCCGTAGCTGGTAGGGATCATCCTGCACTACTGTGTAAAAAGTCTTACAGGCCACCATTAGATTTGTTGTTTTCATGACCCTTTTCACAGCAATTACTTGACATAGTTAGACCTGTCACGATAACAAATTTTTCTGGTCGATAATTGTGCTATAAATTATTGTCGACAATCGATAATATCAACTTTTTCGACCATTTTTTTTAGCAATTTATTTGTGTCACATCACATTCGAACCACCAGATATCAAGTATCGTGTGCGTGTTTGAGACACAGAAGTTGCCTATTGTGGCACTCGTGGGTCGGTGAGGAAGAGGGAACCCTTTATTTTGCAAGCAGAATAACAACACAGCTCACAAATGAACTTCTCAAACTAAAACATCACACAGCAACGCAACAGGTGGATAAAAACAGGCAAGACACTACCAGCGTATAATGCAGAACAATAACCAACAACTGTGTGAGCTCTAAGCATGTACTTAGCAGCCATTTACAAAAACAATACCTTCCATTTTAACCCTTTCATTGTTTGGAGGAAAATCTATTTTGCCCACCGGAAAAGGGGCCTGTGTTCAGTCATGCTTGCAATTATGCAGTAGATTTTGGTATGAACATTCCACAAATGTTTTTTCTTTTTGCTTGTGTTAACAGTTGGACCTTGGAGGAGGTTAGTTATATGTGGTGGCCTAAAACTGCACAGTACTGTATGTTTTTGATATTTAATGGTAATACTACATTAGCAAATATATGCACTAATTTAACTTTGCATATCATATATAAATAATTCATACTGTCTCAACTTTTAAGTGTGCCATTCATTGATGATTTTTTTTTTGGTAGTCAGCATATCTTCCCTTTTATCAGTTGCATACCTTTTCCAGGCTACCCTTCTGTGGCCATCACTTTCTTTCTCCATGAGGCTTACGGAGAAGAGCGGATCCTCAAAGTCCTGGACTTCTTCCAGCGGCCGCCCTGGCAGTACCACCATACAGATAGCTGCAGCAGCAGGACAGGTGGGATCCACATTTCTTCCAGCAGCTTGCCCATGAATGCCCTGCTGCGGCCTTACCTCCTGCCCAGCCGAGACTTCTACAGCCTGGGTGCGGGGATGCCTGTTTGGGGGGTCCGACCTGTGCACTGCGGGGGGGAGATCCTTCGTGTGACGCTGTACAGCGGCTATGACAACTACGAGGATGCTGTGCGCTTCTATGAGACGGTGCTGCAGCAACAGGCAGAGGAGCAGAAGACAGGCTTCTGCTGGTTCACCCTTCATACTGGCAAGTCTCCATAGTCTTCAAACATTTCATTATATCCACTTTAACAAGTTGGGCCCTTGGATGGTAAATTGAAGGATATATTCCCCACGCAGAGCCTGGTCTTTGCCTGCAGCTCGCATTAAAACAGTTGTCAGCGGGCGTCCGAGTGGAGCCGTGTAACTCTGCTGTGCTGCAGTTTAGCGTGGATGAAATTGGTCAACTTGTTCCTCTGCTGCCCAACCCTTGTACTCCAATCAGCAATTCACGCTGGCAGACGGAAGACCTGGATGGAAACAAGGTTCTCTTCCAGGTACAGTAGGTGCAATAGAAGCCAGTGTACCTTTATTCAGGGTTTCCCCGCAGATTTTTGAAGCTGTGGTGGTATGCTGCATGGGAGGGCGGGGCTGCATCTGCAATGTTTTTTTTTTTAACAACAAATAGCAATTTTTTTATGACTCATTTATTTAACTTATTTAACTTTTTTCAACAACGAGCAGACCATGAACCTAGAACATTGCAAAACTATTAATTTAATGGCAAAGTTGCCGAGAGCACCGCCAACATTTAACTTTATTTACAAAGCACATCTCCAATCAGTGTGCTCATTTGTCATTAAACACAGGTGTCAGGTTTGAATAGAACACTTAGAAAAATGCAAGGAGGTGAAGCAAATATTCTTTCAGCTGGTGAGCTACCTGTTGGAGACCCCTGTGAGAGCATCGCTGTGTAAAGCTGTGCACGCAGTGTGCTTCTGTTGCACAACTTCGACACACAGCTTGTGTTTTGAAGACAAGCCATAAGTATTGTAATGATAACAAGAGCGCAAGATTGTTAAGTGACACTTTACAAAAGTACGTTGTGATGATGATCGTAGCTCCTAGCTTGCGTGTGGCACACAAATGAGATGAGATGCCGCCAGCCAGGCAGGAGTGGAATGAGATTGAAACGTGAGCGGGCTATTGTTCATTCTCCTGATAATAAGAAACAAAGTGAAAGTCAACACAAGATGTGCCGCGTATCTGGTCACACATGCGCAAGTGCATGCGGTGCAGGCTTATCAAAACAAAGAGCAGTGAAACATTTATATCTTAAATAGTTTTCAAACTGATTGTTGTCAGTGTGTGCGTAAATAATAAGCTATATATGTATCTATATAGCGTATATAACCATTCATACAATATATTACTTTAAATTGTTTTCAAGTTTAAAAAAAAAACGACTTTAAGGTGTGGCGGCTTTTATTTTGTAGTGGTGCACCGTCACAATCAATTACTGCCTTTATTATCTTCATACTCATGTGGCATTCCATTCGGCAAGATGAATCATGAAGAATGACGACTCAGCACCGTACAACTGCCACATACACATGACAGAAGACGCTCACAGAAAATGTAACAGCGTCCAAGCAATGTACAGAAAATTTGGCTTTTACAAAAAAAGAACATGCAGTGTAAGGAAAGTATTGATTGTATCGAAGGTATTTTGTATTGAATGGGTACTTTGAGTCAGTTGAGGTTCTGCAGGTCCTTCATACCAACCGCTATCAGGCTCTACAACACCTGCACCACCTGAACCATGTTGTATTCACTATGTCACTATGCATTCTTTACTTGTGTACCTTGCTTGCTGCTGTAACAAGTGAATTTCCCTGCTGTGGGATTAATAAAGTACTACTACTACTACGACTACTACTACTACTTGAAATACTCGGTAATACCAATTGTGACTTCAAAAGCCAAGGCAGTGTTGATGAGAGGTCATGTGGTCTGTCAGTCACATGACCTAAAAGCTGTCAAAAGCAGCCATATGTTGAATGCGTGTATGTTAATGCTGCAAGTTAGTCACTTAACTTGCTTGCAATCTCTTTAAATCATAATCCCTCCCCTCCTTCTGGTGCCGCAGGTGAAAACCCCAGCTCAACCTCAGCGACCTCTGACCTGTGCTTTTCCACTGAGCTGCCCCAGTGTGTCCCCTCGAGCAGTGCAGCTGAAGAGCACAGGGCACACCCCATGCAAGTCACCAATCAACCTCACAGCTCCTCCGGCCTGGCACAATCACAGACATGGTAGGCACTGTGATGGGAGCTTTGCACTTTATTATTATGCATGTAAGGAGATGTGCTGCACCATATTAGGTGTGCATAATTATTTGGCAGCTGCGTTATCTTATAGATTTAACTGAAAATGTGACGTGTGCAGGACTCCGAGCTCGCAGTGAGCCTGCTCTGGAGAAGCTTCACGGCGGCCGTGGTGGCGCAGAGAGCCAAGGCTCGGGTAGCTGCTGCAGCACTCCGCCCGGCAGCTCCTGTTACTCATCCCAGCGCAGCAGCCCCACCCCGCCTCCCACCTCTAATCAGTCCGACTCCCCTCTGCGGCCTTCCATCACCCGTTCGCTTTCCCATCTACTGCTGGAGGAGGACGAGGAGGAAACCAACGTGGACACAGGAATTGCTGTGTCGCCTCGCTCGGACGTAACGGTCAAAGCTGTGATGACACGCTCTTCTTCCATGGAGCTTTTGAACTCATGTCACCTGCAGAGCTCTGCAGGGTTTGGAGCCTCAGCCAAGGAAGGGAGTCCCTCCAGGGTGTGGGGTACCACTGGTTGCTCCAGGGACGCCAGGACTGAAGGAGTGACACACACAGCTGGACTGAGCTCCTGCAACGTAGAGACTGACCGCACCAAGCCGCTGTCATCACACACAAACACTGAGGAACAAGTTGATGAGTTCTTCATCTGAGGAGACCATTGGAGATTTAACATGGGACAAGAAAAGGAGCACAGCACAGTCCGACTGTTGGGTGAAATGTGCCACGTTTAACTATTCAATGACCAGGAGGTGCCACACAAACAGGCTTGTGCAAAATTCCAAATTTCAATTACTTTCCTTTGAAGATTTAGAATTTAGAATTGGCTCCACCACACAGGATGTTGGATTTGTATTAGAATTACAGGAAGTGGAATTAAATTCATAGCAATTCATTCCTTCTCGCTACGTACAGGAAGAATGTGTCATCTTAACAAAGGTTTTGGCTTCAATACTAAACTCCAACACAAATTCTCTCCATTTTGAATACTACTGGGAAATAAAGCATTTTTCCAGCATTTTCCATAATTTGAAAGTTGTAATACATCAATTAATCGTATGTCATACATGAGGCTCTAATTCTAAATTGCTGATGAAAAACCTTTCCTGTAGTTAACATCTAATGTGTGCATGAGGTTCGTTGTAATAATAGTAAAACTGTCGGGTATGGAATATACTGTACCAAAATTATCAATTGGAACGTCAATTCTAATTACATAATCTTGAATTTGACTTGCAATTCTTCTTCTTCTTCTTCTTCTTCTTCTTCCTGCAATCTCAGTTGAAATTCATGTAAGTGAACTTGGGAAGTTTGCACAAGCCTGCCCAGAAACACATTACAAAAGTATCAGTAAAGAGAGCAGTAAACAGTGTCTTTTATTACAGTAATTGTTTTATGTGTCCAAACCTTGTTTTGCTTGTATATTTAGATCTAATGATTTGTGCAGTCGTGACTATGTTGCTATGCGGATAGGAAACATTGAGATCTTCACACTGCAGACTAGACTTTGTTTAAAAGTAGCAACGGAGGACTTTTCCTCCGGTATTTGCTGTTAAACCTGCTAAATGTTCTTGTTTATGTGACAACTGATGCTGAGAAATGGTACAGATCACCAGATTAAAGAAATGAATAAAAAGTGATTGGAATGCAAGGCAGTTCAGCCTCTAAATTGCAAATTTATTGTCCTGCGCTGGTGTGCTGTGTGATTGATCAGTGATCAGCTAGTCGGCTGCCTTGTGCTGATGCATAAATCTCGGTGTCGTCAACACCAAACCAGATTGATGTTGTGATCCATTCTAGTGTTGACAAGATCACTCATCCAGGGTTCCTCCGGATCTGACATTTCAAAATTCCAGACTTTTTCCAGACTCGGAAAGTAGATGTGTATCATTAGCGCTGCAACAATTAATTCATGAGTCATTGATTATCCAACTAATCGACAACTATTTTGGTAACATTTGTGCCTCTTTTCAGATATGCTGCGGACCAGACCACTAACTGTTTTTGGTTCATGTTGATTACTCCATTAATCGGCACAACAAGCTTTAGGTTAATGGGCTAAGGAAATAGGCGTTAGTTGCAGCCCTAGCATCATGTCATGGTTTGTTGTCATTATTCTGAATACGTATGCCATCATGTCACCATATCATTTCCAGGAGATTATAGCTAAGTAATGTAGCTCATACAAAGGTTTGGAGGAGGATAAGAGCAGAGGGCCGGCCATTCAACTTGTCAATCTTCCCAAATGTTTTCCGGGATGGGCCGCCCACTGTGTACTCAAATACAAACGTCTTAGCTGCCCTAGCAAACGCCATCCAGTTCTTTTTTCTTTTCTTTCTTTTTATTCATAATTTTAACAGTGGTGGCAGCCTTGGAAACAATGAATATTTTTCCATACTTAAAGTTTCCATTTTGCATGCTTTTCCAAACATGGAAATATATCAAATCAAATTCCATACTTGCGTAAAAGCTCTGCTCGTCTGCAGACTTATGATAATATACGTGTTTAAACAATTACAATGTGCAAATACAAGAATGAAAGCTTTCGGCGTGCCACCTAACACTGCAACTCATGTTTGATGACCGAAGTGCACATCTTTATAAAGTAAAACTAACTGCTCTTCTCTTTAAACACTGGATGTGCTCAGCGTAACCCAAGTGGATTCATGCAGTCTTAAATTCAAAGGTATACAGTAGCACCAAGTTAGCGCTCCCTCTGCTGGTCAAAGGATGTTATTGCTCTGCGGACCTTCACCGCAACCTATCCAGCTCAGCTCTTTGGCCCACTGGCCCACTCTGGTGACTCGCACCTTCAACGGGTCAAACCTCCAGTACTGCTGCTCCCTGAACAGGTAGAGGCGCCCGTCCGGACGGCTCAGGACACCATTGGTCCCTTGCGGCACGCCAGTCCAGTCTTTAAGCCTGCGGGGGTAGTAGGGCTCTTGGAGCAGGGTTTGCAGGTTCAGGACAAAGTAGCGAGAGCCCTTGAACAATACCATGTGACCCAGAGGAGCGTAGTAGAAGGCACAGTCCGGGTGGCGAGGTAGGCCCAGCTCAACGCTCTGTTTGGGGAAACCCGGGTCAAGCACTCGGCCGGAGTAGCGCCACATACGCTTCCCTGAGCAGAGGTGCAGTATGCACGTCACATGACCAAGCATGCTTAATTGCACAACATTAGGTACACCTGCACGACTCACTTGTGTTCTATATTGCCACTAAAAAATAAGCAATTTAGTCGTACCTTTAAAGAAGAACCACTTGGCGTCCAAAGGGGAGAAGGCTGCTGCCTCGATGGCCACCGGGAGGTCAGACCAGCTCTGGCGGAGGGGCAGCGGTCCACTCACGACACCATCAGCTGATACGGTCCAGTACACGCTGCCTCGGAACACCGCTATTGTACCGTTCTGGTCTGAATCCAACACAATAACAGCCTGTTACAACACCTGGCAACAAATGCAAACCGGCAATAATAGAATGAACCTGAAACCAAGAAAAAACAACTGAATGTCCATAAACCCTAGCAGACAAAATATTATGTATGATTATTGTTTGATGCCCATACCAGACACATCATTAGGTACACCAGCACAATCTAATGAGATCTTATAAGAGCTGTCTTTAAACTGTGATTTGATGCTCACCACTGCCTGTGAACTCATTAAGAACAGTATTCATAAATTAAATACAACACATTGTGTGCCACCGACTGTAACCGATGTGTTAATATCATTTCACTAATAATTAATTTATCATTTAATATACAGGTATGTATGTATTTGTACATTTTATATGTTGTGCACAGGTATGTGGGCTCCCGCTTTTTGTATATTTTGTATCAAATGTTCTTCAGTCGCCTTCTGGACTGCTGAGGCGAGGAGACGTTTGCATGACTGAAGTTGCTGTGCATTTTATATGTCGTACACAGAAATAAACGCCCCTTCTGGCTGGCAAAAGAACTGCAGCTGTCCCCTTGTCATTCACAAACACCAAAGAACACAACGCAGTCTATTTTTAGCCAATGTGAGCACAGACCGGCTACACCAGTATTACCCCATCACACACTTCCTTGTCTGAAATGAGTTGTTTTGGGATCTAGTTTTTATTTTCTTCTGAAAATTTGCTATAAGACAGTTTGTCCAGCAGAGGGCGTCATGGCAGCCCTTCCAGCACTGACGACCGCTTGAAGTGGATCTTCATCTTCTGATCATAATCATTCATGCTGGCCTGGCTAAATGCTGTCATAAAATGCAATATTCAACATATATTAGTACGTTATGAGTTATTATTTCTATATTACGATTTCATAATAAATATAATATCATAAAATGAGTGCTGAACTGAGGAGTATTTTACGAGTGTTAGGGCCACATTGAAAAAAAAATCTGAGATTTCGAGAATAAAGTCGTAAATTTACCAGAAAAAAGACGGAATGTTACGAGAATAAAGTTGTAGTTACGTGTCAGAGGGAAAATAGAGAGAGGAAGCAAGGAAACTTTCCTCCTGCTTCAGGCAAGCTTTTACTGTATTTCTAACAACTTTATTGTTGTCATTTTACGACTTTATTCTCGAAATCTCAGATTATTTTAATACTCCGTCGTAACAGACATTGCCTGAGACAGCTATGAAAAGGGGGTACTGATGTGACCTTTGGCCTTGGGGAAAGGTAATATTATGACTTTTTTTCTCATAAATTTACAACTTTATTCACATAAATGTATGACTTTTTTTTCGTTAATTTACGACTTTTATCTTGTAAATTCCCAACTTTTTTTCTCGTAAATTTACAACTTTATTCTCGCGTATTTATGACATTTTGTCGTTAATTTAAGACATTTTTTCTCATAAATTCGCAACTTTTTTCTCATAAATTTACGACTTTTTTCTAAAAAATTCACAACTTTTTTTTCTCATAAATTTAGGAATTTGTTCTCAAAATCTCAGATTAATTGAATACTCCGTCGTAACAGACATTGCCTAATATTACGACTTTTTTTCTCGTAAATTTACAACTTTATTCACATAAATGTATGACTTTTTCTCGTTAATTTACAACTTTTTTCTCGTACATTCACAACTTTTTTCTCGTACATTCACAACTTTTTTTCTCATAAATTAATGACTTTGTCGTGTATTTATGACTTTTTCTCGTCAATTTATGACTTTATTCTCATAAATGTATTACTTTTTCTCGTTAATTTACGACTTTATTCTCGTGTATTTATGACATTTTGTTGTTAATTTAAGACTTTTTTTCTCATAAATTTTCAACTTTTTTCTCATAAATGTACGACATTTTTCTAAAATATTCACAACTTTTTTTTTCTCATAAATTTAGGACTTTATTCTCAAAATCTCAGATTAATTGAATACTCCGTCGTAACAGACATTGCCTAATATTACGACTTTTTTTTCTCGTAAATTTACAACTTTATTCACATAAATGTATGACTTTTTCTCGTTAATTTACAACTTCTTTCTCGTAAATTCACAACTTTTTTTCTCGTAAATTAATGACTTTATTGTCGTGTATTTATGACTTTTTCTCGTCAATTTAGGACTTTTTTCTAAATAATTCACAATTTTTTTTCTCATAAATTTAGGACTTTATTCTCAAAATCTCAGATTAATTGAATACTCCGTCGTAACAGACATTGCCTAATATTACGACTTTTTTTTCTCGTAAATTTACAACTTTATTCACATAAATGTATGACTTTTTCTCATTAATTTACAACTTTTTTCTCGTAAATTCACAACTTTTTTTCTCGTAAATTAATGACTTTATTGTCGTGTATTTATGACTTTTTCTCGTCAATTTAGGACTTTTTTCTCATAAATTCACAACTTTTTTTCTTGTAAATTTATGACTTTATTCTCATAAATTTATTACTTTTTCTCGTTAATTTACGACTTTTATCTTGTAAATTCCCAACTTTTTTTCTCGCAAATTTACAACTTTATTCTCGTGTATTTATGACATTTTGTCGTTAATTTAAGACTTTTTTCTCATAAATTCGCAACTTTTTTCTCATAAATGTACGACTTTTTTCTCAAAAATTCACAACTTTTTTTTCTCATAAATTTAGGACTTTATTCTCAAAATCTCAGATTAATTGAATACTCCGTCGTAACAGACATTGCCTAATATTACAACTTTTTTTTCTCGTAAATTTACAACTTTATTCACATAAATGTATGACTTTTTCTCGTTAATTTACAACTTTTTTCTCGTAAATTCACAACTTTTTTTCTCGTAAATTAATGACTTTATTGTCGTGTATTTATGACTTTTTCTCGTCAATTTAGGACTTTTTTCTCATAAATTCACAACTTTTTTTCTCGTAAATTTACGACTTTATTCTCATAAATTTATTACTTTATCTCGTTAATTTACGACTTTTTTCTTGTAAATTCACGACTTTTTCGTATATTTACGACTTTATTCTCGAAATGTCAGATTATGTTATTACTCCGTCATAATAGACATTGCCTGAGACAGCTATGAAAAGGGGGGACTTATGTGACCTTTGGCCTTGGGGAAAGGTAATATTATGACTTATTTTCTCATAAATTTACAACTTTATTCACATAAATGTATGACTTTTTTTTCGTTAATTTACGACTTTTATCTTGTAAATTCCCAACTTTTTTTCTCGTAAATTTACAACTTTATTCTTGTGTATTTATGACATTTTGTCGTTAATTTAAGACTTTTTTTCTCATAAATTCGCAACTTTTTTCTCATAAATTTACGACTTTTTTCTAAAAAATTCACAACTTTTTTTTCTCATAAATTTAGGACTTTATTCTCAAAATCTCAGATTAATTGAATACTCCGTCGTAACAGACATTGCCTAATATTACGACTTTTTTTCTCGTAAATTTACAACTTTATTCACATAAATGTATGACTTTTTCTCGTTAATTTACAACTTTTTTCTCGTAAATTCACAACTTTTTTTCTCGTAAATTAATGACTTTATTGTCGTGTTTTTATGACTTTTTCTCGTCAATTTAGGACTTTTTTCTCATAAATTCACAACTTTTTTTCTCGTAAATTAATGACTTTATTGTCGTGTTTTTATGACTTTTTCTCGTCAATTTAGGACTTTTTTCTCATAAATTCACAACTTTTTTTCTCGTAAATTTATGACTTTATTCTCATAAATTTATTACTTTTTCTCGTTAATTTACGACTTTTATCTTGTAAATTCCCAACTTTTTTTCTCGCAAATTTACAACTTTATTCTCGTGTATTTATGACATTTTGTTGTTAATTTAAGACTTTTTTTCTCATAAATTTGCAACTTTTTTCTCATAAATGTACGACTTTTTTCTAAAAAATTCACAACTTTTTTTCTCATAAATTTAGGACTTTATTCTCAAAATCTCAGATTAATTGAATACTCCGTCGTAACAGACATTGCCTAATATTACGACTTTTTTTTTCTCGTAAATTTACAACTTTATTCACATAAATGTATGACTTTTTCTCGTTAATTTACAACCTCTTTCTCGTAAATTCACAACTTTTTTTTCGTAAATTAATGACTTTATTGTCGTGTATTTATGACTTTTTCTCGTCAATTTAGGACTTTTTTCTCATAAATTCACAACTTTTTTTCTCATAAATTTACGACTTTATTCTCATAAATTTATTACTTTTTCTCGTTAATTTACGACTTTTTTCTTGTAAATTCACGACTTTTTTTCTCGTAAATTTACAACTTTATTCTCGTGTATTTATGACATTTTGTCGTTAATTTAAGACTTTTTTCTCATAAATTCGCAACTTTTTTCTCATAAATTTACGACTTTTTTCTAAATAATTCACAACTTTTTTTTCTCATAAATTTAGGACTTTATTCTCAAAATCTCAGATTAATTGTATACCCCGTCTTAACAGACATTGCCTAATATTACAACTTTTTTTTCTCGTAAATTTACAACTTTATTCACATAAATGTATGATTTTTTCTCGTTAATTTACAACTTTTTTCTCGTAAATTCACAACTTTTTTTCTCGTAAATTAATGACTTTATTGTCGTGTATTTATGACTTTTTCTCGTCAATTTAGGACTTTTTTGTCATAAATTCACAACTTTTTTTCTCGTAAATTTACGACTTTATTCTCATAAATTTATTACTTTTTCTCGTTAATTTACGACTTTTTTCTTGTAAATTCACGACTTTTTCGTAAATTTACGACTTTATTCTCGAAATGTCAGATTATGTTAATACTCCGTCATAATAGACATTGCCTGAGACAGCTATGAAAAGGGGGGACTTATGTGACCTTTGGCCTTGGGCAAAGGTAATATTATGACTTTTTTTCTCGTAAATTTACAACTTTATTCTCATACATTTATGACTTTTTTTCTCGTTAATTTACGATGTTTTTCTCGGACATTCACAACTTTTGTCTCGTAATTGCAGATTTGTTTTTTCAATGTGGCCATAATATTCTGCTTATGTGCTTGCACATTTACTTGTGAGGAGAATGCGGTGATAAAGACGCGAAAGGAGCTTTTTTTTGCAAATAATTGTAAAAGAAATGACATTGACCAATGTCCAATTTTCCATTTCTAAAGACAACAAAAGGCTGAATACTTGTCCAAGGCACTGTCAACGGGTTGTGGACTTCAACAGGTTCCGCTGTATTGACGGCAGACAGTCCTGACTCACCTCCAGTGATGGCGTCAAACAGCCCAGACTGGCAGTAGAGAGGCAGGCCGTTGCTCTGTCGTCTGTTGAGGACATCCATGAATTCCCACTCCTGCAGAGCAGCGTGCAGCACCTCACCTGGCAACCGCACGGGCCGATCACCTGGCGGCTTACCTGGAACATCCGACTTGCATGTATAAACCGCATGTATCAATCTCTAGATCCCGGATATAAGACAGCATGGTTTTAGTAGTACTTAGTAGTCTTATATTCAGATCAATACTTTACATCAGTGCAGTATTTTATGTTTGGTTTTGGTGGAATGACTTCAACTTGCATGTACTTGCATGCGTTTAAAGGATCTGACAATTTCCCCCAGCATATCTTGATCCGGTACTTTGAAAGACGTATGATGCCTTCACTGGCACCGTTCACCATAACCACAGTGCAAGTAAACATGGTCTTATAAGGGCTGTGCTGCACGGTTGGCACACGTCCATGTTCTCTGTTAGTGTGCAATCAGGAGGAGGTCGGCACCTTGCACACGGTCCTATTCACATTGCCTTACATCTGTGTCTCATTAGTGCACACACTTGGAAGCATATATAACATGTCCACAGCTGTGCTTCTGGTCCGTGTCAGCTCACATGAGCGTGGCAGCAGCTGCAGTGTGCAAACATGACACACCGGAAAGTAAAACACAACTTGATGTGCCTGGCGGAAGAAAAAAGTCGTCTCCAGTTGACTTCTACCCGAACACCAATTGGACAAACTGGTTGTTTCGGCAACGAAGGCAATGGAAGTGCTTAAAGTGCCGTTTACGGTCATGAAGGCTTTCGAGTGACTGGTCAAGCAATTCCTGGCAAACCAAGTAGCTTCACTCTATCACGGTTTTTCAAAATAAATAAATAATGAAATGATCACTGTTTTGTGGTTGATGATGGCCTATTATTATTCCAGAAATATAAAGTTTGAGCACATTTTAGGTATTCTTAGCCTAAATTAAGCATTTTCAGTCATGCAAATGGATAAATAAACAATAATACAAATATAAGGCATATGTAGTATTCTACACTGGTCACTAGGTGTCAGTAATGTCACATTGATGAGACAATAGCAACAGGAAGTACCTGTCCAGAAACACCAAGCAACCTGTAAGTTGAAGTAAGTTGATCATTAAAATTCAAACCAGGTTTGAACTTTTTTGAGAGTGTTTAAACAAGAGAGAAATGTGAGAAGATGTTCATGTCTGAGAAAAGCGTGTCAAGTGTGTGGTGAAGGGTTTGACAGCCTAAAACATATGTAATAATTGTAAACCGCGGATTTCACTTATTGCTATTTTGGGAACTGATCCCCCTCGTTAAACGGTACATCGCGGTTCACCTCTCATGGACTCCATGTTTCGCAGATTTTTTGAAGCGCAATTTTGCATGTTTTTTTTTTTTTTTTTTTTACAGCATATGAACGTGCATTTTGTTGGTCAAAATAGCTAACCGTGCGGTCTGCTTGTAACCGCCAATAAACAATAGAAGAAGAAGGCGAAGCTAACCGGCTTTAGGGCGCCATTAACCATTTTAACAAGGATACAAAAACACCACAGCCGAACGACGCCAGGACGAAGAGGCAGTGAGAGGAGTCAGAGGAGTGAAATACGAGTGAGTCACTTAATAATTTCTTGTGTCCAACCTAGTAGGTTGATCATTAAAATTCAAACGAAATTTGAACTTGGAGAGTCTTTAAACCAGAGAGAAATGTGACAAAATGTTATTACATGTCTGAGAAAAGTGTAAAAGTGTATGGTGAGGGGTTTTACAGCCTTAAAGCATATATAATAATTGTAAAAAAATTAAGTTGGCTACTTCGTGGATTTTACTTATTGCGGGCTGTTTTGGGAACTGATCCCCCGCCCTGAACGAGCGAACACTGTATTCAATCATTTGCTACTCCAGAAAAATATTATATTATACTATGTTTTGAATATTCTAACGAGCCGGCTAACACCGATATCTAACTTCACTGTAACTAACTTCACTTCATTGTAAGTTGTACTTTACAATCGCTCGCTAGCTGGCGAGCTCGGAACTGAGATTCAGCCTCAGGCTCGAAAGTGAACTGAAAAGCTGTGAGATGTCTTGGCTTGTTTTAAACCAAGGTAGAAAACAAACACTAAGAGCCTCGTCTCACCAGAATATTGTTTTGTTTTCTGGTTAGATAACAAGAAAGAACATGCATAACTAGCAGATCACATCAAAGGCAGTCATTAAATGATTCATACAAATGGCAGCTAACAGTTTGGAACGCTTAGCTTTGAAATGCCTGAACAGCATCCTGACGAGAATGATGCTTCCCCAGCCTTGGCAGCAACTGCACATGTTTTTTAGCCAAAGAACTTGGTGAGCAATGTAGAAAAAAGAAAAGTAGAAGAAATAACACCATGTATTTGTATGACACAAACGTCTGCAATCTCACTGAGCTACTCTACGTGTTACTTTGGCAATCACACCTCCTGCTTCTGTCCTTCCCTTTCTAAAGAGGCGAGGTTATCATCAGGATGTCTGATAATATATGAATGAAAAAGAGGTATCGTTCATATCTAGGCCATTTTTTAAAATAACACCTGTCAGCGATTTCAGTCATTTTTGTTGTCTTCTGTACGTGAATCTTTTCAAAAATGCATAGGGAAGATTGTGGTCATGTGCACGCAGCCTGACATAAACACTTGCCCCCAAAGAGTTAAAGGTCAACTCACCGTACAGCTGCTGCACGGCCAGGATGTCGTCCCAGCTCACCACCAGACTGCGACCCAGCTTCCTGTAGTAGGGCGACATGAGAGCGTGACGCACGGGGGAGTGCTCCAGCCCCAGAGTGTGTCCGATCTCATGGGCCATCACCATGAACAAATTATGGCCCTTGTGTCCGTTTAGTGTCCACCTCTCCGCCATGTCAAAGTGGGCTTCCCCTCGGCGAGGCAGGAAGGCGTGAGCCAGAGCTCCCCCTGAAGACCAGAAATAAAGACACAACAGAGTCACATTTGTCTCCTTCATTTCTGAATGTACCTGGAAGTGACCATCCATCTGTGTAAAATAAACACTTCACTTTGTCCCTGACCTGGTCCATCAAAGGCGTTGCTGGCCCCGTCGTTGTGGTCCCCCTCGTAAAAGGCCAGCCGGATGTCTGCGGGCCCTTCGGGGGCCTCCTGGAACACCAGACCTGACACGTTGCTCCACAGCTGGAAAGCAGCGTTCACTGCCAGCCGCAATGAGCCCAGAGACAGGTGGCTGGGCCAGTTCTCGATGCGGTACGCCAGGTGACGCTTGTACCACTTGTCAGCTACACAAACACAAGAAATGACATGAAGTGAGATGTCGTCAAGTAGAAATCACACGGTAAGGGGAAAACCTTCCACAGCATTTTCACAAAGTAGGATTCCTTATTTGTAAATGGAATATTTTCACAGTTAGAGTATAAAAAACCTGTTTATGACCTTATAAAGATGGGGTTTAACATTATGAGAGCCCTCTAGTCATGAAATAACACCCCTATAGTCACCTTTACACCCCTATTACCTAATATAGTAGACATATTAAGAGAAAACAAGACATACAGTAGTATAGGCTGACACACACAATCAGTGTTGCCAGGTCCACTTAGCAATTCTTAGGGTTTGTTCCTGTACAGCAAATTCCCAAGTTGCCTGTTGTTTGGGCTTGTTTTCAGAGAGCTAGTTGCTTGTTTGTTGTCGACACACATCCCTCCAGCCTACTGTTTGTTTTATTTGATATGTTTACTACATATTGTAATAATACTTAAACACTTGGATATTATAATTACACACACACACACACACACACTGAAAGACTGCACTTTGTTCGATGATGATGCTACGTTAGATAACCGTACTCAGGCCTTTGTCTTTGAATGGGTGAGTACAGTATGTATTTAGAATGTTGCTTTTTAAGTTTATTTAATCCTTTTTCTCCTTGAAAATGCTTAATTTAGGCCAAAAACATGTCAAATTTGCTTAAATATCCATATTTTTTACTAATAGGAGCCAAGAAACAGCGAGGGACCGCGATACAATTTTTTAATGAACATATTTTGAAAATCCGTGACAGAATGAACCCACAAAAGTCAAAACACAAAGTGGCACAGGACGACGGTATTATGACAACACAGGCATTCATAAAAAAAAAAAGAGGTAGCGTAGTGGCATGAGACTGTGTCACTTCACAATTACTCTGTGATTGAATGGCAACCAGTCCAGGGTGTAGCCTGCTTTCATCAAAGTGCTGGCACTCACAACTTTCTTTGACCCCCATGGGAGGTTATTTAGCAGTCGCGCTCAATAAAAAATGCACAGACGGTGAGTCACCAACAAGCAGTTTGGCCACTCAATTTCGCAGAAAAATACAGCACAGAGCAAACAGTTTATTACGTGCAGTGTCGTACGAAAAACCGAGACAGTGTAAGGCAACATTTTGGGAAAAATTTTCAATGATAATCAAATCTTACAAAAACTGAGGTTTGACTGTACTTGCACTTGTTAGGATTGATTTTATTGAGTGAGGCTTGTTTATGTTGTGTTTTAAAGGCAATATTTCTTGCTGCACCAGGGGTGGACTGGCTGTTAGCAGGACGTTGAGCTCTTTGGCTGCACATTGAAATTATTTTCCGTCAGCTGGGTCATTCTTGTCAGACAGCACACTTCTGGTTGCAGAAGCTTACTGCATTTTACAGGGCAGAATTGGTGTAAACGGTGTTCACATCTTGTTTGGTAATTCCATGTATTGTAAATTGCGAGGTATTGCCTGTTTAGCAGAGATGTTGTCAAGTCGAGTCACAACGAGCAAGCGCTCTGAGCACATGCATGACTTAATAGCGCACTTGAATGCACGTCTGTGGTTTCTCAGTTTACATGTAAGGCCTAAACATCCCAATTGTACATTTGTTTGTTGATACACAGACGGGGAGGAAATACATTCAGCTGCTTTTGCATTTATAGAAGTAAATCAAAAGTATACACACCAGGATACACAACGTGGCAATCTGCAACCCAAGCAAACACACAAATGCATCGAGCCATGCGGCACAGCACACAGACAGAGAGGCTCCACGGCAGGAAACAATCATTTGTTACGTAGTCTGAACCTTTGGGGACGCTCAGGGAGAAACTGCTTTACTGTACTGCAAAATGTAAAGATCTCAAAAGCTGAGTATGCCTGAGCTCATGGCTGACGACGTGGTTTAGCATCAGAGTGGGTGCTGACAATTGTTGAACATATCACTTCGCTCAAAAAAAACAAACATCCAATGCTGCATCCAAATGAGGTGGAAAAAGGAAAGGGTGCGTGTACAGTATGTATAATTAGAGTCCAGGCGGTGTCTTCCCTCACGGTGCTACATAGTAAGAGGTCCCGGTGGACAGCTGAGGGGCCAGGAAGTCAGATACACGAGACATTCCGCGACTTCCCTTATGGAAGCAATTACAATGATGCTCACTATAACGGCAGTGTGGGCAAGCCAGCTTATCTGAGGCATTAGGAAGTGTCTCAGATCAACAGATTTGGTGTCGAGGATGCTGGTTGACACACGCAAATGCAACAACTATCTTCCAGTTTGTGTGTCACTGATGTGACGGAGTCAATCTTCTGTTGTTGATGATGAATCAGTGATTAACTCTACACCGCTTCAATGCAGCGAACACAATCTGTGTAAAAGTCCATGTGTTAATGTTGCAGTAATATTTACACTGTGGCCAAACCAAGAGTTTCTCTCCTTTTATGCCCATAACAGCCAATGACAGAGAGGTAGGTGTTATTTGCATCATGAGATGGTGCATTGTCATGCATGAAGGTCATTTTGCTACAGAAGGTACGGTTCTTCATATTGTACCATGGAAGAAAGTGGTCAGTCAGAAACTCGACATACTTTGCTGAGGTCATTTTCACACCTTAAATGACCATAAAGGGCCTACCAGCTCTCTCCCAATGATTCCGATCCAAAACACGACTTCGCCACCTCTTTGCTGACATCACAGCCTTGTTGAGATATGCTGGCCATGCTCTACCTGATCCATCCGTACCAGCCGAGGTTGCACGGCCCTCATCAGTGAACAGGATTGTTTGAAAATTAATCTTCATGTATTTGTTGGCCCGCTGCAACCGTTTCTGCTTGAGAGTATTGGTTAGGGGTGGCTTATGCATAACTGCAAGCCTCTGGTGGATCCTACATCTTGATGTTCATGGGACTTCAGACGCACCAGCAGCTTCAAATACCTGTTTGCTGCTTTGTAATGGATTTTTAGCAGGTGGTCTCTTGATGCGTTAAATTTTTCCTTTCTCATTATTCCTTCATCAGCACAATCCCGGCTGTCATCTGAATCAGCCACAAATTTCTTCACTGTACAAATGTTTTTGTGAATTATTGAATGTGTTCGTGCCTTGTCCAAGGCACTGCAATATATTGACCCTTTTTTCGTCTTTTTATTTCCCATATCGCTTGAAATCTCTGGCATGCTAAATAAAGTGGAACATCATTTTTAAGTAGTTTTCTTTTAGCTGGGCTCACCTGGCAAACTAATTATGACAGCTGTCCGAGATTGATATCAGTAATCCAAAAGAGCCCCCAAGTCACAGCACAGTATCAGCCGTGAATTTAATTGAAAAACAAATGATTTTATGTTAATACATACATACATAATGACACTAAAATCCTATTTGCATAATAATTTGGAACACGGTATATTTGTTCATGTTTTACACATGGGTGCTGAAGATGAACGCTGTGCTTTTTTAAGAAAGCCCACAAGGAGGGCAGCTTCAACTGCCAGCATATTCCTGCTGTATGTGAAAATGACCCAAGTTCTTCTTTGATTTATCGCCTCACATATCATGTTGCTGTCAACTTTATGGCCGCGATTCACATTTCAGGTCTTTTTCAATAGAGTGAGTCAAATATTTTGTGAGTTATGGTCCCATTTAGAATAAAATAAAGGCTAGGTATGCTAATTGCACAAGCTCGTGTACAAATATGAACCCCTCTGCTTGCAAATGCACAACATGGCGACAAGATGAAGACATCGACAGATGGATTCCATTCTATGTACATCTGCACAATGACAAGTGAGCAGAGTGAAGTCATGGCACTTGTGAAAACGGCAGCCTCCCACACCTATCACTCCAGAAGCACTTATCTAAGCTGTGGGTGGTGGAATGTCAGCTCTGTAAATATCAGTGGGAACGTCCGCCGCAAGTCAAGGTTTGTTTTCCAACTTGCTCGGCAGCAGTGGCGTTCATCACTGCAGCTGAAAAAAGCAGAAAAACGCGTCTTATTTACATTCCACCACAGCTCGCACTCGCAGGTTGCCAAAGTGCATCTTGAGAGCACGTGATCGCTGCTCTTCAAGCCTTCCTTGCATGCACACAAGATTCACAGAGGTTGCATGCTCTGTATTTAACAGACACCCTAAAACAATTAAGAAAATACATTATTAAGTGACTCACGCGTATTTCACTCTTATAACCGTGCCCTTTGCCCTGATGCTGTCAACCACGAAACAGCGATTATTAATTAATTATTATTATTTATTTTTTAAACGTGAGTCAGAGAGCGATATTCAAACCGCAATGTAGCGAGGGATGACTGTACTGTATACCAATCAAGCTGTTTGAATGGCAAACAAGGGAGTGACAACCCAGTGCTCTGCATTACATATAAAATGTCATGTTCCGCTGGACAGGAATTATCACTTCCTGCTCTGCGCTCTTATTCTGCAATGCTGAACTTCCTGCTGGGGGTAAGATGCAACCGTTTCACCTCAGTGGAATTGTGTGCGACTGTTGGCAATTATAATTAGTTGAGTTTATCAGCCCAGCGCCGTCCCTGTGACGACGCTGGGTTCACTGACTGTGCTTTCTTCGCCTGTGCTGTCACTTAAACGGTCTCCTTACCTGTTGCTACTGCCAAGTCTTTTAGTTCGTTTTCACAGAGTTAGTTTCCTCTGTCGCCTGATGTTGTTTGTTCCTGCACAACTGTGAGTACCTGCATAATTAACTGACTTTTATTTGCACGCTGCTGCCTCCGTCTCTGCATACTGGGGGTCAACCATTCGACCATTCGACTAATCTGCTGCATCTGGTGGGGCACTGCCCCTTGCCCCAAATACAGAGTCAACATGGGTGGTACAGTGTTGGCTCTGTTTTAGCAGTTATGTAACAGTAACATACGACGACTGCATACTTAAATTCCATCACATGTCCCATGTTTGACACTAAAATGAGGACAAAGTTGATCTCTTGCATTAGGTCAAGCTGTGAGCAGTCATCAGTCAAGCAACCAGCGGCAAACAGCCAGTGGTGTTTACCGGGTGGAACATGTCAGGTACTGACATGAAGAGGCGGCAGCACACATCAGCCATCACTGCATTCCCTGAACATTAGCCAACTCGTTGTGTGACATAGGAATGCAGAGGCTTTCACACAACAGCATAAAGAGAAAAATCGCTCTTTCTCCAGGCGATGATGCTCAAGGGCACTCTGAGAGGACATGGGAGGAATGACAACAAGGGGCAGGAACATCCAGTCCCCCAGTGGGGGCATGACACAAAATAATTGAGAACCACAAGAGTAATGCAAAGGGAAACAAATAGTTCAATAAATAATTTTTTGTGCAAAATAACAAAAAAACATTGGGGGCTGGGATGAAACCCATTCCCTCTGACTTAAAAGGCAGCAGCTGTACCATTACACTACCGGGAACTGACAGGGGAGTGGGTGCATTCAGCATTTTATTCTCTTATTCTGCTGCATGCTATCAATCTTTGTGGCATCTTTATTTTTCCTTTCCTGCCTTGGGCTGACTTTGTTGCTCTATGCCTCAGGCCAGCGATTCGCCCCCCTGCGCAGAATTGGGCCCCCCATGGATCTGAGGGCACTATACACAGCAAGTGTTCTGTAAGTATTTATACAAATAATGGCCCCTTCTTTAATAACCGCCTTCTCCTTTAATAACCGCCTTACCTTGAATGAATGCCTGGTAGTCTATGCAGTTGAGTAAATAAACACCCCAGTCACTATTTGAGAAAGTATGGTAATATAATATGACTTTTATACAAGTACTAACAACATGTTATTCCCTGAAGTGTAATGATTTGGTGGATTACAGAAAATGTGCCATCAGTGAACGTGTCATGGAATGCTACATGACAACAATACTGAAGACAGATTCCATGAATTGAATGACCTCCACAATTGTCATGACCCCCGGTTATACTCTTCTAATGATGGGAAAAAGGGCATTTAGGCATTTATAAAAGAAAAGAGGTTTTAAGGTGGTCTAAACTATGAGTGCTTTAAGCTCAATTATTTCAAAGAGTCTGCAAGACATTTGGCATTTTAGGGCTCTTAAGCACCGGCAGCGTTTAGTCGGTTCAAATTGCACTGACCTTTTCAGCCATAAATACTTTTTACTGCTGTGTTTGAAGAAGACAATTAGGACATGATCACAAAGGACTGTCCATCATTTCCATTCAAGGCAACAATCAAGCAGAGAACAGCTTGAAAACTTGGAGCAGAGTTGATGTTGTTCGTGGATGTGTCGCTATTCAACACAAATTCAAGGGTTTCACCCGTGCAAAGACAATGCTGACCTTGAAAGTCAAAGAGTCATGCATGCGTGAGACACAGGAGCAGGTGTAATTACAAGCCGGCTCTATTAAGTGCTTCAGTTTTACGAAGGTTGACCCTCCCTGTTAAATGGCAATGCTCAGAAAGCGCTCCAATGCAGGATGAACACGCTCCTCACTAGGACGTACACTTGAAAGTAAATAAACACACTACCTCTTACTGCAGAGCGCTTCCTGCGGCGCCATGGCGCCATTGGGGCAGAACTCCTTGCAGTGAAGATGATGTTTACCCTCTTGGCCCAGATCTGCTGGCTGCCCTCATCCGACACGCCACAGCGAGGCTCTGCCATCTGCCTCAGGGTGGCGCTGTCTAGTTCACCTGTCACAGGTAGACGAGACAACCACTGGAAGTCCCTAAAAAGAGGGAAAATATTTGCAAATGGATGAACGACCTCATAAATCTATGTTTAAACTCACCTATCACAGAAGTCAAACGCTCTCTGAAGTCGTACAATATGGGATTTGGGTGTTGTCCACAGTGTTTTCGAGGCAAATTGCCTGTCCACACTGTTTTCAGAAATGCCTCTAATGTTGCACAAAACTTTGAAGTCCCGAGTGGCGTCACACAAGATCTCATTGCGTACCTGAGCTTGGAAAGCATTTTTGCATACTTTCCATATCAATTTTAAGGATAAAAGTATATCCGATATATCTGCATACAGCCGTCCCTCGCCACTTTTACTTTTGCGGATTCACTCGGTTTTTCAAAAATATATTAATTTGGGATGTCCGATATTGGCTTTTTTGCCGATAACCAATATACTGATATCGTCCAACTCTCAATTTCTGATTCCGATATCAACTGATACCGATGTATGTACCATCACATATCTCCTGTCATGGAATTAACACATTCACATCTATCTACCAAGTGTACTTCCGTTTGCGGGTCATGAGGTTGTTGTAGCCATAGCTTAGCTATTGCTAAACAATTGTTGCTTGCTGTTGAGTTGAGTGGAGACTAAACTGATTGGTGCGCCCCACTTCGCCACCTGTCTCGTTGTGAATCATCTCTCCACATTTAGTGAACCTCGACGTGGGTCAAAATGTCGGCTGACAACAGGGACAACGAGACCGTGCCGGCGCCGCTACAGGCTAATGTGTTAGCTAACATCGGCGCTATCGGCTGCACACCCACACCCGTGGTTTCAACATATCAGGCCCAGTTCCGACTGCGACGAATAACACAGGACTATACAGTATATACAGCAGTTTTTTAATATCGGTTTTCATTATCGGGAAAAACTCAATACAAGTGTGTAGGCCAGAGGGCAAGCTTCCTGGAATTCCTAAGTGGCTCAGGGAGGGTTCAGGGAAGGTTTGTGGTGTAGAGGTGAGTGAGGGTGTGTTTTACACGGCACCCCCTAGGGCCCTTCGTCCACTACCATCCATTCACTTATGAAGAGACGGTACCAGCGACTGTAGCTCTCGCCAACATAAAGGTCACATGGTATCGCTTCATGCTTCTATGGCGAATAGACGAGTTACATACCGGATGGCTGACTGCATCTCAACTGCATTGTGGATGTGGTTGTTGTCATGAAGGTAGCCATATTTTTCCAGAAACACCTGAAACATCATGGTTGTCAGTACAACCATCTCACACAATTTAAAAAAATATATATCAATAACGTGCAGCGGCAGACCACCCATAAGAACCCTCTGGGGTCCCTCTTTAATCCTCACAAGGATTTGGAAAGAATGGAAGCATGCAAACAGAATGTAATGACATAAAAACACCATATACAGTACACGGTGATAGATGGTGATGCATTGAGCACGAGAAGCACAAGGATGGCATTATGGCCTGTCAATCACGGTGCTTCATGTTCAGACACCCAGCACAATCTCAGTGATTACAGATGTGGCTGAAAGGGGGAAGGAAATTAACAGAGAAGGAATGTGCAACATAAATGCCTCTTTGTCTCTTTACATGCAACCTGTGATGCCAGAAGGCATTGTTTAATGTTAAAAGCATATATATATTTATATGCTAATATCAGTCAATGACAAAAAGTTTTCAAATGAAGCTTTTTATTATTAAGGGAGAAAAAAACTCAAACCTACAAGACTCTGTGTGAAATAGTGATTGCCCCCTAAACCTAATAACAGGTTGGGCCGCCCTGAGCAACAACAACTGCAATCAAGCATTTGTGATAACTTGCAATGAGTGTCTTACAGCGCTGTGGAGGAATTTTGGCCCACTCGTCTTTGCAGAATTGTTGTAATTCAGCCACATTGGGGGGTTTTCCACACATGAACCGCCTTTTTAACTCATTCAATCCCTGCCCTTTTTCAAAAGACATCCCCTCCTGTATCGGCCATTTTAGACGATTTTGACTGACCTTTCAAGGCACACAGAATATTGTGTTCTATGGCTATATACACATGGACCCTCGCAAAACAAAGACTCCCGTCTTTCATCAAAAAAAAAGTCTGTTTCTACCCTTTTCCGTTCTTTAGTAATCAGCAGTAGAACATAATTTAGTTACAAATATAACACCATGAACTATTTACAGCAGGGGTTACCAAGGTTTTTCCTTGTGAGAGCTACTTTTACAAAATGAGAATGGCCAAGAGCTACTCGTTTTTGTAACATTTATTTTCAGAGCTTATTTTAAACCCAAACAAAGCGAATATGCTTGTTTGACCAGAACAGGAACAAAATGCTGGTGTCCACAACTCACATTTTGTATTTCAGAATGCATTTCTTTCTACTGTTCTTTCATTATTAACTGAAAACCTGAATGAAAAGCAGGCTTGCGGGCACCTCATGTGGTCGTGGGGGGCTACCTGGTGCCCGCGGGCACCACGTTGGTGACCCCTGATTTACAGTTTTCACATTTGGGTCGGAAGTACAGTATGTGTGTGCATGTGTGTCCATGTGTGTGCGTCAGCACGCGTGCGCAAGTGCGCGCACGTGTCTGCGTGTGCATGCGTATTTTCCTACAATGCGTAACCTTCTGCACGCTACACTCTTCCATGCTCTTCCACTTCTTCCTTCCTGTCATGTGTGATTGTTCTATTTACACAATTGCTGCAGAGCCCTTATCAAATGCACTTCTGCCATCTAGTGGCCGTTTTTATGACTTAAAACTACTCTACAGCCACATGCATTAGTGGGGAGTTGCGTCATCATCTATTTTAGTCTCTAACGCAAAAAAAACGTAAAAGATGTATAATTATGTCTTAGGTATTGAATGAGTTGAGGTCATGCCACAGCATCTCAATAGGATTCAGGTCAGGACTTTGACTAGGCCACTCCAAAGCCTTCATTTTGTTTTTCTTCAGCCATTCAGAGGTGGACTTGCTGGTGGTGTTTTGGATCATTGTCCTGCTGCAGAACCTAAGTTGGTTTGGCTTGAGGTCAGAAAACAGATGGCCAGACTTTTTTTTTTTCAGGATTTTCATGGTTCCATTTATCACAGCAAATCTTCCAGCTCCTGAAGCAGCAAAACAGCCCTAGACCATCAGACTACCACCACCATATTTTACTGTTGGTATGATGTTCTTTTTATGAAACAAGGTGTTACTTTTACGCCAGATGTAATGGGTCCCACACCTGCCAAAAAGTTAAACTTTTGTCTTGTCAGACCACAGAGTACTTTCCCAAAGGTCTTGGGGATCATCAAGATGTTTTCTAGCATAATTGAGACAAGCCTTAATGTTCTTTTTGTTGAGCAGTGGTTTTTGTCTTGGAATTCTGCCATGCAGGCCGTTTTTGCCCAGTGTCTTTCTTATGGTGGCGTCATGAACACTGACCTGACCTGAGGCAAGTGAGGCCTGCAGTTCTTTGGATGTTGTTGTGGGGTCTTTTGTGACCTCTTGGATGATTCGTTGCTGCGCTCTTGAGGTCATTTTGGTTGGCCGGCCACTCCTGGGAAGGTTCACCACTGTTCCAAGTTTTCGCCATTTGTGGAACTGTGGTGCTGGAGTCCCAAAGCTTTACAAATGACTTTAGAACCTTTTCCAGACTGATAGAGCTCAATTAATCTCAGTTATGTTTTAACTGGGCCATGTAGGTTTGGATTTTTTTCTCCCTTAATAATAAAAAGTTTCATTTGAAAAATGCATTTTGTGTTCAGTTGTGTTGTCAGTGGCTAATATTTTAATTTGTTTGATGATCTGAAACATTTAAGTGTGACACATGCAAAAAATAACAAATGAGGAAGGGGGGAAACACTTTCTCACACCACTGTGTAACGTTTTTGTTGTTTGACACACACAAATAAAGAAATACTGGATTTAAGGTTTAACATAGCTTGTTTTTCAATATTATGTTGACCAAAGTGCGGCTCGTGGGCCACTTGCGGTCCGCGGCACATTGTGAAAATACATGAATATATGTACAATTGTTCTGTGTTTCAGTACTTTATCCACAACTTGCTCTTCTCTAACAAGCAGCTGAACAGCAAAATCCACATAAGCTGACTTTTTAAAATTTGTCATACTTTTCTTTGATTCGTCTGTATCTCTCTTGTAATCTGCTGATAACAATCTAAACTCAGTGGCCACGCCCCTCTGAGAACATATTGTTGCAAGCCTCACACTGGGGAAGTACTGTTGGTCAATTCTTAGGTGTGATCTTGGTCTCATGATTTCAAAATGTGAACAGCGTGATGAGGACTGTTTAAATACCAATTCTAATGTTGCTGTTCAGCTCTTTGTTAGAGAACAGCAAGTTGTGCAAAAAGTACTCCAACATTCAACAGTTGGACATGCATGCATTCAGAAGTTCAGAGGTCAAATGAAGTTCACCTGCAGGGGTTGTCGTGGATTTTACTTACAAAAAAACAGATATTTGTGAAAATAAACTGAAAACTGTAGTATCTATCCGATACCGATAGTAACGTGGTATCGTTAATATGGTCGATCCGCCCACCTCGACTTTTCAGTATGCGACCGTCGCTGGAAAACATTTGTACTACTGCTGCTATAGGCAGTTTTCAAAAATGTCCCAAACGTGACACACCATGCACGTGAAACACACGAAATGTGACAGCAGCGTTGAGCGTTCATGGAACAACACTTACAAAATTTAAGTATGACGAATATATACACCATTAACGTAACAACAGAGGAGCTCTTATCAAATGTCTGTGAGAAGTAATGTTAAAAGTGCAAGGAATAGAATGGGGTTAGTGGTCATGTACCTCTGGGTTCAACAGCAGAGGAGATCCGCGGCCAGTGCGCGCACTAACCAGGCAGGTCACAGCCAGGATCCAGGCGGGCTTCACGCCGTGTCCGGCCCAGTACCTATTCATCGTGGAGCGGCCACCGTGTTGGTACACGTTGCATTACTGGTCAACACACCGACTTATCAGTTATTATGCAAATTAACTGTTTCTCGTCTTCCACCTCCATCTCTAATTGAGGAGCAACTGAGATGATTGACTGGGCGGGAGACAGCACCGCCCCTTTTTTCCCCCTCACTGCTGCACGCGGCGGCCAACAAAACAAGCACACAGGTCTAGCTACACAGTCGAGGGTGTAGCTCAAGCATTTCAAGTTCGCACACCGGATATTTTGCCAACTTATTCCTCACACACGTGCCTTCTGTTAGTTCAAAATGAAAACACTAAATTGAATCAACATTAACATGTACTTTTGTGTTGAAATGCTCCTTCTTGCATGAATTTCAGTATAAAATACTGTACAGGAATGAGAGCTTACAACATGAAAAGAAAGATCACAGTTTAATATTTGTTTGGGGGGGGGAGAGAGAACAAAGTAAAACAATTTTATTTCGTTCATACAAAAACAATGGTATGAAGTCTACCACACAACATCTGCACCGAGAATGGGACAGAAAATTAAAAAGATGTACAAAGAAATAAAACAAAACCATTCCAGCACATGCCACAGCCAATGAGTCCTTGTCATAGTGGAAACCCATGCTACTGTGCCATCTATAGGGACACAAGTCAGAACTGGTGTTTTGGGGGGGGTTTTCCACCTCTGACCAAGCCCTCTGTCTGTGGCGGACTGTGGCAGGAGTGACGTTCATCTGATCTAGTAGGACTTTAGTATGGCCGGTCTCTTCGGTCGTCCCTCCGCTCACCTCTGAAAAGACAAGACGGGACAAAAAAAAAAAAAAAAAAAAAAAAAGAGTCAGATTTAAACATATTCATTAAGTGTAAAATATGGTGGGCAGTTATGCATATCCACCCTGCTGTAACTAGAAAAATTTAATACGAATTGTACTTGGGTGTCCAGGCAGGACCACTATGATAGACCTCGACGGGTATTTGTAAACATGAGGCTAGCAATTTGACTATAAACTTATCAGTTTTCTATTAAGAGGTCCCACTGGATGCCTGAAATGGCAATATTCCACAAAACAGCTTTCATCTCAATTCAGCAAGTTTCAAATCAAGTAGATAACGCCCTCTTCTGGTGGTACATGAAACTACATCTGCCAAGATCTGATTTGGACAGTTATTCATTTTTGTTGTCCACTTTTATTAATGTAACACCAAAATATCTGACCAACTGCAGTTCTTCTAATGGAAGCCAAGATCAGCAGAGACTAGTTTCTTCAAGTTCAGATCTTTCACCAACCTTCCTCCCATTTTGTATCCTCCCCCATATCCACCACCACGGTCACCCCCATAACCGCCTCGGTCGCCACCACGGAACCCTCCGCGGCCACGGAAGCCGCCTCTGTCACCACCATACCCGCCTCTGCCTCCACGATCTGAAACACACAATCGTACAACTGTTTATTTGAGCTTTTCGATTACGTTGGCATGTTGTCTGGAACATGCTCTTCAGAGCCTTTAGATAAAAGAAGCTCGCACCTCCAAATCCTCCTGCATCTCCAGGTTTGGGGGCACCACACTTGTTACACTCTTGTCGCCGTGCAAAATTCATGTTGCCGCAGGAACTGAAGACGTAACAGAAACAATTAGCCAATTCAGAGATTGGTACAGGAGCATTGTGTCAAACAACAAAGACAAACCTGTTGGGACAAGGCCAGTCTCCTCCCTTCATGTCAAAGTTAGGACCTCCACCACCACGACCTCTGAAGCCTGAGAGAAAGATGAGAAAAGGAAAATATACACACAGAAGAAGCATATATGTAAAATGTTTGTTGCTACATCTACCAACCTCCTCTTCCCCCTCGTCCTCCGCCTCGCTGTGTGAACTCAGCTCTGCGAGTGGCAAATGACACTTTGATGGGTTTGCCGTTGAACTCCTTGCCTGCATTGAAGACAGATAGGAACAATCAGAGGATGCCAAATGATACAACTATTAGCAAGAGCAGGCTCTGTGTTTAAGTGCCATTACCATCAAACCAGTCAATAGCAGCTTTGGCGGAAGGTGGGTCGTCAAATGACACTGTGGCTTCTCCCTTTGGCCGACCAGTGGCCTTGTCAGAGTAAAGGTTGATCATTGGTTGGCCAGTCTTCTTGTTCACCTGAAAAACAACGCATTATTTCACTACACTCGTCCCTCGCCACATTGCGGCTTCACTTTCAGTTTTTCCTAACATATTGACAAACCATGCCATTTTGTGATTGAATATGGCCTATTAATAGAAAAAAAAACATGCATATTTAAGTTAATTGTACACATTTTGGCCTAGATTAAGCATTTTCAAGCATACACATGGCTAAATGAACTAAAAGACAAATATAAGCCATTAAGACGACGATTAAAATTGTGAGTGTAGTATTCTACATTGTCACTAGGTGTCCATGATTGTTTGGTGAGACAAGCACCAGACTTGATTGCCGAAATAGGCTTTAATTGCAGGTTTAAAATTATAAACAGGCACAACAACGTGATAATCATAACACAGGCTACTGTTGCATCCCTAACCCCTCTGAACCCATGATGCCACTTCCTGTCCGCCACCCATTCTGCTCCCCTACTAGCACTGGAACACGTTTACTGTGTCACTCCCATGCACAGCTTTCTAGTTCTTGATGTGAATAGAAAGGTTTCAAGCACTGGAACATATTATGGATGTTAAGATTAGCTTGTGTGTAATAGAGTGAAGTTAGTGATACCTTAATGATGCCAATTTGCTTGAAGAAGTCACCCACTTCCTGGACTGAAGCATCTTCTCCCAGGCCTTGGACAAAAATGGTGTTGTTGTCAGAGTTGTCCTGCTCCCCAGCTGTGGAAGAAAACAATGCAACAAAATAAGTGATCAACATCGATCTCAGGAGCTAACATAAGCAATTCACGCTAAGCACATTTTACGATGAAATTCCATAAATTGCTAAGACCACCACAATCACTGACAACCAATTAGCTCAAACTCAACCAAAAACTGCTAATCATATTGTGATCCAATAGTAACTGTGGGCAATATGTCTTCAAAATGTGATTCTTTTTAACCATTAAAAAACTAAACCTTAAAACAGGACATTTAACAGTTTAGAGCCTGCAGTATTCGTACAAACTGCAAAAATGTTGTCCGAGTTGCCCCTCACATGCTTGTAATCTATGTGATGTCACAACACACTATTATTATTATTACTATTATTATTATTATTATTATTATTATTGTGTTTGGCCCAGTGCAAGTCTGCCCTTAATTTGTACTTTTTGAACAAAATAATCAGTGGACATGCTGGAACTCATCTGTCTGGTCGTGAGAGAGAATGTAGATCAGGTAGTTTGTAAGAGGATGACACTTGTTAAGCCGCATCTATGTACAAAAGTTTGGTGATGTTTGGTTAAGATTAAAAAATAAATAAATAAATAAATAAATAAAAAATGGATGATGGGTTGCTTAATACTCGGATACACTTTGGTATCACGCAAAATGCCAGTTAAGAACGGCTTGATATGACACATGCTTTAATAAAGACAAGTGGTTGATCAGTACACTTAAGAGCTCAGAAACAAAGACGTTATTACCTGATTCATCCCTTGAGCCGTAGTCTCGAGAGCCTGGAAAACAGGGAAGATGGAAAAAAAAAAAAAAAACACTTGAGCAAAATAGCTTTAATAGCTGTACTTTTCTACATAAAAACACATCCTAACAGTGTCATTGTATAATATAGAAATGTAAGAAAGTCCGTGTTTACAGCTCTGTGTTGTGTGCTTTCATACCGAAGGATCAGACACCTTTCAACGTCAACGGATTTGTTCCTTTTAACCACCAAATGTTTCAAGTTATAGAACGTTTACCCTGTTCATCCCGGGAACACACGTCATGTAAGAAAATAAATCCTTGTCTTCATGCAACCACATTTAGTATTATTTACATCCCAAGCCCCATGTCTGTTACCACAAGTGTACTGTAGACTTTAAAGAAAAATCCGACTAACAGTAAGTGGATCCCTTGCAGTCTGGGCATGAAATTGGTGGCATTCAGAGTTCTCTTATCCCCCTTTTTCCTTTTGTGCTAAGTTCTCAAGTCCTCCCCCACCGACACAGTTCTGATGCTCGTCACTTACCACCGAAATTTTTGAAGCCACCACGGTCACCACCTCTGCAGAGGAAAAATTGGAGATATGATGGCTTTTCCTTTGTCCCAACTGAGAGCTCAAAGCTCCCCTACATCCCCATCGGTATGCACTCCTGCCAGGGTGTGCGACTATGGTGGAAATGTCTCACACGAGGAGTGTTAGTCTTTGGCAATAAATATCAGTGGATAGATGAGCAGGTAGCTCTGACTCAGGCAGACGAGTGAAGACTTATCACATGTCGCTGGGTCACCAGAGTTTTCCGAATTTGATACTTGCTGCAGTTTTTCATCCAAAATCAGATTTGTTTTCAAATAGCAGCAAAGCCAGGCAATTTTGTCATTTAACATAAGAGTCCAAATTGGTGTGAGGGAGTGTAGCAACTGACACGCAATCTTCCACTGAGTTCGTTTAGGACATCCTTTAACTGAGGTCCATGTTATAGTTCAATCACTGTGAACACCTGTAGTATGAAATGTAGATCCATGTTAACACAACACACATGTTGGCCATTGTCAAACATACAATATTTGAATGAAACCTGTTGAATGCGAAGCAGCTGACGACGTCGCTCCAGGTCTAACCGCAGCATTTCAGTCGAGTCCATTGTTCAAAAGCTACATGATCCTCAGAACACGGACACACCAAAGTGTTTTACACACTTTCAGAGATATATCTTGATAGGACATCTCTAGATTCAATACAACCTTGGCTTAGTTGGCATGTTAATGCTCCTAGTCTCTTTGCATTTTGTTTTCACACCTGCATGTTTGTGCGATAGAGCAAGACAGCCTTGCAACAAATTGATTTTAGGATTTTTTTTTTCTTAAAGGCTGAGAAACTTCAAATGATAAATAGTCATTTCTCACATCCCAAATTGCTGACAGTTTAGATAATGGCTTTAATGCCTAAATTTGACTAACAGTCACTGGTCAGAGTAAAATGTAATGACCTGGACAAAAATGAGCTGCCAATACACAGCAGGAACCTGGCCCAATGGCAAAAGAATAAGTCATTTTTGGTCCATCAAAGAAATTGGAGGATGGCTAAAAGCTCATCTCATCTCGAAAAAAAAAAATAAATTAAAATAAAAAGTTGCAGTGGTTATGTACAAGGAAAAATAACAGTAAAAGTGCATCGGTCCAGTGTGTCTTATAGCCAACAGAAGCGCGCATTGGATATACCTACCTATGGTTACCTATAACTCAGCCTTAGGTACCTGACTTCAAACAAAAATACTTTACATACTGAAGTACTTGAAGTTACTTGAATTGGATAGCATCCAAAACAGGTTCTGTTGCATTGCCGTTTACCTGCCATTCCACGGCATGATGGCTTATTCCACTCTGCTTAACACCATTGAGTCGTCACTATTGCTTCACATAAGGCCCCAATAAGGTTGAGAACACCTACAGTGGCTAATCATTTTGTGCACCGTCTCAAGTCAGCAGTTATGAGTGTGAAGTGACCATTTAACCTATGCAAAGAGGTTGATATACAAGCAAATGCTAATTCATAGGAATAAATTTCAAGTGCAGGCAAAGTGCACATGAGCGCCAAATAGTATGCATGCTGATGGGTTTCTAGTTTGATGGATGAAGCTGTGTCGCATGTTACAAAACATAGAAGTACCTTGGGGGCAGTGGCACTGTGCAACTTACCCCATACCATGATGTCCGCCTCTTCCACCACGGTCGTAGCCACCACGCTCGTATCCACCACTGCGGTCATAGCCGCCACGGTCATAACCGCCACGGTCGTAGCCGCCACGACCTCTGCCTCTGTATCCACCTCCGTCTGACCGGTCACCTTGGTCACGGCCAAACCTGGCACCCTGGCCACCACCTTCGCCTATCACAGCCCAAAAAGAAAACCTATTAAGATCCATTGTGCTTTGGTGCCATGACAACTTTTGTATATAGCCACTTATTTACCTTCGCTGAATCTTCCATAGCCACCGCTGCCACTGCCTTGTCCACCGTATGAGCCTTGTTGTCCATAGCTGTCTCCACCTTGCCCATGACCACCATATGATCCTTGTTGTCCAAACGACTTCTCACCATACCTTCACAACATTGCGCAAGTTAACACAAAGGGCTTTGGTCATGTGCAAATATAAATGGTCATAAAGGCACCTGAAGACAAAGGAAATAATGTAAGTGAAAAATAAACTTACCCAGATGACTCCTGTCCAAAATTATCATATCCCTGTTGCTGACCATAGCCTGCCTGAGACTGACCAAATCCCTCTGTAAGAAAAAGATTTAAAAAAAAAACAACTTTGAATTACTCATCTATAAGTAATTACCATCAATCACTGACTTCACATTTCATACATTATACTATACCTTGTGTTGCACCTTGCTGACCACCATAGCCACCATAGCCCTGTCCCCCGTAAGAGCCAGCACCATTACCCTGTCCATAATTCTTGATCCAAAAAGAACAAGGACAAATTTTAGGAATACTACAAAATTATTACATTCACAAGGGAAGCCTGAGACCTTACTTGTCCACCCTGTTGACCGCCATAAGAACCATAACTGCAAGAAAATAAGAAGCAAATTAGTTCCCTCAAAGGTTAAGTAATCTCCATGTCAAGTAACAAATCTAAAGTTACCTCTGTGAGCCACCATGCTGTCCATAGCCCGAATCTGGAAAAAAAAAAAAAAAAAACAAGCAAAGAAGTTCATTTATCCAATGTGGCAGTTCAGAAAATAAGTTATATGGCTAGAACAATTTATTACTGGGCTCTGTTTAAGGTTTCTTCCCCAGTGGGAGATTTTCCTTGCCTCAGTCGCCAAGTGCCTGCTTATGTGGGTTTCAGATGGGTTTTCTTTTAATTTACGAAGGAGCGTGATAATAGAGCTACCTCGTGTGTACGCTGCCTTGAGATACCTTTCGTTGCGATTTGGCGCAATATAAATAAAATTGCATTGAAATGGAATTGAATTGTAATATTCAGAATATCCGGAGTTCCAAGGTAAAACAGCAACACAAACCCGAGTACATCCCCATACTGTTCTGGTGAAAATGGCGGTCAATTAGCGGCTACGGCTAAACACCGAATCCAAACAAACGTTCCTATTTTGAAACTACACGTTACTGTACCCATCGGTAATTATTACCGCGTTGGTTTCGGGATTTTGCAGTCTCATCGCGAATATAATATGGTGGAGGATAGTACACAGGAATCTACTCGAGTTCCAGTCTAAATGCCAGACAACGGTTGAGGCATAAACAAAGAGGCATTCATGCAGCCCTCGAGGAGCCTTAGGCCAAGTTAGCTAGTTGGGCGGGACATTGCCGGGCTTATTTAATAAGCGCAAATAACATCATAATACAGGGTTGTATAGTTAAAATTGAGTGACATTAGCCAAGTGTCCGCGCGATAAATACTGTAAGAAAGCTAGAAGCGTCGAAGTCAATGCATTTCTAATTTTGCATGTGCCAATTCCACTAAGTAGACGGCGCCGGATCTTAGGCCTCGCTGTTAGCGGTCGACTGGCTGTTACTTGACTAATTTTTATCATAGTTTCCGAATACCAATGTAACGCACACCGATACATTCAATTCTGTGTACACTCACCGGTAGCCATTATGATAGCTTTAAAATAGATGGCCTGCCTCTCCTGAGAAGCTGTTTAAAATCCCCCAGTGAATGTTGCGCAGTGCCACTCAATTGAGTAAGCTACCTCGCCGTACTTCCCTTAAGGAGCTTCTTCTTCTGCCAGTTCAAACAGGCGTGTCAAATCCAAACTCCCGTTCCTTTACCGCCACCCACTGATTGAGAGTAGTAAAGCCAAGAGCCAAAGAGTCATCTCTGTTCATGGGTAAACGCTATTGGGGAAACAAGTCGCTACGACTCAATATTTCCGTGTATTTTCCCTGTACTGTATAGTATATTATATATTCTATGTAATTTATTTTTTGGAATTGATTTTTGTAAACAAATATTATTGATAATCTATTCCCGATAGAGGGCTATATTAATCAACGCACACCAAACCTATCTTTATTAATTTATGTATTAACCTTCATTTAAAGCAATAGATAGTATCTGGATGTTTGCTTGTTGAACACCTAACACAAATTTTCATGTTAGAACATGCTCTTGTTTATTAACACAAGCGCTACTGCTTTGGCAAAATTGGCACAAAATCAACTCAACTTATTCAAATTTTATTAATTTTTCTAAAAAGGCATGTCTTTGCAATCAAACAATTTCACCATACGGTATATATACACCATACAGTGTGTGTGTGTATGTATACATACTGTATATGTGTGTGTGGAATGGGGAATATTGACCAAACAGTCTCAAGTGTACGTTCATAAAACATTCAAGAGGGAAAAAGAAGAAGAAAAACATATGAAAACCAAGTTTTGTGAAATTGATAAACTCAATATGTAAGGCAGTGTTTAAAAGGCACAGGCAGCACGGCAATACTGTACTGTAGTCTTGACTCTGAATTCACATTTAAGTTGTTGTGAACACACAGACAAGGTACATATTGTGGTGCACATGTGTAACGGATAGGGGGAGCTGCAGGAATTCTGGACCCCATGGTCCAAAAAAAAAAAAAAAAAAAAAATCACATTGGGTCCCCCTGAGCAGCTGTTGTCACCAAATCTCTAGTTTTTGGGCCCCATTGCAGCAGTGAGTGAGTGCATGGATTGCAAGTAGACCCTATACGGCACCCCGTCCATCCATTACCAATGGGTGACAGCTAGTGCAGCTGTTCAGCAATGTTAAGTAAAACCCCACTCCCCGACGCCTTAAGAGCCGTACTAGTTAGCGAGTTGACAGCCGGGACTTTTAGCCTACTGGCTAGCATTACTCAACTTGTATTCGGAGGGTGTAGATTAGATGCAGATCGAGCCTGGGCAGGGTGCAGGCCTGAACTGCATTTTATATATATATATATTCATATCAAACATGTACAAACAAATGGATGCCACATGTTATGATGTTACTGGCACTGGAATCATTTTCTTCAGTCAAATGCATTAAAATATACCACCAAGGAAGCCTGATGTAGTTACAAGTCATTTCAATGCTCTAACTTAGGATATTAGCATTGTATCTATACATTTTCATTCAATATTTTTTTAAATGCATGCTTGTATGAAAAACAAATACAGAAAAGAACCTTCTTTGCACCACCTGCCTGCTTCTCAAAAGTTAATTAGTATAATATGCATAAACAGAAAAATCCCTTGAGAAAACATAGTTGAACATGATTAGTACCTGTGCCTGTTTGCTACAACATTTCCCTCAAAATCTTGAAACAATGAAGTAAACTACTGTATAGTTTTAGCATGATTTCAATAAAAACTGCCTGCAGTGATTCATCCATAATGCAGTGTTACCTGATGTGCTATTCAAACAGCAACTGGTTTATAGTATTTAAAAAGCAACAGCATTAATCCTGAATATATTTTTTGTTGCATCATTTGCGTTCAGTGGATTAACACAATGCAGAAAAGCAGTTTGGGATGAACGAGTCAATAATTAAAAAGCTGACAAACTTGACTGTAACTTTTGTCACATTACTCATTAAAATGATCTTGAAAGAAGAAAAAAATCATTTGAAATGATGGCGTGATGTGTTTGCATTTTATAATTTCTATACCATGACTGAGTCTCCCTTTTGTCTGGAAAAAAAAAAATCCAGAGTGATGTGCTATAATATACACTGCTACACCCAGTCATCCTTTACAGTGCAGGAGACAAACACAATGCTGTGGGATGACAGACGACAAGTGCTGGTGGTCCAGACACACAGTTACATAGATTACTAGGAGACTAAAGCTGTGCAATGGGTTTGCTAAACAACCTGCAGAGGTAGGGCTTTCCTCTTTAGCTTCATGAACCAGGATGAAAATGAACGTGTTAAATGTTTTCAATTGCAGTCCTGATAAAATAAGATATAAAAAAAACAAACACTAATTAAAAGGACCACTAGAGTAGTTAGGCCGAGGGTTTTAACTCCACACGTCTTGTGAGTAGCGTCCCTTGGTCATCAGTTTCTTGATGTATTCCACCGCCTGCGTGCGCGCCATGCCTCCAAGCTCTTCTGCGATCTCGTAGAAGGCCGTCTGTACATCCTTTGCCATGTTTCTTGCATCCCTAAAAAGACAAACACAAAGATTTGTCTGTTCATGGTTTCTCGCTTGGTGTGTTTCCAAGTGTCCATCGAAAAGGAGATTTTATGTGTTACTACTTCAAGTCTGAGTTATCAAAACATCAATGATGTTCTGAAGTGCACCACTAGGGGATGCAAAAGCTCAAAGAAAAGACTTTGTATTTGGGTGCCCAAACTTTTTCCACCCAGGGCCTTGTACTGAAAAATTAAAGGATGCAAGGGCGGCTTTGATATTTCGTAAACCAACGTAGATATTAGGGGTGTCTTAGAATATTCAACTATTCGATTCGGAGGAGTCTGACTGAAGACATGGGGGTGCCCACAGATGCTGCTGCTCAGCATACATTTTTTTTTGTTCATAGAATGTCTTAGTTTTTGCTACAAATAACCTAGTTTGATACAAATTCTGCCTCATTTGTGTCAATAAAGAATTGAAATGACGTGTGTTTAACTGAAGACCTATACTTAACCAAGCTGGCAGCGCATACACAGAGGGAAGCCCAGTGTCTCTTCCAGATTTGCAGTGTTGTAGTTATTATGTTGCTCATATCGGCTCTGGTTTAACATCTTAAACTCAAGAGATTTTAGACATTGGATTTCGCAGTGCCATAGACTCGTCTCTGAGATCCCCAAAGAACCAGAGTCTACAGACACCACCCAGCCTGGCGAGCGGAAGTGCTCGCAAGAGGCGTCGGGAATGTAAACAAAGGCGAGGAAGGCGGAAGCTATAAGGTCAAAGCTAATACCGTAAAAAAGTACTGTTGTTGCACACCTACCATGTTTACTTGTACATCAGAGGGTTTTAAATGTACTATTTTAAAACACCTTTGTGTAAAATTTTCTTGTCATAATTATGACTTTATTCCCATAATATTTTGGCTTTATTCTCATTACATTAGAACTTTTTCTGCAGCATAATCTTTCAAAAACTACAACTTTGTTGTTTTGTTTGTTTCTCATAACATGGCTTTAAAAACTATTTTTTCCCTTAATATTTAAACTTTATGTTACTAGAATGACACTATTTTTCATCATACGACGATGTTATTACGACTGTTATAAATTACGACTTTTTCTTGTTGGATTACAACTTTTTTCTTTTAATATTTTGACTTAATTCTTGGAAAATTACTGCTGATTTTTACAGTTGTTTTTTTTTTAAGTCTTCTTCATTTAGAATGTACCGCAGACCGCACTTTGGATATCCCTGGTTTATATGGTCTGTCCATTGTTTTTTTTTTAATTGTTCAAATACTGCCACAAAAGAGAAAATTACCTGCAACTGAACATGATAAAATCCATAAAAGTTGACATTCAACAACAATTCATAAATGACAACACATACCCGCAAATGTAAATATGGGCGCTGTCTGAATGAATGAGCTTCCAGAGGTCCTCCTTATTTTTCTTCAAGAGGTGTTGCACATAAACCTTGAGTGTAGAGAACAGCATATAAGAAAACGTTGGATTTGTTGCAAAAAGATTTATTTGAAAAAAATGAAATCTTGAAATCCAAATAGAATTGACAAAATTAAAATATAATACCTATGTGGCCTGTGGCTTTTTTTTAGCATCCAGTGCGCTGTTTACCTAAACTAATTATTTGTTTACTTCCCCCACCCCCAATCAACATTGCACACAAGCCTGAGCACAGCGCAACTGCCCAAGTAAGACTGGTATCTTGGTAAAAGTCAGGTGACTTTGGACTAATGAGAGGAAACGTTGTTACCAGCGAATGTTAGGACAGTGGTCTCAAACTGTACCTTGTATTCCTGGTCTCTGGAGAAGGCAACGTTTAGCTGTGTTAGGACTTCATTCTTCTCAGCCTCCTCTAGCTCTTCTTGGTAGAGATAATCTTCATTCTTATGTCGGCAGCCAAAGTACATCACCGTCTCGCCAACTTCCTTTCCTGCACACGGACAGCAGAGACACAACATCAACAATATGTGACGTCATATTTGCTGTTGATGATCTTTTTCATGCTTTTAGGTTTAACATGAAGGACATGGTGGCCTATGCAAGCAGACTATGTCATCATATATGTGTTAATTTGTTATGTAGGGCGTAGGGTATCTCTTGCCACAAGTACGCAAACATCAAGTCTTTCTAACCTTGTGGAGACAAGCTGTCGTAAAAGTTCAAAGAGGGCCCCACGGCAGCTATAAATACCTTGCTGTTTGAGCCAGCCCCGCTCCTGGATGAAGCCCATGAAGGGAGCAATTCCTGTGCCAGGACCTATCATGATCACTGGGACGCTGGCCTTGAAGGGCAGGCGGAACTGGGATTTGCGGATGTACATGGGAACAGTGGACTTGTGGCCATTGTCAGTCACCAGTTTGTTCTTCAGCCAATTAGTGGCCACTCCTTTGTTGGTACGGTTTGTCTTTGTCTTATATTCCACCACCACAGCGCAGATGTGGATGCTGTTAGGGTGAACCTGTGGAACAGAGTTATAATCATCTTTAAAAGGTATTTACAGCAAACAATTTGTACATACAAATAAGGAACGTAATTCTTTTGTTTGTTGAAGAGAGACTTGCTTTAGAGGAGGAGGCTATGGAGTAATAGCGAGCCTGGAGACGAGGCAACAGCTCACACAGGTGGTCAATGGGGGGCCTTAAAGAGGGCATGTCCTCTAGAATGGCAAGGATGTTTCTACAGGGCTCCAGCACCCAACTCTGGTAGAGCGCCTGATAAGAAAACAGCAGGAAAAAAGACAAAAGTTATTCAATAGCACAAAATACACCTTATACAGTAGCTCAAGAGCACTTTTTTGATGATATTACAGTATAATTTATTTTTAAAATATGATCTACTTGAAATTATGGACAGCACATATACATGATATGTAAATATCTCAGATTCTAACTAAAGGCTCATTTCTGTCTTGTCCCGAGACAGGTAGACGTTATCCTGCAGTACAGTGCAGCAACATACCCCAGCTGACTAGACAAAGTAACATTTTTAACAAACAAGGACAAACAGGAGGTGCAGCTCATTTTTCCCCACCACACAGACCAGACTAAAAAGGACCAGCTGAGCTACAGTGACATGATAAGGATATCGCTACAGATGCCTTATGTCTTCATGTGCATTAGACTGTACATAGCCAAGTTGAGAAAAGTGCAATAGTGTACTGCATACAACCCTGATGAGGTGCAGAGATTTATTGCACATAATATCAAACACAGTAAAACACTGTAGCGTATTAAAGCCCAGTAAATAAAGAATTCTATCAATACGTAGATTGTATAAATAAATACATGCTGGATTGTATTGCACATGGCCATCTTGACACAAAACTCACACAGTATGAGATACGTGAAATGAAATAACTGAATTGCAGTCATCTTTGGCTATTGCATAATATCAATATATATCAATATAAAAACACTGGCTGTTGAATACTACTGTATCACAATTGGGCATGGGCATGATTAACTGCTAATGGCTAATTAGGAACATTGTTATAGACAATATATAATATATATAATATAATGTAACATTAGTTTCCTGGCGACCAGTCCAGGGCGTACCCCGCCTCTCACCCAAAAAAACTGCTGGGATAGGCTCGAGCATACCCACGACACTAGTGAGGACAAGCGTTACAGAAAATGGATGGATGGATAGATAGATAGCATTAGTTTCAACAAGTAGGGTATGTCTTGAAATGACATGGCAAGAGGGGTTTTATTAATTGGCAGAAACCAAGAAGAGGCACAGCAGCACCTTGGACTGTAAGTGGTGTAGATTGTGTTCTAAGCATACAGGTAGTGGCATGCCACAGTCTCTCAACTAGAATCAGTAGGGTCAAATGACTTTACTTTGTAACAGCTGGCTGTGAAGATGTTTAGAACCTCAGTCTCTCTATACAGTAAGCACTACAGAGTCATCATCTTAATGGAACTCTCATTTATCTTTGGCAACTTAAAAAAAAAAAACCCATCAACCCTCCACACTGACCTTTCCCTGGGGTGATGAGGACGCCATCTTGCGCATATTCTCCTGTTCTTTGGGGTCAGAAGCGTACTGTGCCAGCTCATAAAGAACGTTGGTACGAGGAGGGTGTGTGATGTCGAGGTAGTGAGTTAGAGCCGTGCGGTACGTAGTAGGGCAAGGGAACGGGTGTTTCTTGTTGGACTCCTCTGAAAAGTGAACATGATTCCATATCTAAATTAGTGGCATAACACAAATACAGCTCTATTTACTGACTAAAGATTGATTTTATTTCTTAAAAACATTTGCAACTGTGTGTGCAGCTGTCATAAAGCTGTTTGTTATTTGTCTACCAATTGTTAGCAAGAGGAGAAAGTATATATTGGACTATAATTCATTCCTAATCCAAGTGACATATAATTGCAGTACCATAATTATAAGTGAGCTGACAGTGCAAACAGAGATATCAGAGGAGAATTTCATGATAGATTGGAGGGAGGAGCTAGTTAAGTCAAAGTACTTTGCGCTTTCAATGCCATACCATCAAGGTTGTTCAGAGAGATAACCACATCAAGGTCCACTCCAAGGATCTGCCCCAACTTGTTCACCAACGCTGCGTCATTTGATGGGAAAACAGCCACATGGTCTCCTGACTCATATCTGCAATAATACAATGTCACAAGTTAGACTTCGATCTTACATTAGAAAGATGACAAGAACTGAATCAGTATGTATTGTCTTTATTAGCCAGTGACTCACCTGATCTTGGAGCCGGAAATGTCTAGTTCAAGGTGCATCAGGTGCCGATCACCTCCTTTGTTGAGTTTACGGTTGACAGTGACGGGGGCTAAAAAGGGGTTCTTTGAATCAAACGGCCTGTAAATGAGAGGGCATCATTTATGTCAGTCATCACATGGTGCTTTGCAAATAGTGCCAAAGCATAATATTTAATACAAAGCAATGTGTGTGTATACCGCATTTTCCTGACTATAAGTTGCACTTTTTTTTCATGGTTTGGCTGGTCCTGCGACTTGTACTCCGGAGAGACTTACATATGTTTATTTCACACTGACAGCCATGAGAGGGCGCTCTGGGCTTGTGTGCCAGTATCTGCTACTACTATCACTCCCTTACCACTGAAAATGTACAACTAAACATCAACTTATAAAGACAACTGAGAAAGATGGAACACAAATGCCCCCAAAAAGAAAATCATATTGTGCAGATTACAAGCTGCAAGTAAACTAGTTATATTGTGACGATTAGCCTAGAATTATCTGAATAACTGTAAGTTACATTAACGGACGCCTATTTAGCCTGTTTTTATTGTTATTACTAGAACTTGTCTTTTAAGATAAAATGTCTGTTCTTGGTCTCTGATTTTATAAAATAAATTCCCCCCAAAAATGCGACTTATAGTCCATATATGTTTTTTTTTCCCTTCTTCATTGTGCATTTTTGGCTGGTGTGACTTATACTCTGGAGTGACTTATCGTCCGGAAAATACGGTACGTGTCTCATTAAGCTATTGTTGGTTTAATGTCATTTGCGAAAAGGTTTCAGGATCAAATGTTCAGATTACATTAAAACAGAATGTTATAAAAGAAGTTCCATAGTAAATAATTACAGTAGAGCTGGGATGTACTGTATCTTGGGGTGCGGTCACACTTGTAGTTCGGTACATTAATATGGTCTGCACCAAAAGAAATATATAAATCAATAAAAACCTCAGTCAATTTGACTCTGCTTTACAAGGGAAAACACGCAGAACACGCCCAAAATCTGCATCCTTTAAAATGTCCACTGGGGGAGCAGAAAGCTTTCAGTGACCTTTCGTAAGTCTGCAGAAACGTTAATTTCTCTGGGACAATACTTACGGCTTCTGGACTTCAAAACTCTTCAGACGGCCAATCTCTCCAGTGAACACTTTATTCATGTTGATGTCGGTGTGCTCCTTCAGCTCATATTGTCGTATGCTACTTGAGAAAACAGCAGTCAGTTAACTTGAAACACTTGATATTTCAGAGAAAGTGTCATGCGCACTGCACCAAAAAAGAGCTTCTCGTGTAACATTATGTAATAGGATTAGGTGGAGGTATATTTCACTTGTGACAGTCAAGTGAAAAGAAGAGCAACAATGTTAATGTTACTATAAATTAACCTTGAGTCATCTCCTAAGGCTTCCACTCCGAAGTGCTCGCAGACTGCAGGCCAAAACTGCTCTCGCCATGAGACAAAGTCCTCTTCCAAACTGAGAGACAAAAGAAAAAGATGTGCCAATCATTATTAATAAGTAACAACCACAGAGACCATCATTAAAGTCACTGTAACTTTTTTTGACTTACTTGCCATCATCATCTCCTAAACCAAGGTCAAAGATGCGCTTGGCCCCAAGCTCTTCCAACCTTTTGTCCACATATTTCCCCATTGCGTTGTAGTGTTCATACGTCTTGTTCCCCAAAGCAAATACCTACAAGAAGCCATTTAGACTTACTGGTAAATAATAAATCATAAGGACAGTGGTAGATATTTGATGAGGCAGATGAGATGTTGCATACAGTCTCAGGCAAAATGTGAAAAAAGCTCCAAAATTACTTGGTATTTAAAAAAAACAACAACAACAAAAATAAATCACTGCAGTGGTGGAGTGGCTGTAAATCCAATGCATTCCTCCCAATGGGATAAAATTATCTGTTAGTAGGAAATGGTTTGAATTTTTTTCAAAACTCTTGCATGGAGATGGAGATAGAACAGAGAGTAGAAACATTCACTAGCATCAACAGAGTTGGGCAATCTTGTGGGCCACTGAACAGACTGTTTGACCCTGAATGTTCTTCATTACGGTGCGTGACCACCAAAATCTCCACCATTGTTCTTCAGAGCTACCTGTTCCTGTTTGACTATATCTGTATTCAATTATTAAAAAAAAAACAAAAACCATAAAATGTAAAAAAAAAAAAAATCTCTCGATATTAAAAAGATGCTTGATAAAAAATAAATAAAAACTCACCGTGTAGTTGAGTCCAGAGAGGTCTTCATCATTTTCCTGCAGCCAGTCATAGAAATCCTGGGCATTATCTGTCGGGTCTCCTTCTCCGTAAGTGGCCATGCAGAATATGGCTAGCGAGTTTTTGATCTCAGCTAGGCGAGACATTTCACCCTGAACATGACATCAGAGACAGAAAGCAGTGACTAACATGTACAGTATGTCATTTCTAAATTGTAAATGATTTTTTGCACATCATTGCCTGAGGTCATTGCAGTGTATGAAAGCCAAATCACTGATTTGCACATGCTATGAATTTGGGTGTTTTTCTTGCACAATCTGATGCAATACACTGCCGCTTGTCCGTCTGTGTTCAAAATAACTTGAAAAGTTCTGATGGATTTGGATTACATTTTCAGGAATTGTCAGACATAGAATATGGAAGAACTGATTAAATTTTGGGGGTGATCCAAAATGTTCCCAAAATTTACCCTTTTCCCTACAACTCACTATTATTATTACCTGCTACTACTGCCACATTTCTCAACCGATTCAAGCCATCCCAACATCAAACAGTTCAACACGTTCAGGACATTCAGTCTACCTATACAGGTATTTATACTGGAAAAAAACAAAATCTAAATTTGACCAAAATTCACACTTTTTCATATAAGTGCTATTACCTAATACTACTTCCACATTTCTCAACCGATTCAGACCTTTCCAAAGTCAAAATTCTCAACTCATTCGGGACATTTTGCCCTCCCGGTACATTGCGCTATCATGCTAGGTGTTAGCATGCTAATGTTAGCATTGCTAGCGTGCTAACATTAGCATACTAACATTTTTACCTATTTTCATGGGTAGACACATGTATAAACACTTAGCACTATCATGCTCGGTGCTAGCATGCTAACATTAGCATAGTATCATTTTTAGCCATTTTCATAGGTAGACAGTTATCCAAAGACTTAGCACTATCATGCTAGGTGTTAGCATGCTAATGTTAGTACATTAGCATTGCTAGCATGCTAACATTAGCACAGTAGCATTTTCAGAGCCATTTTCATGCTTTTCTAGTTATACATATATAAATGTAAGAAAAATTCCGAAAATTTCGAACGATGTGGTTTGTGTATTTTGTTTCAATGGTATAAGTTACCATGTCGTATTCCTCTGGGTCTGCAGCCATTCCTTTCATGCCATAGCGCTGAGCATCTTTAGACAGTCTGTTGGCAAATTCCTCTGCTGTGCCCGTCTGGGAGCCATAGAACACAATGATGTTCTTGCCCTGGAGGGAGGGGACAATAGCCAGAAATAACAATTAAAAATATTAATTTTATTAAAATACTAATAATAAAAAGAAGAATTTATTTAGGATTTTCTCAAATTTACACAGTGTCCCTTTGCCTGTTGTGTTGCCAGTGGTACTGGTGCAGTGCACAAAGTGGATGGAACCATGAAGACTACAGGTACCTCCAAATCCTTCAACTTCACTTCAAAGCAATAGCTAGACGACTGAAACATACACATCAGATGTTCTAACAGGACAATAAGAAAATAAAATTAAGCTTCTGGAATGTCCTTCCCAAGGCCCTGACCTCAACCCTACAGAATTTGTGAACCGTGTCCGAGCCAAGAAACCAACAAATGCTCGCGGATGCCTACAAAAAGCCTTGGCGATATCAAACTTGCTAAGGGACATTTAACCAAGTATTACAGTTGATGTACTTTATGTATATACAGTATTTCAACCTCTATATATAAACTTTAACCCTGTGTAAATTAGAGAATGACATCTAAATAAATTCAAATTTACGCAATGGTTGTTTTAAAAATAATTCAAGATATACTGTATAGTCATCCCACCAAAAAAATAAAAAGAACAGTTTAAATAAATCATTAAATGCCATAAATTGATGTGATATTCATTCCCATGGGTGTACAGTATGTAAACTTCTGGATACAATCAGGAACTTTTAGTAGTTACATGTTGACAGAAAACTAGCCAAAGAGTTGTCTGTAAAGTACATGTGTGTAGAACACAATGTCAAATTCAGGAAAAAAAAACAAAACTGGGGGACAAAGGTCTTTTCCACTAGCGTCATTGTATGTGAACTATTTGTGGAAAAAATAAAAAAAAAATCACACGATTCAAAACCAAACATCTTTGGAACCACATTGTTTAATCTTAATCCAAAGCATGAAGCATGTGTGGTTGCATCAGCAGGGAGCTGGTCTCAGGCCCTGTTCAGTATTGAAGTTGACATGTGTTCTGAGTCTGATGATCACAAGACAGCAGCTCTTTTAAGTGTGAATACACCACATTTAAAGCGCATGTGACCATATGATGATGCACACCAAATGGTCGCTTCATTATGTACACCACAATTAAAAGGAGATCCAGTCCCAGGCCTCTATTAGAAACTGCCTTTACAAAAGACAGGGTTTCCCACAGAACTACATGACATCATCGGGTAATTTGCGCAATTGGCGGTATGATCTAAAATATATATATATATATATATATATATATATATACACACACACATACATATATATATATATATATATATACACATACACATATATATATATATATATACACATACATATATATATATATATATATACACATACATATATATATATACACATACATATATATATATATATATACACATACATATATATATATATATATATACACATACATATATATATATATATATACACATACATATATATATATATATATACACATACATATATATATATATATATATATACACATACATATATATATATATATATATACACATACATATATATATATATATATATACACATACATATATATATATATATATATATACACATACATATATATATATATATATATATATATATATATATATATATATATATATATATATATATATATATATATATATATATATATGTATGTGTATATATATATATATATATGTATGTGTATATATATATATATATATATATATATATATGTATGTGTATAAGTACAGTAGAATAAAACAGTTTACAAAAAAGGCTATCGTACTGAGTCATCTCCGGTTTCGGACACACAGTGTAGTTGCTCTATGTAGTTGTTATAGGTGTTTCAATCTGGTAAAAAAACAAAAAGCGGATTAAAAAATATCATCCTGCAACTAAAATCTCCGATATTGGCTCTCAGATACAACAGTGTGTGCTAACGTGTTAATCGTGGAGTAGGAGTGGATGTTGGCCGTGTGTGTTTTTTGTTAAAGCCTGAAAAAGATGTTGCAGCTGAGAGCAAAGTTTCCTGTGGTGGCACAGAACTGGAAAGTTTAATACGACCAATCTCACCACGTATTTGAAGTAGCGTTAAACGGGAAACTCTCATGGCAAGAAGTCAAGAAATCATTAGCTTTAATAGAAAAAAAAAAAAAAAAAAAAAAAAAAAGATGCCCAGCCCCTAACGGTGGTGAGTAAAGTTGCATAAAAACACTTAACTGAGCACCTCAAACCTCGCTATTTTATGCCAGGCCGCCATTACATTGTGCATACAACTCGGAAGTGAAAAAGTCGTATTGGGACACGCCTCGTAGTAGTTGTATTATTGTCCTATTCATAATCATTTTTGTAATTTCCTGTTCATACGTCTGCTAACCCTCCAGTCGCAGGGGACTAGTCCTTAAGGAGTGAACTACTGTGGCTCCAATACATTCCTATATTGTTAGCAATATATGGTTATCACTGCTGACATTGAGAATCTGCAGCAGGACTTACCGTTTTCTTCATTTTCTCAATGAAACTCGTCTCTCTCGTTGTGGGTGCTCTGGGGAACAAAACATGTGTTACTTATTAGGCTAACATTAACTAATACATGCATCATTATTATAATAGGTTAAATATGTGTTTCGTGGCAAGTTGTCATGTCAGTCATGCTCTAAAATGAAGCATTACTAGAAAGACTGAAACTATTTCGAGTTTTTTTGGTCATGCCACTTTTAGACTCCACTACAGTGACGCTGTACTGTATGCATGAATGAAAAATATTTAACAACATAGATAACGTTTTAGCAGATTACATCAACATACATCTTACAGTCAGGGGAGATACCTTATCACTACGGCACTGTCCACAATGTTGCTTCATGGTTTTTGTACAAATCAAACCAGTGAGTGACAAAATAGTGGGGAAAAATCAAAGCAACAGACACAAGAGGCAAAATGTATTAGTGTAATGTATTCATGATCAGGAGGCTGAGGGGGCAGCTGCGGTTCAGTCTGCATTGAGGAATTAAAATGGTGGAATAAAAAAAAGGTGCATTTCATCAGCACATCTTAAAAATGCAGAACGCATGAGGACAGAAGTATCTACTGACACGCAGGTTTGTAATTCCTTATACTTTATATTCTCACTTGTTTAAAAACTTTCAATTAAAAAAAAAAACCTCTCCAAGTGACAACTGGCCATATGACAAAAAGCAATACAAATTCCTTCATTACATTTTTAGTTTTTACCCCACGGTCACGTATGTAATGTAATAATCTTACTGTGCATTCCTGCAGCAATTTCTGTTCTGTTTCAGTTACCCCCACAGATGGCTTGATGCAGTCTGCTGAGCTTCAAGGTGCTCACCCATGTCCATGGTCAGCCAGGTCATGTTCTCCTCTTTCAAGCCCTTTCCCTAACGCTCTGAGCTACGGGCTCACTCTTTTGATGGTGGTGCTAGAAAAATGTCTCCAGGTTGCTTCAACTAGTCTTTTGATACCTATTTTCGCATAAAACATATCTCCACTAGATAAACTGACACAATATCAAGTAGCCTGAGTTGATACGGGTATCTTATTCAGCTGTCAATACGACATGTAAAACTCTTTCTACACCCTCATGCATCTAGAATGCACAGCTTAGCCAAATTGCCCTAAACTTAAGGAACCCATTAGAATTCAGACATGAGAAGTGGATGCCAAACACTATAAAACAGGCTCCTGTGGTTAACACTTGTACTCCAGATTGAAATGTACAAGCAGATATTTGCCCTCAAGCTCAGGCAATCCTGTCAGATTTATCAGAGACTTTCAGAACATTATCAGATGGTCTGGGAAATGCCTGGACGGAAAGACAGCAAATGGACCCAACCTGAGCACATGGGGACAACTAGTAATGTTGGGAGAAAGTCTTACTGTAACAAAAGCTGACTTTCTGTGCAGCAGCCAGCTCAAATATTTTGCTCTCAAGTTCTTCTTTCTCTCCCTTGACATTCTTGTGTCTCTGTCACAAAATGCAGCGGAAACCTAAAAGTATTTATCATCTTTTTGGGTCCAGTCAGAACTTTGACACCCACATGTGAACTAACCATTACAACATGCTTTCAAAACAGTTTAGTGTTGTTTAGTAGAACAAGCTCATTGACCCTGGCAGTGTGACCACGTGAAGCTTGTGTAAGCTAGGTTTTCTATTTTTTTGGTGACTCATTATTGATGAAAACTCTACATTTTGTGGTCCAAAAGATTTATTCATTATCTCTTATATAACTTTCTGGAAACACTGGATAGAAACCAGTGCAGTTCACTTCTAAACATTTCACTACTACGCACCTCTAGGTCTGCCATGAGGTATACACTGGGCATCAGTACCGTATATTACAGTCACAGTGTTTTCGATGGGGAGGAAAGCAAGCAGGTTACTAACCTCTCAGCAGCATCTCTCCTGTCCTCTGGCAGGGAGAAAACACAGCCCATGGCATGTAGCCCTGCAGCTCAGCACAGCCACTATCACCGTTGGCAAGGCAACGCCACACCGTGAAGCGCCACACGTCTCAAAAGCAGGATGTCAACACTCGACAGCCACAAGATAGAATAAATAGACCCCGGCCCAGAAAGACACTAAAAAGCTTCACAAAGAGAGCTCTGCCTTTACCTCGGAGGCTCCAACATTATCTGAACTCAGCCTCTTCCTGTGCTGCTCCCTGAGTCGCGTTACGTCTGTTTCTCATACTCGCTCAACAACACTGCAAGCCCTGTCAGTGTCTGGACACAATGGTGGGAAACTGACTTTCCCATAAAATGTAGCAGAGCTGCAGACCCACACTTTTAACTCGCACCAACACACACTGAACCACTCTGGGGCTGAAAATGCCTCTCCCCTCATTCCCGCCCCCTTTTTCCTCTCTAGCCTGAAAGGTGTTAGGCACGAAAAAGTCTACAAGATCCATTCTGAGCATTTGGCTAGTCAACTAACCAAAGCCACTCCTCTGTGGACCACTAAAGGAGGGGGGGAGCTGAATGGTAGATTTTTGTCCCCCGCCCCCAACTCACTGGAGGAGAGAGGGGAATGCCATTGCTATGGCAACAACATTTATCATAAAAGGATTCCATTTGTGACAAGGCCCTGCGCCAATGGCAGAGTAGCTTCGCTAACGCGCACACACACACAAAAGAAAAAAGCAGGGGAGAGGGGAAACATTGGGGGGGGAAAAGTAACTTGGGGGAAGAAAGGGTTGCTTGTCTTTCGCCTCAACTTTCCACCTTTGGAGAGGCCTCACAAAAGAAGCTTGGCTCCTAGCCTTCTAATGGGTTCAGGGCCAAAAACAAAAGCACAGGAAATACATGGAAGACTACACCCCCTTCAAAACAGTTAGGTAATCATTGCTCTCTTGAATGGGGACAGCAGGCCATCTTGGCACTTGTTTCATTGTATGCCCCTTTCCTGTAACCCTGCCACTCCACAGATAGCCTAAAAACAACACATGCATCCTGAGAGTCTTCCCTCTGCCAATCAGCATTCGCACACCAAGTCAGGATCTTACAAACTAAACAGGTCCCTCAGTCGCTCAACTCAGAGCACATGGAGAGCATATCTTCAGGGGGTTACATTATTTTTGTTGTAGTTGGGTTGGGGTGAGTCTACAATTATATTTAGTAGTAGAAGAGTTCTGTGGAAACAAACCAACCCTCCATCACTCTGCTGATAAGTGACGAGGGGAGGGACCAGCCTAGGGAAAGCTGGCACACTTTGACACAAGGGAGGAAGCAGCGGACCAAAAGAGAAGACAAATTGAAAGTTCTCATACAGAATATAAAAGTCAGCCCATGTTTAACATTTAACGGTGAACTCACACACTTAAATGTGTCACAGGGTTTTATTGCAGAGCTCTTCAGAAGATTTTTAGTTTCAAATAGAGCACATGGATTTATAATTGCCTTTCCAGATCAGGAAAATGTGGCCACTAGCAGCACAGCATCAAGGGTGGTACACGCATACACTATCTATAATGCAAAGTCAGCTGTAGTTAGCCTGAATGTGAAGAGACTCACCTCCCAGACATGCAGTAATTGCCCTCTGAATGTTTGGCACTGCATTACATGTCCATCAGGCTTCACAGTAAATGGCGAGTATTGAATTACAGTCGTCCCTCGCCACATCACGCTTCAAATTTTGCGGCTTCACTCTCAGGTTTTTTCTAAAATATATTAGTGGGGGCATGAGAGAAAATAATTGAGAACCATTAGCCTAAATTAACCATGTTCAAGCATAAAAATAGCTACATGAGTTAAAATACAAATATAAGGCATTAAATACTACTGTACATATAACCAACGTCTTTGAATTCAAACAAGGTGTGAGTAATGTTCGGTGAGACACACAAGAACAGGCTTTTAGTGCAGGTCTGAATTATCTCACGACAGCCACAATAATCCCTAATAACAACAACGCTGTCACTTCCAGTCCGCCCCTCACTCAGCTCCCCTAGGGAACACATTTACAGTAAAACACACAAACACAAGTTTGATATTTATGTCTTAAAAAGGGCTTATTTACTCTTATTGTATCTACTACATTGAGTAATATGAGTGTAAAGGTGACTAGATGACTATAGGGGTGTTATTTCATGTCTAGAGCGCTCTAATAATGTTTAAAAAAATGTATTTAGAAGGCCATGAACAGATTTTCTAACTGCAAAAATATTCCATCCATCCATGAGTCCACGCTCTGCGATTCGCTGGCGACCAGTCCATGGTGTGCCCCGCCTCTTGCCCGAGGTCAGCTGGGATAGGCTCCAGCATACCCCCACGACCCAAGTGAGGAGCGGCATGGAAAATGGATGGATGGATGGATGGAAATAAGAAGTCCTTCTTCACAGAAATTCACTTATCACGCGTTTGGAAGAAATTAACCGTGATAAACGAGGGATTACTGTAATTGTTTCTCCATATAGGGGATACTTCTTTTTACAGTGGCTTGGGGCACAGTCAGGATGCAGCATTCGCAACCCTGCAAATTTGATCAATATTTTTTTCTTAATTTGTGAGGAAACCGGCCCTTTTGTGCTTTTTCTCCCCCAAAATAGGCTGCTTTTTTCAGAAAACCCATCTCATTCATCCTATGTCAATCATAATTTATAAATACGTAATAATAAAGCATAAAATGTCAGCATGACACATAACCGTATACTGTGCATGTTTGTCCATCCATCCATTTTCTATACCGCTTCATCCTCATTAGGGTCGCAGGGGCATGCTGGTGCCTATCCCAGCTGACTTCGACAGGCAGGGTACACCCTGGACTGGTCACCAGCCAATGGCAGGGCCTTACATGTTTGTGTGAGGCTGTAATGGGTTTCGTTTGTACCTTGTACTTGCTGCTGGTGGCGCCACATCCACAGGAAAAGAGCATGAGACTACAACCTGCATATCTCTCATTCAAGAGCAAGTCTTCAATGTGGTTGTTTTTGCTGGGAGTTTTCGGGATCTTTAAAGTTGTCTTTATTCACTACAATGCCGCCCTTCCCACACCGTCTCAGAACTTTGGCAAAAAAGTCATGCGCCACAAACAGGTAATTATGCTTCTATGCATTTACATTCAACAAAAATATAAACGCAACACTTGTTTTTGCCCCCATCTTTCATGAGCTGAACTCAAAGATCTAAAACCTTTTCTATGTGCATATTCTATGCATATTTCTCTCAAATATTGTCGGCAAACCTGTCTAACCTTGTGAGCACTTCTCCTTTGCCGAGATAATCCATCCACCTCATAGGTGTGTCATATCAAGATGCTGAATCTCCTTCGCATAGAGTTGATCAGGTTGTTGATTGTAGCCTGTGGAATGCTGGTCCACTTCTCTTCAATGGCTGTGCAAAGTTGCTGGATATTGGCAGGAACTGGAACACGCCGTCGTATACGCTGATCAGGGAGTACCCCAAACATGCTCAATGGGTGACATGTCCGGTGAGTATGCTGGACATGCATGAACTGGGTTCATGTTTTCAGCTTCCAGCAGGGATTGTGTAGAGATCCTTGTAACACGGGGAAGTGCATATTATCATGCTGCAAGATGATGGTGATGGTCATGGACGAATGGGACAACAATGGACCTCAGGATGTCGTCATGGCATCTCTGTGTATTACATCACATCCATAACATAACCCTGCCTATGCCATAACCCCGCCTCCACAATGACATAATCAAACTGCTCACCCACAAAACGCCATATACACTGTCAGCCATCTGCCCTGTGCAGTGAAAACCAGGATTCATCCATAAAGAGAACACCTCTTCAAAGTTCCAGACACCATCGAATGTGAGAATTTGACATATGCCCAATTGCCGTCGGTTCCGATGACAATCTGCAGTCAGGTCGAGACCCCAATGAGGACAGCCAGCATGCAGATGAGCTTGCCTGAGACGTTTCTGACAGTTTGTGCAGAAATTCTTTGGTTATGCAAACCAATTGTTGCCAAATTCTCTGAAATGCCTTTGAAGATGGCTTATGGTAGAAAAATGAGCATTCAATTCTAAAGCACACCTGTGCAATGAGCATACTGTCCAATCAGCATCTTGATATGCCACACCTGTGTGGTGGATGGATTATCTCGGCAAATGAGAAATGCTCACTGAGAACAGATTTGACAGATTTGCAAACAATATTTGAGAGAAATAGGCCTTGTGTGTACATAGAACAAGTCTCATATCTTTGAGTTCAGTTCAAGAAAAATGGGAGCAAAAACAAAACTTGTGTTTGTACTTTTGTTGAGTTTAGCGTGGAGCCTGGGCAGCTGGCCAAAGGACTGTTGCGCATGCTCCGTAGTTTACCGTGCCTGAAGACGAGAATGGATGTAAATAGTAGCAGTTCATACATTATAGCAATCGAATTGATCTTATTTATTATGCATTGTGTAAAACTAAGACAGGAACAACATCCAGTTAAAAGCACAAAATGAATACAGACACACCATCCACCAGTATGACCCCGGCGTTTGTTTTTCAGAGAGAAGATTATACGTCGCTAGCATGAATTAGGCTGTGCACAAGGCAACAAACAAATATGCAAATTACCACTCAATAATGTCATCAAATCTTACACTTATGCATTCACACATAGTATCAGGATTTGGGACCAAATATGAGGTGAAAGAAAAGTGGGAAAATATCCGTGCAGTCTGAGAGAAAGTTAGATGCTGTGTTCAAGGACCATCGAACAAAGTGGGACTGGTCGCCACTTCCAACAAACAACATAAACATGCAAAACTGTGGGATTTCTAACTGTATATTATTTTGTGAATGAAATAATATTTTCAAAATTTATATCCATTTACATACAATTTGATGTCGTTATTTACAAATCATTGTTGTTGGTTTTTCTTTAAGTGTTTTTTTTAATCATTGCGCCTGAAAGTTTGCCCGGCGGTTGGAAACCCCTGCTTTACAGCATGCGTGGGGATATGATGTGCTCGTTTACATCCTTGAAAAGACAGTAAGAATGCCACTTTTATAGAATGGGCTTCTTTATTTTATCATGTCTACATCAACAAATGTAACCATTAAATCATATCAAATCAAATCCTATTGTTTGTATGCTGTATTGAATCGTTTTTAAAATATTAATTTTTTTAAACGTATCGTAACCCGTGTATCTACACGCATATCGAATTGTCTATCACAAGGAGATTTACAACCCTACTAAGTTTCATTTACAAAAGTGTGGTGTTCTTTCTTTTGAAAATGTTGACTTTGAATTTGTTTAGTCAAAATTAAGTGACAGTACTGTTGGCTATTACTCTCAAATGATTTGGAATACAGTAGTACCTCGCATAACGTAAACCTCCTTTTACATAAATTATACATAAAATAATAATAATAAAATTGAACATAAAGAATTTATGTTTAAGTTTTTGCATCGTATTACAGAAGAAATTCCATATAACATAAAGTGTCAAGTCAGTGCAAGTCTTTTTTTTTTTCAATCAACTTTATTAATGCCTCAAGTCGGTGCAAGTTCAGACTAACACTTGGTGACGCCTTCTGACGCATCACGCTCTCATTTGCTGATTTTCGGGGCACCGTCTATGCTCTCATCTCATTGGCTGAGTTATACAGCACGTACGTGAGTTTGTGTGAGAGACAGGCTTCTCCCTTCAACCTCCTTCCTCTTCGTAGTCCCCCTTAAACTAACTTAAACAATTAGGTTAAGTTACAAATCAAAATTTTGCACACAGCGTTATCGTGTAGTGCGTGTGCGTTTGTCTGTGAGACCAGCTGACTCTTAGACTCTTTGAGTCACGTTTCAACTCAGGCTAGTCCTCCTCCTCCTTCTTGCCTCCACTTGCGCTCCTGATCAAGACATCTTGTGAACGGTAGGATTGTTTTTGGTTTTCAGTTTTATTCATTTACAGTAATCTTATTTATTACCTTATTTTATATTGGAATGTTACTCTACTATGTTTATACTAATGTTTTCTGATATTTTCCCACCATATTTGGTGGACTTTGAATATTTTGAAGTGCCAAAGGGGTGAGTTTGGGAAGATCTTGGAACAGATTAGGCTATTTACATGTATTTTATGCTTCGTATAACATAAAAACTCTATAACATAAAGGTTCTCGGAACGGATTATTTACGTTGTAGCAGCGTCTACTGTGTATACAGTATAAAAGAAACAAAAAGGGCACTCACATTGTTTCAAGCTTCTTAAATTCAGGGATTGGTTCAGGCTTCTTGCGGGACATGAACCAATAGATGAGAAGGCCGACAATCAGGGAGAAAAGGAACAGGTCAAGGTTGCTGAAAAGGGGCTCATCCTCATCAGTCATGGCTTGTGTGTGAGTGGTGGTCTCCGCGTCCATGTCTCCTATCCTCTAGTCAGGGGAAAAAAAAGAAAACTATCTTAAAAAATGTATACCTCGCAAATATGAAATAACAAATACATGGTAATTCTATGTTGTTAATTTTGTGGTATGTGTGACTTTAATAATTTACAAAAAGTATCTACAGTATATAACCTCCAGCTTAGTCTACAGCAGGGGTCACTAACGTTTTTTCTTGTGAGAGCTACTTTTACAAAATGAAAATGGCAAAGAGCTACTCATTTTTGGAACAATTATTTTTATAGCTTATTTCAACCCAAACAAACCGAATATGCTTGTTTTACCAGAACATTAAGAACATGCTGGTATCCACAACTCACATTTTGCTTTTCAGAATGCATTTTTTGTTAGTGTTCTCACATTATTAACTGAAAAGCTGAATGAAAAGCAGGCTTGAGGGCGCCTCGTGGTCGTGGGGGGCTATCTGGCGCCCGCGGGTACCACGTTGGTGACCCCTGGTCTACAGTATCTTACTTCAACAAATTAAGTTTAAAGAACTTAAACTTACAGTAGAACTACTCAGCAATTGGTAGTTTTGATAAGTTAGGGAGATGACAGGAGAGGAAACAATGTAGATGAATGAAGGAAGGAGGATGGTATAGAACTGGTTAAACTGCATAGAGAAATATGACGACTAACAGATGTGGCCGATGCTCTATTTTCTCTAGACAATGGTAGCGCTTGTGCAGGGATTATTGGACAATTGGCTAAACTCAACATTTTGCATGTTACTGTTTAAGGCAAGCGGAATTTCTAGTCGAGCTACAAGAGTGCTTCTCAAATAGTGGGGCGGGCCCCCTTGGGGGGGCAGCGGTGAACATATTAACAGCACTTTCAATGTTACTGCAGACCTGTACCAATTTATGTTACTCAACATGCAATATGACTCACACCTGATACACCTGAGTGTTTGAAATGGGGGTGGGGTGATTTCTGTTCCCTGGGGAATGAAAATGAAAATTTGTAGTTTCTTCCTGGATATTCAAGTGCATTCTAAAAATTCTGACTGCATTCTGAGTGCATTCCTAATATTAGGGCCCATTCTTGTGTAACCGGCCCGAATGTTTTGATCATGTTAAACACTTTTGAGATGGATTCGAAGTAAAATTTTTTGAATGGCAGTCAAAAGGTATTCTAAATATTCTTACAGTATTCCAAACATTGTGGTAGCATTTGGAAAAAAAAAAGCCTCTGAAACGTCACCATGAAGAGTAACCTTATTCACATGACTTCACCAGCAGCCGCTGGCGTGGACATTGCAGAGGTGCTCAAACCCAAGAACCCCACTGGAACGTCACTCACCATGGACGCAGCGCCAATTCCCTGAATATCGGCCTAATCAAATATTGAGCCAATATCAGCACAAATCATATATACTTTTATTGCTTGTTTAGTAGCGTGGAATCTTAGAAAAGACTTGATCAAGTGATATTACCCAAACACAGAATAACAGTCGGCAACAGTAGGAATGAGAAAAACTATCCATTTACTTCTTGATGCATCTGGTGTATAGTTTTATTGTCAACAGGCATATGTCGCAAGGCTCAATATGTTCACTGAAGCTTTTAAACCCGACATTACTCCCCATCGACAGGGGCTGCCTCTTTTCTGTTATAAGCCAATGACTTTTTGCAGCTTCGAGAGAGTTTGTGTCAAATGTGTGAAACAGTGGTGGGTGTTTGAAGGAGCAGCGGTCTTGCGAAAACCCTCTTTACGTTGCTTTGTGACGCTGCTTCAAATGCGCGATGAGGTTGGTTGTATTAGACTGCCCCAGTTCTGTGCCAACACGGTAAACTTCTGCGACAAGTGTTGCACTTAGCTCCTACGCCTTTTTCAGACTTGAACGCAAAATACTGCCACACGCCCAACATCGCTCCTACTCGTGCTAAACATGCTGTTGTTGTGATCACATGAGCTCTGCATGCTGAATAAAAGTGCTGCTGGTGGTGACGGCATGGAGCCTGGAATAGACTGCTTGTATCGGGGTGCCAATATCAGACATTTTAGATGGAGGCGGATTTAATCTGATACGTATGGACTCTAAATTGTCCACAGGTATGAATGGGAGTGTGAACGGTTGTTTGTCTATGTGTGCCCTGCGATTGGCTGGAGACCAGTCCACGGTGTACCCCGCCTGTCGCCTGAAGTCAGCTGGGATAGGCTCCAGCATACCCCCGCGACCCTAATGAGGAGAAGCAGCATAGAAAATGGATGGATGGATGGATGGATGCTTTTTTGTTTTTTTTTCCCCTGATATAGGACAGATATCAATATCGAATGGGGACACCCCTAACTGTTGTTGTTGCTGTCTACTTATCACTGACTAACGAGATAAAAATGTATGATTTTAAGTCTATTTGAACTTAAACTTAGTGTATACATGCAAGGGGCAACTGGTTTCCATCCATCCATCCATGTTCTTCCGCTTATCTGAGGTCGGGTCGCGGGGGCAGCAGCCAAGCAGGGTAACGCAGACTTCGCTCTCCCCGGCTACTTCATCCAGCTCGTCCCGGCGGATCCCGAGGAGTTCCCAGGCCAGTTGAGAGACATAGTCTCTCCAATGTGTCCTGGGTCTTCCCCGAGGCCTCCTACCGGTCAGACATGCCCTGAACACCTACCCAGGGAGGTGTCCGAGAGGCACCCTGAGCAGATGCCCGAGCCACCTCATCTAGCTCCTCTGAAGGCAAAGCAGCAGCAGTTCTACTCTGAGCTTCTCCCAGATGACTGTGCTACGGACCCTATCTCTTGAAAATATCTTCTGCATCTTGACATCTCGGCTCGAATCTCCGTTGGGCACCTCCGTGTGGAGTTTGCATGTTCTCCCCGTGCGTGCGTGGGTTTTCTACGGGTACTCCGGCTTCCTCCCACATTCCAAAAACATGCATGTTAGGTTAATTGGCGACTCTAAATTGTTTATAGGCATGAATGTGAGTGTGAATGGTTGTTTGTCTATATGTGCCCTGTGATTGGCTGGCGACCAGTCCAGGGTGTACCACTCCTTTCGCCTGAAGTCAACTGGGATAGGCTCCAGCATACCCAGAACCCAAGAGAGGATAAGTTTTACTTGAATTGCAGTGCATTCACATTTTAAAAGGACATCACCCGAACACACAAAGTGGTGAGAAGTTTTTTTTTACTTTTTATGTTTTGATGCCCTATCTCAAGGTTGATTGCGCAAGTTGCCATCGCAATGTGACTGACTGAAAAATATACCTGCTTTGTGAGACATGAACTGTATTACTATTTTCTTTAGTCACAAATTCCCATTCAAAGCTTAGTCGTTTTATTTTGTGCATCAGCAAACTCACATATTTGCCTTAATTCGACCACTGCATCTTCTGCATGTGTGCAAACATGAGTTTTGATATTTTTGTGTAGTTCAAATGTGAGTGTGTTTTGTTAAATCCCTGTCATAATACCTATTTTCAGTGATTATGTCTGTTAATGTGTAGGCTGTTATATCAATCTTGATTGAAGTTAATGAGTGGCGTGTCAGCCTTGGAAGAGGTATGATAAAATGCTGAGTTTTTCCTGAAGAAAAAATATGATATAATAATATAATAAATGAAATGGAAAGTTTTTTTTGTTTTTTTTGTTGTTTTTTTTTTAATCAGAAGAAAATGTTATTAACAGTTTCACATTCTAAAACCTCTGTATGGATGATGTGAACTGCACAAGTGTGTTGTGTTTAATTTTTGCTTGTCAAACTGCCTGCCAGACATGACAGTTCCAGTTAACCACGTTAAGATCAACTTCAACATTTAATGATTGTTTTTTTCTGTTTACCACGCTTCCCAAGGGAAGGGCAACAAGGACAAAGTTAACTATTAAAGGGTACTACAGGTCAACAGCTTGCTTTATTATTCTGCAAGCATACGCAATTGAAATGCATCACATAAACCTGAATAACTGGAGATACTCTCTTCCAAATCAACGAAAGGAGCCATCTGCAGTGTTTGCTCTTAATGTAATAAGTTGCAAAGCTCCAAAACATACTGTGAAAATCCTCAATGTAAGTGCGCTCCTGCTGCACAAACAACTAATAGAGCATGCATTCAACACGAGATGTTTGTAATTGACCAATGTAATTTTGTGGAAACTGACAAGGCTATCAGTCAACCTGCTGAAGACCTACTCCGGACCCGTCATCCGTGTTATGAACTCACAAGTGATAGATTCACAATCATATGAAACTTGGGTTAGTCGCTAATTCGAGTCTAATAAAAGAGGCTTTAAAAGTCTGTAGCCTCCGGGTGATCACAGTGACGATGGATTGGACACGAACAGAAAATACAGCATTCGACAATCAACGTGATGGCATGATTAAATTCCTTATATGTTCCTCTCAACCACCTCAGCTTACTTGACTGAAGTATCGCTAAACACATTTAAAACAAATAGCGAGAGTGGTTTTGATTTGCCTGCACCAATAACCAACGTTACAATACTAGTATCCACCACAGGGTATACACTTTAAATCACATATATCTTATACAACAACAGGCAAACCCTGACTTTAGCCTCACATTGCGTAACTAGTCTACACTTTTAAGCCATTTTTGTCTCAAGTACAACACACATCCTGTATGTTTTAGGGTTTAAAAAGCCGTGGCTTCCCAAAGTGTACTTCCAATCAACTGCCATTCAGTCAATATAAAGATAATTGAATTAATCTAAGCGAAATGTCATGCTTACCTTTTCGCCTATCAAATTTACGTTCACAGTGCTCCAATGCGGAAGGAAACTTTACGCCATGTAGGATCATACCATCTCAGTACTGGACGCGGGGGTGCTCACGCTGGGTATTTAAAGTAAACTATACAAAGTGGTACTTTTTCTCTACTTTTGTACCTATGATAATGTGTTTTCACTATCATTTTTGTTAAATGTGACAGTGCAGATGTAGTTTTAATATCCGAACATTTAAAAGCTAACACAAATTTCCAAAGAAACCTCCGTAGAAAAACATGACCTAATATCATTATACTATCGTAACCCTCCATGATAGATTAGTGCTGAGGTATTGTAGAGCAAGAGTCACTGTTATGTAATCTAGTCATCAGAACACATTGTGTATCACTGACGAACTGACTGACACATAGGCTCATCAAAGTTGTCCTCCTTAAATATAACATGTTAATAAAGTATTCCAAACGCAGCTAAGAAACAGAATCAGTCCTGTAAAGTTATGGTGTTTGACTCCCAGAAAAAAGTACTGTACATGTACTGTACATTATCTCTCGATGTGAAAGGGAGTGCCAAAATACAGACAAAGTGCTGCGTCATGCATGATACACACAGCCTACAGTACATTTGTACAAAAGGAACTTAATTTCTTATATTTTTATTTGAAAAATAATGAGTCCACTCTATTGCAATATTATTTTATTTTTATTTTAAAGTTAAAATAATTTCATTGCAGCTCAATTAAACATATAACAATGTACATGAGCAAATAAAAAAAAAATCAGTCTTCAACACTTATGTATGCAGAGCGGAATTACAAAGGAGCCTAAACATATGGAGAAACCTGCCCGATACACTAACATGCATTTCGGTAGCAATTTATGTACATTTTTACGCATCCTTGGTGTTGTAATGGTACCCGCACACCACCATTACACCATTATACGTTCACGGCCGAGGGCATGGGTTCAATTCCAGGCCAGGGCTGTGTCAGGAAGTGCATTGGTGTAAAAACTAAGCCAAATCCATTCATGCAATTGGCTCACTGTGGTGACAGGGGAAAAAAACGACTACTGCATGTGTCAAAGACTCTTTGGTTTGTGATTCCTCCTCTTGAGCTTCTGATGGACCACAGCAAGTGTTGTGAAGAAGTTTCCCATGAACAGAACGCAGAAGCAGAGGCTGCACATCAACACCTGGTGAACAAATCAAACAGTATGGCATATATGTACATGAATGATAAGGAGGTTATTTTGCAAGTAGACCAGGGGTTCCCAAAGTCCGGTCTCTTTGTGGCCCATGGTCCGTTTTAGAATTAGAATTTTAGAAATAACAACAGCAAAAACAGTACAAATGGAAAAAACTGAGCAAAAGGAACAATCTACAGAGAAAAAGCGGAAATGTTGATACTAATAACAAACAATAACACCAAGCGTTGTCTTTAAAAATACGTATAACTTTTTTCTTTTTTTTTAGCCTTTTTACCTTTTATCTAAAAAAAATAGATAAAAATAACAAAGTGGGCCCCTGCATCCTTAGATTTTTTTAGTATGCGGTCTTCGGTGGAAAAGGTTTGGACACCCCTGGCTTAAACATACCACTACCAAAAACAGAAGATACCCTCAGTTTGATTGATGTGATTTTGGTTGGATAGTTTCATGTTAATGGCTATTATTTTTTTCAATGATGCTTATTCATTTTTATCTTGAAAAATAAACACAGAGTAATCCAAACTGCATCTCAAATATTGTAAAACTCCAATGGCTACCTAATCAAACCGTGAATAAATGAGAGCCAAACCTTTACTGTTGAATGATAGCGGTACGAAAGAGTGACAAGTGAACTCTGTAAGCGCTGACCTGCCATTCTTTGCAGTCCGGGATCTGAGCCATTCTGAAGAGAGAGAGGCTATTGAAGAGCTGCCAGAACTACAAGACAAAACATGAGCTCTTAAGGTTGTCTTTTGTTTTTAGAAGCAAAGGCAGAGCCAACGAACAGAAACAGCTTATCTGATGACATGCACAGTAAATATGTAAAACACTGACATGAATCATAAGTGGGTACCTGTCTGTCACTACTCTAAACCATGACAAAGCATACAATATTTCATGCAATCTCATTAGGACGTGTGTTGACAGTTAACTCACATGACCAAAAAACAGGAACGGCAAAAGAAATGTCAGCCCTTTCCACATCCAGGACTGAAATCCCTCTAAGAATAGAAATCAACCAATTTATTAGTGGTATACTAGTACACACTACACCAGTGGTTCTCAAATGGGTGGACTAGTAGTAGCACTGCCAGTACTATTAAAAAAATATACTCTATACAGCAGGGAAAATAAGCATTTGAACCCCTGCTGATTTTGTAGGTTTGCCCATTTAGAAATAAGAACAGTCCTTAATTTTTCTATTTATTTAGTCTATTGTAACTGAAGGAGATAGGATGTAAAAAAAAATATTATAATAATGAAAACAAATAAATAAAGTTCATAAATTCATTTGTATTTGCATCATTATTACTCCCAAAAGAGGGCACTGTAAATTGACAATTATTTTTTGTGCACAAAGCTTTTTTTGTAATTACGTTAATTATTTATGTATTTTTATTTCCAAATGTTTCAAACAAGACCACTAGAGATGAGCACTGTTTTGGATGGTAATAAATCAGATAGTGATGCTACAGCGCTGTTTTACATAGCGGTCATTTTTTTCTCTGGTTAGGAGGCAAACTGCTTGGCCTGAATAAAAAAAGTCAGCTACTTCACAAAAAAAAGTTGGAGAACCACTGCACTAAACTATACACTATATACTATACATACTACACACTAGTACACTTATATACTACCCTAATAATTGTAAAAAAAGGCCCATGCTGTGTTTGTGAACCTTACCCACAGTCAGATCCATGTTGTGTCTTTCTCCTAGAGCTCGGAGTCTGTATAGACATCCACTCTGATAATAGCACTGCAGACACTGAACAAAACCTGCACATTCACAAAGAGGCGCTTAGATGACTGCACGACCTGATATGGCATACTTTTACAAAGACTTGAGCTTACTTTGATAAAGGGAGTAAGCCAAGAACTGGTTCCTGAATACCTTGTACAGGTTGCCGTCTGGCCTTGAGAGCAGAAGGAACAACATTTGAACTAACAAAAATATAAACGCAACACTTTTATTTTGCTCACATCCTTAATGAGCTGAACTCAAAGATCTAAAACTGTATGTAAACAAAAGGCCTACTTTTCTTAAATACTGTTCACAAATCGGTCTAAATTTGTGTTAGTGAGCACTTCATCAAGAAAATCCATCCACCCACAGGTGTGGCATATGAAGATGATGATTAGACAGCATGATTATAGCACAGGTGCGCCTTTGGCTGGCCACAATAGAAGGCCACTCCGAATGTTCCGCTTTCCTGTATTGGGGTGTGGTCTGTGGCCTGTGCAATGTTAGGTCAATCCTCTTCAATGGCCGTGAAAAGTTGCTGGATATTGCCAGGAAGTGGAACGTACTGTCATACATCCCAAACATGTTAAATGCAACGAAACGAAAGCACAACACATCCACAGCAAGTTGACGCATCACATAAATCCACAACTAAGCGCTAAACATAACAGGTAACTTAATAACGTTATTCCCAAATGCCCGCATTGCATGCTGGGTAATCCAACTGTAACAACAATATGAACTATGAACAATAAAACATTCGCTATCAAGAGTATGTTAACTTCTTCTTGTTTACCACAAGCTACCCAGCATGCCTTACGACTGGACTGTATGAGTGTTTTCTTGGCATGGGTGTTATGCGTGGATATTTGTTTGCCCACATGGTGCAGTAGGTAGGTTACTGTGTGTGTTGTGTGTGTTGATGTGTTGTGTTGTTTGGATGGCTGTTTTCTACAAGCTACAAATTACATCTGACTACTTTGGCGACTCAAGCGTCCCACAATGGCACTGCAAGTCATGTTGCCGGCTGCAGGTTAAAAAAAAAAAAAAAAAAAGGAATTTGGAAATGCCCGCTGGGCAAGAGGGTAAGATGCTTGGCGGGCCTGATATGGCCCGCGGGCCGCATGTTGCCCACCCCTACTCTATACAGCCGGGAAATTTAAAAAAAACTTCAAATATCTGTGTTTAGTGAAGGTTTAATCTTCCTATATTTACCCACCATGTCAGCATTACACCGGACAAAAAAGCTGAGATGTAGTGATGGAAAACCCACCAGCCTTTTATTCTGTAATGTGTACAACAGAAAGGAAATAAGCTGCCAAACACATTTGAAATGTAGAAATTACATCAGGACAATGTGTAGAAAGTTTGGGCTGACCTGGAGCCATTGGAGATGAGGATGCTTTCCCTGATTGTTAACGTACAATAATACCACACCAGCAGGAAGTTAAGGATCGCATCAAGAAATCTGAATCCATGGACAAAACCCCCACAAATATTACACGGCACATGCTTGTGTGGATGAACTACATTGATTGGGAAGGAAGGCACAGCTTCTGGATGCTTACCTGTAGCTCACAAAGAAATAGCATATAAAGGAGAAGAGCAGCAGGACGACAGTGAGGTACAGCTTGAACTTCTCATATTCGTCTTTGTAAGCAAATCTGGTGGAAAAGATCCATCGTGACTACATGATATGTTATATTTATACAATGAGTCAGTTTTGGAGCTTCATTGAAACATCACATAACCTAACCTGTAGAACATCATCATACAAAGGAAACCTCCACTTACTTTGACTGTTTGCTGAGAAGAGTGACGTTTACATTTCCGAGAACCAGACTCAGGTACAGCCTGAAACACAAAATACGTTCGACCCCATTTCCTTATTTACTCAAGAGTGTCAGTGTAACTATTTAAGATGTGCAGCTTGTTTGGTGACTGTATTGATATTTGGAAAAATTTAAAGTTGTCACCCATTTTTCTTGGGGAGGAAAGCTTCCATTTCAGACAGTGTATTGGGTCGCATTTTTATTTTCTCTTTGATTTGATCTAGGCTCTTTGCACCTTCTCCTGACAGTCCTTTGCTGCATCTAGTGGATGACGTAAGAGCACATGACCAGGATATATGACTCACACATCTTTCAGGTGTCTGTATCAAATCATTTTCACTCGTGTGTGTGTGTGTGGTTGTGTTGAGAATTACTGTTTCACAAGGGAGGATATCTCCTTGAGTCTGTTTCGCTGATGGGAGACGGAGCGAGAGCAGCTGTTTTGCAGTTTGGAAATTTCCTCCAATTTCTGTAGGTACAATCGGTGTGTCTCCTGGATGACAGCAACGAGAATTACGTCATAGAGCAAACAAAAATGTGCAGACCAACTATTTAACTTTCCTTCTGGAAATTGTCTGTAAAAGCAAAACAAATTCCATAATATATTTATAACTTTTCCGTAATATATATCCAGTACTGCATAACTTTTTGCAGCAACATTCAGTTTACATGCACTATATCCAAAATGAATACAGAGGTTGATTACATATGTTTTCTTACCTGAGCATGCTGATACTCTTCTTCCAGGCATACCCACTGCTGCATAACATCTGTCAAACCTTGAGGCATTTTGCGATTCCTTTTTGCATTTGTAAAAAAATATAATAGTTGCCCACATGAAATGACTAGCACAGGTGAGCTGAAGTATTACTCCTTGGGGTGTGCGTGGGTGTCATTATCATGGATGTTTATTGCAGAGAGTGAACTTTGACTTGAAGACATGTTGAAAATTCAGATTTGGACATTGTTCTCTGTTTATCACAGTGCTCTGTTATCAAATGGAGAGCTTTAAGTGGAAAGTCATGCTGACAAAAATTGTTCTTACAGTGTAACCAAACTTACTTTGGTGTGTATTCATCTGTCATCCAATCTTGTCACAAGCACATTAGCAGTATTTGGTGGGGGAAATTACAGTAAAAATACAGGTGAGTCAATTGTAATAGACTCCATTCTCTATCATGCTCTATACCGCTTGTCCTCATTAGGGTCATGGGTGAGCTGGCGCCCAGCTCAGCTAACTTTGGGTGAGAGGCGGACTACACCCTGGACTGGTCACCAGTCAATTACAGGGCACATACTCGAGCGGGGGTCTCCAACAGACAGATCGTGGGCTAACAGTAGCTCGCCGGCTGATTTTGAGTACATCACCAAAGGGTAAAATGTTTGCTTAAACTCTTTAGCATTCTTATAACTGTTCAATTCAGGCATCATTTAATGACAAATTGCAATAACATATAGATAATGATCCTCCTGTTTGAGTGGAGATCTGCTTTGTAAATAAAGTACAATTTAAATGTTGCCAGTCATATAAATAAAACACAAACAGCTCACGTTTCTTTACTTTGTGTCATAGTTTCTCTCGTAGCGATGAGAGCTGGGAGATACATCTTTTTTTTGTTTTAGTACAAAATGTGTGTTGTGGACACCACAAACCATTAACATTTGTTAATGTTCTGGGAAAACAAGCTTATTCAGTTTGTTTGGGTTAAAATAACATATGAAAGTAAATATTACGAGTACCGTCATTTTCATTTCGTAAAAGCAGCTCTAAGAAGAAAAAAGGTTGCAGACCCTTGCAGTGTAAACAAGCGTTTGTGTTTGGCATGTCCAGTCCAATAGGGGGCTGTAGTGCGCTCTTATCGTAGATTATAAAGCACGTATTGTTTGTATTTGGGATAAGAGGACGAAGAAGAGGAAGAAGAGGAGGAGGAAAAAGAAGAAGAAGAAGAAGAAGAAGAAGAAGAAGAAGAAGAAGAAGAAGAAGAAGAGCAAAAAAAGCGAAACAAACAAACAGCTGAGCGGTAGAAGGTTATCGCACACAACTGCGAGAATGAAGCCGCACATACAGTGACAACACACGCTACACTTTCCTGGTTATCTACAAACTACAGCCGTTTGGGAATAAAACGCTCAATGTACATCGAAAAGGGGGCTATTCAGACACGTTTATGACAAAGGTAAGCGCCAGAATTGACAGTCTGGACGTGAAGTAGCGTCAGCAAATGTAATGTAATGTTTATCCATTATGCGGTTGTGTATTTGAAACAGGTCGAAACTCTGGGCATCTGTGAGTATTTTATAGGAAGATGTATGGCGCTGTGTACGTCGTGTCCACGGTGACAGGCTACCTCCTCACCTCCGCTCTGCTGCTTAAATGTCCTGCTCTACTACACCGGAAGAAGAGGGAGGTTTTCCACAGCAGGCACATTTCTCATCGTGGAGGTAAGAGAGCTGTGGTACTCTCTCATAGCAGTTTTATATGTCTCGTTCGTACTGTCTAATGAGATCCAAGGCAAGGGAGACTGTGGTGGAGCGCTGGGTCGTCTGAAAGGTGTTTTGGTAGAATGCTCAGATATTCTGAGAGGGTCAGAGTAACTCTTAGACCTGCACACTGCATTCAATACCTCTCCAACTGAATTCAAGTCTGTATGAATGTGGTTTGATTATGCAGATGTGCCTAATGTTGCGGACAGCGACTGTTCATCCCAACCTCACTTCTTGTTGTTGACGTTGCAGGAGCAGGAGAGAACCTGGAGAACACAATGGCAGCTTTTAAACAGTAAGTTGATCCTTGAAGCCCGCTGGCAGTGACCAAAAATCTGCAGTTGAACAATATGCGTGGGTCCGTGCAGCGCAGTGGATCTTGGCACAGACATGTTGGAGCTCGACTGCCACCTGACAAAAGATGGGCAGGTTGTGGTGTCACATGACCGACATCTGCAGAGAGCAACAGGCATTGATGCGTACATCTCTGACATGCCGTATGCGGTGAGTAGTTGGGAAATTCAGTTTGTAGACTCTGTTAATGAACACAATATAAACAGTCCAGACACACACGCATCAGGATTCTGAGGACATGCGGTAATGGAGAGATGTGAGCGTTGGGGTGATGCACATTCAGAGCATTTGGGTCTCAAGGGTTTATAAGCAGTGCTTGGGAAGCAAACTGGCACTGCTCCATCAACCAGTTCCAAAGTCACGAGTTTCTGGGTTTTGACTCTCGACTCAAACCTCTCAAATGTGTGTAGTTTACATGTGGTACCCCACCTCTTGCCCAAATTCAGCTGGGATAGGCTCCAGCTAACTCGTGACGACCCTGAACAGGGTGAGTAGTAGAAAATGAAGGAATAGTTGACATGGGAAAGTTAATTCGTATGTTTAGGTCAGGGGTTGGCAACGGGACAGACAGAAGAGTGGATACTACTGGCTCTCAATTTTGCTACGTAGACTCAACAAGATGCTCGTTTGGTGTCAGCATTTTTTACCTCAGGACTGGAGCACACGTCTTGTGCTGGAAGTCACAGCCATCCCAGTGAGAGCGGACATTTTATGTGTCATCGCTGTTTCTATGCTGCTGTTGTTGACGGAAGTCATGTTAGCTATATCGGCTATGTCAAATCAATGCACGTAGGAAAGAAGTTTCGGTAAAGTTTTATCATCAAAATATGGCAAGATAAGTATTACATGTTATTATCAATGTACTCGTTACGGCATGATCACAGCATGTGTATATAAAACAATAAAACTTTGTTAGAGGTTTTTTTTTAAAGGGCTTCACAGTCGAAACAGGTACCTCCCATGACGTGCAATGTTAGCTGGCTCATACTAATTCATTTTCTCTCGTTAGAATGCACGGGAAAGGGAAAGAAATATGTGTTCATGTTTCACATAAGGATTGTGGATGATGGGCAACATTCCAAAAAAAGTGCAGTTTTCCTTTCAGTTACCAAGTCTGGTAACGTGTTCAATAAAGTACTGTTGTACCATATCCGGTTATTATTGTGTGGTCATTTGGATTTGAAGTAAAATCCCATGAATACGTGTAATGACATCATTAACATGAAATAATTTGTTACTAAATCCATTTCCTACTGCTCTGGCTGTTGAGTACTTAACAGTAAACACTCCTTAATCTTATTCACTTTCCACCTCCATATTTGACCTCATGTGTCCACCTGTGATTCACTGCTGTTTTCTCTGTGCAGGAGTTGCCGCCGTACCTCTGCAAACTGGGTGTAACCTTTGAAAGGGGTGAGTATCTCCAGCTGGTGCCGTCGTGTGTACACTCACTGGCAAATTACTCCGACTCGCGATACGGCAAAATGATAAGCAGTCCTGCGGGGTCTGTCAGATAATTACAATCCTTTTTATATCGTGAGGAGTGGCCTTGGCCACTTTCAGCATCACCTGACACTCTTATCAACCCGTCCTTGCGTGTGCAGAGTATTTCTGTGAGGGGGGGGAAGATAAACGCATCCCTCTGCTCAAGGACGTTTTTGAAGCCTTTCCAAAAACCCCTGTCAACATTGACATCAAGGTCAATGACGACACACTCATCAAGAAGGTGTGTGAAGCAGATGTTTGTCCTGAATAAGTCACATTCTTTCTTCTTTCTGCAGATGATTTGTTGATGGTATTTGTGTGGCAGGTGTCTGAGCTGGTCATAAAATACGACAGAGAGCATCTTACAGTCTGGGGCAACGCTAGCAACCAGATTGTCAGGAAGTGTTACAAAGAGGTATGGTTATAATACATCCCCATTCAGTCCAAGGTGGGACTGTAAGCCCATCTTGTTTGCATGTTTTGCAGAACCCTCGCATTCCAGTGTTGTTCAGCTTTCCCAGAGTGTTGCAGTTGTTGGGCCTCTTCTACACCGGCCTTCTCCCCTTTATTCCATTAAAGGAACAGTTCCTGGAGATCCCAATGCCCACAATTATTACCAAGTAAGTGTTTAAGTGGAAATGTGATGAAGTAGCGCTTGGTGTTGCATAACACAAGGTCTGGTTGGACATTGGTCATAACAGTCAAAACATACATCAGTAGCAGATAGCAATAGTCAACAAATACTTATTGGATTGTATTGGGTGAAAGAGCAGGCTATTCTACACGGTGCGTATTCTGACACTTAACAGGAAGTTAAGTCCACCCATTCATTTTCTTGTGTCTGTTTGGGTTAGCCCACACTTCCCTATCGCTGTTGTTCAGCAACACAATAGCATCAAGAACACATTTGTGCTGAATAGGCTAAATTAACATAACAAGCCAGCGAGGCCATCAAGCAAGTAAGGATATCCAGTAAGCAAGTTCACCAAGCTCCCGATCGCATCCCACATCACCGAATCCTTTCAATTCTTTTTCCTTCATTCACAAGCCTAGAGCGCCCCCTCACAGCTGTAATGTTCACTCCTAGGTTCATGTCAGCTGGTATTACCCTTTTCTTTCTCCATTTCTGCTGTGTTTGTTCCCGCTTGTGGCACACATCACCGCTCACCGCTGCGTTTCCCCAAACTACGGTGTGGGCCGAGGGTCAGGACGTGCGCACGGTAATCACGTGTCGAAAAAATAGTGTCGCTAAAGGAAATTTCCGTGACAGCCCTAATAAAGAAGTTCATTTAATCTACAATGCATAGAATTATTTTTAAAATTTTGCTCCAGTCAAACGGTGGCCTATACTCCCTTACTCATTAGTTGAGCTTTATGTAACAGAATATACATTCGATTATTTTTTACGTTGCACGCAAACTTTGTCTTCTATAATTCAATACATGTCATAAAAAGAACATTCCACACCTTGTGACTCAGTGTATGCGCATCGTCATGATCAAGGTCTGGTAGAATACCTTGTACGTGCCACATGTTCATGAACGGTGACATTATTGCATAACTGCACTAATATAAACGTTCCATTCAATAATCCCGTCATGCCACTCAGCCTCAGGGTTATTTGACTTGATCTGATATCTCTCCTTGCATGTGTGTCGTCTCGCTCTGTGTGGTCTGCAACACAATATGGTATATAAGATTGTGTAATACAGTGTTCCCTCGTTTATCGCGGGGATAGGTACCCAAAATAGCCTGTAATAAGTGAAATCCGTGAATTAGCCAACTTGATTTTTATTATTATATATGTTTTAAGGCTGTAAAACCCCTCACCATACACTTTACACACTTTTCTCAGCAAGGCAATAATATTTTCTCTCATTTCTTTGTTGTTTAAACACACTCAAAAAAGTTGAAACCTTTGTTTGAATTTTAATGACCAACCTACAGGACACAAGAAATTATGAAGTCACTCACGCGTATTTCACTCCTGTGACCGTGCCCTTTGTCCTGGCGCCGTGCTGTAGAGTTTTTGTATCCTTGTTAAAATGTCATTGCTGCGGTCCTCTCAAATAAACGACAGGAGCCAGCTCGCGTCGTTGGGAGCTAATTAGCTTTTTCCTGGTCTTTTTTTCTGTTAAAGGTGAATGTCATTGGTCAAGATGTGTGGCGCCGTCTCTGTGTCCACACTGAGCAGGGGGAGGGGCGGAGTTAAGCGCATGCTGCGGTACTCTCAGAGCCGGTTCATTCGTGAGAAATTTGCATGAAGAGATTTGACCTATTTTGACCTCATTTGTCTATTGAGATTCATAGATTATTAATTTTACACAATACACATAATTTGGTAATAAATTTAAGACAAAAAATCTGTGGAGCCGAAAGAGCCGGCTCTTTTTAGTGAAGCGAGCGAAAAGAACCAGCTCTCTAAAAAGAGGCGAAATTTCCATCACTACAGTCCTCTTCCTTTGAACTGGAGATTAATTTACAAGCTAGCAAGCAAGCTAACGATGACACAGGAGGCACGGCAGGGCGGCATGAAGGAGACTGATTGACAATGGTCTGTCTACAGCCAATGAGGACGCAGAAAACAGTGGGCGGTGCAGACAGACAGAGAGAGAAGAGAGAGACACTCCACTTCCCACAATGCAGTTCTTCTTAAAGCGTAACAGCTTTCATACACTGTGTTAATAAACAAGAAGCACTAAAAAAAATTCAGTGAATCCGTGGAATATGTATGTATTATCTTATTATATCATTAATATTACATTGTATACTGTATATTATAATATATATAATTTTGAGTTTGACATCTGGATGACACTTTCTACATAAACATATACATTTATATGATCTCATCTCTTCTTACAGACTGTATGATCCAAACAGAATAACCAGAAGTCAGCGCTTCATCACCTGGCTTGCAGACAGGTGAGTTTCACAGCCTCTGTGGCCAATAGTGGGCTTTTTAAATGCTCTTTTTGCCGTTCCTTCTAATCAGTTGGGTTTGTTTTTTTTCTCCAAACAGCTTATTGATGAGGAAAGCTCTCTTCCAGCATCTCACTGCCAGAGGAATACAGGTCAGAAGTTATCGCTTCATATTTCTCTTCGCTTTGACATAACTTTCTTCTTTTACTCTTTGTTGGTCGTAACCCAACTTGAGTGTGCATATAGTAATGTACTGTTGTTTAATCGCAGTATGTCATTGCACATGTAACATCTTAGCGTACACCATAATGTATAGTTACGCCTCTTGTGTCGGGTTCCAGGTGTACATTTGGGTGCTGAACGATGAAGAAGATTTCCAGAGGGCATTTGCTTTGGGAGCCACAGGGGTTATGACAGACTTTCCAACCAGGCTAAAAGACTTCTTGGATCAGCATGGCCTTTCCAAGCCTCAATAACATACCAGCTACATACACCTCAAGCCCTTTACAGCACACATTATTGCGGTTGTGCTTCAGCAAAACCACTAATAAGTCTTATTCATTTATCCATTTTGATCACTATTGAAAAAAAAAAGAAGCCCAATTATTTCTACTTGAAAGTAACTTTGTTTCCAAGTTAGCAGTACTTTTTACTCAAAATGTTCCAGTAAATCACATCTTTTGCAGCCACTTTGATTTGTTCTCTTTTTAAAATCTGTCTCCGAGCAGTGTGCACTGGTAGAATAGTGGTCTTAACGGGCTGCTGCCTGCAGTGAAAAACGTCTGCCATGACAAAAAATAGTCTAGGTGGGCCGCGTTTTAATTTTAATTGACATGGTCAGCGTGGGCATTAGCCAGCATGTGAGTAAAAACACTGGAAAGTTACATGACATTTCTACATAATGTCGTAGTGCCATCATTTTTCGCTTTCAGAGCCATTTGCACGAAAAAGGGTATTTATAAACTGTTGATTGCAATGAGTGTCGTCATCTGTGTTAGTGACAGTAAAGAGTATTTTAAAAAATAATAATAAGAGGCTGTGTCATAATGATTGACTTTGTTGTTGTGTTTGTGAAAAAACAAAAAGAATGAGGATTATCAAACATTCTGTAAGCCAGAATGTCAGATGAGTTGAATGTCAGAGCACATTTTTTTCCATGCGTTCTTTAGTTTAGTCAGTGAGTTTATCTTGTTTATGTATCAATATGTAATATAAAGTGAGTACCTCCCCCAAAACATGTTTTGCAAGAATGTCCTCGGATCTACCAGTATTGCAGATCTCACAGCAATTGATCGTTTGTATTTTATTTGTATTTCATGTCTTTTTTTTTTTTTTTTTTTTTTGCACGCTCTTGTATTTTCTAGTGTCTTTATTTTAAGTCCTCAGGGTGTTAACACTTTCACTTCTTTCTTCTCCATGCTATACAAATGGTTATGGGGTTTATTGTAATTGATTTGTGGAAATATTGAAAATATTGTGTAAGTGCAAATTTTATTTTTATTATGCAATAAATGTGATAAAATCAATTCTAATTATTTAAATTTTATTTTTATTTGTATTTAATTTCATTTATTTTTAATCATATAAATTATATATATAATTTATTCCATTATTCATTTACTCTTAGTGTATCAACTGGTAAATTAATAAATATCAAAACTTTGCTAATTTAAAGTTGTCTTGCAATATCACTTTTGATGGGACATTTCTAGATATTATAGTAATTCGCCAACAGGTGGAGACAACGAGTTGCAAGGCTAGTGATAGCAGTACAGTACAGTAGCTGTGTAATGTGTAATTGCTTCTAGTAGAAAGAAAAATGCTTGTCCTTGAGATGAGTTAGACCCACAATACTTTTTGTAACATGTACTTCCACAACACGGTTTTTATAGGATTTATACAAATGTGAAAGTACAGTCCTTCATCGTATTAATTAATGCGCTGTTGCTCTCGTCTAAACTAATCGGCTCAGTGTTGCTATGTTGTACCACTTCAACGATTGGCCAATAGATGTGTCACTCATTTGTCAAGCCACCCCCTTGCCAAAGAGCATACAGTCAGGCTGGAAAATGCTTCTAGTCCTTGAAAATATACTTGATGTTGTACCGACAAAGTTTTCACATTTAAACAATTCGACTGTTTTGGACATTTTGACTTAAGTAAGAACAGGAAGTTAACATTTCTTGGACCAAGTATGCAAATGTAATGGCTTTTTATGGCATGTAACGCCGTACAATATCTGTAGGCACAAGTTATAAACACAACATGATCTCAACCACATGCTAACCACCATCTCAACACCGTATTAACTTTCATGCAGCAAATCGCATTTGTCGCTCGTAATGCTGTGCGCATGCGCACAGGTTTATGTTTACGTACACGTGTATATTTGTGTTTATGTACACCGCAAACTACACTGCAAGAGTCGTCTAATGACAAATCCAGTACATTATAGGAATGAAGAACTATATAAAATAAAGACGATAAGAGAGACATGAGCAGAGTAAGTACAGTCCAGAAATACAACCGGGCTAACAACGAAGCAATGACGGAAGTACAAGGAAGAGAACCATCTCGCTCCGGCTGGCCGTGTCCAAACTCTTTACCCTCCTCCTCAGTAAACTGTGCTGGGCATCGTTGCGCGTCAAAACATTGCGTCTGTGCACGACTTGCCAGGGCCCAAAAGAACAAGAGACAAGAGACAAGAAGACGAGAGGACGTTTGCCCTAGACGAAGCACCAAGGAACCTTTAGGATTGGCACTGCCACAAGGAAAACGAGGAGGTGCGACATTTTTTAGGCTACGCGGAGGTGCCCTTTTCTCCCCCTCAAAGGTACAACTATTTGGTGTGCGTTGTTGTTTTTACTTTGCTGCATTTGTTTTTACGCACTATTTATTAAGGACTATCCTACTATCAATATAAGTGTATACTGACTGTGATGGTTTATTGACCATTGCAACATACATTCAATTTTTTCCAAAAAGTAATATTTACGTTTTTGTGTCGTACTTTAAGATCGATGCATTTCGACTGGTGTTTTGGGAGAGGATGGTATGGCAGCCTCACTTTATAAATAATACATACACTTTATCCTCACACTGTTGATTGGTTTCCTGCGTGCGTGTCACATGATCCGCGTGCACGCGCCTGGCTGTCGTGAACCTCAACACACGACATGACATTACATTAGCGGTCTAGCCAGGTTATCCTATAACCCTCGCACGTCACCACCCAGGTCACTGCAGAGGCTCAAACCTGTCAGTGTTGGATGGTGAGTGTGTGTGTGTGTGTATGTGTGCGCGCGCAGGATTGCTGAGCTCAGGCATCCCTGCCATCTGGGTTCCGTGTGGTGGCTGAAGTTCTGGCCCAGATAAGTGTGCCACTGCCTGTGACCTGATTCATACAGTAGGCAACACACACACTCACTCACTCACTGCAGGCCCTCAGCCTGCTGCTCCCCAATTCACAATTTTGAGTCTTTATTCATGTGTATTGATGACACACCTCCTCCTTGTGTACGTTTTGGCTGGGCTGAAGAGTGTTAACGCTGCTAGTTTGTTGTAAGTATGATGTGTCCTCCATGTGGAGAGGTAGTTATTGATCACGAACTTTAAATGCATTGGCATCAAAGGCCTCTTTTTCAGATTAGAATTTGGAGTCAACTTTGTTGACAAATTTCCTTGATTGATTAATCAAGTGTTTTTGTAGACAGCTGACATTGCACTTGTATAATAACACATATTTATAATATAACAGATATTATATATAATACCTAACTTGTCATATTTGTTTATGTTGTACTGCAACTAACATGGAGTGGTATGTAGTGATAATAGACAAGCCATCAGGTTCCTGGACAGTGGAACATGTTTATGTCGATGGCTCACACCATGTTTGTTGACATGGGTTTCCTCCATTTGTGCATATATTTTTTTAGATTCTTCTGTTGTCATATGATGTTTTATACATTTATCTAACGGAGCAGCTGCAGTAATTTTCTTGTTTTCCAAACCATTTCCACTGTGGCTGCTGTGTGCCCCGATAAAGACCAACCTCCTATAAGCAAGCTGAAGTGTTTTATGAATGCAACAGGTGGATTGTTCTGACTGTCACTATGCGTCGTTGGCATAGATGAACAAAGATTCATTATTTGTAGTAAGTAAATAATCGTTTTCAGACCAATTAAGTGCAATTGGATGATATTGTGATGATCTCTCATGGCACGCTGCGACACTGGGTGGGGATCACTGGGATTATGTGCATGGGCGATGGGGCAAGGTACCATCAACATATGCGCAGATGGTTTTTGATGTGTAACAGTTCAGATACTGCAAGTGGGGGAGTCACTGCAAAAGGACATACAGTGAAGGTATAATAGGACCCTTCTATGCTGTGAAAGTGGTCTGAGAGTAGTGTATGGGGTGTTATTCCTGCAGATACACACCATTTTCAACAGAAAAGCCATAATGAGGATAGAATGTGAATTGTTAATATGCCAGCTAGTGTCCATTTGCGTCCTCTCTGAGGAAATATCACCTGAAAAGAGGCATTCCATTGCATAAAATGTAGATGAAACATGACGCGCACACGTATATGATTTAGGAGCTTTGCCCAATCACTGAGATTTGATATGCGTGGTGGCTCAGTGATGTCATGCTGCTGTATGCTGGGCTTGGCAACACTGCTTGGGGAACGAGCAGTGCTGAATGGGCGTCGTGGGTGCAGTTCGTGTGCAGCATGAGACACACACCGCTACTTCTCCTCTCTCTCTCTGTCCCTGTCTGACTCCCATCCCTCGCTTTGCCCCCGATCGCCGTCACAAATGGCAGCGGCAACAACGGCGGCGGCATCAGTGGGTTACATAACAAAGGTTTTTTTGTTGGAGATATACAAGGGCCCTTTCGGCTGGTGAGACTCGTGGCACGTAGCCCTTTGTGATGACACTCCGAAATGACCAGAACGGGCAGCTCGGTGACCTCAAACGATGTGCGACAGGACTGATGAATAGACAGTGGCAGCAGAGAAAAAAACCAATAGAATTGTGCGGCGAGGCCTTTAGGCACAGATGAAGAGATGACAGGCAGGCAGACCAAAAGAGAAAGTGATCAAACAGATGAGCACAGATAACACACACTGTGCTTGTGTGTTTGTTAGCAGTGCCACCTTTGATTGCATCTTCTGCTGCTTCTGCAATCATTTTGTGGAGTCATCTAATTACTTCTTCCAAATCATCATTCATTACACACCCAGCCATAATAAGTACATTTCCGCAAAGTAGGATTCCTTATTTATAAATGGAATATTTTCATACTTGGAGCATAGAAAACCTCTTTGCGACCTCTTAAGTACAGTTTTTAACATTATTAGAACCCTCTAGTCATGTAATGTAATGTAGCGTTCTTAGAGTCACACAGAGTCTGACATTCTGTTCAAGTTTTATTTCCAACCTTGACGCCAATAGGAGTGCTTAATTCCAACACAGAACACAGTTCAGCTCGCGCACTTGTCTCCTCGTCGCTCTCTCTCCCACAGAAACACCACTACGTCCTTATCCATCAATAACATTGACAGCGAGGTGCCCTCACGAGCATCAGAATTTAGAATATCTACATTACGAGACCAGCAGGTTGTAACAAGAGCATTACTGACACCTAGTGACCAGTGTAGCACACTACATATCAACTTTTCCATGCATTTTCTGAATGTCATATATTTGTATTTTAGTTCATTTAGTCATTTTTAGGCTTGAAAATGCTAAATTTAGGACATAACTACTTAAAATGTGCTAAAACATGCATATTTTTCAACTTATAATAGGCTCTACTCAACCACGAAACACAGATAAATACATTTTGAAAAACCGTGATAGAGTGGTGCTCCAAAATTGGAAATGCGATGTGGCAAGAGACGACCGACCATGCAAATGTTCCGTCATTAGGGTCGCCAACCAGACCCCCTGCCATGTATGTCCTTTCCAGCCATAGGACCAGTGTGAATGTGACATTGAGTGGGGAATCAGTTACAGTACCAGTGCCTCCATTTGGTAAAAAAAAGTATTTTTAGTAGTCGGGTCACATTGTCAGGAGATTGACTAAGCTTGCCCAGGTGTTCATCTCTTCAGCAATATTCTCTCCAGCTCCTCCTTGGTGACTCGGAGACCTTCCCAAGCCACATGAGCAGCGTGTTGTGGGTCTGCCCTCACGTTCTCTACCAGCTGGACGTGCCTGGAACCGCTCCAGTGGGAGGCACCCAGAAGGAAACCAAATCAGATTCATGACTAAGTGAAGTAAAACCAAATACAGATAGGGACGGAATAAATGTTGATATTTGGTATTGAGTATGTCTTGTTTCCATTACAACGGAATGATAATGTGCATGCGCAGAACACTGCATGGATTACATTTGGCCCGTGATGAGGCGGTCACGTATGTGACACTTTAATCCATCCCACTTTGTCTGTTGAGAGTACAGTACGTATGATGCGGTGGGCTTGAACCTACACGTGTTCATTCAGGCATTATTCACAGACAAATGAAGGAAAATTGAAAAATACTTCCCTGATAACAAATGTAATCATTTAGTTGTCTTTGTGAAGTGGTACTGTGTACTTGTCGCAAGTTTTGTTTTGTCTCTCTGCGTGTGTATCAGGGGGTTGACTCTGACGTCTGTACTGAGCGCTGCTTTGTGCCCTAACCCAACACCCCTGGCACCAGGTCGGAGGAAGGCAAAAAAAAAACCCTGCAACTGAACAAGGGCATGTCTCACTGCTTTATTTATACAGTATATCCACACCACTCTGACACTCCCATCATGACTGGAACCTTTATCAGCCTCTGGCCTACATTAAAAATAACCATAAGGCAGACCAGTAAAGAGGTCTTTTTTTTGTCCGTCTTGCATGTGCTTCTTCTGGACTGACAGCCCTCCTTCCATTCAGAGCTTTATTCGTTTTGCCAGATGCTGCCCTAAACACTGACAGGAAGGAGACACCAAATGGTGCCGCGTGTTGTGACGCTCATTAGTGGAATAGTTAGATTTAAATGGCTGCTGTGTTACCTCATGAAAAGCAACATCAGAGAGCATCAGTACACTCACAGTCAGGGATATCAGTGGCCATAAAACTGTAATATTGGTTGATGTCGGTATCGGGTTTCTTCCTATAATGAAAACCAATAAAAAACTGCTGTATATTCGGCCTATGGGCTCCCGTACCTGCTGTCACAAATACGTCCTGTGTTATTCCTCGCAGTCGGAACTGGGCTTGATATGTTGAAATCACGGGTGTGGGTGTGCCGCAGACAGCACCGACGTTAGCTTGTAGCGGCGCCGGCACGGTCTCTTTGTCTCTGTTGTCAGTGGACATTTTTACCCACGTCGAGGGTCACCAAATGTGGAGATGCCATTCACAACGAGACGGGAGTCGAGGTAGGTGGCACCAGTCAGTTTACTCTCCGCTCTAGTCAACAACAGGGAACAATTCTTTAGCAACAGCTAAGTCGCTACAGCAACCTCGTGACCCGGAAATGGAAGTACACTTGGTGGATGGACGGACGGACAGATTTATTAATCTCGAAGAGAAATGTCTAAAACAATGTTGTGGGTCACCACGGTGTATTCATTCCATGACATCTCATGTTGTTCCATGAGATATGTGATGTTACACATATCGGTATCGTACCGGTTGATATCGGAATCGGAAATTGAGAGTTTGAGAATATGGGCATATCGGTTATCATAAAAAAAAGCCAATATCGGACATCCCTACTTGCACTACATTATTACAATGAATACACACTGGCACCTTGTAATGTAAATCCTATCCTGTAAATTCTACTCATCCGCTCCAGAAAGCCAAAAATGTTAACACAAAACATGTTTTTCTAGTTTTAAAATTATAGTTTTCCGTGTAGAAAACAATTCAAATAGCATATAAAGACATATAAATGATGAATGAAAGGGATGAATTAACATGTAAGGTTACTTTTACCTTTATTGAAGACGTGATTGTTGACAAAGACAGCGATGTGGCAGCGAGATCAACACGGTCACCACCTTCGTTTTTGCCAGGACTTGTGTCAAGATTTCAATAGTGTTTCTCATGTTAAGTCTTTTCTTTTGATCACGGCTGCAAAATAATCCACAATAGCGGCACAGAAAGATGCCAGAAGGTGAGAAACATTATTGCGTTCAAGAAATAACTCATAGCAAAACACGACAGCGGTGCCCGTGTTGATCATTTCAAAGTGCATTTCAACGTCTTCTATGCATGTAAAACTATCATTGTCAAACTACAAAAACATGTTTTGTGTTAACATTTTTGAGACTTGTGTTAGTTAGCAAAGAACTACAGAGTCAGCTGCTGATGACAACATAGATGGACGACACAGCTGACTTTTGGTTCCTGTTTCCACCTATTAGCAAGCTAACATTGCTGCTAACAAGGATGTTTTGTGATAAAAAATACAGTAAAAACACAGTTGGACGCACGCAGTGTATTAATTGCACGACAAGACGTGCACCATATTGTACGCCGACCGGAAAATATACAGAAACCGAGGCAAAAGTTTGTTGTAAATTTAGTCGTTAACTGAAAAACATACAAACCGGGTCGTATGCTAACGGAGGTTCCACTGTATACAGTACAGTACACTATGCACTTAAAACTCAGCCAATTAAGAAGGTTTTTGTAATGTATTACATATTAAGTGTCCAAACAGAGGCTTGAATGGCAAGTCTGGAAATACTACAGCCGACATCTAATTACCACATAATCCCAATTTGTCCTACATTTGGAACGGAAATCACAAAGTTGAAGACAACCGTGTAGTTTTGCACATGTACACTTGGTCAGACCATCGGAAGTAGTCCAGGCCAGCTCACTAATCTTCTCAGTGAACCATGCACAGCAACACAAGTATTTGAAGGGCTCTGTCTGTTTGGCATCATGGAGCGAGTACAGCATGAGGCTCACGGTTGTGTTAGGCTAAGCAGATTAACTCAGCAGTCCTCATAGTGTAGACTTCAATGCAGTGTGCAAGCTAGCGTTGCAGCCTGCCTGCATCGGTTGGGTAAATAGGAAGTGTGCTTGCAACTGTGGACAAACACCCCAATGCAGCTGCTCTGGGAGTCCAAAGTGATTTCATCTGGCGCCAACACTCTGGTGGTAGCTGACGGAGGAGGTTTGATTGAGCCTGCAGGATTTATTTAATGTTTTCAGCTTGCAGCCTAAGCCATAGTCACATGATAAAAGAATAAAATATACACAGCGGTGTGAAAAAGTGTTTGCCCCTTTCCTGATTTCTTATTTTGTGATGTTTGAGATCAATTTTATTTATTTAAATATGAGTCAGTTATATTTAATATTACTCAATGACAACACAACTGAACACAAAATGCAGTATTTAAATGAAATTTTTATGATTGAGGGAGGGCCGCACGGTGGTCTAGTGGTCAGCATGTTGGCCACACAGTCACAGTCTGGAGATCGGGATTCTCCCTCGGGCATTTCTGTGTGGAGTTTAATGCAGAGTTTAACAAAAGAGAAATATGAGAAAATGTTAAAGGGATAGTTCGGATTTTTTGACATGAAGTTGGATGACATCCCCATCAGCATTGTAGTCCAGTAACAGTGACTTACCCCCCACTTGGTCTCCTAAGTCCAGTTCTAGGCAGATTTCTGTGATGAAGAGCGTAGTACTGCTTAGTTGCTGGGGACAATTGAGTAGAGTTTGGCTTCTCAAAACAATATGCAAGAAAAGATTCATACATTTGCATCACAAAAATGCCTTCACAAAAAAATCACAAAACGCTTGGCGTTATATGTGTCTCCCGCCGTATCCCTGCGCACTGTCGCCTGTGCGTTCATGTGTACTGTATGTGACGAAGATACTCGCTTCTTCTTCCGCCATGGAACACATACATAAACAAATTGGCTGTTGCAGAAGTAGATGCGAGCGTCTTCATCCCATACCCAAGAATGCACAGGCGACAGTGCGCGTGAATACGGCGGGAGACAAATAAACGCTGAGCGTTTTGTGAAGTCCGATTTTTTTGTGATGCAAATGTATTAATCTTTTCAATGCATATTGTTTTGAAAAGCCCAACTCTTTACTTAACTGTCCCCAGCAACAAAGCGGAACTACGTTCTTCATCACAGAAATCTGACCAGAACTGGACTTAGGAGACCAAGTGGGGGGTAAGTCGCTGCTAATGAACTACAATGCTGATGGGGATGTCACACAACTTTGTGTCAAAAAATCCGAACAATCCATTTAATGCCTGTCTGAGAAAAGTGCATAAAGTGTATGGTGACGGGTTTTACAGCCTTAAAACAAAGGCCGATATAATAATTGTAAAAAAATTAAGTTGCCTACTTTGCGTATTTCACTTATTGCAGTCTATTTTGGGAACCTGTTCCCCGCGTTAAACGATGTAACACTGTACATAATTTAATGTGTGGGTGAGGCCAGTAGTTGGCAATGTCACTTTGTAAAGAAACAACGTGTGCACAAACTCGTCATTGTCCGCAGACAACCAATTGAATAGCCATGGCCTGTTTATGTTGGTGACTGTATACAGGCTATATGTCCAATTGTAAACCTGGATACACACTGTACACTGACTGTGTATTTAAAAGACAGTTTTGCAGAAGACCTGGAAGGACCAATAGTGTTTCTTTACTAATGAACTGGCACGAGTATTACATAATCATTTGTTCAGGCTTTGTTAAGGGGGCAATGACAATGCTGTCGCCTGTATATGAGAAAATTATTTACGCTTTTTTTTTGGTCATTCTTATGCAAATGTATCCCTAATGTTTGTATTTTCCAGCATCAGAACAACAGAGTTGTTGTTAGTTTTGAAAACAGTGTTGTGTAAATCGCACTTTAAATATTAAACATGTCTTTGAGCTTCAGTAAAATGCCAAATGCTTTAAACTACCCTCGACTGCTCCATCAGCAGTTACACAAATGCATCTCAGTTTATGGAGGCAACTCATATGCCACCATGGAACCATGACCTCTTTCATTCCTGCCTGTGCTCAGGTGTTTACCTCCCGACCCACCGCGCACCACGGCCCTCACCTGTGTGTTGCGGTGCTTCCCTTGTGAGCCGACCTGGGCCGGCAGTCCCTTTTTGCACCGCCCGCCAACTCCGCCCATGGTCAGAATGACGCGCTCCAAGACTTTTCAGGCTTACCTGCCGAGCTGCCACCGAACCTACAGCTGCATCCACTGCCGGGCCCACCTGGCCAACCACGATGAGCTCATCTCCAAGGTAACCGGCAGGCACTTCTCGCTGTTGGACGTGGATTGCATTTAGTTGGCCCAAAAAGAGGAAAAAGTAGAGTTAACAGATGCGCTTCATATGTTCCAACTCTTGTGGCTTCACTTTTAAAAGCTGCATGGTTGAATTTACAAGCTTTAAAGCAAATGAAAACGTTATACACAGTAGAGGGAGGAATTATAGAACTCAGCCTGTCAGTTTCTATTTGGTTAGTGGTTAAAGTGACTTACAGTATATTATGAATGAATCACTTTTCCCACATGCGATGAAAACAGCACCTAACACACACATTTTCACATAAATGACCTGAAATGAAGAGCTTTGATTTGTCCTTCATAACACCGTCTGTTAAAGGCCATATGAAAGGGTCCATGCGTGTTGCAGCCCTAGTCATGTTGCTTTCTTCTTGTCTCTGCAGTCGTTCCAGGGCAGCCAGGGCAGAGCCTACCTGTTCAACTCAGTGTGAGTGCCCATCTTTTGTTCTTTGTTCCCTCCACCTGTTTTCAATTGGCTTAAATTTGGCTCGTCGGAAACAAGCGCCCATGCACGCTACCCTCAGGAGACAAGCGAGTTTCCATACACTGTTGGTGCGATGCATATTGTTCCACAAGGGTGGTACGTAGTTCTTTGAGGGGAGTGTGTAGACTGAGCCAGTGCATGGCCTCATGGGGCTGCACTTCTAGCTAGAGAATAAGGCTGTTTGAGTCTATACTTGGCAGCCCAGTTCTCTATGATCTGAGAGTGAGTAGGTGGGATTCAGTGACTCACTCAGAGCACATTATTCTAAAGTCTCTCATGTTTCTCCATACCCATTCTTGCCCTCGCAGGGTGAATGTGGGGTGTGGTCCTGCAGAGGAGAGAGTTCTGCTCACAGGCCTCCATGCTGTAGCAGATATCTACTGTGAGAACTGCAAGACCACGCTGGGCTGGAAATATGTAAGTGTCCTTGAGTGATTTGCAGCACTGCACACAAACTGCTTCAAAGGTTGCAGGATGATTAACAGCCCTGTTCTAATTTTATTTGCATCTCTTATTAAATTTGGACTTCAGTGCAGCTGTGGGCAGCTTTCAGTAATAGAAATGATGTATTTTATTTATCTTTCGAGGTGCGAACAAAGTAATACAATTTGTGGCCTTTAATGATAACAATGTGAATGGACCTTCTTTCCATTGAAGTTTAGTACTTTCCCACTAAATCTAACAATTCGTTTTACAGCCACACATTAAAATAAAATGTAAAAGTCAGTCGCTGCTTACTCACTACCAAACATGTTTCGTCTATTCAGTGTTTTGGTTTGCTGTATGCTACATGTACAGTAACGACTGACCAATGTGTAGAAGATATGTTGATTGTGATTTTAAGCTTAATAATATGCAAATGATATACCGTAATTGCCGGTGTCTAAGCCGCTACTTTTTTCTCACGCTATACGGTGATGCGGCAAATTTGTGGTCGCGTTCTGGTCTTGCGACATCTCGTGTGCTTAGGATCAGTCATTTTGTGATTTGTGTGCACGCCCTTATCGTTAGTGATGTGCGATAGCACTGATTTATTTTCCGATTCGATACAGAGTAAAATTCAGGCTGGTATTAGTGATACCGACCCGATAGCGATACTTTGTGCAAATACACCTAACGTGGCGAGTAAATTTAAAAAAGCAGTGTATTTCAAATCATGTCATAGCTCATAAAATAAAGAATATAAGACATCAGAGTAATTTATTAATTTATTTTAAACAACTGTTATCAATTAGACAAAGTCGCAATAGTTTAGTAACTTTCCACTGTGTTCCTGTTAGCGATTTACATTACCGCAAATGGCTCAAGTATCAAAGTATTGATATTTTGATTTGAGTATCGATTTTAGAACCTAACCCTTTAGAACCTCTTCATGGAGACCGCGTGGAGAGGTCCATGTGATGCGCAAGTTTCAGGTTTGAAGGCGATCAATCTTACGACTTTTGCTCGGGTATGCTGGTGGGTCTTGGCAGCAGGGGGTGCTGTCATTAGGTCCACTGTTGTCGCCCTTGGCTTCCGGGGGGGCTGGACTGCTGCATGCTGGGGAGGACAGCACGGGCTTTGGGAGCTGATTTGCCTCGGGGAGGGGGTAGCGCTGGTGTGCGTGCTGAGGGAATTGTGGGGCTGTTCGGGTCCAACACTTGAAGAGGACGACTTTAGTGGTTTTAGTTCCCAGGAGGAGGCCGAGGACAGCAATGAACTACTTTTCTGGTTGTATTGTTCAACCAGCATGTTACACGCACTGTTTGGCACTATTTAGAAAAAAACATTTATTTAATTAAAAGTTGACATATCTTTTATTTAACTTTTTAATAGATTTCTGTGTAACATCTTTGTGTGCGCTAAATAGTCCATGTTACGTCGTGGACGCCTGCGGCTTATAGATCGGTGCAGCCTATATATATATGTATCTTTTTTCTCTTTAAATTTAGTGGGTGCGACTTAAATACTGGTACGCTCTATAATCTGTAAATTACGGTATTTCATATTACATTTTCACTTTTTTTTATTGTCCATGTAAAGTAGGAACTTTTCTGACAATTTTTGGCTCTACTACAAAAATAAAAAGGAACACTGTCCAATGATCAGATGTCAGATGGCATTTAGGGAAGTTAAGAGGAAAGGGTGACCGCTATCTTCATATATCAGCAGAGCTGAGCGTGCGCTGCTGTCAGAGGTGAGCCTTGTCAGCATGGATGTGAGAGTTTACACTAGAAGGCACGTGACTGTATCCCTTAGAGGTGGACATACACACATGCAAGCACACAATATCCTTGTTGTTTAGCTCCTGACTGGGCTCTATTGACCGCCTGTCTGGGCCTCACCTCCAACTGTAACATTCCCAGGATAAACATTTTCCTAAACCCAGTTCATGGGTGGTTATTATCTTTCTATTCCGGTGCCGACCCCACAAGGTAGAGAACACATGGCGAGCACAAGCACGCACACGCCAAATAGTACTTAATGCAGGGGGGTGGTTGACTTTCATATCAGTTGCAGCTGTGTCGATTTTCTGCCATCGTCAAAGTTCTAGGGGGAGGTTTGACCTAGTGGCCTTATACACTAGAAATCTGATCATGTGCTTCATGTTGCTCTAAAGCCACACAGCCTAAGACAGAACAACAACATGAGAGATTCCACAGTGAAAGGCATTTAGTTCTGCAAGTGTGAATGCTTGTTTGTCCACTATAAATGTGCCCTGTGATTGACTGATGACCAGTCCGGGGTGTACCTCTCGCCCAAAATCAACTGGATAGGCTCCAGCTCACCCATGATTCTAGCGATGACAAGCGGTAGAAAATAAATGCATCAATTATTAAAAATAAGTACGCTTTATCCAACACAGTGGAACATGCTTAAGTCGGCCCCGCTTATGCCAAACTAATAATCAAATCCCGGTCAGTGCCCACTTACAGTACGTCAACATTGACATACAGTCATCCCTCGCTTATCTTGGTTAACTGGTTCTAGACTTGACCGTGATAAGTGAATTTACGCAAAGTAGGACTCCTTGTTTATAATCAAATATTTTCGTAGTTAAAACGAACATCTGTTTACGACTTTCTAAATACAGTTTTTAACATTATTAAAGCCCTCTAGACATGAAGTAACATCACAGTTTTCACCTTTGCATTCGTATTACCCAATGTAGTAGACGTAATAAGCAGGGTGTCCCGAACCCATATTGATGTCGGGTGCAGAAAAACACGAGTATCAGGTTATTACATCTCTAAAAAAAGCACACCAATACAAGCAGACTCCGCCCTCTATCCAGCAGTGGCTTTGCTAACGTGCTAACAAAGTAGTAAGGAGTGATGTTGGCCATGTGGCAGTATTTCTCTTCAAAGTCCAAAAAAGACGTTGCAGCTGATTGTAAAACTTGTCATGCACAAGTTTCCCATGGTGGCACAGGGACCGGGGAAGTATACGACCAATCTCATCACATGGGAAACTCCCACGGGACCAAGTGTACTTTCGTTCCCGGGTCATGAGGTTGTTGTAGCCTCTTAGCTGTTGCTAAAGAGTTGTTGCTTGTTGTTGAGGTGATCATGACTTTTGAGGTGAGTGGGGAGTAAACCGATTGGTGCCACCTACCTCGACTCCTGTCGCGTTGTGAATCGTATCTCCACATTTGGTGACACTCGACGTGCGTAAAAATATCCAACGACAACAGTGACAACAACGAGGCCGTACCGGCACCGCTGCAAGCTAACGAGTTGGCTAATGTCGGTGCGGTCTGCGCCGGCAACAGAACCCACACCCATGGTTTCAACACATAGAAGCCCAGTTCCGACTGCGAAGAATAACACAGGACGTGACAAAGTATTTCCACATGGTGGCCGCACTGGATGCCTCGACGACGGTCAGTACGGGAGCCCATTGGCATATATAGAGCAGTTTTTTAAATCGTTTTTTATTATAGGGAAAAACTCAATACGGATATCGACCGATATTACATTTTTATGCGAATATCAGGCCGATAATATTCAGTGGGCTGATATTATCGGACATCCCTAATAATAAGTGTACATTTGAAAGATCATTTTAAAGCTTTAAATATGAGTCTGGATAATATGTTTGCTTTATGCAAATATTCTGTTTGTTTTTTTTAAAGCGCAACACAACATGGAGCTCAATGTATAACAAACGAACACAATGTACAACAAGTAGATGTTGGTAAGGTAAAATGTCCATTACTCAAATAACATTCTCTTCAAGCAAATGATCTCACAAAATATTATTGTGACTAAAATTACAAATGAAGATTTGCAAAAACACCCACCAACTAAGTGAAATGAAAGCAGGGTGTTTCGAAAAATAAATACTGACAACTTGAAAAAGAAGTGCTCAAGAACAGTCTTTAGTTTACAGAACTAGGACTGCGGTCATATACTGTAGTGCAGTCAGGCTATAGCTTATACTTCATTTCCAAACAGTCTTTTAAACACACTTTATCAGACTCTTCTTGGTCTAGGTCTTGTGCAGCATGAAAGTATGAACTGCGGGGCTTGCAACGTGCAAGTTTTATTCTGTCCTCTTTGACAAACACAGCAGTTCAAGCACAAACGCTAATAAATTGCCAATGAATTATAATAGCAACGCTAATAAATTCCCTCGCGAGCCTTTACTACCATCTCATTGAACGCTGTGTGTGTGCTTGCTCACTTCCACCTTTCTCCCTCCATACTAAGGTGACACAAGCCCTATCGTATTGATATTGGTATTGGCCGATATTCAAGGCTGCAATATCAGCATCGTATTGGAAGTGAAAAAGTTGCATTAAAACACCCCTAGAGAGAATATGAGAGAATATGACATATAAGACATAAATAAGACATAATCTAGCCTCACACACATCGGTGTGCCAAGTCTGCTTATTAAAAGCGACTTTGGCTTGTATTTTTGCAAAATAATTAATAATAATTTTTTTTGGCTTGTTTTCAGAGAGCAAAATAATATACATTTTGTGAGAGATTTTGGTTTCTTGCTCAGGACCACCTCTTTTGGTGCAGACCAAGGGTCCCACATATACAGTATACTGTATACACAGTTGACTAAATGAACTCCAGAGTTCATTTTAACTGAACCAACAGGCTGTAAAGTTCAAACCTGTAACCTTTTAGATGGGCCAAAGTATTTGCGTACAGCGACATGAGGCTAACCAGATACAGATTTGGTGTGACTGTGTGTTATATAACCTCCATCACACCAGATGCAGGAGGAGACCTTTTTGGGGATGTGTTTCAGAATGTCTGGCAATGCCATGCACATGTTAGTGTTCGCTGACTTTAATGGTCATATGAATTAACTGGCAGCTCTCCTGTCCTTTGCCGCACCCTCCAGGAACATGCCTTTGAGAGCAGTCAGAAGTATAAAGAGGGCAAGTTCATCATCGAGCTGGCCCACATGATCAAGGACAACGGCTGGGACTGAGCGACAAGCTCGCCGGGACACGACCGCAGTGGAAGGGGATGGGGTTGGGTGATTGGATGGGGAGGGTGGGAGGGTGTTAGGGGGTGTAGTGGGTGAGTGTGTGACTTTGGTTTGGCTGATTTACCATTAACCTCTCTGTAAGTCCCTGCCCATCCCTCCCTACAGCGCCTCTTACACACACCGACACTCACACGTGACATGCGTCAGGTCGCAGACATCCAAGCCGGGCGGGCTGGTGAGCTGCTAGTAGGAGTAGATGACTGGCCAATGACTGCATGAGACAAGACTCGTCTCTTTTTCTTACTGAAACCTGATTCGGTATCTTTGAAAGGTTTACAAACACACACGCGACCAGAGGGTGTGGTAATGTTAAAACCAGCTCAGAAGAAATGCACCCAGCAGTCGGCCTTGCTTGACTATTCTGCCCCCCCTGTAGATAGCGATGACCTAAGATGATTATAGCAAATCAACATGATTGGGGCGGTGCCAGCTGGGCCAGTCATGAGGTTTGGCACGGAGGCCCGAGCACATGGGTCACAGCAGGTGGGTGCGGGGATTGACGCTCACCAGGCTAGGTTTAATAAACACAAAACGGGAGGGGGCACTGCGAGGGAAAGATACTGCTCCAGTTCTGCGGGGGCTTTGATGGCCTCTGGCTGGGAGCCGGCCCATCTCAGGGCAGCCACTTTGAAAGAGATACAGCAGGACCGCCTCATAAACCGCGCCGCAGCCAAGAAGGCCCATTTGGTTTGAAATTAGTCGTGTAATGTGATCTGCAGATCTTTGTGTATGGATAGCAAAGATATTGAGCGGTCCCCAAAGTTCCATTATAGGCTCAACAGACCAGAGCCAGAAACTATGACCACCAACTATTTTGATTCAAAGAAATGGCCAAAGCATGACTAGTTTCATGGGATTATAGTTGGAATCATTTACATGACCACATTGGAGCTAATGTTTTACATAGCGGTGTGCAGTGTCTCTGCATTCTCAATGACTTTGTTTACGTGACTTTGTCTTTAGCATCTTCTGGTTTTGTGCCAGTCACACACACACATACACACATATATATATATATACAGTATCTATATCTATATATATATATAGATATAGATATATATAGATATATATATATTAGGGCTCTCAAAAATACAGCGTTAACAGGCAGTTACTCATTTATTTCATTAATTACGTAAGATTTGTTAGCGTAATTAATGTATACGCATCATGGCAAGCCACGCCTCCCTGTAATGACGACAGACGGAGGCACAGTGTAGCTGACCCTCTTTTATAACTTCATTCATCAACAGCAGCAGTTCGATTCCAACACCATATAGTGTTTATATCTCCATCTCACAAACACGTCTCTAGTCCCTTTGTCATCAGAACGACGCTTCGTCATTGTCACTAGACGACCGCGAGAGGCATTCACGGACCCTCCGAACCTGATAACGTCTTTATTATGCACGTATGTGAGGTCTAAATAAACAAAAATACAGGGGAAAAACAATAAGTGCATATTGTTATCACTCACTTTGTAACGTTTAATGCATACGTGCAATTTGCTTCATTTAAGTGTGCTCAGAAATCCCAGAAAACACACTCAGAACATGTGAATTCAACTTAAATGACAACGATTTTGAATGCAACCACTCATTGCTCATAATAACTCGGTTAAAGTGTGACCCAAATGCTCTGCTACTATTAAAGAAACGAGTGTTTGGTAAATAGATTTTCAGACGTGTGTGGCATCTTTTTTAAATCAAATTTTCAGTTAATTTGGAGCTGTTAATACATACAAATATATATAATTCTGTCCCGTCGTTTATCTTTCTTTCAATAAAATACAGTTAAAAATGGGCATATTTCAGACATAGTTGCAAATGGTGATTAATCATGATTAGAAAATTGCGATTAATCTGATTAAAATTGTAATCATTTGACAGCCCTAATGTATATATACATGATATAACACACACATGTCCCTGTGTTCAATTTCAAAACAATTACCCTGTATTGCTGGTGGCTAAACAATAGTACAATATCCGACTACAGTGCAATACCACACAGTCTATTCTGTTCACACACACACTACCGCATACTGAGCTACATGAAGGAAATGTGCTGGAAAGACCCACCTGTTGATCTCCATAATGTACTAACATTAAAAAAAAAAGTCCATCAGTTTTTAGGTCATGTTACTTGACATGACCTACTTCTAATGTGTCTATCTCCATGACTCCTTGTGCATTAGAGGAGTTCTACAATGTATGAGGCTTTTTTTTTTCTCCTCCCTCTGTGAATTGAGTGCTACTCTGATGGAAAAGTTTCAAACGAGAGAATCCATTTCATTTTCCGTCTCGTAAAATGCACCACAAATATACAGTATGCATGAGCTTAAGTGCAGGGTAGTCTTCTTCAGAGCAAGTGGCGTCATTTCTACAGTACAGTAAATAGGATCCAGGTTTCAGGAAGTAGAACGTGTCACCTCAGGATTCATGTGATAGTCTAGTTGTTCCTGAGCTTTTCAAACAGGAACATTGCCGTAAAAAGTCCAGCCCCTATGTTAGAGTCTGGTCCAGTCACATATTCAGACCCGTCACAACCAAAGAAAGCACCCGTCAACACGAACCTGACCAAACAAAATGTCCTATTTTGCTTGGGCGACGTGCAAAACGATGGTGTGTGTATAGCTGAACGCCAAGGCTGTGCATAGACTTCTCTGTCATATGTATCTTTTATTTTGTAAACAACAGATCTTAATATATGAATATATTGTATTTACTGTATTCTCCATTCACGTCAACCTCTGTGTTACTGAATGTAAATAGTGTCCATGTGTTGTCATGTTTTATCTACAAGCCCTACGATGATGAATGAATTTGATTTGGGTCATGTCATGCATTCTCACCAGTTGGCTCGACAAAATGACATTTTTTTTCTTTTTTTTTTTTTTTACCCAAAATGTTTCAATTTTAAAGTCTTTTGAAAAGAGGGATGCTGATGTTGACTTCATATTATTGGATCATCATCTAATAAAATGCACCTTGATATATGTACGTAAAACAATGTGTTTCTTCCTTTCGGCACGCGCACAGTCCGACCTCGGTTTTCCTCATTAATAGTAAAAAAAAAACAACCAAACAAACAAACAAACAAAAAAACACACGTAATGTCAAGCAAATGAATCGATTCCAGCCACCCAAAAAATACAAAACACATTTTACAGAGAATAATTACAGTTTTATATGCAGAAAACTAAGCAAAATACATATAATTAACGAATAAAATGGGATGAACGTTTAACAGTACTTTTACCTTTTTTAAGACGCTTGTTCGACACGTGATGAGTGGAAAGAGGAGGGGACGCTACGGAAGAGCCACGCGGACGCTGCTTCATTCCTGTCCGTTACAAACTTAACTTTAAAGAGTGGACTGTTAGAGTTGTACACTTGCTCACTTGAACATTATTGTAAACTTCAGCAGCAGGTACAATCATTACACACACTGACCAGGCTCACTTTCTGTAATGTGTCTCACTTAAACCTTTCCCTCTGCATCCAGTGTTAGAGGTTCCTACATTGATATTGTACACCCATTGTAACAAACGCTACTTTCGTACTACAATGTTTTAAGTGTTTCTTTATCAAAGTTCTGGCACTTGCATCTTTTTTTTCCAGCCATGTAAAACTCGCAGTGTTCTTGAACGCCTCACCAGCGTACTGTATGCTGTGCTTATTAGAGGAAGGAAGAAGATATTATACAAGTTGTGCATCGTTCTGTGAACAAATATACTACCCACTAACACACACAACTGAGATGGTAAAATGATTTACTGGCCAGAATGTGTCCATAGTGTCCCAGCTCTAAAAGAACTACTATCCATACTTAACACAGACTAAGTCACATATGTGGATGCTTCGTTTGGTAACTCGATTCCGCAGACTAGTTTGTTTGGCTGTACAATAACCGATACAGTGTACAAAAACCCATAAATATTTTTATAACCGTATCCTACGAAAACCAAGGTTCCACTGTAATGATGTTGTACTGTATTATATTGTGATTTATTTGCTCCAGTGCTCCCCCTACAGTTACAAAATTGAACTTACATTTATTCTAATTGACCTTGAGCGTGGTTTTCATCTGTGTTCAATGAATTCATGTACTCTATCTACAAAGAAGCCAAGCCTACAATGTCTCGAAATATACAGACAATAATTAGAACGCTAAAAAAAAAAAACCTCAGAAGGGACACGGAGACTCATGTTCAAACTTGCAACAGAGGTCAAAACTTGACTTCAATTACCATGGTCAGAACAGTAGATCCTCGCTTTTCGCTGACGTTACGTCCCGGGGCCACCAGCAAATGTCGAAAAAAGGCGAGTAGTTAACACCCCCATAAAAATGTCTATTTTTGACACGTGACGCTCGAGATGTGACCCGAGACATTTACACAGCTCTTTGTGTCCCAAGTAAGGAGTCCGGCATCAACTGAGGAGCCTGTTCTAATCTTTTTGTGCTTAATCTAACTGTGTCGTGACGCAGATAACTGTAAAAACAAATTCTTCGTACATTTTTGCTGATTTTTCTTCATGACCACTCAGCTGTGACTCATTTCATTGTCTCCATGGAGACAAGAGCTTTTAAGCTCGGCTTCTGCCTACTTCTTTTCGAACATATTGAATGGTAAACATGTGGTGTACTTTAATGCAACACTGTTAATTAAGCATGTTCAAAATAAACTAAACGGTAAGCGTCACATGTAGGCTGGGTAAACACCGTCAGGTGAATGGCAGGTTGGATTGTATGTACAGTATAGTATGCGGAGGAGTGTGACGAGTGTGCGATGTAAGAGTCACTCCTGTTAGTCACACATGAATCAAACCTCTTGTTGCGTGTACTTTTATGTCTATCTCTCCCACTGTCCTCTTCGCTCTCATTCCCACTCCGGTCCACTCCTCTGCTGCATTTTTCTCTCCATCTTTCATTGTCTCTCCTCCTGCTTCCTCCATCTTTCCCTACGTGGTTGTTGTTGCTTCCAATGATCCTCTGGGGCTCTCCGTCTCGCTCTGTCCGACTTGGCTAAACCGCTGCAAATCTCACTGCAGCAGATGGTGCAGTGTTTGCATCGGGCCAGGTCTCCTAGCAACCTCGTCTCTCTGTGTTTTTTGTGGTTTTTTTTAATGAGAAAGCAGAGCAGAAGAGAGAGGAGTCGTGCACTGCCTGGATGTGCCATGCTCAGCCTGCCTCTCGCCGCTTCACTGTGTTCATGTCCAGGTTTCACGTCTGTCTGCACGTAAAAAAACAGAGCAGGCGAGTTGACTGTGCGCCTTGCTGAATGTGTATTGATTCCATGTGACGTGTAAGAGGAGCACAGCAGGACAGAGACAACGTGATCTCCCATATCCTGCAGAATATGTCACCCGATGTGACCTACATTTGTGTTATGACGGCTGGGGAAGATCACATCTGGGTCATGTGGTGTTTAAAAGACAGCACTGCCCACATTTATGCTGTTGGAAACATCTGTTTATGGAACTCTCTTAGCACCTTATAAGCACCTTGGATGTCGGCCTAACAGCAGACATCCTCTACACACACACACACACACACACACACACAAATGTAACACTGACTCAAAGACAATATGATAAATAAATAATATCTGGGTCACACTACTGCACATTTGCCTGCAAATAGTCTTTGTCATATTGTACTGAAAAATCAAAGCACAGAGGAGCGATTTTGATACTTTTTATTTTATAAAAAGGCAAAAACCAACCCGTGTAGATATGCTAAAAAGTTATGTAAATTTAAAGAACGCCTGCTTGTCAGCTTTGTGTTATAGGTGACAAAGCATATTATTAATGTTATTAACATTTAAGCTTGCTACATTACGCTATGCCTTTTGGCTCTTTTTGCAACTTTTGCTGAAAAAAAGAAAAGTTTTGTTTGCCTGTTACCTCAGGGGAAAATTCAACTTAAAACATTTACACGCGAGAACAACGCTAAAAACCTTCAGCATTTCAGGATGTGGAATCAAATCATGGAAGGGATTGAGCAAGGAACCCAAACATTGCTCTAAGATGAGCGATTTCAAGAACTAATACAAGCAGTTGATGTTTGCAAAGCACAAGGAAACACTGTGTACATACAACGCTGTCTAAACACTACCAACTCTTCCTTCTTCTCGTTCTTATGTGAGTACATTGCCAGCACTCGCCCATTATCCAACTATGTTGTGTTCTGTTTCATTTGAATAGATGCTATGTTTCAACGCTACGTTTGATCACTACCACACTTGTTACTTACTCTTCTTTTTTATGACTTCATTGTCATTACTCACCTATTATCAAACTATGTATTGTTATGTCTACTACTACTTCATATTATTTATCAGGATCGTCAAATCAAGTCATTACAGTGACAAGAAATTTGACTAAATTGGAAACTTGACGACAATTTTTTTCTACTATTTATCACATTGATACATTATCTCATCAATTTTCGATCTATTCAACTGAAAGAGAGTGTATTTGGGATACAGGAAGTGAACAAATGTATTGCAATTGATGTAAAACGGATTGGGGGGGATTAAATAAGCTTTGCTTCTTCCTGCTCCTTTTTGGACATGTGGAACTGTGAATTTGTAATATGTGATGTATTCCAATGTAACCTCTATGCATGTTCAAATCAATTAAACCATTACCATTGGTTGTTATTTTTCTTTAGTTCTTTCTGATTTGAAAAGTTTAAGCCCTTATAAAGATATGTAGAGTGCAGTTTTGGTAGTTAGGCGCAGTGTTACAGTTGGTGTGCTTTGTAAGTGTTTACAAAGAGCAGCATAGAGCTATTCCCGGCGGCGTCTAATGTGTTCATCCATCACATGCAACACACCCACGTAATGACTACAACGACACTTAGGTAGGAAAAAACATAATAGCAACAACAGCCACAAGCCATGTCGTGCTGCTACTGAACCTACAGTAATTCATTGTTTTCATTTCCGCTCTCTCTGCACATGACAACACAATACTGTATTAGTCTACCTGCTATGTCTCGATGGCTTTGTCTTTTTGTTCACCCGAGTCTCTCTACCTCCAGACATTCCTAATCAATAGGAGTCCATGAAGCAGCTAAAAAGCTCCTTTGTTGTCTTTGAAAGGAACCGTTTGTCTCTGGGGGAAGGAAAGTGCTCTCTTTTGGTTGTCTGTTAGCTTGGGTACAAATGTCTGCGTGCATTAGCGCAGCATGGAAGGATCCACGTCTCTTCTTGCCGTTTAGACGTTTAGAGGTCAGGGTCTGCAGCATAAATGATGCGTTCAAAGGCCTTCATGGGCTAACCCCGTGATATCAGTAATATGTTATATAAGTAAGCTCCATTGTGGTTCACCTTTTGCGGACTCACCGTTTCGCGTATTTTATTATTTTTATTTTTTACAGCGTATGAGCACGGGCCGAGCCTGGCCCTTTAAGAAGAACTTGGGAAGTTGAGCGTTGCAGTTCTGTGCCATAGCACGAGGCGGCGGTGTCTCTCTATTCTCTCTCTTCTGTCTGCACCGCCCATTGTCTTCTGCATCCTGATTGATTGACAATGGTCTACATCTCTTTCGTGTCATCTCCTGTTGTGGTCATGGCTAACTTCAAACTAGCTAACCGTGTGAGCTGCTTACTAACTGCCAATACTGTAAACAATAGAGGACACAGGAGAAGCTAGCTGTGGGAGGAAAATACGACAACAGGAGCAATATGTTTTAACAAGGATACAAAAACGCTACAGTCGAAAGGCGCCAGGACAACGAGGCACGGTCAGAAGTGTGAAATACGCGAGTCACTTAATAACTTCTTGTGTCTAGGCTAGTAGGTTAAAATTCAAACGAAATTTGAACTTTGAGAGTGTTTAAAGAAGAGAGAAATGTGAGAAAATGTTATGTAAAGTGTATGGTGAGGTGTTTTACAGCCTTAAATAATAACTGTAAAACATATAGCTGGCTACTTTGCGGATTTCACTTATTGCAGGCTATTACAGCTTGTAACACAGTGGCGTGAATACTTAAAACCCCCTGGCTCTATCCCCACCGGCCGCCCGGCAAGTTCAATTTCAGACCCTTGGAGTCTATATACAGCTGCTTTTAAGCAGTTTTTTAAAAATATATACTGTGTCCATGCAGCACCAGCATCGTGTGCAGGGCTGCTGTTGTGTCACATGGGTAATGTGGTGGTGGTGGTGGTGCCTGCTAGAAAGACAAGCTGAGCTATTTATAGTCATCGCAGTCCCTCGCTGGGCCAGCAGAAATAAACACTTCACTTCACTTCGGTACATTTGGGAGGCGAAGTAAGCCCACTCATTCATATTTGACTTTTTTTTTTTTTGCCTTAGCCACTATCAGATTAACTGACCTATATTTACACCTTTAATTCTAGTATTTGTTCCGTGAAATTGTATTCATTGTATTTATTCCCGACCGTCTATTATCTTCATTTTGTAGCGTGTTTCCTGGCGGCACAGCTTCCAGTAGTGCATGTTTAGATTTTGTCCAATCAGATTTCAGCTTGTATGTGTTGCCATGTCAATGTAATCTGCCCAGGTGTCACATATTAGCAATGAACCAGGATCAGGAACCTTTTTGGCTAAGAGAGCCATGAAAGCCACATATTTTAAAATGTATTTCTGTGGCAGCCATGTCATGTTTTGTAACACTAAATACAACTATATGCGTGCATTTTTAAGCAAGACCACCAATTTTAGAATATAACAAGTCTTTGAATTTCCTCCCTTTTAAATAAAGTTGTTATATTGAATATTCAATAAAATACTTTTTTACCATTAATGCGACTTCTGGTGCTGCATGGTTTTGCACCGTCTGCAGAATTAGCTGGCTGACCATTTGATTAAAGGAGAGGAGTTTGCTTCTTGACCTCTCAATGACCCGGGTGGCTGCCGCATTATCCAGAAATAATCGATGTTTGGGTGTCTGACACAGAAAATATCGCAAGGCCACCAGCATTGTGGTAGAAAATGGATGGCTGGATTAAAATGCATGAGAATGTTTTATATTTTGACACCGATTTCTGTGATGTTTTACTTCAAAATGTCAAATACATTTTGATCGTGTTAAGAAATGTCTGAGAGCCAGATGCAGTCATCAAAAGAGCCACGTCTGGCTCACGAGCCATAGGTTTCCTACCCCTGCTTTAGCCAGACTTCACAGTCGCCTCTACAGTGACAGCAGCACTTTTCTATCCTGTTCAAAAAGCCAAGTCACACTCACGATGGGTTAGCCTGCCTAAGCGGTCGAAAATGAATGAGCGAAAACTACAGTTGTCCTACAGTCGGGGGTGCGGCAGGAGCCGGGACAACTGGACACAGCTGCACCCAATCAGGCTGCCTTCTACTTAGGCGGAGTAGGGGCAGCCGTGAGACGGCGGTTCCTTACCTTACACTCCAGCCAGCTTGCCCATCGCTCACTAGCCTCTTCTGCACGTCCCGAGCCGGCGTCTCCACGTCTGGGTTACTCCAGTTGTCCCTATCCTCCTTACTTTGTGACTGTCAACCGCTCCTCCTGCCACTGCATTCTGTGGTCCACCACGTGCACACCGCAACACTGTCAGTTATAATCTGCTTATACCAACTGAAACAATCTTTTCGGGGGAACAACACATCTATTCATCTTCTACTGCTTATCCGAGATCGGGTCGCGGGGGCCAGCAGCCCAGATTTTCCCCTCCCCAGCCACTTCGTCCAGCTCCTCCCGGCGGATCCCGAGGCGTTCCCAGGCCAGTTGGGAGACATAGTCTCTCCAACGTGTCCTGGGTCTTCCCCGAGCCCTTCTACCGGTGGGACTTGCCCTGAACACCTCCCCAGGGAGGCGTCCGGGAGACATCCTGACCAGATGCCCACACCTCATCTGGCTTCATGTCTGTGTCGACAATGGGACACTCCTTGCTCCAAGTCTGTCCAATTCCGAGGGCATTTTAAGAATATGTGCACTTCAGGCCTCTTTTTCTTGTGGTGAAGGAATTCTGTTGATTTAACACTTGCAGTACTTCCACATTCCAGCAAGTTTTTTTTCCAGGTCCAGCCTAAAGCATGATGCTGCCATCGCCATGCTTGACTGTGGGTACGGTGGTCCCATTGGATGATTGAGATCGGCAATGAGGTTTGCTCATTATGACGAGGGGGCTGCTACATGGCTGTGTAGAGCTTTGAATTCACAGTTGTTTTGGTTAATGTTTGTCCTCCACAGACACAGATGTCCAGTGACGCTTGTTTATTAGCCTTTAGAGTACTTTCAGACAGTTAATGGGGCTTACAGTCAACCCAATGAACAGTGAGTGAAGCAGACAACAGGAATAAGAGAGGATGGACCTGATCCTGGAGCAAACCCGAAAAGTGCTTGGAAGACATCAGAAGCTGCAAAGACAACAAAGGACATACAGTTTATATACCTGTGCTTCAAAGCCAAGCAAGCACTTAAAATGAGTCGATGCTTTCAGTGGGAAACAAACGACACCCCTGAAAATCGATACGGTGCATTACAAGTTTGGCTCTGCTTTGATTTGGACATGAAGTCGGTTTACCAATTGGAACAATACTCACGTGCAGTCGTCCAAAACATCTCACAAACGTGGCGTCAGCAAAGACGGGATATCCGACAGCGAGCACAACACGCCAGCTAAACAATCCTGGTCACACGTCAGTCTCCTCGACACATTGCAAAGGCGTCGAATACGGTGACCAACAGGAAATACAAATACAAAAAAAGACCCAAACAGGAAATTACGGCGGAAACATGGTGGAAAAACTAATTTATTTCATTACATTTTTAGCACAATAGTCGCAGCGACGCATCACACAAGCACACGAACACGTTTCTCCTGGGAACAACACTTCCTCATTCTCGAGGTGCATTCACGTACACGCTGAACTCGAACATCAGAAATGCTGTCAAAAATAACACGTTAGCAGCGGTAACTTATTTCATTAATAATGTTACATTTTTTTTTGTGTAACGCATGCACACCAGAGCGAGCACGCCTCTCTGTTATGACGGCACACGGAAGCACAGTGGAGCGTCCCCACACGGTCACACTTGAACACGTCAACGGCAGTACAATTCCAACACTACACCGTATGTACCTCCAACTCACACACGTCTCTAGTCCGTTCATCCTGGGATCACACACGTCTGGAGTCCTTTTATCCTGCGAACAACACGTCCTCGTTACGAGATCGCAAGGTGCATTCAGGGACACTCTGAACATCACAAAACAGATTTATAGTGCGTGTGTGTGTGTGTAAATAAACAGGAATCTACAGAAAAACAGAGTCGATATTCTTATCACTCACTTTGTAACTCTTAATTCGGATGTACAATTTGCTACATTTACGTATGCTGGAAAATACACTGAAAACAAGCAAATGGACCTTAAATTATGTGATGTCTTTGAACGCAACCCCTCATTGCTCGTAACAGTTGAGTGAGTCAAATGTTGTGCTCTTAAAAGAGACTAGAAATAGATTTTTACAGTTGGGTGGTACAGTGTTCGCTCGTTTATCGCGAGCGATAGGTTCCCAAAATAGCCCACAGTAAGTGAAATCCGCAAGGTAGCCAACTTCATTTTTTATTTTTACAATTATTATGTATATTTTAAGGCTGTAAAACTCCTCACCATACACTTTTCTCTAACAGGCATTTTATCACATTTCTCTCTTGTTTAAACATTCAAAAAAGTTCAAACCTTCACTTGAATTTTAATGATCAACCTACAGGTCGGACACAAGTAATTATGAAGTCACTCACGCGTATTTCACTCCTGTTTCACTCCCTTTCGTCCTGGCGCCATTCCACCACACTGTAGCGTTTTTGTATCCTTGTTAAAACATATTGCTGCAGTACTCCTCCCGTGGCAGGCCTCCTCCATCGACCCGAAGATTCATTTACAAGCTAGCTAGCAAGCAAGCAACTAGTGATGACACAGCAGGACGGCACGAAGGGGATTGACAATGGTCTACAGCCAATCAGGACGCAGAAAACAAGGGGCGGTGCAGACAGACAAGAGAAACATTCAACGTCCCACAATGCGGCCTGTAACAGCATTCATACTCTGTAATAAAAGAAAAAAAAAAGCCTTAAAATATCCGAACCAGTGAATACACGAAAGGTGAGCCGGGATAGTGCACTGTATCTTTTAGCTTGATTGACATATTCAGTTCATTTGGCTGTTAATACATATAACTATATATAACCCTGTCCTGTCATTTATCTTTGTTAATTGAATACAGTAAAAATGGGCATATTTTCTCATGCTGATTAATCTGGTTAACACTTTTAATCATTTGACAGCCCTCATAAAAACCTCTTCACATTAAACTATGCATTTTTGGGTTTTTTTTGCCAATTTGTGTTGTTTTTTTGAATAACTGTATTTTTAGAATGTGCCGCAAGCCAATAAAGTTTGGACACCGCTGCCTTGCAACTTGCTGAACTCAAAGAAAAAAAACAGACACGCTTACTTGTGTATTGACAAGTTGAAATATTTATTGTAAAAACTGAAAAAATAAAAACAAAGCCACCAACATAGTTTTTAGTATATGGTCCAAAGACACACGTCAAAGTTGCTATGAGAGTGAGCAGTTGTTTCATTGACTATACAGTGTGAGGCAGTTTGAAAGGCTGGCTGAGTCGAGACAGGTTATTCAAAGACTACTTAGGCAAAAAAAAAAAAAAAAGCCCACAAGCTTTCATCAAAGTGCGCTTGTTTAGTCTTCTAAAACACCTTAGTTATTGTGGTTTAAAAGTATTCCAAATTGGACTTATTCTCATAAAGAAGGTACCGTCGTGTGACGTGACAGAGGAACACAACTGAAGCGGTTATTAAATCTAACAACAACATCACTGCAGTAACACTTGCTGTTTGTTTTCACCTGATCTTTAATTCACCTTAAACACTTGTTTTCCCCCTAAAAACTACTTCAGTTTAAGAATGATTGGCAAACACTGTTTAATGCGCATCTATGAAAAACCCAGTGACACAACTTTTAGTGTCTGAACTAGGCTGAAGACACACAAAGACACCACGGTCACGAGCCTCAGCGGGCAGATGTGTTCTCTAAATTATCTCTAGGGGCAAAAGGATGACTTCTATTGGTGTCGGCCTGCCCCGCTTTGTATTCCTGACTCCGCTGAAATGAGCGAGACACATACAATGATGCGTTCCAAAGCAAAAAGTTGACTTATTTACACACAGCTATGTGGTCTTCAAGCTAGGGAAGCTGTTAACCTGCACTTTGTTTTTCCCAAAATGTGTTTCAAGGGCATCGTGTGATAATGCAGCTTAATCGTCACAACTAAAGAAACTAGTGGAGCAGTCGAGGAGGTTGCAATCTTCTTCAGTCTGTGTCTGATCTGCAAAGCTACCGTGTTAGTCAAGCACTGACAAATAGAACAAATACAGGTGCATGTCAATAGATTAGAATACGCTGGAAACGTTATTTGATTTCAGACAGTTAAAGTTCAAGACTGGGGAAGGCTTTGCAGTTCATTTTAGCGTGATTAGCGTGCGAACCAGTCGCTTGCAATATTGAACTTTTTGGCAATTTGGGCATTTTATTAGTTGTAGGGCCTAGGTTCCCAAAGTGGGGTACGCCAATTGTCATAGGGGGTAAGTGAATAAAAATGAAAAACAAATAGCGCGTAACACTCACGATTACGAGTGCACCTGAACGCCCCATGGCACAGGCGCACAGTCATAGCTGTGGGGTATAGTCACTAAAACGATGAAGAATGAAGAAATAGATCCTTGAACAATTTCACTCTGTGTGTCGTCCATCTATGGAATGTAAGAGTTTTCAACTTTTCAAACATATCCTAATTTATTGAGATGCACCTGTTTGTTCCAAATAAGAGTCAGCTTTAAAAACGTTGAAGTATTTGTTTACAAAATGAAAAAAATACAATAAAAGTGTTGGTGCTTTCCCCGTTGGTATAAAAATACGTTGTTACTAATTCAAACTGTAAATAACTGTTACTTGCTGTCCTGCTAGGACCTCTGATGCCTTACAATGAGGGGTGTGAGCTTCCCTCCTTTGCAAGTTGGCAGTTGAGAGCGGGTTTCTGTGGAAGCAACTATTTAAAAAAAAAAAAAAAGGAAATGCGATGAGAGTTCAACGTGATTTAACAGTCGTGTTTGTTCCAAAGGTGAAAGGCAGAAAGTCCAGTGAAGACGGTGGACTTAACAGGTAGTGAGAAAGGAGCGAGCAACACCACACTGACCTCAGGCTCCTCCTGCAGCGTAGTTTCTTGTACTTCTTTGTTCCATCGACATATGATTTGGGGGCTCACACGTCGCCCTAGCTCTTTAGAGCAAGTGTAGTTGTGCTCATCATGAGAATCAAGAGTCCCCGGTGCAGCTGCTGGGGAGTGTGTTCAAATTGGAGCACAAATAATAATAAATAAACGATAGAAGGGTTCAAGACTGCTCTTTCAAGTCGGGTGATGCTTCTATCCAAGTCTCGTTTCCTTGTCGCCGCCCGCACGGAAGCTCCCACACGTGGGTTGAAGAAGCAGGTTGAGAACAAGCACCGTTTCATTTGGCTCGATGAACAAACAAATGGAAGAGGAGAAAACAAGCACGACAAGAAAGAAGGGGGAAGAGTGCATAAATAAAAAAGAAAGACTTTTCTTCAGGTAGAAGGCCGTGTTGGGGGTGCGATCAACCTGAACCTGCAGAGGAGGAGGAAAGCAGTTGAAGTCTGTTCAGTGCAGGATGTCCTTTAGTGCATTACAAGTTCAAACAGTCATCCGTCCGCTTTCTATGCCACTTAACCCTGTCAAACAGTCATGCAACTGAGAATTCAACCAACATTTGTGGCCTTCTACAGTTGCAGGCCACTGAAGCAGCGGTGTCCAAAGTGCAGTCTGAGGGCCACGGCACATTAGCAAAACATAGCATTAGGGAGGGATGTCTGATGTAGGGCCCAGCGACCATCTGGGGGGCCACCCAGCACATTCTAAAAATCCCCCCCCCCAAAAAAAGCAACAAAAGGTGGGAAAAGGTAACAAAAATAATACATAACCAGGAGGTGAGCTGCCCAAATGTGAAGAGACTGGCCCCCAGAGCACAAGCAGTAAGCTTCATTTAAAAAATTTCAAAAAAAAAAAAAAAAAAAAATTTGAGAGCTGAGAAATGTACGACTTTATTCTCGTAATCTCAGATTCTTTTAATACTCCGTCGTAACAGGCATTGCCTGAGACAGCTATGAAAAGGGGGGAACTTATGTGACCTTTGGCCTTGGGCAAAGGTTATGTTACGACTTTTTTTCCTCGGAAATTTACAACTTTTTTTCCTTGTAAATTTACTTGACTTCATTCTCACAAATTTGCGAATTTATTCTCGCAAATTATTCTCGTAAATGTACGACATTATTCTCAAAATCTCAGATTTTTTTTTTTCTCCAAATTTCCATTATTTCTCATGGGGAAAAAAAAGAATCAAATTCCAAACAAATTCAACAATACGCTATTTTAATGTGCTGCTGTGGTCATCTTTTGCTCTCACCTTCCTCGTCCTCCCCCCAGCCCTCTGCTACCCCGGCCAGCTCATAGTGTTTCTTCCTTAGCTCTCCGAGACGCTCCCGCTCCTTCTGCAGACGTGTTTCCAGCTCCAGCACCAGGACCTGAGGAATAAACACAAACACACACTTGTCATCGTGAGGTTTCCGCCTGCAAACCACTGAAAAGCCACAATCCTAAAAGGTTTGTTTTTTATAGGAGTCATACACAGGAAATTATGATGTGGAGCCTTTTCACGGAGACAACTTTACTGTTTGGATTGAGTCCCACGGCTCTCATAGCGATGTGCGTTAACGCTGTTTTTCTTGTTTTTATTACATCCATGTTTATTTTCACTTTTTAGCAGCTAAGCCAAGGTAAACTTTCTAATAAGGTTATTCAAATTTCTTCACCTATGCTTCTCACAGCCACTAGGGGGCACATACACATTGTACTGTATTAATCCATTCCAGTAGGTCCGACTCTAACCAAAACACACTCTAACCAAATCCATTTATCCCATAAGAAATAATGCAAGTCCAAATACTCTGGCACGCAAACGGAGGCAAAATGCTGGCGTTACATTAATCATTACAACATTAACCGAAAAACCTGCTAACTAAGGTTCCACTGTACATTAAATATGGTACACACCTTAAGGGAACTGGCAAGCATGTGCGTGTACAATTTCAGCAGGATTGGTAAAACACATGGCCGCCATTAACCAAAACATCTTACCGACTAAGTGCCCACAGGTCATTTCTTGTAATAAAACGTTGAGGATATCATGTATGCTAGCATGTCTTCCAATGTATTTTGCGCACACAACTCACAGGGGGCATCACAAATATAATTTTTGTCCATGATTGTAAATGCACACTAACAGGACCATATGTGAATATGCTTAACGAGCTCTCCTAGTTTGACTATAGTTGTTTGTGTGACAAAGGTCCTTGCACTTTTGTTTTGTTTTGTTTTTCTTTCACTGTGGGGGCAGACAGCCTCAGACTGACTGGCTGAAGTGTTCGTCTGACTCAACTTCCCGCTGGATGAAAAACAATGTTGCTTCAGAATGGAACAATAAGCATGCTCCAAAACAGGCCTGCTTTTTATTTGATCAGTGCTTGCGTGTTGTACGTTGCTGCTAACCTGGGCGTCCATCTCTTGTCGTTTGATCTGTGTGAGCGTCATGCTGGAGAAGTCCATGGTATCTGTACCACAATTGCAAACCAACAATTGTTTTAATTGCAACACAACTTTGTGGAAAATGACCAAAAACAACCCAGAGGATGCTGAGAGTTGCTAACCTTTGTCTTCAATCTGGGACTTCCCAGACTTGGTGGAGGCCACCACAGCGGCAGTCGCCTGGGTGACGCCTCGGGACGCTTGCTGCAGGCGATGCAAGTTGGCACTGTCTTTGTCTGCTTTCACCTGGGAGGGCAGCGGCACTTAGATTAGACATGGAGCACGCTGTACATAAATACCACCAGGGAGTTACACTATCTCAGAAAGCAGTTACACTACACGCTCACCTTGGAAGCAGCAACAAGTTGTGCTGTGCTGGCAGCAATTTCATGGGAACATACCATCAACTCCTCAAACTTCCCTTTGCCCTGCACCACCAGATCAGCCGCATCTCTGCAGTGACAGTGCAGAATACAAGACATGTTCACAACGCAATGCTATAATCATCTTCATCCTGTCTTTTCTCCGCATTTCCTGTTGGGAGCAGCACGTCACTCACGAAGGGTCTTGACGGGCACGAAAGGTAGTAGTTACTTACACCATGACCGTTGCACCCCAGCCGACTGCCTTGGAGGCAGAAATCAGGCCCTCTGTCCAGCGAGAATTCTTGGCATAAAATTCCTTCGTGGATGCTGCCCCCTGGTGGACAAAAGACGAATCGCCATCATTGATACCCCAAGTTTTTACAAAAAACAACAAAGTCAAGCCCATTGAATTGGGCTTTTACATCGAAATTAGTACACAAATTAATTATTCATATTAATTCTAGTAAAATGTTGACATTTTTAAAAAAGATTTAACTAGACTGAAATCTTCTAAAAGAGCATTTGGTAAGAGCAAGGTATTACAACTAGCGACAGGGCCGATCCAATCCAGTGTCGGTTCTCTTTCTGATACCACCTACGAAGAGTTCCGATCCATGAGCCACATCTGTGCTTCAAATGTTGTCAGCAAACATAGCCAGAAGAATATCCGTGAACGTAGTTGTCTTCACACATGCACTACAGCCGTCCTCCTCGCTGACGCCGCACACACACGCAAGCTCTCCACCTGACGTGTTCACGACCACAAAACAGTCAGACATCACAAACTTAACAATATACAAACTTTCCAGGTCACTACAATACCATACTTGCCTTTAGAGAGTTTTTATTCCAGCCTCAAAAATCAACAATGATAATGTTGCGACCTGGAGGTTATGCACCATGTTAAGAGTTCTGTGTTGTCTGACTGTCTGTGAAGTCTTGAATGCTTCAGCTGACCTCTTGTTTGCGTGTGCGTGCAGTGCTACCTGTGTGGAGACAGCTCCGTTCCATGTTATTCTTCCAGCTGCATTTTCTGATATTCTTTTGGTGTCGTTGCAATCAACAGTGACCTGTTTTGCTCAATAAACGATCAACCACCTTCTCGTCACGCTATAATTAATTATTTTATAACAAACAGAGTTGTGGTGTTGGAATAGAATCGTTATCAGCAGATATCCAAATTTAGGTATCGAGATCATATCGGAAGTGGAAAAATATGAAAAAAACCCTAATTACAATATTTTTGTGTACTTGTGTACTGTGTGCACTTTTCTTGTAATTTTGCCCATTATCCATAATCCCTATGTGAAACATGACCACGCATCACTCCCTTTTCTGTGCGTTCTATAGAGAGAAAAACAGCTAGCATGTGGGAGCTAACCATGCACGTAACGGGGGGGTTGCTGTTTCCTGGGGCGTTTGATCGGCGAAGTGAATGTATAGTGCCGGGCGGCACGAGCTTGCCATACCCAGGGTATGTGAAGTGTTGACGCCCAGCGATTCATAAGTGCTATAGCAGGCATCTTCTGTGCCTAACACAGATACACTACACTTGAGTACCATCTAGTGGCTCAAATGTGACATGACACGAGGATCATTGAATGATAGACTTAACAAAAAAATGGTCGAAAAAAAGATCGAAATTATCGATTATCGTCGATAATTTATAGCACAATTATCGACCAGCAAAATTTGTTATCGTGACAGGCCTAACAGCAACACTGTTACTGTAGCAGCTAACACAAATAAGTATTTTTCTGGCGTAGTGACAAAGCGCCTCATGCCACTACCGACAGGTAATGGGCCCATTTCAAAACAATGCAATCTGTACTGACTAGGAAACAAGAGCAAGCAAACAGCAACGAATAGACACTCAAATGATCTGTAAAGTATTAGCCCACATTCCATGTTTTGTTTATACACGGCTAGATGGACTATGTTGTGATATCATGTGCTATGTATGTGCTCCATGTATCAGAATCAGTATCATGGTGACTTACTCGATGTTGTCAGTCTAGTCCAGCTGGTCTGGGGCGTCTTTTCCAGTTTATTTTGAGTAGGCGTAAAAATATTTCTATCCCTGCGGGGTTTGTTAGCGCTAACAATTCTTTGTCCGTTGTGATGCACTCTCTTGGAGGAATATCCTCCTCGTCATACATACACACAAAGCTTTTCCATTGATGGTAACACTGTATGCCACTCCGTTTCTGTCGGCATGGCTTGGCAAGCTCCACATGAACACCACCAAGTCATGCCCGTCCTGACTCTGTCGCCCCCCATCTGCTCAAACAGTTCACTCTCTCTTTGTGGCCGCTCAGCTTCTAAAACCTGTAGCTCATCCTCCGCATAATCAGGCTCACAAAAAAAGGTTCTGAATCCTCATTTGTCCAAAAGCAGTCGTCATCAGCGGCTCTCACAAAGGCTGCCATGATTAGTAGTTGCAAACAGACTGACGCTTTCTATGCTGCTGTTGTTGACAGAAGTAGCACTAGATGTGTGTAATGTTTAAAATGATCAAAATACGGCAAAATACTGTAAGTACGACATGTTATCATGAATGCGCCTGTTACTGGATGGCCACAGCATGTATATAAAAAGATAAAAAGTTGTTGCGGGATTTTTCAAGGGCCGTATAGTCAAAAAAAGGTGTGTCCCGTTACATGCATTGTTAACTCACTCATGCTAACTGTTTTTCTCTCTTTGTGTGTTCATGTGTCACATAAGGATTGTGGATGATGGGCAAAATGACCCCAAAAAGTGCAGGTTTCTTTTAAAGAGTAAAGAGAAAGTGTACTGTGAAGTGAATAACATCTACAGTCATCCATCACGCTTTTGCAAAGTGGGAGATAAAGACCAATATAACCTACCCTCCCACTCTCCACAATGTCCCTCTGCAGATCTTTGGAGGACAGAACAAGTGCCTTGATGGCCGTCATCAGGTCTGTGCACGAAGCTAAGATCCTGCAGGGGGCGACAGAGCACAACACTGAGGAAATGGCTTAATTAACTGAAACTATTAAGTCAAAATTATATAATGTACCTAAAGAAAATGGCCACAGTGTAAACGATGATGATACACACAGATGTTAAAAAAAGAACAGATTCAAACTACACACAGCATTGTACTGAACTTTTGCATGTTTTCGAAAGCATGAAACATTACGTCTGCAGAGGTTTTGTGGTCAAAGTGCTAAAAATTCATTGCACATCTGCCACAAATGTCTGCATAACAGCGAGCCAGCTGACACATGTACTGGTGTGTGAAAAAAGCTACTTCTCATATTTACGTTGCATTTTGGGAGCGACGTTTCAAACAGCGAGCTAAAGACAGTTTTAAATGCGGCTGGTTGCGGTACACACCACGTGACGTAAATAGTTATTTGGCATGAAGCAGTGAAGTAACCAAACTGTGATTCTAGCTGGATGCTATAGGATTTGTGCTTAAAGATATGACCAAGCTGATGACGATGACAAATATAAGGTTACTTCTTCAAATCTGAATTGTTTTAGCTGATGGTCAAGCTTGGTTTTATTTTTATTTTATTTTTGTTTTAAGAAAATGTTGGTGGTCTTTTTAGCAGAGTGCTAGCTCATAATGAAGATGCCAGAATAAACCTGATAATATTATTATCACCATTATTACCGTTTGAAGTTTGAAGCCTGTTACGGAAAATGGATATTCACTCTCTTAAGACAACAATGCTTTTGAAATGAAATCTTCCTGTGCAGCAAAAAATAGATTACCTTTCATTGACCTCCATCTTGATGCCTGTATCAACTGCTCGAGACTTGTTGAGCATTTCCTGTGACGATACACACAGGAGAATGTTTTTTGACGGCAAAGCGTGCACACGTCTTGCACAGGGGACACAAGAACCATACTAAAACATACACACCTCTATCCTGGCAGCAGCGGATTCCACAGCTGCAGAGGTGGCTGCCATTTCCTGCTCCACGAGATCGCCCAGCTCCCCTTGCTGCAGCTCCAAACCCCGAGGACGCAGTTTCTGAATCCAAGATTAAGGCCAAGTCTTCATTACAGTCACCGTTGTTCACTACTATACACAGTGCACCGAGTACTATAGTACACAGTACTATCCAGTGGTGTGAAAAAGTGTTTGCCACCTTCCTGATTTCTTATTTTTTGCATGTTTGTCACACTTCATTGTTTCAGATCATCAAACAAATGTAAATATTAGTCAATGACAAGACAACTGAACACAAAATGCAGTTTTTAAATGAAACTTTTTATTATTAAGGGGAAAATAACCCAAACCTACATGGCCCTGTGTGAAAAAGTGATTCCCCCTAAACCTAATAGCAGCAACAACTGCAATCAAGCGTTTGAGATAACTTGCAATGAGTCTCTTACAGCACTGTGGAGGAATTTTGGCCCACTCATCTTTGCAGAATTGTTGCAATTCAGCCACACTGGAGGGTTTTCCAACATGAACCGTCTTTTTAAGGTAGGGTTCTGGTCAGGACTTTGACTAGGCCACTCCTAAGTCTTCATTTTGTTTTTCTTCAGCCATTCAGAGGTGGCCTTGCTGGTGTGTTTTGGATCATTGTCCTGCTGCAGAACCCAAGTTTGTTTCAACTTGAGGTCACAAACAGATAGGCGGACATTCCCCTTCAGGATTTTTTGCTAGACAGCAGAATTCATGGCTCCATTTGTCACAGCAAGTCTTCCAGGTCCTGAAGCAGCAAAACAGCCCCAGACCATCACACTACCGCCACCATGTTTTACCGTTGGTATGATGTTCGTTTTCTGAAATGTGGCGTTACTTTTACACCAGATGTAATGGGACACACACCTTTCAAAAAGTTCAAATTGTTTCTCGACAGAACACAGAGTATTTTCCCAAAGGTCTTGGGGATCAAGATGTTTTCTGGCAAAATTGAGACGAGCCTTAATGTTCTTTTTGTTTAGCAGTGGTTTTCGTCTTGGAACTCTGCCCCGCAGGCCGTTTTTGCGCAGTGTCTTTCTTATGGTGGAGTCATGAACACTGACCTGACCTGAGAGGCAAGTGAGGCCTGCAGTTCTTCTGATGTTGTTGTGGTTTTTTTTTTGTGACCTCTTGGATGAGTCGTCGCTGTGCTCTGGCTAATTTTGGTTAGCCGGCCACTCCTGGGAATGTTCACCACGGTTCACCAATGGCTCTCACTGTGGTTCGCTGGAGTCCCAAGCTTTAGAAATGGCTTAATAACCTTTTTCGGACTGATAGATCTCAATTAATCTAAGTTAAATTATATTTTAACGGGAGGGCAATCACTTTTTCACACAGAGTGATGTAGGTTTGGATTTTTTTCTCCATTAATAATCAAAAAGTTTCATTTAGAAACTGCATTTTGTTTTCAGTTGTGTTGTCACTGACTAATATTTAAATTTGTTTGATGATCTGAAACATTGAAGTGTGACAAACATGCTAAAAAAAAGAAATCAGGAAGGGGGCAAACACTTTTTCACACCACTGTAAACAGAGACACCCACCTCTGCGGAAGACAGGATGGTTTGGAGAGCGGCCTTCAGCTTGCAGTTGTCTGCTGTCGTCAGGCTCTCCTTCGTCTTCATGTGGCCCAGCAGAACCAGCGCCTCGGCGCCACACGACTTCACACTCTCTGACAGAGCTGTCAGAGGATGCACATAATATAAGCAAGAAAACAACAAAAAAACACTACTGCTATTCTCCATTATATTGACATTTTTTGGCTTCCTCAGACGCAAAAGGCTCCAAAATCATTTTGTCATTTAAACTGTACACAGACTTTGTAAGTATCTGTGATGTGACTCACATTGCAAAGACTGACAAGACTAAATATCTGAAATCAAGGTCAAAAATACTTATTTTAATACTATTTTTGACTAACAAGATGGTAATGGTAATGGTTTAGTTTTATTTGAACAAGCCTATAAGTTACAATGGAATACATCACATAGTTCAATTCGCAGTTCTACATTTCCAAAAGGAGTAGGAAGAAGCAAAGCTTATTCGTCCATTTCACATCAATTGCAATACATTTCTTCTAAATGTAGTCTTTACCAGCTAATACATGGGAAAATGATACAATGGAAAATGATAAGGTAATGTGATAATGTAGTAATAAAATTGTGAAGGTTTTTTCCTAAATCATAATAAATAATCACATGATTAGTATAATAAATAAATAATCAGCTTAAATAGACATAACTGAACTTCATTGTAATAACAGGTGAGTACTGACAATGAACTCACACGAATGAAGTTTAATGAGTGTTGTTGTGATTAGACACAGCATTTTGTACACACTGGTTCAAAACTCTTCTTTGTATTTTGCAAACAACAGTTTGTATTGTTTCTTGAAATCGCTCATCTTGTTGCATCTTGTTGCATTGTTTGAGTTCCTTACTCAATCCGTTCCATAATTTGATTCCGCATACTGAAATGCTATGGGTTTTTAGCGTTGTTCTATCATATAAGTGTTTTAAGTTGAGTTTTTCCCTGAGATCATATCGCTCCTCTCTTGTTAAAGTATTGTATGACATTTTTGGGTAGAAAGTTATTGTTTGTTTTATGCATCATTTTAGCTGTTTGAAAAGATATTTGTTTGCTTATCGTAAGTAATAGCTCTCAAAGTCTGAAATATACAGTGTAATTTAAAATTAGCAAAATAATCTACCAATGAAACTAATTCCATTGCACTTATTTCAAGTGTTTTGGCAAGTCAAATTTTCTTGTCCTGTTGTCAGATTTAATCATAATAAAATTTATTTTATTAAAATTAATTTTATTTTAAGCAATAAAGCTCAGATTTTAATACATATTACTTAAGATAAGCATTCAGTCTAACATAAAAAGGGCCTGGTTAAAAAAAAAAAAATTAATCACAAATATTTATTTTTGAGCTTCCATCCATCCATTTTCTATGCCGCTTTTCCTCATTAGGGTCGCGGGGGTCTGCTGGAGCCTATCCCAGATGACTTCGGGTGAGAGGCGAGGTACACCCTGGACTGGTCGCCAGCCAATGGCAGGGCACATATAGACAAACAACCATTCACACTCACATTCATACCGATGGACAATTTAGAGTCGCCAATTAACCTAACATGCATGTTTTTAGTATGGGAGGAAACTGGAGTACCCATGAAGTCACCATACATGAAGTCCCGAGTTTAACTTTAGATTCTAAATAATACTTGCTGAGCACCTCTCCCCTTCCGGCCATCACCCCAAAGAGGGGAAAGGGAGGAGATTGAGCAACTTCCCGGTCAGGGCAGTGGTTGTATCCAGGTCGGGTTCTCACTGCCTCACCCCAAGGAAACCCACCCCACACCCACAACGTCGCCATACATCACCACAGCTTCGAGATGACTGATGCATACATCGTTAACAATCATGCCCCAGGTATCTATTTTCATTCGGGGATTGATCCACCAAGTCCTAAAACAGAACTGATATAAGTTGCACCTGACAATAAGTCGCAGAACCAGCCAAGCTGCGATTTATAATCCGGAAAATATGGTACAGTAATATATGGTAGTTGCTTAAATATAATTTCAACTTCACAACTGTAGTGAGAGCCTTGGAGCAAAAAAACAAAAAACAAAACCAAAACACTAACTGCACCTATTTCAAAACATTAATTCTCTTTTGTCACATTTCCATAGCTATACTATTTTGAATAGCATAATCGCACACACATACAGATACAGTGACTGCCCCCCCCCCCACACACACACACAGTTTACCGTCAGCCTGCTCCACAGGCACCATGTGAGAGGTGGCACTGCCCTGAACAATGGTGTCGCCCACAAGGTGTCCACATTGGGTCACCACTTTAATCAACTGAGACACACCTGTGCAAAAAAGATGGACACAAAACATGACTCACTTCCTTGAAGGATGTTTTGCATGCAACTAGTACAGGAGCATGTATGTTAGAAGACAGCATTCCATTTTACCTGTGTCGTCAGCCAAGAAGGCGTCTCTGGCAGTATGGAGCTGGTCCACAAAGTCTAAAGAGGCTTGACATCTGGATGCCAAGTAGTCTGTAGAGGTACGTGTAATTGGACATTACTACACACACTCACCGCTAACTATAACTCCAAAGCGGACGGGAAGCAACCTGCTGAGCTGGTGCAGCCGATGTGTGCCGGGTCATCGATTTGGGCGAGTGAGTCTTGGATGATCCTCTCTGCATCTTCCACAGCTCCCTGCAGACTGCTCCAGCGGGCCGCTACCAGCTGGCTCTCTAACGCCTGTTCCCTGCTCTCCTGTGCAGAATTGACCATCACCACACAGATGACCATTCATGGCAGACTCACACACCAATAAAAATGCATTTAGGCCAACAGTTGAGCCTCATGGGCTTTACTACCAAGAATTGACCTCTGACCTTGTCATTGAGCTGATTTTGCAGGGCTTCTGCTGTCTTCACGCCGCTCTCTCTCTCACTGGCCAATGAGGTTTGGACTCGCTCAAGCTCCTCCCCCCGGACAGCCAGCTCTGTCTCTGCTTTGGACAAGGACTCGACGAGTGCTGCTTTCTCCGATTCCAGGGCAGCTAACTGTGTGCTGAGAGCCTCACTTGACTGCAAAACATTGAAAATAAATGGTGTGTTGGAATTACCAAACAAGTAAACAATTGAGAGCAGCACCATTAGTTAGGAAGTGTGGATTAGAACAATGAGGCTGCCATGACCTTTCAAAATGTTGTAGTTTATGATACAAGTGGCCTCCAATGTGAAACATTGTAACACACAAGTCTTTTTCTAGTTTATTGCTTGGCACGTAGTCTCCAAAGGAGTTTGAGTGGAGGTCATGTCCACAACCAAACAGAAAAAAACCCAAGTTGTGGTTGTGCAACTTGGCAACACCAACTATGGCAACAGTCTGACGTTTCATCAGATCCTGTGTGCAGGAAGTTTGTGTGTCTTTTGGGGGTCGTCAACACAGTTTGGAAGTGTGGAGTGAGCTCACGGCAAATATAAGGAAGCAAGGTCTGAAACTGGTGAAGAAATGTTGAGTGGAAAGGAAAGAATCGCTGTACTCTTTAGGGCACCACATAATGAGATCTGCGGCAGCGGAGGCACAAAAGAAATAAGATGAGGGCAGTCTGTGACTGTACAGATTAGCAAGAAGGATGAAGAGTTAACGATTATAGGCTTCAGAAATAGAATGATGAGTGGGAGGCTGAGAGATGGATGAGTGGGACAGAGAACTGGCAACCTCTGAATGTCTGCATGAATTCAGAGCTTATTAACCATTAACTACACACATTATCTTCGAGGGTTAGAGACTTTGACTGTGTCTCAATTTGCCCAATTCTGTACTCAGACTTAGCATTTTCAGTGTATACCTGTGCTCACACTGAGAGGTATGGCAATCAGACATCGGATTTGCAATCAACACATACCCCAAATGGTGAGTGTACAGCGATGCACCCTAACCACCTAATCACCAATCACCATCCTCAGTTAAAAAGGACAAAAGAAGAAGAAGCGGACAAATATACATACCTGCATTTTCTGTAAGTGTGCAACAACAGTAAGTGATTTGGGACAGCACTACTAAGTACACAGTTTACAGTATTCCATTTGACAAAACAGCCATCTGTTTTTCTTATTTTTCAATACAAGATCAAATAAGAGACAAACTATAATGCTCATTAGTCACTATAATCCAAATCCATAAACAGTATGTAGTAGATGCCGCTTAACTCATTCAATTCATTCAAGACGTATTCCTGAGTTTTGATAAACCCGAATGTCCGATCCCAACAACGTATTTATACGTCTTTTACATTTTTTTTTCACAAAGAGGTGATGACGCAACTCTGCACTAATGCATTTCACTTCAGAGCACATTGAAGCCATAAAAACGGCCACAAGGTGGCAGAAGTGCATTTGATAAGAGCTCGGCGGGGATCATGTCAATGGAAGAATCACACATGACAGGAAGGAGGAAGTCAGACAGCGTGGAGGAGTGTAGCATGCAGAAGGTTTCGCATTGTACGGAAATTTGAACACATGCACGCGCGTGCACACACATACTTCAGTTCCAAATGTGAAAATTGGAAAAAGTTCACGCATATGTTTGTAAATAAAATGTTATTTTGATGTCAAAAAATTCCTTTTTTGTGTCGTTTATGTTGGTATAGCTGTTTAGATATTTCAGCTGTCAGAAAAGCACAACATATTTGTGTCAAAGTGAAAGTTGTATCTTTTCACAAAAAGCTGTTTTTCTCTCTTTTCTAGTTGGGAACTGCTATTTTCCTGAAACTTGCCTATGTTCTACTGCTGATTACTGAAGAATAGAAAAAGGTAGGAACAAACCAGTTTCTTTCTGATGAAAGACAGGGGTCTAATCTTTCTTTTAGTAGCCATAGAACACAATATTCTGTTTGCCTTGAAAAATCATTAAAAATCAGTACTGAAGGGGTTGTTTTTTGATAAGTGGCTGGGATTGAATGAGTCAACAAGACTCATAAGACCAAACTATCAGGAATATGTATGAGACAAGCAGTGCAGTTCTACACCACTAAAAAAACATTAAACCACAATAGCAAACATATTGTTAAATTAATACCTGTATGAAAGCGTCCAAACTAGGCTTTATGACTAAAAGCTAGACATTTTGAAAGTAACTTTTGATGCAGCTCTTGTGTCAGCTCTCATTGGATTGTGCAGGTGTACAAAAAAACAGAGAGTAATGCAAGGATATTACAAAACTAGAAATGCATGGTTACAGTCTACCACTGGGCAGCCTCCTGTTGTTTTGATACTGTATACGTACCACAGCAACAAAACTGACTTACTTCACATGGCCACAACCTTATGACCACCTGCATAAGCTAATATGTATCATAAATTCTGCCTTTACAAACATAAGTATTAATTTAACAATATGTTTGTGATTGAGGTTGTGGCATTTTGCAGTGGCGTACAACTGCACTATAAGAACAGCTCATATTACATGATGCAATGCATTACTATCTTTGCAATAATATAGTGTATGTATTTAATACAGCTGAAGGGAATCTAAACAAAATTGTGACTTGAGTTGTGTTGGCTTTGGCAGACAGACGACTATGAATCATAGTAGGCGCCAGGCTTCCACTGGTAGGACGCAATTATTTTTAGAAGCACATTTGTGATTGGGTCAGCTTGAGTGACTTCCTAAGATGACCAAGGATAAAAAGGACAGCAGATAAGATACTCATCACTCCTGTGATTGTAATAATGAGCGAGAACAGACCTGTTGTGATGAGGCCATGATGGTCTTGATGGAGTCTAGCTCCGCCCTGCTAGACATCAGTTCTCTGTGCATCTCCTCAACGTGCTCCCTCTGCTCTCGTTCCTGGATCACCAAAACGTCTCATAAGATAACTCACATAATCGCAGTTATGAACTTGACAAAAAAAAAGAAACATCTTAACTCTGTACTAGTATTAAGTCACTCACAAGCTTTTGATTTTGATGCCCACCTGTCTGCCTGCGGCCTCCTGGGCGGCCTTCACCTTGTCCTGCATCTCTTTCCTCACTGCATCCACTTCATCCTGAGCTGCCCGAGCCACGGTCATCTGCCGGGTCACCTCTGCATTCTACAAACACACACACAAACAAACAGAAAGTACACCTAGATACACTCCAGGTGATGAGGACAAGCATGCTAAACATGAAGCAAGATGTTTCTTATTCTTACCTTCCTCAGCAGGTCAGCGTGACTTTGCACCAGCTCGGTGTACTTCTCCTTCAGTTTGGTGTAGCGCTGCTCATTGGCCTGGGCTTTTTCTACAAAATGGCGACCGCTAATCACTTTTACGTTCAGTTTGAAGTCAGCTGTTGAAATCCGATGGAAAAAAAGCGTCTCACGTCTCACTCATCAGAGCTAACGAGTGACGACTGGAACACCAAGTGTAGGTATGACTGCAAGGTTTATAGTGCGTCTTTCTATGTAAATGTCTCATGTTACGACGTAACAAGTGCAGCCTGTACTGAGGCTTATATCAAGGGGCACTCAATATTCCGGAGTTCACACTATTTGCAATGCATGTTTGCCTCCTCTACCACAGATGGTGCTATAACCCCTGCAGCCGCTTAGTATTTATTATTTTGTTTCTCCTCTGTTTCTATTAATTTAGCAACAAAGACCAATGAACTGTGTTTACTCTTTTATAGACTTGTGTATCTAATCTACATCATGAAATGGTGAATTTGTCAGCTGTTAAGAACTTTGTTCCAGACAAACATCTTCCAACATAGTCATGGTAATAAAATAAACTGATTGGCCTTGCTTGAGTGTCTTACTTTCGATCTCTGTCAGACTCCGCTGCTCTTTTTCCGTGTCCTCTCTGACCCTCCTCAGGTCATCAAGCTCGGCCCTCAGGAACTCGCTCTCCCCTGCTGCCTGTAGCCTCAGGTGGCTCTGCTCTGCTAGCTCCGCCTCCAGCTCACTGACACGCCCCCTCAGTGCCTGACATAATCGTCCACTCTTGTAATGAGAAGGAGGGGAGAACAAGGAAATAAGAATCACTTGATCCAGGAGATCTTGAACATATTATTTGATCGTGCACTTGGAATAATGAGGCAAAGGGTGGACCGTTATTTTTTTACCTCCAGTCGGAATGATTCCAACTCATCTTTAAGGACTTGGATTTCCCTGGTCAGCTGCTCAATCAGTCGGTCTCTGGTGGATACAGAAAGACAACAACTGTCTATGAAAATCAAAATCTCCTTAGATATTTCTTATTAAATGAGTGTTTTCCATGAAAAGTGCAGCTAGGCCTCAACTGAAACAATGAAACAAAGAGCTCTCTTCATCTGTGAAATGGGAGAGGACGCATTCATATGTACACTTCTCCAATGAAGGATGAAAAAGGCTCAGCTTACCTTATTTTATGATGTGCTAATACCACTGTATACGTGTTAAGTTAAGGTAATATCATGTATTTAAAATGTATCATCAGTAAGAAAGCATCGATACAAGAAAATAAACCCTGGGACTCTTTGTCAGCTGCATGGTTGGACTGACTCATCAATAACAGACTGATGAGTCTTAAAGGGAAACTTCATGTCAAAACATCTGAACTACTCCTTTAAACTGTAGCTACATTCCACCTTTGTAAAGTGATGTTCCTGGGTGGATTTTTGTTATTTTGTGTGCAAAAAAGTAGGAGCAATCACATGTAACAGCAAATAATTCATGGTTTCATGGTCATATGGTTTCAAGTAAATATACATAATGTACCGAGTTTTAAGACGTACTTATCATCCTTGCGCATCCCATTCTGATTGTTGAAGTTGAAGGGGTCGATTGCAGCAGAAGTGCCAAATAGGTCGTCAAATTTTGTCTCCAAAGGAGCCTACGCAAACAAAAGCAGACAATGTAAAAGGAGAAAGAAAGACAAACCAGGTAAAAAAAAGTCATTGCTAAAACATCTTTGATTTCCTTATCTTGGTTACTTTAAAAGTAAAAATACATTTGGATAATCGTTTTTCACAGTAAACTTATATATACAGTCAAAACTGTCTTAGCGGCCATCTTTATAGAACGGCCACCTGCCTATAGCAGCCACTGAAAAATCCCCCGCAGCAAATTGACATGTTATAGACCCTGTGTATAGCAGTCACCTGTCCAACGCGGCCAGCGGCCACCCATTTTGTCTCCCTTGGTCAATATCTGACTGCATATAGCGGCCAAATTACCAACTCAAGTAGAAGCTTCATGCACGAAAAAGTTTCGTTATTCAATCAATCAGTGTGTAGACTTTAATTAGTGAGTCCTAGCTCAGTCACAATCATTCACAAGATCCACACAAATTGTCAGTTGTTCCACACAAAAAAGCCGTCTTCTTTTGAGCTTGCTATTTCCTGGTCAAACATGTAACTTTAAGAGCATTTGCACCAAAACATTACCGCAAATTAGGCTGGGAACAGGACGTGCTCCCAGCGACGCTACAATAATTAAAAAAAAAACATACGCTAGCATGCATGCGGCAGCGGGAGCAAAACTGAGTTCGGTTGTACTTAATTGAAGTATTTTAGAATGTACTCACGTTATTTTTCATCAATCCTCATCCACAAATCCATCAAAGTCCTCATCTTCTGTATTCGACACAAACAAAGCAGTCTTGTTTTCCGTTCCCTACTAGTCTGTTAACTTGTCAGTGTTATTCAGCTCCGAAGCAAAGAAGGAAACTTCTCCTGTTGCTTCTGCCAACTTTATTTCTTGAACGCGGCCACCAGACAGCAGCTCAGAACACACACACATCTCTCAGCATCGTCTCTCCTTCCTGCTTGCCCACAAGGCAAAGGTTAAACAAGCCCCACTACATACATGTCCAGCCAATGCCTGTAAGAAATGACACCGTTTATTTCCTGGTGTGCACTGGTCAATACTGTAATGCCGCTTGTTGTGGGGAAGGAGAGACTCACGTCGCCGATGCACTTTAATGGCTTTATTAACAGCGGAGAACACTGCAGGACTTTACATCCACGCCAACATAAACACACTTCCCAACTCTCTCGAAACTCACAGCTAGTACTGAGCCTAGCTCTCCTGCTCGGGACGCCCACCGTCACTTCCTGATGAACTAAAACTGCAATGACACTGCCGTATAAAAAGTAAAATATTAAAAACAAGCATAAGACATTACTAGCACAGCTTTGTTCTGTGGGTTGTGGATATATTCTATCAGTTATTATTAAGCCTCTAGCTTCCTTTTAGTAAGTAAAAACCTTGGCTATTATTGCACTACATTGTCATGTAGACCTACAAAGTACACTTGGAAAAAAAAGAGGTGAATAAATGTATTGCAACTGATGTGAAACTGATGAGGGGTAGGATTAAATAAGCTTTGCTTCTTCCTACTCCTTTTTGGACATGCAAAATTGTGAATTGTACTATGTGATGTGCTACTGTTTGACTCATATGCATGTTCAGGATGAATTAAAACCATGAACCATGAACCATGATAATAACAAGCCTAGTAGTGCTGTACAACTTTTATCCACAGTCCGCAGTGCCCTCTACTGGTCAACATTATTATTATTTTTTTTCCCCTTTTTTTTCCCTCTACTGGTCAACATTCAAACTGGAAGCCAACCTGTCAATAGAGGCCACCTGTCTGTAGCGGCCACTTTTGCAGACTCCCTCGAGTGGCCGCTATAGACAAGTTTGACTGCATGTATATGTTATTGTATAGTGCAGTTTATCTTTGCAAATCAACATCTAAAAACAATATTCCTTGTCATGCCAATTCCATTATAGTATCCATGGTATTGTCTCATCGTATTGTCAATGATAAACCACATATTTATTATTTAGCATCACCTATTAGCTATCACTAGCTCTATTCATATATTTTCTTTATATTTACCGGCAGGACCGGGATGTCTGTGTCCACTAGGTCCTCAGTTTCCACCAGATGTTCCGACTCTGGGGAAGACGACTCAGCTGGGATCACAACCACGGGGCTGATGTGCTCCGATAAGGCGGACGCACGTAGGAAGTTTGGTGGATTCTGCAAGGAAACATTTGATTTACTCTGTTACTGATTTAAAAATGCAAACTTTACAAAGAGTGCCTCTTTTCTGTCACTTCCTTCCACATCCCTCGCAAAGAGTTCTCAACAAGTTCTCTGCAAACCCCATCAAACACATTTGCTATGAACTACAAGTAAATGCTCAGAACATTCTGTCTTATAGCGTAATGTCATGCAGGTCATGTTTTACAGTACATGTTTTACAGTTGTCCATGCAGTGCATGTGGAGATTTGAGTCCATCATTACCTCAGGCAACTGTGGAATCTGAATCAACCTCTTGAAGTACTGCAAGTTACTGGAGCGATAAAACAAACTCTTCAACCTGTAATAAACACATTCAAAGAGTGGAAGAATAAGGAGTATGACATATGGGATGACAAATGGGCTGTCACATGCATGCAAGGACATTGCTTTGGGCTTTTAGGTAATAGTGGCCCTTCGTACTTCTTAAACTGTTCGTGGAAGCGATCTCTGTGGCCTTGGAGAGTGTCTGCTGGAAGGCCTGCACACAAAAATACATATAAGTCAGTCTTTTGACAGATCATCTTTTAAGTTACACCTTGCTGTCTGTCAGGTTGTCTGAGGAAAGAACTTTTTGAATACATTTATGCAGCTTTGAGCTAATACAAAGGAATTTTAAAAAATGTTACACATGTTTCAAGAATTTCCATAAGATGAGCAGGTGGAAACAAAACAAGGCACTATCTACTGATTTAAATTAGACACTGGTTTCTGTACAGGTGGTCCTTGGGTCACCTGCGCCGCTCAATGCTAACGTGGCAGCTAACACCGGTACTATCTATGGCCGACTTTGAAAGCACAGCACACGCCTGTGGTTTGCTCCTGCAGTTTCCAGAGGGTTGACAAGCTCGTTGTGAGTGCGCTAACAGCTCGTGATTGGCTCCTGCTAAAGAAAGAGCCACCGTTTCCTCACTGACTCGCGAGCGGCACAGTATTTAAACAATTAGTAGTAGTTCTGAAGTAACGGAGATGTCACGAGATTAGAATTAGAAAAAAGTAGTTTTTACGGTAGTCATTATCCAATATCAATCAGATTCTTAGAAATCATTTTTAAAAGCCTTTACTGCGTTCTATTATGTGTGTTACTCACATGAATGTAGTTTAAAGAGCAGCTTGACTGTGTAGTCATACAGGTGACTGCAGTCCAGGATGACTTGGATGAGCGGGGCCAGACGACACTGGCCTGCCGCCGTCACTGACACAGACCGAGACATATCCAGTGAGCTGAACACTAGGGGTGAAACACACAAACACAAATCAGTTGGCAGATATGGAGAATCCATGTGTGAAAGATTACGACACTCTGATGTAATAATGAAAGCTAAATCATAGCAAGTCACAGTCTTCTTCATAAATTAAACAGCTCACACTAGCCCTGAAATAACACCCTGTCACGGCCTGCCACTGTTTCACTGCAATCCAAGACTTCAACAAAATGGAAAATAGCATTCATGAAATGGACTACAAATATGAAGGATCATTACTGTTGCTACTTTCATTATTCTGATAAATCAAAGAAAGAAGTTATATATAGAGACAGCACAGTGGAAATTTTGTTAGCACAGAGGTTTCACAGTCAGGAGATTCTCAATTTGAATCTCGGCTTTGACCTTTCTATCTGGATGATGCATGTTCTCCCCGTGCTTGTGTGTTGTTTGCCTCTGGTTTCCTACCACAGTCCAAACTATCCAAAAACATTCCTGTTAGGTTAACTGGAGCCTCAACATTGTCCATAGGTGTGAACGCGAGTTTGATTCGTTGTTGTCTAATTGACTGATGACCAGTCCAGGGTGTACCCCGCCTGCACGCAAAGTCAACTAGGAGAGGCTATAGGTCATGACCTTCAACAAGACAACTGGTAGAAAAACGACCAATGAAAGACCATCTTGCTGAATGCCTCAAATCTATATGTGTCATTTTGCTGTCTGTTATCACCTAGTATAATTATATACAAAAACTAAGTCACAATTTGTTAAAAAATAAATCAATCAACGACGTGATAGGGCAAATTGGAAATCAGCACCCTCAAATTATATAAACTCAAAAGTTTATCAAATCAGCAGAGAAAAAGTTTCCAAATACAGGGCGGTGTTACTCTCTCTCTCACTCTCTGTTCATGCAACAAGAATCAGGGAAGGAAAGCTCATGTGACACTCATTTCGAAGATGCATGGTTGTCCTCAAATGAGCTTGTAAAGGAATCCACCAATTAAATTAGGGTCGTGTTTCTCTTAGTATTACAATATTATTTGATGGGCATACAATGAGTCGTCCTAAAGATTCTTTTTCTTTCTTTAATTAAGGGTCATTACATCGTAAGCTTCTTGTCAAGTGTTGATGTGTATCCCTGCTAGGTTTGACTCATGCCTCTTGAAAGTAGGAAAAATAGTCTAACAGAGAGGGACCAACAATCTGAACACTACCAGGCTTGTTCTACTACCTCTTTCCCTCCATCATCCTGCCCGTCATCCCCAAAGCCATTAGAGCCTTGCAGAGGCGTGGTTTCCTGCACTGCTCAAAAACAAAAACAAAAACAAAACTACACAAACGCAGACACATCGGGCCTCGCCTTTTTAACCACAAATGATGAAACACTTTGTAAATACAGACTTACGTCTGATGTATTTTCAACAAAAAAGGCATGATGTAATCTAACATAAGTTATTTTAAAAAGATGAATGTTTTGGTTATTCAGCCACATGAGAGGTAAATATTACAAATACTACTCAATATGACGCAGTATAGTTCTACTCCACTGGAAACCACCACAAAAGTAAACAAATACTTCAAAAGTATTGTATATCTTAAAGTACTGGGTCTTTTTAAATTGTGCAACTGTACCTAATTTTGTGGCTATTGAGTGTATCGTACATACTGTACAGCCAAGTAAAATTGTCTAGAAAGAAGCCAAATGAAATGGAATGGAATGAAATTATTATGCACGGGATGCAGACAGACGGCCACAATAAACAAAACAACATAATTTCCTCCAATTCATTGATGGGTGTAAGACTGCAGCTTTCCAGTCTTTCCGCACAGCTCCTGGTCACATCCTAACAGTCTATTTTTAGCCACGTCCATATAGTGAGAGACATTCACCTGCGATGACTCACCCGGACAACAGCGGTACGTAACCACTCAACCAGACGCTCCACTGGTCTGATGGTAAAAGTGTCTATTTTTGTACCCCATTACAATTCTTATCACGGAGTCTTCTTGCCTAATCAAGTGTGAACTTTGTGCTCTAGTAAATGTGTGTCTGCATCACGGCTGATTACCCAGTCAGACCACAATAGCTTACCGCCAAGGAAGAGATTGAGTTCACACTCCAGGTAATCAAACATCTCCACGGTTAACTGAAAGCTGGGGAGACAAAACACATTTTCAAATGCAGTTAGCAAACACGCTTCCTCATAAAGGAAGGAGCAGGAAATGTACATGGCATAATCTGGACAGTTATCATCCATACCATCTCATTCATCTGTTCACCGTTGCTGAGAAATTGCTCAAATCAACACTTGGCTGCGCGCTTATTTAATACTTTCTTAATTATGAATAACAGCAAACAGGTGGACTGGAATTTGACCCACAATTCCCTTGGCTTTTCTGTGTTTGTATTCCCCTTAAAAGGGACTGTATGCAGCAGGTTCCTCCAGCTGCCTAGGGGGTGCCATCATTCAAAAGAACTGCTAGCGTTATATCGCACCTCTTCCTGAATTGTGTACGCTAACATAACACACGCCGGCACTCTTGGTTTTGTTTGTTGTCAAGTAAATGGTAGCAAACTGGCAAAGTTTAGCTACTAACATTAGCTATCATTGAATGTATAGCGTACCATGACCACATGAATGGAAATTGTTGATAGGCTGTGCTGTGAACTGTATGCACAAGCCAAGATGCCAGCGCAAACTTCACATGGGTACAGATGATGTCAACATAGCCCTTTTTAGAGCCCACTGTACTCCACTCTATGCAGCTCATTTGTGGTGCAGTTACAGTAAAGCCAAAATGAAAAAGCTTCAGGTGGTATTTAATGACACATTCTTGCCCGAGCTCCCAAGGTGGACGAGTGCCAGTCATATGTTTGTAACGAGCAATGTTGCCACCTTTCATGCTGCGTTAAAGAGGTTTATGTATAAATGTATGCGGCAAACGATTCCCTTCACAAAGCCAAAACAAGCATGTCTGCAGTGTGGGATTTCCTGTCGTGAGAGTGATATAAGTTTTGCACCCTGCAAAACATGCCACGAAAAATGTCTCGCTGAGGTGGTGCGTTAAAAAGCTGTGTGGTGCGGCATTTTGAGGGCGGGCACTTGGCAGGGTGTGGTGAGTTAGAGGCTCGCGATGTGAACATCGGTTGGGCAGAGGCTAAAACGCGGAACACCACCGGTGTACGTGGCAGTTGGAGGTCCAAGGCAGATAGCCCGAAAAATGGTTGGATTTGTCGGACTGCAATCTGCAATAAAGTTGTTACAGTATCTATCTACGTATATGTATAGTATTCTACACTGGTCACTAGGTGTCAGTAATCTTACTGTAATGTTCAGACACACAAGTACTCAACTTTTATACAGGCTTAAATAGGCTTTTATTGCAGGTTTGAATTGTCTCACAACAGGCACAATAATCCGTTCTACTTCCTATCCGCCCGCCACTCAGCTTTACCCTTATTATATCTAATATATTGGCTAATATGAGTATGTGACTATAGGTGTGTTAGTTCATGCCTAGAGAGCTCTAATAAGGTTAAAAACCGTATTTAGAAGGTCGCTCTATTGCAAAAATATTCGATTGGTAAATAAGGAATCCTATTATGTGGAAATTCACTTATCACAGTCGGGTCTGAAACCAATGAACCGTGATAACCGAGTGATTACTGTACATCAAATATTATGGTAACTTTTTTGCATAAGTGGCCATCTATAGGAAGTTTGCACATTTTGAATATATATATGTAATTCACAATTTGGGTTGACTTATTTCAACTTCAACTGAATGCAAAAAAGTGCTTATTAAAATGAGTTTTAGAATGGCAAAAGGATGCCATAACTGAATTAAGCTTTTTTTTCCCCCCAGTTATCTGAAATCCAAACAAATCAAAGGTCAATGGATTCGACTTCCAAGATCCATTAAGTCAAAGCAGCAGCTCGCCTTACTTACAAGTTGTTGACGTCATTCTCTCCTGCCTCTTCAAGCTGTCTGTTTGACATCTGCAGGTTGCCAGGGAACCGAGGGTTCTTTAAGAGAGGGCCACAAAAGAAAGGTTTCAGCTCAAATAACATGATGAGTGGCACCACGGTCTACCTGAGACAGACATTTACCTAAATTAATAAGAGTGTGATACCTAAGTCTACTACTGAACGAAAGAAACACTGCTAAATTATCTTAACACCCCCCCACCCAAAAAAACTAAATTCAGGCCAAGTGTTACCAAAATTGCATTTTAAATGTGCAATTTCCTCATTTGTCTCCACAAAAATGCTACAGTTGCCGATTAACAGTCAATAGTTCAGACACACCTCCTCCTTCAAAGCATGAGAAAGTATGTCCAAATATTTCACTGATACTGTAGATACTTGAAAGGCCATTAGCATCATGTCTATGAAGACCCACCCACACCCCCACAGAGACATAACGGCATTAAAATGAGAGCGTGAGACAAAGATAATGAGTGACAAGGGAGTCTCAACGGGTTTTATAGGCCAGGCCAACTCACTTTGATGTGAAACTCCATTTTGGTGATGAGCAGTTTGAGGTAGATGCTGCAGAGCTTCCCATAGCCTTCACTCAAGTGACTCTGGGGGGGAGAGAGAGGTGGAAAAAGAGGCTGGATAACCGAGAACACATATGGAGACAGAGTCATAGTTAGAAACTGTATTTCCTCCTCTTGGAAAGCCTACACCGTAACAACACTGAGGGAATTAAAGAGGACATTTTGACCCAAGGAGACATTTGATTAACATTCAAAGTGTGTGCAACCTCCTCTAGCTGGGCAGCTACAACCATATAGCAGTCAAAGGACTCTGTCCTCCTCTTGTGCGGAATACAACAGGAGATCAGTTACTGTAACTCTGGAGGTGGTTATGTTGCTTTTTTATCTGTGAGATAATACCTCAGCTCTTAACGGGGACAAGGTTTTATAACTACAGCTGTACTCCTCCCTTCCGTAGTGATGACACCTGAGTAATATCATAAAAACATTTACAAGAGAATGTACGAGTAGATCTGTACATTACAAGACACTTTAATACCCTGCCTATTTTGTATGAAACTCAAATTCTTGAATGACAGACAGTCAGTAGAGTACAGACTTCTCCCAAAGCCCAATAATCTTTTGTCTAACTTTATTTGCCTTGGATTTGTTAACAGGATTAATCACTAGAAATCTAATATGAAGGAAATGTCCGCTCATCTAGCTATAGTAAATAAGATGACCACTGAGTGTTAATGGAAAATTAAACAGTAGTTACGCTTGAACTAACAAAAATGACACCCTTCCTAAATAATTATACTTCGTTTTATTGTTAATGTCTTACGGGTGGTGGCATTTGACTTAAATGGGTCATCCTGAAGATTTTTTAAACTAAAAATTTGGGATGTCGTTCGACAATGGCATAAAAATAAGATACATTTTTCTTCTCTTAGTGTGTCCAGAGTGTAGAATTATTTATAATAATAATTTACAATAATAATATTATTAATGATTAAGTTCCAACTTTGGATTGTAAATATGCAACTTGCAATGCAGGTGCTGGTAATGCGAGAGGCGAGTACGGTGTCATCCTTGATCATACTTCTAGTAACCAATATGTTTCGTTCATTCTACGTTCATGCGTGACGTGCTGAACGAGCCCAATTTATAATTTAGTCCAGAGTTTCATACTTTGCACTTTGTTGATATACTGATGCTTGCGCCACATAGAAACGTGCAGCTTTCCAGATTGTATGTTACCACCCTTATTTAAATAAATTCTTATTGATGAATTTACTAAGACAAAACTGTTTTGTTTATAGTAGGAGAACACATTATTTTAGTTGACTATTGGTCATGATTTTTTTAATGCCTATTTTGTAGGGATGTCCGATATTGGCTTTTTTGCCAAAAACCGATACGCCGATGTTGTCAAATCCTCAATTTCCAATTCTGATATCAACAGATACCAATATGTGTAACATCACATATCTTTTTCTTAAATAAGTACAGTTGTTTTGTTGGCAACTCCACCCATCTCTGAGTAGATAATTAATATATTACATATTTTATATAATAACACATTTGTGTTTGTTGTGCCTTGATTTATGTTATTTTTTTTAAAAGATTTAATTTACTTTTAGTTAAAGGGGTTATTGTTTAAAATACATGAATTTGCTGATCATTACTTTGACAACTTCATGTTTTTCAGCACTACTTTGTGCTCTATAGCTAGTATATTAGTACTGTGTAGGGTTTTTCGGCACTACTCTGTGCTCTATCGCTGATGTAATGTGAATCGCTGCTGTGTAGGGTCAATAAAGTTTTTATCTAGCCATCTGAGAAGATCAAATACATTGTTTTTGGTGCCCAACTGTTTCTCAATTATATTAGTGCGTGTGTGAATGTTTAAACGAGAGGCATTAACTTAAATTTCTTTGTAGAAAGGCACTTTATTAAAGTAAGTACATATACAGTATTTATATTCACTTACAGCGCAGTCTTGCCACATCCAATATGGCAGCGACGTTGACGTAAGGCTCAGTGCTCAATGTAGCGTCTATGTATATGGTTTTGACAACAGCACTTCATGTTTCCTAGTGTGCTTTGCTGTACTGTTGTTGTAAATGGCTGCTAAGTTACATGTTTAGAGTGTTGTTGATTATTCAGCATTATTCGTTGGTACTGTCTTGTCTGTTGTTAGCTACCTATTACGTTTTCGTGTGATCTTTTTTTTTTTAGCTCTTTCTTTAAAGACACTGTGAGTAAGGTATCTGGAATGGTAACCCCCCGCGATTTCTATGGAGCTGGGAAGTTCATTGTAAGCTCTATTGTTAGTCTGCTTGCTAAATAAAGAGTTAGTTGTTCCTCACAGGCTTGTAAGCTGCACAGTATTAACTACATTATTCAGCAATGTTGCAATTTTGCGAAATTGGCGCTAAGAGATCCCTATCAGCTTTCATTATAGGGAAAAAAAATCGATACTGATGTTGGCCAATATCACATTTTTATGCCAATATTGGCCCGATAATTATTGGACATCCCTACTGTTTTGTTGTGACAACATTTTTAAAATAGATATGGCACTTTTTCCTACTATAACTTACATTGCAGTGATATTTTATACCAAGTCTTTATGTTTTTTTAAATGCATCCAGTGGCATCACAGTAAAAGAAGCACAAAGTGAGATGTGACCTGACATTAGTCTGAGGGAAGAGCTGCTATATCGATATTGTATGCTGGACAATATCAGTATCCGTAATAAAGCCAAAATCGAGCATCTCTACTAAAAATGAATGTCACAGATGGCCACATTGTATCGCACTGGGAATAAATACCGGTATGCCAATACTGTAAGTTAATCAACTATACATTTTTCCCTGCAAGGTAAATACTACATGGTTACTAGAGGACATGCTAGTAAGATACAATTAATCATGATTTTAATAAGACTGTGATTCAGCTTGGAAACAATGTTTTTACATTAATAACACTGCTTATCATTTGATCAGATTTGAAAACTAATTTCTCAAAGTCACCATTGGTTGCATGCTGTGATAACTGGCAAGCTAATGAGATGTGTGTACTTCCTTACCCACATCCTGCTCATATCAGTCAAATCAGCCTTATTCCTAATTGAGTCCTTTATCACCTGGAAGGGTGGTAGCAACCACAGAGGAAATGAGAGAAGGTCAGACGTTTACAAAAATAGAACGGGTGACTATGCATAACTGAATGGTAATTGCAGGCATTCATAGTGGAACCCAAAATGGAAAATGTAGTAGTGGAAAGTGATGCTGTATTTACGCACGTTTGGATGTCCGTCTCGCAGGAGCTTGTGGAAGACATGGCAGAACTTCCAGCAGAGCACCGCGTTGCTGGAGAGAGGAAGTCGGTTGACCGCTGCCCAGAAAGTGTGGGCGCCTTTCTCATGATGAGTCCCCAAAATGCAGGGTGATACGGTCAAGGAACTTTCTTCTGTACAGTACTGACCAATGATGACACTTTCTTACAACCCCCCCCAGACAAATACAATTACACAACTGAAGTAATTTTCAAGGGCAATACAACTGAATTGCAATAACTTGCTTGAGTAATTATAATTTGTATGTACAGTAAAATAAACAGTATCTCACCAAAGTGAGTACACCCCTCACATTTCAGCATTTTTTTTTTTTTTAAATCCAACCCATCTTCTTAGGGGACAATACGATAGAAATGGACATTTTTCAGGAATCCATGCACAGCGTATAGCAGTACAGATTTACTACCGCATCGACCATCAGTTTTCGAACATGATGAAGATCCCAAACACATCTCCAACATGAGAATTGCCTTGCTGAAGGCGTAACCATGTGTGTCTCCAGACGTGAATCCAATTTAAACTGTCAGTCATTCTCAAAAGGAACATGACCAACATCCACCAGCTCCGTGATGTCATCATGGAGGAGAGGGAGAGGATTCCAGACCAGTGTCGGTCTAGTGAGTGAGTTCCTTGCCCAAGTGGATTAAGGTCGTGCTAGATAACGATGGTGCTTACACTAAATATTGCCACTTTGCTGCCAGCTATTTAAACAATAATGGCTGTGTACTGGCTTATTTTCAGAGGACAGAATATATATCCTACTATACAAGTGTCACAGACTACGTTAAGTTATAGCCAAGTTTCATTTCTATAATATTGTCTCTCAAGAAAGATTGCATAAAACGGTTGCTGAAATGTGAACTGTGTGCTCACATTGACAAAAACGTGTGCGCAGCACAGCAGAGTCATAGGACGAATGACTGCAACGCTATGGCTCCTATTTATATTATCTGATAACCACCACATTTCATTAACAGAAATACATAGAAAACCTCAAAATAATCCACAAAGTCAAAAAACATGGCATGGTTTGCGCACATAGTAAAGGTGTATCATAAAATTCATGCAATGGCCCCGCAATACAGAGAGTAGAGAAGAATTATAAGCATACATATGCTACAGAGTAAATAAGGTAAGCACTAAAGAATATTTATGGCTAATTTGCCTCGAGACGAAAGTGACACAGAGCGACAACAAAAGAGAGAGAGGGGCTGGCAAAGTACGTGATGAAAAATTATGAGGAATTATGAGGCTGTTCAAGGAGGAAGATGAAGACAGAGATGAATGACTTGTCTGGTAGGCTACTGTTTAACTAGCTGTATCACACGCACTGTTCAGCACTGTTTGGAAAAAAGCTTTATTTAATTAAAAGTTTAAAAAAAATCTTTCTGTGTAACACCATTCTGTGTACTAAATATCCCATGTTACAATGTGGACACCTGTGACTTCTAGACAGGTATTTACAAATCCGTTTTTCTCTTTAAATTTAGTGGGTGTTGCTTATATTCCGGCGTTCTCAATAGTCCGGAAATTACGGTCTTAACTGTCAGTGGAAGAGCGACTGCGTATTGAGTATACAGTGAGTATACAGTATAAGATGTCCAGGTTGGGCACCATGTTGACTAGCCCTGCTGTAATTAAAATAGAGAACTCTGCTGACTGCTTTTCCTCCTGTCTCAACGTATACTTTGTATCCCATAGGATTAAATTATCCCCACAGCAGATGAGGTTACCCTCAGTGCGTTTTGATCTTGCACCAACATAACCTTCACAAGAGAAAACATGGGACACTTGGGGAATCACACTTTCACAGCCCTTATGTGCACCCACAATAAGAGGATATTCCTTGCATGCTTCTCTTTGACAGCGACCTCCTGTGTGTTGATGGCCTTATTGATGCTGACAGCCTGTGAGGAAGAGAAAAGAAAAAGAGAAATATGTATCAACAAAAACAGCTTTTATAAACATTCAAGTGTTTCATTTCACAACTTCAGATTAAAAAAAGCTTTTCCGTTTTCAGCTGTGCAGAGAATAAATGTCAGTTAAGTCTTACTAGAGGTGATTTGACCTATTTTCTGCCACGTTAGTATTCAAGGCAGCAGCTGAGAGGTCTGACTGAGTGCTTGTCTGCAATTGAGAAGTATGGCAACCTGTATGAGACAGTTTACCTGTCTTGATTACAGAGTACAGTTACCATCTAAAATTAGCAGCACCAATGCCTAAGGGAGAGTCACAGTCTTTGCTAAACAACAACTACTATTTTCTTGACAGGCATCCTTCTTTGGGAGGCAGTCACTATCCAATAGTTGTTGATTTAGCAAGCAGAGCTAAAAACCCTATAGTACTTGTTAACCGGTTAATTAAACAGAACCCACAAATAATATTCCGTGCAAGTACCAGGTCTAGCTTTGGGGCTGTTCCGATCTAGTATCAGTATCGGGTTCCCATATCAGCGTAATTCACAAATCTGAAATTTCCAATACCATCTGCGGAGATTTCCGATCTGTGAGCCACATCTGCTGTTGACAGCAACCCCGTAACTAGAACAGTATCAGCGAACGTAGCTGTCTCCACATATGCACTGCAGCCATCCTCCTCACTCACACCACACACACGCACACGTTTACGCGTTCATGGCCACACAAAGCAGTTGGACAGCTACACAAATCTTCTGTGTCGGTACAATATCATACATCCCTGTAGAGAAGAGTTTATTACGACCTCATAAAATCAACAATAATGATAATGTATGAACCCGGATGTTATGTGTGATGCTAGAGCTCTGTGTTGACCGAATGTCTGTGAAGCCGTGAACGTGTTAGGCTGAGCGCTTCTGTGTGTGCGGCGCTGCACGTGTGGAGACAGCTACGTTCGCTGATAGTCTTCTCGCTATATTTGCTGCTCTTCTTTTGGTGTGGTGGCATACTAAAGCAAACACAGCTCCCGTCACCGGCTCTCATATCCGAATTGTATCTGTATCGGCAGGTATCCAAATACAGGTGTTGTGAATTGGAAGTGAAAAAATGTGGATCAGTGAATTTCTAACCAGGGATACTGTGTGGAAAGCTTTCTGGACTCAATGTTGTGGAGCTGATCTTGTTACAACGTTTCACACAGCAGGAAAGAAAAGAAATCACGCATATCAACCTCATCGGGAAACACAAGTTTTGCAAAATGTCAAGTTGGGAAAATGAATGCCGAAACGATTTACATAGTGGTTGTTGTATGACGGTGTGGGTCAGGAGAGCACAGGAGGCCTGTTTCATAATCACACTTCCCACAGATGTCCTGAGTCCTCTTGTGCCAGTATGCAAGCGGTCAGGACAGGAAGTAAACCACAGGGATCACGGGGGGAGGAGTACGCAACATAGCACAACTTTTGTACCATCTGCTTTTTGTTTTATTGTATTTTTTTTTTTTTTTTTTTACACACACACACATACAACACCTGCTGTTTCAACATTCATGTTCATTTTCATGTGTTGCAACTCTGAATCAATTGTAACCCCATTTAAACTCCCACAGACTCACAGTACAACTGGTTCCCACAGGAGGATGACCCAGTTAGTCCACAGGGAGACTTTGTACTTTGGGTTGAATGAGGGAGCCAGCTGCCCAGGACTCCTGCAGTTGGCTGAGGAGGTTGGCTGGCATCAATGGTCAATTAGCTCCTTACATTGAAGATGCACAGTCCGGACTGTCAATCGAGAAACTACAAAAAAGTGAAAGTAATGATTTACCCCGATGGGCATGTTTGCTTCCTTGTTTAGACTTTCCTACTTACCTTCCTTTTAATATTTTACTCATTTGAAGAAGTAGACCAAACCATTACGAAAATGAATCAAACAATGACTTCCTAAAAGAATGTCACATCTTTTCTAAGAACATATTTTCTCCTGGAGGTTCAGATTTCAGTGTTTAAAGCATGTTAACTTGGAGCTGGGATGCCTGGTTGGGCATAAGAAAGCAGGTCATTGATATGCTGATGGTAGGCTGGCTGTGCAAAGAAGAAGAATCTTCTGCCTGCTTAATGAAACAACTCACTAGCGGTCTTTCACATAAAAGGCTAATGAACAGTTTGAAACATTGGAGATGAGTTTTGTTTAGTTTCACAAATGTAGAGCAAAATCATTCAGCGCCAAAAAATGTGCTATAGGACATCAACAGACAAACTAAGGATGCTGTTTTTTGTTAAGTCATTGTTTAGGTGACCAACAACAAGGTCTTCTGGTGATGTCATTCACCAATCAACAATCCATTTTCCCCACTTATGCTTCACAGGGATCATGACCTCATCCACGCTGATAAAACACCAGACAGTTTCCGATGTCTGGAGCAGTGGGATGCTGGGTTTTTCTGTTTTCTAGTCTATATTATTTCACAAAAATTGCTCTCAGAGTAGTGTAGATAAGTAGGACACATAAGTGTAGCGCTTTCCATCTAATGGACTTGGAATTCAAACCACTGATAACTGACAGACAACCATCTTCAGTACTCATAGTTGCAGAACCAACAGCTTACTTGAATATTTCTAAGCCACTATTAAGACTGGTGTATGTCACTGGCTTTTTTTCCCAACCCAAATATATAAGAACACCACCACCAGCTATGTATATGTTACCAGTAGTGGTTTAAAGGAACAGATTGAATAAAAAAAAATTCCATATTTGTCAAAATTAGAAGTTAAACTTAGCAAAAAATGCCAGTTCGGGCCCGAATAAAACAAATGGCCATGCCCATCGTGCGTGCGTGAAATGAAAAGAAGAATGCAGAAAATGAAAGGATTTAAAAATGGATGCTATGGTGGTTGCTATATTCCTGTTGAACTGGTGAGTGAAATCATATGCTTTCGAATACGTGTGAATTAGGCCTGTCACGATAATCAATTAATCGCACAATAAATAAAAACAAACTGGATAATTTTGCCTGCCTCGGTAAATTGACGCGCATGTGTGTTGGTTTCCCTCCTCTCTCTTCACCAAACAGAATGACAAGAGGGTTCACTCTGTGCCTCTGTCTGAACACCTGGGTGCATTGGTTCTATAGCGTAATGAACGGAATGAGTGAACCCTCCTGTCAGGCATTCAATCTCTTTGTCCAGTGGGTGGAGTCTGATTTGCTAGCGAGTGCTGCAGCCTGCAAGTGAGCAAACGCAAATATGAACGATGGCACAAAAGCGTGGTTACTAAAGGAGAATGCCTCAGCCCCAGTGTGAGAACATTTCAGTTTTAAATAGAATTAACAAGGTGAGTCCTTGAACACAGACGAGCCGCTAAATCGCATTTGTTGAAAAGTAGTGGTGACGAAGAAGAGGAATAAGACCAACTTGCATGTGCACCTCAAACATAACCATCCTGTCCAGTTTTCCCAACAGGGGAAAAAAAAATTGCTGCTCGAGGTGCAGCGGAGCCTTCATCCCGACAGTCAAAGTTTACGTAGGCGTTTGGTCGGCTAAGTAAATATAAACAAAACAGCACACAATGGTGCACGCTCACAGACAGTGTCGTTCATTAAGTCTTCCTCGTAATATGCAATGTGTAATATTTATTGAAGTGCAATTTTGTTTACAGAGACTTGATAGTCCACTTTATTTATTGTGTTTATTGTTGTGTGCGATTTTTGTTGGAGTGCTTTTTTCCCCTTAACAGAGACAGGGTCAAGGTCAGAGACAGGTGCCAAAAAGAGAGTCCTTTTTAATTTTCATTATTATTTTTTTTTTTTCTTGTTTATTTTATTTAAAAGCGCTTGCCATTCCGACAGCAAAGTTAAATACCCTTGAGAAATTAAAGTTTATTGCTTTTGATACGATGTATTCACATTATAATGCCATATGTTATCATTACATCAATGAAAAAAATGGTCTCAAAATAACTCTGACAATAATATTGTTTACTCGGAAATCATTCGTTGGACAATTATCGTCCAACAAATTTGTTATCGTGACAGGCCTAGTGTGAATTAGTGGGGCAAAGCTTGCATGATTGGACCAAGAACAGTGTACTATATAATGCTTACATATATACTGTATATATAATACATAATATATAATACATACAGCAGACTAAATAATGAGATATATAAGAGTCACTAATGCCCGCTTTCCCATACAGGGATTAAGCCCAAGATGCAGAGTAAATCACACTGTAAACCAGGATTTACTGAAACAGCTTTCTCAGACATGGATTAAAATAGTCTCAGACTTGTCCTAGTGCTAATACAGGTCTAGATCAGGACTTAAATAACTTGGCCGGAGGCAGGTTTAACTTGAGCATGGCTAAAGTAGCCAGTGAAAAAACTGCACACACTTACAAAGACATCTTTGCTTTGCAGCACTTTTCATAAACAAATGTGTCAAGTCATACACAAGTTATGGCATTCATGTGCCATTGTGCATTCATGATGCTGCTGCATCATGGCTCTTGCCATCTCTTTGACAGACCACTCTACATGAAGGACTTTCATCTTGAGTTCATGTTCTTCTTTGAAATATTATCATCAACGCTCACGGAACTGTACAGCTAGTTTCTCATGAATGATCAGCCCTTTCCTTCTCAGCCTGCTGCCTGTGTTGGAGTCCCTGGCTGCTGCTACAGATGCGACAGGTGCAGAGGGCTGATTTTCTTTGTTTTGATCTGGGTCCTCTAGCATCTGGTTGAACTTCAAGTCATATTTTCCTATCACAGAATTACAATATTAAACATAAAATTTTAAGAGTTGAGATCCATCCATCCATTTTCTATACTGCTTGTCCTCACTAGGGTTGCAGGTATGCTGGAAGCTATCCTAGCTGAAGAGACTGGGTACACCATGGACTGGTTGCCAGCCAATCGCAACAAGACTTGAGGTCACGACAGTATTTTCTAATCAGAGTGCAAAAGCCAATGCTATGCTAACTTGCTGGGGAAAACAGTACATACACTGAAGTAAATGGAGTCTTTCCTCACCTTAACTGTCCCAATGATCATCATTTGGGATACCTTTGAAGGGTTGCTGGACTTCAGTCATCTGTCTCTGGTCTAAATGGGGGTCACCAACTGTCTTGAAACACTCCCTACAAGCAATGGCTGTTGTTTTCTTCAAGTGTATATTAATGTTTTTCCATAGGACATTTAAAAAGGTAATACAGTCGTCCCTCGTTTATCACGGTTAATGGGTTCCAGACTTTCTAAATAAGTTTTTTACCATTATTAGAGCCCTGTACAAATGAAATAACACCCCTATAGTCACCTTTACACTCCTCTTATTCTTTGTTTACACCACATTGCGCAGGCTACGGGATTACTGCAGGAACATAAACGATGACCAAGACCAAGCTAAGGGTAAGGACAAAGTAAAAAGCCAAAAACTTACCACTTCCACACAAAACAAGAGGAGAACCTTTTTTTCTCCACTCCATCATGGAGTGACATGTCATGGTTGATACCAGGCAGTGGGAAGGTAATCTAATCTAATGTCATGTCTCATCAATGTAACATTACTGATGCCGAGTGACGAGTGCTCATCCATCCATTTTCTATGCCGCTTCTCCTCATTAGGGTCGGGGTGTATGCTGGAGCCTATCCCGGCTGACTTCGGGCGAGAGGCGGGGTACACCCTGGACTGGTTGCCAGCCAATCGCAGGGCACATATACAGAGAGTGGGTGTGTAGATCAAATTATAGTTCCTGACTGACACTTATCTAGACAACATAATCAAGCTATTGTTCATTTTACATCTTTGTCAAAACACACATGTACTAAAAGATGAGTGTAATTTTACTTCTAAGATGTACTTCCCACTAATTTAAATCCTAGCTGGATGTTTTATCTCATTTGCTTCAAGATGAGAGAGTCTATCTTAATACTAATACTCATACTCATACTAATACTAATACTAATAATAATAATCACAAAAACAACGACAATAACAACACATTACACAGTTTCCACTTTTCCCGAATCAGCTTTTTAGGAGATCTTATAACTAACAAATAGTGGTTCAAAAGGTTGACAAAAGTGCTCAGTCACGTTTCCTGTCTTGGCACACCCTGCACTGCCCATTTCCTGCCCAGCCTGTGCTGAAAAATACACTGCTCCACTTCTCCATTAAAAAACTGTTAACCCCCCTTGAAACACTATTCATTTTACATTTACACTTTCTACCAACCCCTCAATTATCTGTAAATATGTATTACAATATGTTAACTATCGTCACTGTTTAACTTTGGATTTAAATCATTTAATAACAAAGTGGGAGATGCTACTTTGCATAGCAGCAGACACAAATCCTGCTCTCCAACACGCTGCCACCACTCATTTGTTTGTTATTTCACGCCAGCAGACATGCATTTCTTTCCCTACATCAGATCTTCAATGTACCACTGCATAACACACCCATCCTCCATGTTACAACATGCATGGCCATTCGAAACAAAAACCTCAGAGAATACACCTCACGCCATCATCACACGTTACAACAGCTACTGAAGGCGTCATGAAAGAACTAAAAACATAATAAAAGAGAACACCAATTCTGCGCTAAAGCATAGACAACCCCACCTAATTCAAAAGGTCATTGGTCTGAACAAGAGTCCCCTGTGTTGCGTGTATAAGGACCGTTTTACTTGTTGCATCCGACACAAACATCCGCTCTCACAGAACGTCACTCCACACCTCTTGAAAGGCTGGCACTGAGGAGAGGAAGGTAGTGGAAAAAAAGTCCACTTTGAATACTTAACCAAACTGAGGGGCACTTGCAAAATCGCCAATTCACAGAGGTCATTATGAACAGGAAAGCCCGCAATATATACACAACACTAAGACCTAACATTGCCACTTAGGTAACTTTCCATATATTAAATGGCTGCTTTAGATGTAATCGCAAAGTAAGAGCATGAAATCTGATGGGCGGACCCCACTGAATGCACCGTGCATCACGTATCCCGTCAATACAGGTCTGAGGCACAGTGGAATGAACCACTCTCTGAAGAGCCCATTCAAAAGGCATAACAAGATGTACAACTTTGTCCTACTAGAAGTAAGTCATATATGAGGGACAGAGGTGGAAGACAGAAGCTGGTTAAAGACAGATAAACATATGCTGAAGGCTGGACTGAGGCTAATTAAACTCAGACCTACACCCCCGTGGCATGTTTATGAGCCTCTCGTAATGGGATGGCTTTCTGCAGGCTCGTGTGAAGCCTCGGCTCTAGAGCTCTACTTCTGGGAGGACTGCTGATGTCATGTGGACACAATAAAAAGGAACATCTGTGCAGCTCAATGAGGCTGCTCAGGCCACTTTGTCAATGGACCCCATCACTGATCACATGGAACCATCCATCACACATTCTGTGGATGTGGGTGTGTGTTCCTTAGGGAAATGATGGGGATTATCTTGTGACCAACTACCACACAACAAGCCTAAGAGACATTGCGTAACATGAATAAAACTTGGAATTAAATAGCTCATCTGTAATTATGCTATTTCTCAGTATTGGACTCACTACAGTAGCTAAGATTGTTTACTCAAAAAGTTGTTTTGAAACTAGCAGTCAATTGCAATAAACCAACAACAACAAAATCGCTCACCACTATAATATTACTGTCACTTTTTTGTTATTTGTACATTTAATAACATTCATTTACAATTGGGGTTGAATAATTTTGTGTGCAACTGTAAATTACAGCTAATTCCAAGATAGTAAAATTGTCTAAACGATTGGCAGTGATCTCATTCTCATACTGACAAGACCACAATGTAACAATGCAACATCGCAGGTCTCAAAAATAGTTTAACAGGAATAGTAACAATAGTAATAGTTAACATTTGACTTGAGGGGACTAATATACTAATACATCTGCAAAGAGTCTCAGATGATGTTCTACTATAGTTTCTAAATCTCTAACTACAGAATTAATGTCTGCTACATAACAGGAAAATGCCCTTCCGCTCAATCACAACCTGGGTGTCCATTAATTGGCACTGCCTCCTTCGCCAATTCAGTAGCGCACAAAGTAATCATGAAAGGTTAAATTACAATTAAATAATACTTCAACCATGGTGAAAACCTCTGTGTGTGTATCCTGGACTACATGTGCGCTAGCATATGTCAATAGCATTAGACATGGACAACACCTCTCACCCGCTACATGACACTGTTGTTTCCCTGGGCAGCTCCTTCAGCAGCAGACTGTTACACCCACGGTGTAAGAAGGAGAGGTTCCGCAGGTCCTTCATACCGACCGCTGTCAGGCTCTACAACACCTGCACCACCTGAACCATGTTGTAGTCAATATGCATTCTTTACACTGTACTCTTTACTTGCGTATCTTGCTTGCTGCTGTAACAAGTGAATTTCCCCACTGTGGGATAAATAAAGTACAAATACAATACAATAATTTTAGGACTCAGGGCAATGTAAACAGAGACATTACATTCACTACATTTATACGCACATAATATTACTGTATTAATCGGAATATTGTAAGTATTCCAAAAACTGTTGAGACACGTCAACACCTCTTTCCAATTGCGAACAAGGTCACTTTCCGAAAATTAAAACCCTGATTCAGACCACTGTCACATGCCTGTATCATTCCCAATATTAAGGCATGTAAACAAGAAAATTGGAAAATGCTCACAACCGTAATATGAAGTCATTATAGAGCATGCCCACTGTTCAGATTCCAGAGGATTGTGGGATTTGTTTGGGTCGGCTGGCAATGAGTATGTTTACATGCAGTCAAATGACCCATTCATAACCAGAATATCAGCAATAACCCGGTTGCCCACAGCCATGTAAACACCAATAACCCTTTTGAAAAAAAGATCATATTCCATAAACCCAAATATTACCCCGGGTTAACACTTTTCTAAACCAAAAATTGGGGCATGTATCGGGATATTCCGATCAAAAGCAACATTAATTTGTGTTCTGCGCATGTTCTATTCAAAAGGAATCTTGTGTCTTTTGCAGGAACTACTGGTAAACATGGTGAAACGCAAAACCCTACACTTTTGGAGCAAGGCGGAAACAAGCCACTTTGTTAGTGTGGTGACAGAGAGGAACATTATGTCTTTTATAGATATTAGAAAGCAAAATCTATAAATTTTTGTTGCTTGTGAATGCAGGTTTTCTGAATACATCATCATACGTCATCCCCGCCACATCGCAGTTCGAATTTCATGGTTTCACTCTCACAAGTAATTTCTGGAGCCTCCTGGATCTTCCTTGTGAATTTCTGTTAATATGTGATCATAATGCCCAAAGCGAGGTCTTCTAGTCAACAATTCCCTCTCCCACACTGTTCGTGCCTCCTTTTTTGTAGCTTGTTCCACATTCTCTTTCTGCAGATGAGAGATAATATGGACTTACCTTTCTTTTCTGCAATGAACTGTAGTTAAACATCTTTTATGTCCCTTGTATTTGTAAATTAATGAAGCTAGGGGTGATACCTGTTGCGTGGCGTTATGCCTGTCACAATAACTGATAAGTTGATTAATAGAATGATAAAAATAAAAAACATCAGTCATGTTGCTTGCCTCCATAAATTGACATGTGCATGTGTGTTTGTTTTTCTCTCTCTCCTCGCTCTTTACCAAACAGCCTGGATGACAAGAGGGTTCACTGTGCACATTGGTGAAGTTACTCATGTTGGACGCTGGATCCGTCACTGTTAATTTCAATTTTTGGCAGTTGGATATTCAGCTCTGTAGCAATAGCGGTAGTTCCCCCTCACAGTGCCAAGACTGCTCTCTATGGTGCAGGAAGCTCACATGGGAAGAGTGTGGATATATTTCCCCAGCGGACCGCTCATTCACAGCAAAAAATATTTAACTGAGTCACAAAACAATGCAGGTACATTTTGAAATGTTTTATAACTTTGCGCGCATGACCTGAGCATGATGTTTTTTTTAACTGTTGAACTTTTTCCCACAAATTGAAACAAAAATAAAAACTATAAAAGTTAAAATTAAAATAATGCAGCTGCTAATACTAATCATTTATGTTGAGGTGTAGTTATGAAAAGACGCATGCAAAATAGATTGCAGAAGATTAGTTTTATGTTTACGCTAAAAGAACTACAGTTTCCATGATACACTCAGAGGAAGTACTGAAATAGATGCTTCTATCACGTTTTGACAGAAGTCTTGCATAGCGATCATGTTTTGATGTAACAAATCTTAATTAACTTTGATCCAATCAGAATTACTACAGCTTCTGTTTGAACATTAACACATCGGCAGCTGTTCAACTCTGATGGAAAAAAAACAGGCACATGCCACGAGCGAGTGATGCAGTTGGTAGGTTTATAGTGTGCGTAAAGCACTTAGTGTGTGCTTGCAGTCCTGCCTTGTGCACTGTTACTTCCATATTACGTATACCATCATTCACAGTAACGATGCCGTAGTAATATTGTCACGTTTTAATCTTGCGAGACCTTGTGACACCCCTAGTAGTGTAAACTTCCGGGGCAAATAGTGCGGCTGGCATGTCAATGTAAAACATGCAGTTGTTTCACTTGTTGTCCAGCTGGGGAGAAAGACAGAAGGAAAAGCCACTCAGTTTTTAAGCCTTTGGCTACGTTTGCCACTAAGTTTAACCTTTCACTATTAGTTTGATTAGGTCTGGCGAACGTGGGTAGCGTAAGTAAATGGATACCTGGGAGGTGGTTGACGGACGTGGTCTGAGTTAACTAAAAAGGTCTATCGTAGATGCCGCTGGCTGAAAAAAAAAACTGCATCTATGGACTTGTTTTCATATCACAACGTCTCCAGACAAGCTCAACAGCCAAAACATAGCAATAAACACAAGAAACAGCCTTGGGGAGAAATGGTTGCACAATAATATGACTTTCCATCACAACATTTATAGCATGTGTGCGCCAGCACACGTCATGGAGTGTGCTGTGTTTCTACTTCTGGTTATCATAGAAGAAAGTACAGCACTTTTATGTCAAATTGACCTAACACGGATCTATAAGATTCTCAGTCCTCCCCCACTCCTAAGTGTACATCCCGCCTATGCTTTCAGTGAAAGGCTGGACTTGTTTCTTATATGCACCTGCTCCAGTGCATTTGGAACACGGGGTCGCTTTGTCTCCATCGCATCATTCAAGCTTTTTAAACACTTATTTATGTGTGAAGTAAAATAATTACACAATGACACACAAGCATACATGCTACTTGATTAGTCCTTTAAGACATTAGGAGGTTATAACCTGTTGCCCCTCTGAAGGTTTGCCTAAACTAATCCAAAATACAATGAATCTTTCTTTATCATGTTATTGACTGTGCCACTGTTCTCCGTTTTCTCGTTTGTAGCAACGTCACTTGTTTCCTTCTCTCCTTTAACAATTTGCTATCCCATTACCAAAAACAAACCAAGAGGCAAGAAGCATATTTGTCAAGATGCCCTTACATGCCATAGACCATTAAACACACCACCGTCCCTTATTTTCCCCCCACAAGCAAAAACACAAAACTTCCCATTTCGCAGCATGAGACAACAAGTCGCTGCTTGCATTGAGAATGCCTTCTAGCACAGCACACCCACCTCCTCCCTAAAAACACGGATGCAATGTAATCACCTATGCTTGAACACTTACAATTTTACTGAGATCCATGGTCCTTTTCCTCGCTACAGCGGCGGGGCGAAGATCCGCTGGCTTGATCCAAAGCGAGGAGCTGAGGAACAAATGTGTTTAGGAGAAGAAGGGGGGAGGTGGAGCGGGCCGTTAGCTCAACATGTGTCCCGATTTGGTATTAAAATGCATCCCTTACCCCACTTCCTTCCTTTTTCCCTTCCTTTTAGTGCTCTACGTGCTTCCTCCTCGACTGGGACCGCAACACAGCATGCGACCGCCGAAGGAGCGGAGGTGTCCGGGACTAACAGCAGCGAGGACGAGCGCCGCTACAACACTCGCACATTTCACATCGCGACCGCTCGTAAATATCTCAGCGCGGGTACCTTTAAGTTTGAGAAGAGCCGGCTCCTAATTGAACACAATAGCAGCATGGAAGCCTGCAGAGTAGGATGACGGTCCTCAAACCGGGATTCGAGACCCGCCAGGGGTCCTGCAAAAGGGGGTGGGGGTAACAACACTATTTCCCTTTCTAAACGAAGCTTCGAGCAACACAATAATCGACTACTAGAGACACAACTAAAACACACTGTCCCATGCATTAACTCTTAATCCTCACACAAACACACGGTCCTAAAATGTGACCTCCAAAAGGCAGCTGTGACACAATGCTATCTATCTGTAAGCATGCAGGAATGTTTTACACTACAGCCTGAACTATGTCTGAAATGTGAAGGCCAGCAGGGTTGTCATTTCTGTCTGGCTGCTGAATTGTTGTGGTTGTAAATTGAGGGCAGGCGGGTCGATACAATGTCCATAGTGGCGATACCAAGGGTAGTATCAGCATCAGTTCCTTACTAGCGTGATGAAATGGACATTTTTCAGTTCTCTTGTATGTTTATTTTCACAAATACCTCTGTTTTTTGTTCCTGTTCATACTGTTTGATATATTTATATATATACACTCGTCCTTTGTCACTTCGCAGTTTCACTCTTTTTTTCAAAAATATATTAATAAATCATGCCGTTTCATTAAAATGCCGACTATTATTAGTAAAAACCTATGCATATGTAAGCTAATGTTACATATGTTCTGCCTAAATTAAAAGTGATAAAAATGCCTAATAAAAACATGGGGTACTGTTGTGGCCGTAAACCAAGGCAAGATGAAACAACTCTGAACCCCCCACATCACTTCCTGTCCACCACTCACTCTGCTCCCCAAGGGAACACATTTATAGCAACACATACACAAACTCACATTTATGTCTTAAATGACTTATGTATTCTTATACGTCTACTATATTTGGTAGTACAAGTGTAAAGGGGAGTATAAGGGTGTTAGTTAATGTCTAGAAGGCTCTGTGTTTTATTCTGATTATAATCATGATCAACAAATTAAATGCAAAATCATTCAATCATTTTTCAAGCATCTGTATCAGTATCCCTATCGGAAATACTGGCTCTGTATTTACTTGGTATGGGATCATACCAACATGTACAGTACTGCCCAGTTGGAAGGCTGTATGCCTCCAAGGTAAAAAAGACCAGGAACAGCATGAGAGCAAGTCTAGGTGACTGATGCCCCCATCTGGATTGTTTGAGATCCTCAACTGTGGAAAAACTGGTGTGGCAAAATCCTTTTTCCAGATAAACCGGTGCGTGCCTTGTGCACATGTGAGTGGATGTTTTCAGTTTGTCATAATGGGTTACACCTATTCGCCAAAGGTACAGGTCATCCTTGGTGTATGACGCTCTGTGTTATGACACTTTGTGGTTACCAACGCGCTCCCATAAATTATTATTATTAAATGTTGGTCCGTAAACACGAGACTCCATCGAGAAGTAGTTACAGTGGAACAATACAGTGTGTGCCAGAAAAAACAACTTTGCTTATTAGTTCACTTTTTGCACTTCATTATGTCTCCCAAGCAGCAGTGTGCCAAAGAAAAGGAAAGCCATCAACAGGGAAGTGAGAATAAACATCATAAAAAGGCTCCAACAGAGGATATTGGCAGCTCTTTAGGTTTCCAATCGCTCGACTGCCGCAACAATTATTAAGGATAAAGATTTTTGAATGCTAATTATTGCTAAAGGGGTCATGGATTTCGTGTGCTGTTACAAAAAGATTTGTGAGAAGAGGAGGAGGTTATTCTTCCAGAGGAGCCTAGGACAACCACAGGGATAAAAGTAAGGAGTTGTTCTCTTTTTATTATGCTTTCATTTAAAAGGGACCGTTTGCCACTAGCTCAAAATTACATTTGTTACCATTAGTGGTTTAAAAAACTGTAAGAATATATATATATATATATATATATATCTTTTTTTTTTTTTTAAAGACAATTTTTTTCATTAAATAAAAAGGCTATTTTTCACAATTACAAATTGATTGCTGTTCTGCCCGAATAAGATGACTGGCGTTCATAGCTGTCACTCGCAGCTGTCTCAAGCACACACACATGCACTTAAATGTATTAATGATGTCGTACCTGTCCTTTGCCTTCGGTATAAAAAAATACGAGAAGGACGTTGAGACATCTACACCTTCTCACTCATTTTTCTCACCTTAAAATTACAGTTCTGCTGCACAAGCTTAGCACCAAATAAGACAAAAAAAAGCAACATGTAATAATAAAAATATAAAAAAAACATTTATCTGATGAGATTCATGTGGTGCATTCTTAGCAGCTGAGTAAATACTACAATTTCTTTTGTTTGTAAATCAAAACATTGTTCTCATAAAACATTGCGTTTCCTGAACTTTTATTTGTAATTCCTCCAGTTTCATTTGCAAATGACATTTGGTTGCGTATTCTATTTGCTTGTTTGCGGTTTGCATTCACTATTGTTGTGGGCAGTGCCTCCTCTGAATGATGTGACAAGCCTTTTTTGACAAGCCCAACTTCCACCCTCAAGAGAGTGAAAATGCTAAATGCAGTCTAATTCGAACTACTCACCACAATAATAGTAAACCCTGTGACTATGTGGTTGGTATGACAAACTGAAAAGGTGGCTTCAGGAAAAAAAAGGTGCATTGGCAAAACAGCTTGTGTTACAATAATAGTAAACCCTGTGAACTGAGGTTAAAGTCCTCTGGTGTTTTATTTGTCAGATAAGATTGCGACTATCTGCTAATAGAGAGTCTGTTTGTATGAGGGACGCCTTAACTGATATATTTCGGTTAATTGTTGAAAACTTGTCTTGTCATCAATAACCTTGGGAAAAAAATACAAATAAAAATTAACGCATAATTCATCTGACAGCATTACAATGGGAACGCAACCCATGCTGGCTAATATTTTTATGTATGCAAAAATAGTATTCAAAGTTCAACTGACAACATTAGCACTACATTGCTGATATAGTCATGTATTGGGGTGTCCCAACTTCTCACCTATTTTGTAGTGTGGAATTTTAGAAAAGGCTCGATCAAGTGATATTACTCAAACAGAGAACAATAATCAGCAACAGTCGGTATGGCTGGTCATCATTTCTGTTATAGCTAATGATTTTGTTGTTGTCCCGTGGGAGTTTCCTGTGTGATGCCGTTTCAAATACGCGATGAGTTTGGTGGTATTAAACTTCCCTGGCTCTGTGCCATCACGGAAAACTTGTGCATAACAAGTTTTTCACGCAGCTCCAACGTCATTTTCTGAATTTAATGAAAAATACACATGGCCGAAATCACTCCTACTCTTTGCTAATCTGTTAACACGTTACCACACTCTGTTTTGTGACTAAATGGGCGCTATCCGGCCGCTACTGGATAGACGTGCTGGGGCAGAGTCTTAAATCTACTGCTTGTATTGGAGCGCCAATATCAGATTTTAGATACAGGCAGATATAATCCGATACTCATTTTTTTGCTGAGATCGGCCCTACAGCCGATATCAATATTGGACCGAGACACCCCTAGTCATTTATGGGTCGTTTTGTATTAACTGGTAAAGACTACATTGGAATACAGGAAGTGAAGAAACATATTGCAATTGATGTGAAACGGACAAGGGCTAGGATTAAATAAGTTTTGCTTCTTCCTACTCCTTTTGGACACGTGAAACATCAATTTGAACTATGTGATGTATTTCATTGTAACTTGTATGCACGTTCAAATAAAATTAAACCGTTACCATTTATGCCAACAGATGAGCTACACCAGCTTTGGTCATTACAAATGTATATTTACCATCAAGCTGATGTCTGCTATCATTTTAAGAATGAGGCCACTTGCAGCAAAGCAGAAAGTCCTAAAAACCCCTCAATCATCACTCTAGCTGTCTGCATTGTAGTCGAGCACAGAAGAAAAGTCCAAAACAATCTCCAAGTCAAAGCCATTGTTAACGGACTGCCAGTGAATCGTCGGTACACTTTGTTGCGTAAACTGACCTGTCACTTAAGTCTGGTGCTTGTATTCTGTGTCCAGTCTGTGCAAAGAGACCACAATCACCCGCCTGCTGGTTTTGCTGCCTCAGCACTTTTAATTCTTGCTCTTTCATGCTTGCTTACTGCATGTATGTGGATAATCATCTATAACTCCACCGCATTTTGATTTGCAGGATGTAAAAAAGACGGTTGACGCCAGACAATGGGACTTGAGTAGGAGGCAGACAGAAGACAAACAAGGAAGAAATATGAATACGTGCTGTAGAGTAAATATGCTAGTTGGTCCTATGCTCCTACACCAAAGTGCAGCTCCAGCTTGAAATTGCCTCACTGCCACAGCACCCAAACAGTACAAGAAAAGGTACCGTTGCAAAAAGCCAAAACATATATCCATCTACTTACAGGAGCAAATATACAAATCTGTTTGGACAAGACAAGGGAGGCTGGCAGTCTAAATTTAAGGCCTTAATTCTGCAACACAATGTGTTGTCAGTCAGCGGCACACACACTGCATACCCCAGCTGCGGAACTGGTGCCACAGAAGCCTTCCACAAGCTCTAATTATGGTGCATATCTGTCCAGAGATTACTGCCTTGACTAACTCCCAAATAAAAAAAATATCCCGTGGAGCTGTTGCAATCTAGGAGTGAACAGACATCTCCAACATTTAGCTGACATGTGGGCCTATTTATTGTTGTTTTTCTTCTCATAGAAAAACCCAGCCAGAACATAAAAATATTGGCAAAACAAAACACATTTCAGGTTAAGATACAAACTAGAATGAATGATAAACTGCTATGATGATACTAACAGGTCATTACGATCAAGCAGTGTGTGCTATTTGACTGCCCTCTTCCTCTTCCATTCTTATTATATCCCATGTGGACACTGTGACAGAGAGGATTTGCAACACTCCCTTGCTGTTTACCCAGCACAGTGGTGTGACATATGTATGCTTTAAAGACAGGAAGGATACAAACCTTGCAGTAATGTGTCCAAGGTCATGAATCTGACAGTGAAACAATGAATGTAACCTGTGAAAATTGTCACATAATAATTGACGTTCACCAAGTTTAGCCTGGAAACTAGAAATGATTAGCCTCGCACCTGATTGACAACCGGATGACCAATCACGACAATGCCAATCCCAGTGTGAGTTTGCACAGCACACTGACAATGCTGAACGCTTTTGTATTTAAACTGACACACACAAAGAACTATTGTTAGCCATTCTGCCTCAAATCGTGTCAACCACAGTCCAAATCCCTGTGACTCCAATCCACAGAATTGGATACTCACATGTGTCAATGGAGGGCCGAGACATGCAAGTTTTCTCTCCAACCATTTTCTCCAGCAGGTGATTTAATTGATGGGCTCCTTCTCTCATATTTACGGAGGTGTTGATCATTAAAATCACCTGCTTTAATGACCAGCTGAAAAGAAAACCTAGAGTGTCTCGGCCCTCCATGGCACGAGTTTGACACTCCTGCTCTATATTAAAACAATATTTAAAAACTATTCTATGAAACAGGCAGAAATCCATCACATTTCTCCCATGTTAAGAGTTTCAAAAATTTCCCAGTGAGCAAAGTTTAATCTTTATAAGCACTGCGTTTCCACTGATTGCACGTAATGGCAGGCAGGACAGTGATCTTAAAAACACAAGAGATTTGGTTTACAATAAAAAGAGGTAAAACCAACAGATTGAGGCGGCTTTAGAACAAAACAGATGAGATGAGATTATCTCTTGTTGATCCCCCGCCAAGTAAAAAGCAGATTTATTGATTCCTGCACTCCCTGCCTCAGCTCAACAGTCAAACATCAACTAGGTTGCAAACACGTTTACCAGGAATACAGTGACAGAACAGCAGAATTAATTATTTAAAAAAACAACCATAACACAGTTAAAATGTATGGTTGTAAATGCTGATTGTTTTTTTGTTTGTTTGTATTGTTTTTACATATTTCCAGAGGATGTGACGTGGGAGCTTGACAGTGACCTAGTGACCATGCATGGCTTGGAACACATAAAGCCACGCATGCGTCATTCCCTCCTCCTAATCCACGATGCTGTCTTGCATGAGAACTGACCACATGCAGGCAGGTCACATAGCTGGTGTTCAAATTCACTTATAGTAATGTCTACGTCTATCAGAGCAGTTTGGCCACCTTGGTTCATTTGACCTACTTAACCCCCCTCCTCCCTGTGCCTGGCCTGTGGAACAGGGTAGAGAGGTGGGGGACCGGGACCACCAAGCAGAAAACAGCAGGATCCACAGCACAACAGTAACCTGGCATACTCACTAGAAGTGTACTTCATCACAACAGTACATTTGGTCTACATTTATTTGTCTTTATGGTAATGCAGGACTGAGTTGGCGTGGGTTCTGGTATAGTGAGGGTGGGAAATCACACACAAAGCTCCTGTCTAGTTTGTATCCAGCTGGTAGGCTAAACAGCACAATTATCTGAATTCAAAAGGCCACTGACCTACATCTCAACAGCTCTTTTGTTGTGGGGACTCATTGGTATCTGCTGATCACACACATTGACTTACAGTGAACGCACCACTGTCATGATTAGTAAGCAATGTCATGTAATGTGTCACATTAAATATGGGGTCATCTTCACATAGGTTCTCTCCCACTTCAAGACATGTCTGTTTTGCCCTGTGTGGTTGTCTCTCCCCACACTCCCCCACCCAAAAAAGCAAATGTACCCATGGGTTTGCTACACACCTGTCCTCTCTCAAAGTTTTCCTTCTCCAGCTCCAGGCTGTTGGCCCCTCCAGTGCGTCGAATCACTTTGGGGATGGCGTTGGGTACTTGCTGCATGGAGCTTTTCACGCGATCCATCGTCTCAGGCTGAAAAATAAACCGGGGGGGGGAAATATCAGTTGAAAAACTATAGTGTTAAAAAACACAAAGGTTGCATTAACTATGGCGGGGAGCTGCCCATGCTGTGTCGGACTAGCCGTCCTGTTCAGCCGACCATTTAGCCTCTGTAAATACCACCCCAGTCAATGACAGCAGCAGCCCTCAAAAGCCCTGTGATCAGGGTAAACCGTGACATGCTACTTCCGCCGTGGGTTTTTCAAAATAAAGCTCACCACCCATTAATGCGTTTGCTGGATTACCGTCATCACCTTCTACAGCGTTAAGCAAAAACGTAACACGTATTGTGTAATACATACCATATATTGATAATAAACAAAAATGACACAGCTCGTTTTCGTGGTTTCAATTTTTATTTTAAATAATTATACTTTGTAATTTCAATGTCAAATGGGAAGTATTAATGTACCCCACTCCCAACTACTTAACAAACGCCCCACACACACGCTTATTTTATGTTGCCTGCAGCGACGCCTCTCAAAACTATTTGAGGGTAAAACCTCATGTATTTACTCAAACACGTAACACCTGTAATCAAAGCCAGGACAGGAGTATACATTCATTAGGTAGGTTTATAGATATTGTTCTGGCATGGGGAGACTGCTCCCAGTGTTACGGTGATATGTCAGTCCCGAACGAAACAGCTCTTGAGAGTCGGCTGTTTTGAGTGAACGACGGGACCCGCCTCTTTGAAGTGAATGAGCAGTCGTTTTCCTTGCCTTTCTCACCGGACGTGATAGGCCAAATGTAAGGTGCCGTCCGTATTTGGGAGCCAAAAGAATCAGCTCCTTAAAGGGATAGTTCAGATATTTTGACATGAAGTTAGTTGTATGACATCCCCATCAGCAGTGTAGTCCATCAACAGTGACTTACCTCCCACTTTGTTCCGTGAGCTGAGTTCTGGTCAGACTTTGGTGATGAGGAACGTAGTTCCAGTTAGTTGGTGGAGCCACTTAAGTAAAGAGTTTGGCTTCTCAAAACAATATGCGTTTAAAAGAGTAATACATTTGCATCACAAAAATGCCTCCTCAAAAAAATCAGAACTCACAATTGCTTGGTGTTATTTTCTCTCCGATCGTATCGCTACGTGCTGTTGCCTGTCTTTTGTTGTGGATGCGTTCCACAGCGGATGCTGTGCATGTAAATGCTGTGGTTAGCAGCCATTAGCTAGAGGCCCAACACCTCCCGCCCACACAGGATAGTCGATTTGTCGATATTTGATGTACTCATCCTCTCCAGAAATCACTACATCATTTATCATTTACCAATCATTGCCCATTTGACTGACTTGAGTGGAGCACCAACATTACCGCAAATAAGACTCATTCATTTGAGACAAAGACATTAAGTTTAATAGTTTAGTTTATTCCGAACATCACGTTTACACTTGCACAATTCAACATGTCTAAAAAGGAGTAGGAAGAAGATTATTTAATCCTAGTCTGGACTAGCGCTGCATCTAACGATTTTTTTTTGTCAATTAATCTGAAGTTTATCGTTTCGATTAATCGAGTAATCGGTTAGGCCTGGGGTCAGCCTCCTTACTGCAGCTCCCTCCCTCCCGAGTGTGGTGATTTTTTTTTTTAACTTATTTGACTTACTTTTTCAAAATCACTGGTCAAAGTTAGAGGATCACGGGCCTTCTTTAAGGAGACTTTGGATGCAAGAGCAGCTTGATGGCACTCCAGCAGGACCCCCAGGCAGTCAGCAAACAGTCTCCTCCACCGCCGCCGACGGCCAGCCAACCAGTCCCAGAAATCCAACCACTTTTCGGGCTATCCGCCTGAGACCTCTGACTGCCACGCACAAACGGGCGCATGTCCCACGTTTTGGCCCAACCGATAATTTAATTTAATTTGATCCCTGTTTTAGAGTAATACTAATACATGGGAAATTAATTGTTCAATAACATTGTTTTGTTAAAAATAACACAATTAACAGAATAAAATAATGATTTAAATATCTTTGTTATATAAATCTGTCCTGCTTAATATAAAACAGTATAAATGAAGTGTGAAAGTTTTGGATAGCGCAGGTGTATCCAACTTCCATCACCATTAAAGACAGTTTGACAAAAAGATAGGAGAGGTGAGCTTTGTGTTTTATGTGACTGGCAACATTTCAGTTTTATTTTATTTACAAAGCACATCTCCACTCAAACAGTGTGCTCATTGTCTTTATGCTAGTTTGTGCTCATTTATCGTTAAATACAGGCATCATGTGCCCCATGAACGTGATAGCCATCCTAGCTTCCGTGTGGGACAAAACTGAGCTCCGAATGAACTGCGTTGTTTGTTTGTTTTAAAGACAAAATGTTATTGTGGTAAAAAAAAAAAAAAAAAATCACATTTGGAATCCGTGGACCAGATAAATTGACCTAGCTAGCTGCCGCCAGGCAAAATGTGTAAACAAAGATGAGTAGAAAAGTCAATTGAATGCAATTGAAACGTGAGCAATCACACACGCTGCCATCGATAGGCTTATACTGTGACAAGCTGTCGTCAGTTGACTCCACATTTTACAGACTATTTTTTATTCTCACGGTAATCAGGGACAAAGTGTTGATCACTGTTTTCCAAAGTCAAAGCTGATGTGTGTGAATATCTTGTTTTGCCGAAAACACCAAGATAATAGTCATGGATGACTAAGGAAATTTAAAAAATATTCACATTGGAGAGGCTGAAATCAGAGGATATTTACTTTTTGAAATCAAAAAAGGATTAATCGAATACCAAAATAGTATAATCTATTTATTGATTCATGGTTGCAGCTGTAGTCTGTTCACTTCCCGTGTTTAAATTGGTCACATATTACCATTGTCTAACAGGAAACGAAAAGAATAAGAAAGTGTGATGGTAGGATTAATAGAGTTTGAGCATCGCTTATTCACCAATGAAAGAAAAAAATAAAGGAGTAAAAACAGCAAGAAACACTGTATGATAGACAAATAAGTAAAAAAAATAGAGTAATACCTTGATAAGATAACACAAGGGACTAAATTAAGAACATATAAATTAGTAAAAAACTGACAAACATCATATAATGACCCAATAAATACAGAATATACTAGATCAGCAAACGCTGTGGACAGTAAACCAACATGCTTGTATATGCAACAAAGTAGAACCAAAGTAGACACTATATTCTATTCTTAGGACAGTTTTAAGTTCTGATCTAAACTTTTGGTTTCTGAGGGAGCCATGTTTGCACACAATGGCTCAAGACTACCCTCAGCTGGTCAAACAGTGGAATCAAAAAGACAATCAAAGTCAAAACTGGCTATTTGCAACCTTGCTAACATTCATCTATCTTCTATGCCACTTATCTATCCTCACTGGGGTCACGGGTATGCTGGAGCCTATCCCAGCTGCAGGGTGAAAGTCAGTCACCAGCCAATCACAAGGCACATGTAGACAAACAACCATTCACTCTCACATTCATACTTATGGACAATTTAGAGTCGGCAATTAACCTAACATGCATGTTTTTGGAATGTGGGGGGAAACCGGAGTACCCTGAGAAAACCCACGCACACATGGGGAGAACATGCAAACTCCACACAGAGATGCCCAACGGACATTCGAACCCACATCTTCCCGATCTCCTGACTGTGTGGCCAACATGCTAACCATGCTAAAACATTTAAAATATATATACTTCATACTCTACATTACACCAAATTGTACGGACGCCCGCACAATTCTCAAGTCTCAAGATGACAGCTGTACGTGGTATCAGCTGTGAATCACAGCCATACTGCAACTATATTTTTAAATATTGTTATCTGCTGGAGTGCTTGTATATCTGTCACAGTAATAGCGCTGTACAGCCACCATTTCCAGGGTGTGTCACTCTCGTACTCACAAACCTTCACTTTTTCCACATATTGTTACGTTAAAGCCCTATTCCACAATTGAATAAATTCTTTTTTTTCTTCTCACACCACAACCCATAATGACAACACGAAAATCCCCAAAGACCGGTGTGCCAAGCTTGTGGCATTATAAAAAAGCCTTGAGGGTGTAACTCCTGTCAAAGGTGCATTAACAAAGTACTGAGGCCGTCAATACATGTTTTTGTTTATTTTTCATAAATGTGCAATGTTGTCATTATGGAGTGTTTGTTGTGTGTACAATTTTGAGGAAAAAATGAATTCATGCAATTTCGGGATCAGGTTGCCACAAAACAAAATGTGGAAAAACTCATGTGCTGTAAATAACATATGGTGCCATATTATCTTCTGATCTTGTTAGCAGCGCTAACTTAGCTACAGCTACAGTACCCCTGCATTTGACTTGAAATGTTTTCATACATTCATACATGTTAGGTTAATTGGCAACTCTAAATTGTCCATAGGTATGAATGTGAGTGTGAATGGTTGTTTGTCTATCTGGCCCCTGCCATTGGCTGGTGACCCGTCCAGGGTGTACCCTGCCTATCAGCCAAAGTCAGCTGGAATAGGCTCCAGCATACCCCCGTAATCCTAGTGAGGATAAGCGGCATAAAAAAGGTGGATGTTTTCATACAGACTTTATTTACAGAGGTGCATTAGTATTCTTTGCTGAGGTGTTTTATTTTATTTCTTTCCTAGGAAGGCAACATTGCCTGTTTATTCAACAGCCACACACTTTTTAAGTACATGTGGTGTATATGATTTATATTTGGTATGAATTACTGTATTTTTGTTTGTTACTGGTAGGATTACAGCTTGACTGTTCATGCTTTGAGTAAGCCAAGGTAACACACGGACGTGCAGCAGTTGTCTGTTCTCAGCTAATGATAGCAATTTGGCAAAGTTTAGTTACTAACATTAGATATAACTGGATGCATAGCCTATCACAACAACATGAGTGCAAATTGTTGATCGCCTCTCAGACTGCTTTTGTGTGTGTGTGGTCTCTCCACAGACATGTACGTGAATACCAACATTTGTGAGTGACAGCCATTTTATCTGCGCCAAACGAAAATCTTCATTACTACTATAGAATTTGTTTTCTACAATCTGCTCTTTTAAACCACTATTGGTAACACATTCTAATCAGTGGCGGTGTCCTTATACAGTATATGTGGAGCCAGTTGTCCCTTTAAGGCAGGGGTGCATACATTTGATTTGATACATTTTGTGCATTAAAGATGCTAAAACCAATCCAATGTACATATGCTAAGCCAACATAAACATCTTAGCTTTGTCTAATAGGCGACACAGCAAACTAGTGTAATATCTAATAATACATACATCATTAATAATGAATAAATCTAAATTTTTCAATATACAGAGGGTGAATTAAAAAGAGCTGCAACCCAAAAAGCTTCCCGGTCCATACTTTGGACACCACTGCAAAAGGTACACCCCTTCACTTTAGTAGCAGTTTCATTTCAAAATGTAATTTAGAATACAGTACTTTTTGTCTCATCATAAGTACATTGTATTTCCATACGATAGTACCTACCATGTTATCAGTGTCTCATACCAGGTTCCTTCATGGTCCGTTGGTTTGTTCTCTTCAATGAATTCTTTTAACAGCAACTGTCAGGTTACTGTGTATTACTTAAATGTATATAAAATTAGTGACCAAAATGTACGAAATTAAAAAATCCATCAACGTCGTTTTTACACTTTCATCTCTTTGGAGGGTTTTTACCAAATACAACGCTCCGAATTAAAAATACACAGTACAAATGTGACCACATCCACACACTAAGATAAATGGGGCGTGGCATGTGTATTTTAACTTTAAAAATGGTATTTACTTCAATGAAATTGCAATATAAATCAAAGTTGAGTATTATGGCTATCTTGCTACAGTTATACAGTACGAACACATGCGGTGGAATTCGGAGGCGTGCATTAAGGTACAGATTACAGTAGGAAATCTCGCGAGATCTCCACGGTATCGACTAAGCGGGGGCTAGATCTTAAGTTTTCCTCATGCATCATTAGACGATTCATAACAGCGTCAAGATGTCGGGACGATCAGGCCGTGCTGAGACCAGGAGTCGTGCTAAAGATGACATTAAAAAGGTTCTGGCTGCCATCGAGAAAGTGCGCAAATGGTATGTAGCCTGTGTAGTTAACAATATGGAGGCAATGTTTAGCTGGCCATTGGTTGTTAGCTGCTACGTCGTTCAACTAACTTCAGTCGGAAAAGTTCGATGATTGACGTGGCATGTAGCCAATCAGTGTCCCTGTTTGCCAAAAGAAGGCGGGACTATCGGATTTTTCCGCCAGGAGCTGTCAATATGGCTGCAGCTCTGCACGACTTAATTACGACAAGATCCAGTTGACGATGTAATGTGACAGTAATAACCACAATTCGTTATCCATGTCAGTGCTATGTCCACACTAGAGATAACGACTTTTCGTGCCGTGCACAGAGAAAACGGGCATGTACTGTAAGACGTGGATCAAATCCACCGATTAGAGGAGATGATTGTTAGCTTTTGTCTAAATATAGCCAAACTACTTTAATCCTCAGGGAGAAGAAATGGGTGACTGTTGGAGACACGTCCTTGCGTATATTCAAGTGGGTGCCAGTGACAGAAACAAAGCAGGTGGGGTTGCAGTTAGGAAACTCCCTGATATACAGTACATATGTGTGTGACTCATATCAGTGCTTTTCATGTCAGATCTATCGCACCAAATCTACTGGGGGAGGGGTCAGAGGACTAAAAGATGTAGTTCTTGAGAACACCAACTCTTTGCCAGATTTTGCTGGTGAGTCTCCAGGTGCACACATTTTAAAATGCATATTTTCAGTAAAAAATACTGGAATTTTAGCACCCTTTTTATTCACGTGCTGTGTTTAGTTTACTATACTAATTCTTTCTCATACTACATGATGAGAAAGCAGAAAGTATAATATGACCACACAAATGTAATGCTAAATATGACTCCTATATTGTTTGCATCAGATGAAAATAGCAACCAGAGCTTTCTGTCAGACGTTTACCATACCAAGATGGACAACAGCAGCAGCACCTCCAGCTCGCAGCAAGTCAGCCCTCCGCACACCTCTAACCTCCGCACTGAAGATTCTCAACCACCAATGCTAGGCCAGGAGATTGTGGATGGTAAGTCGATGGCTTTCTCATGCATCATTACAGAGACTAAAAAAGTACTGTTAGCTGTTCAAGCCTATAGATGCAGGGCCGCCCTTGGCCTAACTGAGGCGCTAATATATATTTTACAAGGCAGCGACTGTACCATTACACCACCAGGGACTGACAGGTGAGCGGGTGAATTCTGCCATTTTATTCTCTCATTCTGCTGCGCACTGTCAGTCATTGTGGCAACGAGCACAGTGTCAGATTACTCGTCTCATTTTTTTCTCTCTCTCCCCTGCCTTGGGGTGACTCGCGCCCTATGCCTCATGGCAGCAATGGGCATCTATTGCGCATTTGCAGAGAATGCGCCCCCTTGTGCAAAATGGGGACCCCTGTGGATTGTGGGGCCCTATACACAGAGCTTGTTCTGCATGCAGGAAGGGGCGGCCCTGTATACAGTATATGCATCGGTGTTGCTCAAAATGATTACTTATGTTCTTATTTTTCCAATTCTTCATCGCCAATCCTTAAATTTGCGAAATTATTGACACATCATGAATCCAGAACCAGACCACGCCGGACAAGATGGAGCAGATGAGCCTCCAACTCTGATCAAGGAAGATCCTCTATCGTCAGGCACTGCAAGACGAAGCACCCCAGATACACAGGTTTGACATCAAACAACATGTTTCTTTATTATATTATGTACATGCGATGTTAGCCAGTGTGGAAAACTCATCATTTGATATGTTTTTTTCATTCTACAGGAAGAATCGGATGAATCAGGAGCACCTCCCCTGAAGAAGATTTGCAGTGGCGAAAGTACAGTTTTTAGATAGCTTTGTTTATGCAGATGCATAGAAAACCTATCCATGGCTATTTTCACATAAGTGGTCAACAACATTAATGCTCTGATGTATTCTTTATATACACTCAACTGGCAGTTCATTTGGAAGGTCTGTACTGTCTGATCTTGGCTTATAACAGGTCCACAGGCATTTTTTCTTTGAATTTTAAATGTCAAATATTGAGTGTGCTGGTCATTTTAAAAATGTTTTTTCTGTTGGTGAGAAATTCTTTGTAGACTATATTTTGTTGCATGATTTGCAGATCCAATCCACACATATCTGAAATGTTTCTACCAGAATGCAGGCAGTTGAGGAAAGGGGCCACGCAACAGTGCCACAGTTTAGTAGAGGGTCCAGTGCCTTGATTGAAAGTGCGTCAGCAGTGCTCAGGGAATGGAAAGATACCTCCAACAAATTCTCCCAATTAATATATTAATGGTGCATAACAAGATTTGATCATTTTGATCTTAAAATATCACTGAGCAACTGATCAAAAATAAGTTAAAATTATTAAAGTGGACAGGGCAGTAATTTGATATGCTTAAAAAGCTTCCCCTTAAATCAGGGGTGTCCAAAGTGCGGCCTGGGAACAATTGTCAGCCTGCAGTTTGTTTTTATTGGCCCTCGACATTCGACAAATAAAATTCATTATTAATGAGATATATTAGAGATTACACTGAGATGTAGCTGCTTTGTTCAGTTAGCTTTGACCTACATTGGATTGGTTTTAGCATCGTTAAAGTGCAAAATGTGTCAAAGTGGCCCCAGGCATCCTTGATTTTTTTCCGTAAGCAGCCATCAGTGGAAATTGTTTGGACAACCCTGCCTTAAATAGTCACATACCACAAATTCAACTTTTGTTACGGAGAGCTTCACCTAAATCTGCATTTTTATGTATGTATTTCAAGCACACCATTTCCGCTAGTGTATTTCAGACGAGCTGAACATTTTCAAATTGGAATGTGTGACAGCAAAATGCAGTTGTTCAGTGTTCTGGCCACCTTGGTACTGGCCTTTTATTCTGTGGACAAGTTGTACAACCACAACCTGGCTGTCCATCTTACTTACACCCATAAGGCAAATTCCAAATCTGAACCTGGTCGACTTTATAGCTGGCTATGGCCATGCATAGAACTCAGTTTAAGATCAGTTTTATGAAAATTCTGTCTTACAATACAATAAAATAACATGCTTGGTTTACACTGTCGGATGTGTTACAATAGTGTCATTATTGTAATTGTTTGCAGCAGTATAAAGCTGGACTACACTACATCATACAGAGACAATTATTTGTACTATTTTGGTTACTTTATTAAGCTGCATTAAGGAATGAAAATATACAAAAACCCTCTTCATGCAGTGCACGTTTACATTACTGCAAACTACTATTAGTTTTGACAGTGTCATTAAAAAACTAGGTTGTATTATATTTGCAAAGACTACATCTTCAATGCAATTTATGTTTTGGCGCCAATTACACAGTGCAATGTTGTCGTTGGTGAGTATATACAGCAGTGCTATTCATTGCAATTCAGCAATACGAATACACCTACTGGTGCTACTTGGACATGTCAGTGAAAGTCTTTCGGGTCTTTATTCTTCACACACCCTCGCCCAGGTGACCCAGCCGGGAGTGATCAGTCCTCAGCTGGTGTCCAAGTGGCGTGTTGCTACACGGGTCCCCCCTACAGAGCCATAGCCACCTCGAGGCCCTCTCTGCGGCCTCTCGGATATTCCTGATGGCTCTGTGAGATTGAAGCCCTTCCACTCCAAGGAGTTTGACGGTCCACAGAAGTGAAAGGCCATCATAACCTCGGCACCAGACCTCGAATGGCTTTCCAGCCATTGTTCCGAAGCTCTGTGTACTTAGCTGAGTCTGAGAATAGATCCAGGGGATAGTTGGTTCGAGGATAACCAATTGCTTGGTGGACTCTGAAATTTGTACCATGTATTATGTACAATGTTCTGTTTCCTGCTCAATGGGAGAACTTGTGTTGCTTGGAGGTTCCAGGTCCTGTGGGGAGACCAGACACAAGTCCTCTGTCTTACTAGATTCTGCAGTTGGTGCAACCACTGCACTGGCTGTGGTTCCTGAGCGTTGCTTCATTTGTTCCATCCTGAGGCAGGCTATCCTTGCCTGGTGGAGCTTCAGGCCTTTTAGGTTTATGCAGACCTGTTGTTTGTTTGCTTGAGGTTTTGCCTGTGGTTTTGTCTGATTGGGATGCACTTTCTCTTCCCTTCTGGTCGTAGCTAGTGTGGGTGCTCCCTCTCAGGAGCTGCAGATAGGTGGCTTAGCCCTTTCTGCCCCAGTTGCCCTGTCCCCCAGCTGTCCTCTGTCTCTCCAGCCCTCCACTTTGTTCGTGAATGTCATCAGACTTTCCTGGAGGTCACTGGCCAAGCCAGGTGGGATAGAGTATGAATACACCAACTGGTGCTACTTGGACATGTCGTCAGTTAAGAAGAACAAGTGACAAAGTGACATTCCCTGCTAAACCTTAGCTTTGTTGTCTTTTTTATTAAACTGATACATTTCCAAGTCATGGACAGTATACTTGGTGTTAACATATTGCAAAAAAACAAGAAAGTTATCCAGTTGAATGTTGCCTTTGCATTTCTTCCGATTGTGCGTTTTGTTGCTTTTTGGTCTCCACAGTAACGTTTGGAAAGTGTCGTTTGATGCTTTTACATGGCATATTAATTTTATACCCTTTTGAAAGTTAAGGACATACAATATTAAAATGCATTGTTAAATGACTACATGTGAGCTTGTTTATAACCGATGCTTCGCAAGCCATAATAAACACTACGTTACGTTTCAATCTACTGGATGCTTTAATTTAAATTAGTTCTTAATCATTTTACCTTCAGGCATTTACTCTTTATTAATTATGAATGCATGGCGTTGTCCTATTGTTCAATGTGACGACACAATGGAATTAGAATATAAATTGTGTTCTTCTTTTTAACAACCAAATGAGCGAAGACAGTCAATGTAATTTATAATTTGTGTGTTTTGCTGAAAATATGATAATGTTAATTAATATACGTTGACGTATAACCTGTTTTTTACTTTGTGGTGGGCAAGCTCTATTAATTTAGGTTGTCCTTGACCGATAATGGACGTTCGTTGGTACCCAATAGGACGTCAGTTTAGGCCAGTTTGACGAGTGCGCTCATGAACAGAGCCAATGGCTGTTAAGGGAGGGCGGGGCTCGGTTGCGACGCCGCTTGCTGCCGGGGAAACGGAGAGTCGAGGGTGTGCGAAATTGTGCCGGTGTGCAAGAAACTCCCGCCATTTCGACAAAGGATTAACATCAGGACATTGTTTTTCATAAAACGAAGAAAGAGCATTCGGAAACTCCAACAACGACCACCAACTCAGCTATAGAAGCCTATTTATCGAGTGACTTGTTCTTCGCGCCAGACCTCTTGCTGGACTGTGCCTATTGCCGCGAATTTAACTTGGGCTTGGGTTGCAGCCTCTTCAAAGGAGCTAGAATCTGGCCAAATATTTTGGAATAAGAACAACAACTTATTTTGTGTCTGGGACACTACTTGGGAGCAATATGACATCGCTGCTAAAGTACAGAAGAGACATTGGATGGCTCTGAAGAAGTGCAGTGTTTTTGTTTTGCAACGACATAGCAAACCGGGCTACTAGCAAGCCCTAGCTGCTACACGTTTAGCTCCAGGCCTACCGGTGGTTACGCTATACATGCAATCGGGCGTTTGGATACATGCGAAGGTCATTTTATATAACGACAGTCTATTAGTGCGTTGCATTGAGTATTTCATTAAACAGTCGATATCGCGACCATTTGTGGATTTACAATGGCGCCACTTTTGGGCCGGAGACCTTATCCATTAGCTAAACCGTTAGCCGAGCCACCAGGCCCGGGAGAGGAGGTCTACATCATCGAGCACACCAAAGAGGCCTTCAGGAACAAAGAGTATCCTCCACTGTAATGCTGTCTACCCTGTCTCGACTTGGACCCACACATGTGTGTTCATTTGTCTGTGGCTAAACAGATACTTCCCCACGTACATACCTGTTCTACCGTGTGTAATGTTAATTTGTTTTAGTGTCAATTTATGCACCTTTGGCGTTACCCTCGTGCAAAGTTACCACTAGCTTGCTAGCTTATATTTACATCTTTGTTTAAAAAAACTACCTTTCCCCTGCGCTTTCATTTACGTCGCATTTATTATTTTAAGTCATTTTTGGATATGTTCCAGAAAATCGGCGTTCCACTTTTAGCCTATGCGATTCGGCTGTCAACCATTGTCCGAAGCAAAGTGTGCTAACACAATGCTAATGTCTGTCTTTTTTACGTACTATAGAATACAATACGACGTATGGTCAATGTCTTCATCAGTTGAATGTTGCTGACTTACGTTTGTCTCTAAAAGCAGTATTTAATTCATTAAGTGTCTCACTGTCTCGTCACACTAGCTGTTAATGCTACACAACTGTCAACACTCACGTAGCTGGCTAGGCTACGCGCAAGCGTTCACCACCTTTTATCAGTTTCCTATTGAGCGCCACATTTAGGTTCTGGTATATAATTTCATATATTTATAATAAGCTACGTCCCTTGGTTTTCATATTTATAAACATTAACATCAAGTTTAAAATTTATTAGATGTGTCTTGGCTTAAATGTTTGTTGACCTGATAGTGGATGTGTCTCATGTATTCAAAATGTACCTTGACAAAATGTACACAGTGAATATGAGGCCCGTTTGAACAGGTATGAAGAGCGCATCTGGACATGCAAGAGCACCGGAAGCATCCAGCTGACACATAAAGAAGCGTGGGAGGAAGAACAAGAAGTCACAGAGCTGTAAGTATTCATTCCTAAATGTGTGATTGTTCGCATTGCAGGTCACTGTGGTTCTCTTCTTGGTGATAGTGTTGCGTGTAATGCATTTTGGACATGCACACAATGTTACATTGAAGTGCATTGCGTATTTCAGCTTGTCTAAAAAGGAGTAGTAAGAAACAGATCTTATTTAATCCTGCCCTTCTGTGTGTGACAGCAATTCGTAATAGTTTGTTTACCATAGTATCAGGACTCATTGCGCAAGAGCTGATCATGAAAAAGTGTGGGTGATTCAGATCTAGTACTGCACCACCCTGTATCCATAATGGCACGTTAATTGTTAATGTAATTGTGGAACAGATATTGTGTGTAGCTCAGAAGTGTCAAGACAAAACCATACTCCTGGTGAAGGTCATGAGGATTTCTACTGTGCTATGATTGGATAAAGGTGGTGCTCCGCCTCTTGCTATTTCGAGGCTGTGCGTGTGTTTGAGTCATCCTAATTCTTCAATGGTTCTGTAAAAGCTTCCTCACTGGAACCAGCAATGTGGCTCATAGATGAAAACTGGCTGTGAGATGTCATGGCAAAGACAAAGCACAGTGTTGTTCAGCGATGCAGAACTCAAATCTCTCCAGATCACAAACTATTTAAAAGAAAACCATGTTTTCTGCTACCAAGTCTCAACTACATTACTTAGGGAGTGTCTTTCCCTGCGCTAGCACGTGTTCTATCTTGCATTATAAGTGTTTAATTCAATTATGGCTTCTTTAGCAGCAAATGTCAATTTGTGTAATGTCACTTCAACTTGAAAGTGAAACTGATTTACTGTCACCAGTCAGTATGAATGCATGTGCTACAAATGGACAGAACTGAACAGTATCCTATAATGTCTCATTGCTTGTTTGAATAAGCACTGCACATAGGCCTGTCACGATACCAACTTTTGCTGGTCGATAATTGTGCTACAAATTATCGTTGATAATTAATATTATTGACATTTCTTCAGACCATTTTTTTTTCATTTACTGTCATGAGGTGACTTTCGCAGTTAAACCACTTGATGGTACTCAAGTACAGTATACCTGTGTGACCCACATTAGCTTGACACAGAAATTTCCCGTATGTATGTTTAAAATTTGTGCCATATAACTGTATTGAATGGTTGCATTTCTTTTGCAATGTAATGAAAGACACTGTGCGCGTGCACCATTTTGCACCAACCAAATGCCTGGTGTTGACTGTCGAATGGTCCACTGCCCCCCGAGGCACCTCCATCGGTATTTTTTTTTTCTCCCCCAGTTGAGAAAACTGTCTGTGTCGGTTGTCTTGTTCATTCTGTTCAAAACCAGAATATTCACACACTCGGGCTGTCAGCTGTGGCATTCGCCGCAGAAACCATTGCTTCTGTTCCTTCGTTCATGTTAGCGTATGCTGCCTCACGAGGCTAACTGCTAACCCTCTATATCCACTCACTAGTAGCCCCGCCTCCACAAAGAGGCTGAATGAGATGAGGGCGTTCATTCCACTATAGAACCAATACACACAGACAGATGCAGAGTGAACCCGCTTGTCATCCAGCCTTTGTGGCACAGAGAGACGAACAGATGAAACACACACGAATACATGCAAATGTCAATTTATCCAGGGTGTCATAATTTTCAACCTGTGTTTTTTTTTTTATCGTTTGATTAATCGATTTATCTATTAACGTGACAGGCCTAACTGCACACATCATCAGGCATCTGTAAAATTATTACACACTGCTTAGCTCAGTGATCTTGGGTGATTATGACAACGCATGACTGTAATCCCTTTACTGTATTTCTAATGTATAACAAATCTAGTGTCAAACTTATTTGGAAGTTGTAAAGTTTGTTTATTACTTCATTGTACATTGAAAACAGTCCAAAATCCAATACGACTCACCCTGCAGACCATGTTCAGTAACCATTGTATGGTAGGAAGTGCTCCCTGGCACCCAATAAATCCTCCAAAATGACATAGAAACTACATAAATTGTTCTGCAGTGTTCATGGAAATAGTTTCAGTTCATATTGCAATGGTCAGTCTAAGCTGCTAAGCATCTATCTAAATAAACATGCTGCATGTAGACTGTAAATGTGCATGAATGGTACATATTGAATATAAATTTTATTTGTGTCTTTTCTAAAAAATAACTAACCATTTTATCTACGCAGGCTTCAGGAGGAATATCCCCACTGGTTTGAGAAGCCCATCTTGGAGATGGTCCACCACAACACAGTGTCTTTAGATAAACTGGTTGAAATGGCCTGGGTGGAAATCCTCACAAAGTATGCTATTGGCGAAGAGTGTGACTTCATGGTCAGTTTAATCTTTTTTTTTTTTTTTTTAATTACCTGTAGTTATTTCTGGTTTCTTTTGTAACACTGCTCTTAATTGAGCGTTAATTACGACCATTTTCATATTTGAATAAACTGAGTTAATTAGCTTGTTGTGTAAGGCTGCAGTGTCGTCAGGATGGGTTTTTTTTTTCAATCTCTTTTATTGATGGGTTTACAAATTATGCAGAAAAAAACAAACTTCAAACCAAAGGCTTTTCTTAGTACAAATTCCAATCAAATCATAATGATTTCATAATGATAATGATAATCACAGCGACTAAAATGAATTGTCCTTGGCACTTGCTCACTTTTTTTTTTAATCCAGGTGGGCCAAGGTAAAAGTTTACGTGTAAAGGTGGTGAGGATTCATCCCCTCGAACAACCTGAGGGTGAACCTGGGGAGAAGAAACTTGAAGGTGCCTGTGATTCACCATCTAGTGACAAAGAGAATGCCAGTCAAGAGAACCAGAGGAAGGAACCTCCCATCAGAGAGGAGGAGAACAGGAGAGAGAATCTCAGTGAGTTTGAGCATTAATTGCAAAACACAGTTTTGTGGTAATCAAGATTATATTTATGTTTTTAATGGAATGATTAAAATTAGGAGGCAACATATTAAAAAAAAAAAAACAGTCATTTTAACTCCAGTGGAGTACGGTACCTTAAATGGTGTTCACATACAGTATGAACAATACATTTCATGTTTACAGTTGACATTGTTTTGTTTTCTCCAGGTGACAGAGCACGACGTTCACCACGAAAACTTCCCACTGCCATGAAGGAAGAGAAGAAGAGGTGGGTGATACCCAAATTCCTTCCTCATAAGTATGACATCAAGCTGCTCAATGAGGACAAGGTTGGTACCATTTTTTTTCTTGTTTACAAATACATAGAATTTGAAATTCCTGCAATGGGTACTAAAATGATTTTGAAGTTTTCGTTAAAATGTTCTTGTTGATTGACGTGAAAGGGAATTGATTACATTTAAGGGAATTGATTCTATTCTGTCTGACCAATGCCACAGGTGATTAGTGATGTGCCAGCAGACAGTCTTTACAGAACAGAGCGCCCTCCAACCAAAGAGATCATCCGCTACTTTATCAGACACTATGCTCAGAGGCTGGGCATGGGAGAGAGTGCGCCCTGGGTTGTTGAAGATGAACTGGTGAAAAAGTTTAATCTCCCCAGTAAATTCAGCGACTTTCTTCTTGACCCACACAAGGTACTGCACTGATAATTTCGTAGCTACAGTATATTTTTGTGAATTGTTTCGGCTTATGCTTCTTTGATGTTATAGTTTTTAGCTGAGAATCCTTCTGTAAAGCGTAAGAGCTTGACGTCTCCGGAGGGTAAACCTAGAAAGAGGCAGAAGACCCTTGGCACACCAGGAGAGGACTCAGGAAATGATAAAGGAGAGAAGAAAAGGACGGGCAAGAAAGATGCTCAGGGGGCACCACTTAGTCCCACCATCTGGGGCCATGTGCAGGTAGGCTACATGTAAATATCAAGACATGGTTTGTTCTGGCGCTTGTGGAGTGTCACTCTTTAAAGCTTTAATGTTTGCTTAAATTTTCTCTTCTTTTCTCCTGTGGCAGAAAATTAAAATGAATGGTTCACCATTAAAAGTAAAAAACTCTGGAACACCTAAGAAAGGAGAAAGTAAAAGCTCGGGTCCTTCGACTAAAAAATCTGGCGACAAGAAGGATGGAAAGAAAACTGGAAATAGTGGTGATAAGAATGTTTTTAAAGCTTCCAGAAAAGATGCTAAAGTTGGTGCCAAGACATCGAAGATGAAGCAGATGACCCTGCTGCATCTAGCTAAGAGTCCTGCTGCTGGCAGCCCCAGAAAACGGGCCCGCAGCAGTAGCACAGGCACTACTAAATTGGGGAAACCGTTGCATCCAATGGCTCTCCACCTTCTTCGCTACTATAAGGAGAACAAGGGCAAAGAAGACAAGAAGAATGTTCTGTCTGCCCTCGTCACTAAAACTGCAAAGGCCTTGTCCCAAGATGACCGTGGTAGGCTACCTGATGAGCTACAAGAGCTGGTGCAAAAACGCTGGGAGAAATTGGAGCAAAAGAAACGCTGGGCAGCTATGAGTGAAGAGGAGAGACAAGAAGAGATGAAGAAGAAGCGCGAGGATCTCAAAGAGAAACTACGGGAAAAGGCTAAGGAGAGGCGTGAAAAAGAGATGCTGGTCCGTCTTGAACAATCCCGTCGCTACGAGGACCAGGAGATCCAAGGTGGCAAGACCCTGCCGACATTTAAACTTGTTGACATGCCTGAGGGGCTCCCTAATACTCTCTTTGGAGATGTTGCAATGGTTGTGGAATTCCTTCACTGTTATGCTGGCCTGCTGATGCCAGATGACAATTATCCCATCACATCTATGGCCTTGATGGAATCGTTGGCTGGAGAACGAGCTGGCTTCCACTACCTGAACCGTGTCCTGGTGGTACTGCTTCAGACGTTGCTGCAGGATGAGCTGGCTGAGGGCTACAGTGAGCTTGACATCCCCTTATCTGAGATCCCCCTTACACTCCACTCAGTGTCAGAGCTGGCAAGGCTGTGTTTGCGCCCTTATGATGCTCAAGGTGAGGAGAGTGGCCAGGGATCCATGGATTTGGCCATGAGTGGCTTTGATGATGTGGTGACCAGCGAGTTCCTGGAGAAGCTTGAAACTGTAGAGGTGTTTGAGCTTAGCCCGGAAGAGAAGGTCAACCTGCTTGTAGCGCTGTGCCACCGCATCCTCATGACCTACTCGGTGGAAGACCATGTCGATGCCATGCAGCAGCGGACCGCTGAACTGTGGAAGGAGCGTTTGGCAATGCTGAAAGAGGTCAACCGCAAGATGGCTGAGAAGAAGAAGCAAAAAGAGACTGAGGGAAAGGGTAAGTTCAGTTGTAATCAAAGAAGTGAAACATGAACTGGACAAACAAATATTTTCAGTATGTGTTTTGTTTTCAAAAGGCATCTCTATTGCTTTTAAAATAATGCCTTTTTATTTTGTATGTGACCTAAGATGATAAGAAGAAAAAGGATGATCCAAAGAAGGAGATCAAGAAGGAAGTAAAGATAGAGCTGGTAGACCTGATCAGCTCAGTGAAGAGCAGACAGCTTATGAGCATACAGGCCAAGAAGGAAAGAGAGGAGATGGACAAACAGAATAAAGGTGAACTTTACCTTAGCTTACTTTGCCACTTACTATTCAGATGAAGGTCAAACTGGCCGTCATGATTTGGCTTGGCAACTAACTTGCTCCTGTATTTTTTTCCCCAAGAGCGCATGGAGGAGGCGGCTGAAGAAGAGCGACTGCGCAAGCAGAGAGCTACAGCGGAAAAGATTTTTAAGGAGGGTATAACCAAGGCCAGGCTTGTTCTCCGCCGAACCCCACTCGGAACAGACAGGAATCATAACAGGTAACCCCTCCCAAATTATTATAATTGTATTTACAACAATGATTAGTCTATTACCTTATAATAAAAGTTAAGGAATTTGAAAATATTAAATGAAATGTGTTTGTTGTTTTTATCCAGATACTGGCTTTTCTCTGATGTTGTTCCTGGGCTGTACATTGAGAAAGGCTGGGTGCATGAAAATATAGACTACCACTTCACTCCTCCTCTAGAGGAAAAAACAGCTGAACCTCAGTTGGATGACGATGAAGATGGTGAGGCTTCTGCTACTATTGAGACACGATGAAGACAGTGTTTTATGCCACCCATTCAAAACACATTATTTGAGTATGTGAATGTGATGTAGCAATCATTTATGCTCATTTTCAGCCAAAAGTATTTATTATGTATGGATATTATATGATGATCAATATTTCCTTCTTTGCAGGCACTGATGGGGATGACGGAAGTATCAATGGTACCAGTAATGATGGGGCACAGCAGGTGGCAGCAACGGACATTTGTATGGAAAATACAACTCCTAAGCAAGGACAGAATCTCTGGTTAGCGCTAGCCGTTAAGCTTTCTCTTTGCCTTTGGTTTGAATATTTATATGCTTTTCTTTAATTTATGGTTTTTAATATCCTTATCCTGCCAACAGGTTTATCTGCGACAGTCCATCTGAACTGGAAGAACTGGTGGAAAGTCTTCACCCTCAGGGAGTTAGAGAGAGTGAACTGAAAGCAAAGATAGAAAGCAGGTGAATGGATGCATGCTCGAGGGAGAAATGTGTATATAAATATTAAATGTCTCTCCAAATCCTGTTTGGATTTGATCAGGGAGATCCTATGTTAGAAAAAATATGAATCTAAAATAAAATATAAGAGAATTTGACCATACTGTACTTAACATTGTGTTTTCACAAAGCAGCAGCAATGAATGTAAATAGGATGCTGATTACTTGTCCTTGTACAGGTATCAGGACATCATACACTCTATTAATTTGACTCACAAGGACAAACCGGCTCTTCGGGTCTCTGATGGTGACACAGAGCTGCTGAAATATCTACGCAGCGATATTCAGGAGATAGCCTCACGCCTCCTGAAGGGTGGCCTGGGGTACTTTGAGGATGACGCGGACACTGAAGATCAGGTGGGCAGGTTTTCCATTGGTGTCAGTCTTCTCATTTGTGCAAACGTTTATTTCATCAATAATGACAATTGTGTTTTTTCATACAAGCAAAATATCAAATTATGGAAATTGTCTATAAAAGGTTCCTAATTGTCCGTGGCATCCTCTGTACACAGCTGGAGAATATGGACAACCTGAAAGAATTAGGAGAGTGTATCATTACCATTCAGGCATGTGTGATCAAGAAGTTCCTGCAAGGATTCATGGCCCCCAAGCAGAAAAGGAAGAAAAAGCAAGTGGGGGAAGAAAACAATAAAGCTGAAGAGGTGGACGAGGAAAAGAAATTGGCAGAGGAGGCTAAGGTATGTGTGAAAATGTGCCTAGACAATGGAATACTCTTGAGCTAATGCATGTTTTTGCTTCTTCAACTTGAAATGTCTTCCAGTATTTGGAATATTCTGACCATTATTCACTCAAAATGCATTCCTTTAGGTTGCAACAGCATTAGAGAAGTGGAAGACAGCCATCCGAGAGGCCCAGACTTTTTCCCGCATGCATGTGCTGCTGGGAATGTTGGATGCCTGCATAAAGTGGGACATGTCTGCAGAGAACGCCCGTTGCAAAGTCTGTCGGAAAAAGGGTAACGACTCTTGTCAAGAAAGTTGGTGTCCAAAATCTATTTAAACCTGTGATAAGGTGAACTTGAACCCTGGTCATTAGTGAAGGGAGCTATGAACAATGAACTTCAGGCTGTCTGATCAAAACCCAGTGGAGACGCAGAGGAATGAATTAAAGAGAAACATTCTTGAATCTCCTTTAGGTGATGATGAGAAACTTATCCTCTGTGATGAATGTAACAAGGCCTTCCACCTGTTCTGCCTGAGACCTGTACTGCACCGTATTCCTGAGGGCGAGTGGTTATGCCCGGCCTGTCAACCCACTGTGGCCAGACGTGGTACACGCTCAAGGTAAGTGTTTCATCAAAGGTAGCCTTGTTCATGCTGTGTCATAGATCATTTTGCTTAAACATTCAATCAAGTGCCACATATTTAAAACCAATGTGAATAGGTCAATAGTAAAATTCTCCTCTCAGGGACTACAAGCAAGACAGCGATGAAGAAGATGATGAGGAGGAGGAGTCCGACGAGGAGGATTCTGAGGAAGAAGCCTCTGACGAGGAAGTGTCTGAATACAAGTCTATGGGCCATAGCTGTGAGTAACATTGTAACTGGAACTAATTTATAAAACCAGACAATTAAACAGTAAGGTGGTGCTCTGGGTTGGCCCCTTCACTCCTGCATTCATCTATTTTAATTGGGTACAGTGGTTCTGGAACTTGCCACCTCAAAAATATTTAGTTTTACAAGTACCACAGTTTTTACTTCTTCCGCTTGCTATCTTGATTTAGCTTTTAAACATGTGGCTTGTACTTAGCTTGTGACATTATGCCTGTGCCCGACAGTAACCTGAATGAGGCTAGTTAAATATTCATATTTCTCAAAGGAAAGGTTTATTTGAATTAAATTCCTGTAGATCTTTGTGCGATTATTTCATGAATGCGGTACTCCCCCGTTTAACGCTGTTATTTGGTTCCAGACCCGACAGTGATGAATGAATTTCTGCAAAGTACGGTTCCTTATTTATAAATCAAATATTTTGGTAGTATAGAAGACCTGTTTATGATCTTCTACGTGTGGTTTTAAATTTTATTTAGAACCTTCTAGACTTACAATAACACCCCTTTAGTCACCTTTACACTCAAACTACCCTATATATTAGATATGATCAGAGAAAATAAGCCATTTTAAGACATAAGACTCGTGCTCATAAATGTCTTTCGGATACGTGGACAGGAAGTGACGCCAGGGATTCAGAATTCGAGTTTTAGCTGGAGTACGGCCACAACACTACCCCGATTATGATTATCGTCATCATTATTGTGCCTGCTGTGAGATCATTTAAACCTGCAATAATCAAGTCTTGTGTGTGTTACTAGGGACACCTAGTGGCCAGTCTAGCCCCCAGTTCATTAACGTCCTTTAATCCCTTAAACTGTATTTGTATTTTTAGTTCACTTAGTCATTTTCATGCTTGAAAATGCTTAATTTAGGTCAAGAATACGTAAAATTTGCTTAATATGCTTTTTTTTTATTTTTATTTTTTACAAATTTTTGGAAAACTGCGATAGAGTGAGGGATGTAGTTTGTAATAGCTTTGATTTTTATCGCTGGTGTTCCTGCTTACCACTAGATGGCAGGAGTTGTGGTATGTGTATCACATGTTTAATGTTAATGTTATAGTGAGCTTGGTTATGCAGCATTTTCTCCTGCATTGATCATTACTATTCTATTTATTTTTTCAAGTAAAATCAGTGGGGGGAAAAATAATTTATAGTAATACCTTGTCAGGAATAGTAGTTTTTGCTATTGTTTTTCCTGTCTCTGTCATCTCTTGTTTTTTCTCAACAGTGAGGCCCAGGAAGAAAAGTAAACAGTCTTCAAAAAGTTCAAAAAGTAAATCCAAAAAGAAGTCATCATCCACCAGTCAGAGTCGCAAGCAGAGGACTGGCCCCAGCAGCCCTGCAGACATTGATGAACTGGTAAGAAACCAGTGCACTCATTTATTGTTCTCTTGTCTGTGGGGGTGTTCTAAATGTTGTCCGTGTGTCTGTACTCAAGGTGCGTCAGACTTCCCAGTCAGGAGTGCGCAGACAGGTAATGGAGATGGAGAAGTGTGAGGAAATCCTCAAGAAACTGACAAAGTTCCGTTACAGTTGGCCCTTTAGGTGAGTGGAATTCTTAAAATATGGCAACCTTTTAATTGATTTGCCTTTACTTAGAAGCAGACTAGCTTGATTCATTAGGCCTACAGTGCTACAAGAGTACAAAACATTGCCTTATTAATACACATTAGATCCATCAATAAAATGTTTAACACTCATTTATGCTTATCCCTCGTTGTAAATGTCCTTTCCACTGACCCCTTTTAAATCTGTTTTTCCCCCCAACTTACTAAAAAGAAATGCTGATTCTTACTGACTTGTGATTACATCTGATGGAAATGTCATTGGTCTTAAATCTCCTTCAGGGAACCTGTGTCCCCAGAGGAGGCAGAGGACTATCTGGACATCATTTCCCAGCCCATGGATTTTCAGACTATGCAGGGCAAGTTCAGCCAAGGCTCGTATCGCCACGCCCAGGACTTCATAGAGGACATGAAGTTGGTCTTTTCCAATGCAGAGGAGTACAATGATCAGGGCAGTACTGTGCTCTCCTGTATGTCCAAAACAGAGCAGGCCTTCACAGAGTTGTTCCAGAAACTGCTACCTGGCCTCAGTTACCTCAGACGACGCTCACGCAAACGCATCATTCAAGCTCCTGAGTCATCAGAGGAGGAAGAGGAAGAAGATGAGGAGGAGGAGGAGCGAGCCCCGCAGAAAAGAATCCAGAATGGCAAATCAAACACACAGAAAAGCAGAAGGAAACGTCAAGGCCAGAACATGGAAAGTGAAGAGGAGGAAGAGGATGAGGACGGAGGAGAAGAAGAAGAGGATGATGGTCCGAGGAGAAGTAAGAGGACCTCTTCCAAACCACGTGGGAAGGATTACAAGGAGCAAGATAGCGATGGCGAGCGGAGCGCTCGTAGAACTCGGCAGCGGGGTGCCCGGGCAGAGGCAGACAGAGTGAGCAGTGATGAAGAGCGACCCAGCCGGCTGCGACATTCCAAGAGACAGAAACGCTGATGAAGCCCTGGCAGCTTTTTACTTTGTCATCATTGTGCTCCGATTTTGTATTAGTGATGAGACACCTTTCCAACATCAAGCAGGGAATCAAACCTCAGAAGGACCTTTTCTCCTATTTCTGTTCAGATTTTTGGAACATGCAAAGAGAAAGTGATTTATATTTGTAACATGTAAAAAAAACAAAAAACATTTTTTTTTCTTCAGTGAGGTCCTCACAGCTCTTAGACACGAGTCAACCCAGCTTTGTACATATTTCTCTCAAACACTGCTGGGCTCTAATCCGTAGCATGGAAGTGCACATTGAGTCTTGTCATCACTTTCCTGGGCCTTTCCAAAAACTTTCCACTCCTGTCTCACCCATGGACTGTTTTTATGGACTAAAAGATGGTGCCCGTGTAGCTTAGACACCCAATGCACACCATAAACACTTTCAGATAATGTACAATATGATGAAAAATGTTCCGCTTCGTGGTGTCACGGGAGGTCTCCCTTCAAATACAAGGAAACTCCCCAAAACGTCTTTAGTCAGATGCCGTGTTGTACTTTACTGCCCTAATGTGAGTTTTGAACTAGTAAGCTGACTAAGAGTGTCAATTTTGTTTGAAAACATTCTGGTACCTCAAGGTTGGGCGGCACTATTTTGTGAAAATGTATTTAAAAAAAAAAAAAAAAGGTGAAAAATGTACCAAACATGCCAGCATCTGCAGGACCACTTTGCTGAAATAATGTGCGTAAACATTTGTAAAACAGTGTTTAAAAACAACAAATGATGTTTGTTATCAAAAGGATATTTTGAATAGTTTATATTTTTTGCACATTTTTATTTGGGTTTGTAAATGACTCATAAATGATGTCTACATAGTTGTTTAATCAGGGCTCTCCTATTTGTGTAGAGAACATGCAAGAAAAAACAAAACAACTATCATCCCTGGCAGAAATAGTCAGTTTAGCCACGTGCATTTTTGTAAAGCGCACCTCAGTGAACAATTAATCAAAACAAGCTCCTCAGTGGTTTATAATGTCTCTCTTGCTATGTCCTTTCTGGGTCGCCAGGTGGCGCTCTTACCCTGTTTTCCAGCAACATTTAAGCGACAACTGGTGCTGATACTTTAGTAGTGGCAAACACCATACAGGGAAGGACAGAAAGGACACGGGCAGCAGGCCTTAAGTCCTCTTGTGTCCATCCTGTGCTGTTTCCTTTGTGCGTCTTAGCTTTCATTCTTCTGTAAACCTAAATGTGATTATGTTGAAAGTCTTTGCATTACATTTGTACAACAAACAGAATTGACTGCCCTTCTCTAGACACCTGACTTCTAACTACAAAAGTCTTTTACCCAACATTTCCTTCCATATATATATTTATAGTTTAGACAGGTTTAAGGAGTATTGACATGTAAAGATTTTCCAATAAAGGCTATGACTAAGACTGGCAGTGGTCCCTTTCCATTTGTCCTGTGTGTGGAGTGAATTTCTTTACTTTTTGATCAAATATGTCTCGTTTGCAACTGCTGGTGTTCATAAACAAGTTTCTTTTAAACGATATAAGCCACAATAATGGCATTTGGAGACCAAAGTGTTCTTCGGAGAAAGTGTCCCACCAGACATTTATGCAAGGCCATTTCGGTGTTCAGACAGAACCGGCCCGACCCAAAGTGGTGCTCTAGGTGAGATTTTATAGGGCGCCTGCTTCATCTGCAATTTACATGCGCTTACAAAAAGCAATTGAATGGCATTTTTAGCGTTGTCTATGAAAATATTAGATTTCTACATAACGAATCCTACTTAGCAATAATTCACTCATCACGGTTGAGTCTGGAACCAATTCATCGCTATAAACTAGGAATTACTGCATTTAATTGCCTAATGCGGCAGCTGGCTCGGATTATGTGTAAATTATGTATAAATAAACTGTGATAAATAAAATAGCCGTAAACAAGAACAAATCAAGTCAAGATAAACATTTTCAGGTATAAAGTGTCCTCTGCTTCTGTTTCAGTGAGCTTGGAGAGGTCAAAATGCAACAGCAGTTGCATCCACTCTCAAACAAGCCAACAAAATGCTGGCCATGCTCAGACTGACCTTTGAACCCTGCACAAGCTGACAACTGGAGCGTGTGACCATAGCTGTGTGGCAGCAGCTCACCCAGCAAATATTTACCTCAAGTCAAGTCCAAGGGGGCGTGTGGCGAAGAGGGAAAATGGCCACGTTGACCTGGCATGATGCTGAACGTGTGGGAAGTGCCCACCAGTCTTCTCATAAAGTAGACACAAATGGAGAAATACTTATTACAGCGCTTAATCTCATATCATTTTAGTAGCATTTTTTTCACTCTTTGTTTTTCCGTGGTCAGGGTTGCCACAGCAAGTTGATAAATATCTGAAATCAAGGTAGAAAAAATGATTATTTTGATTAACAATACACAGTTGCAGTTAGAGGTTTACATGCGCTCATCATTTATATGTTTTCATTATAAATAATAATATTGGAAACTACTGGTGTCATATTTTAATCGGCGAATTAAGTGCAAAGGCTCCCTGAGCCTTTAAATACTCTTTTAATCTCAACTGAACTCATGCAATTCTCCCTTGGGCATTTCTGTGTGGAGTTTGCATGTTCTCCCCGTGCGTGCGTGGGTTTTCTCCCACATCCAAAAACATGCAGGTTAATTGTATGCATGTTCAAAATAAATTAAACCCTTATCATCTTTCAGTTGATCTGTCACTTTCAGTAAGTAAATCCACATACTAGAGTCTTAAAATAATAGTATGGGGTTTCATGCCAGGGCTAGATAAGCAATTAAGGTGTTATTACCCACTATTTGTCTCCCCTACGAGGTTATTGTTTTCTCCTACAGTAGCTGTTACAATATCATATGCAAATGACATGCAAATTAGTCATCGTAGTCGCTAATGGCTGTTGTAAAAGTTGACTTTTACGATAGCCAATAGCTACTTTTCGTAGGAGTTGGCAACAGTGTAAATGTTCTTATTATGTTATTGTTGTGAATATGTTACTTTGTTGGTTTTGCTGTGAGTTCATGACAGCATTTGGTTGCATTTGGTTCCCCGAACGTATTCTGGTAGCGGCGTCACAGCCAAGATGGCGTCAGTTCAGAAAACTCGCTGGGGGAGGCATGTCAAAATTGTGTCTAACTCCTCACTTCATTTTCGTTATTTATCGATGACAGCAGTATGACAAAAATGTTTTATTAAGTGAGTACTTTAATTTTGTTTGTCCTGAGCACTTTAAATCAGGTTAAATTTACTTAGCATTGATAACAAAATTGCAGCATTGCCCACCCCTAAGTGTGAACTAGGCCCAAGCAAGGTATGATTACACCCTGGGACAAATGTGTGGAAAAAAGAGATCCACAGTAGTTATCATTGTGGATGTAGAAATCCTACAGTATCCTTCATGTCAAAAGCAGTGTAACAGAGTGGCCTATTTGCAGCATTTTGACACCTGTCCCATCATTCCCTTCCCAAACAGCAACACAGAGTTAAGCTCTCATGGTGTCACCGCGGCACTGTGAGCGTCTGTCATATCACGACACTCTTTGTCATGTGCTGGATCTTACAGAGATGACGAGAGAAATCCCAAAAGCGTGTCATGAAAAGTCGTAACAAATTCCCTCAGAGTATAAAAGATGCCCCGAAAATCATGTGTCAACTGATATGTCCGCAGTAACGACATGCACTAAACTCCTCTCTCCTTTTGCTTTAAGTGGAAGTTATTATTAATACATTATTCAAAAGAAAATCTGAGTCTACTCCCCCAATTTTCTTCACTGATGTGCTTCCTCTTGCTTTGATGATATAACCAAAATATGGGGGGGAAAAAGTGGGTGAGTACAGAAACGGAGGAGTTCAGAGGATGCGTTTTTCTCTCGGGAGCACAGAGCTGTCTTCCCAAAAGGGAAAGGCGCTCGTCTGAAAGAAGTCTTCTTGTAGACCGAATGCTTCCAAACAGCAAATTTGCATATCAGTCATTCATGGTCTCTGCCGTGACTGCAACCCGGCACATCAGACACCGAGATGAACGCTTGGCCTGCTATGGTGCTGATATTCTGTCTGGCTTCTCGTGTGAGGTGTTGTGCTTCACGTCTTGATCAGTCATACTTAAGAGTTTTACATCAGCGGCTAAATGTGAAACATGTTAAAGGCAATGTTAAAAAGAAGCAGGAGGAAAAAAAAAAAAAGCCCGGAGTCGCATGAGGATTTCTTTGAACTCGGGGATACAGATACGGTGGCGGAAACAATTGGATGAGCGTTCTGTGGGGGAGATGAAAGGCAGTCAGACTTGTTGATGTAATAAGTGGGATGAAGCCTTTCATGATTTGTACTAAGGCTTCATCTTCCTGCTCAGTCAAGCTCCAAAATATATCTCTGAATTCTTTGTGAAGCTTAGAAGAATGTAATTAACTTCCTCCTACGGTTTTATGCTGCACAACACGTGCCTCGGGGACAAATCACGCTTTTATTGCCTTTTATTCTATTTTTTGCAATTAGGAACTATCAGGATGTTTGATGTCAGAGGAACGATAAATAGGTCTCTGCAGACTACATAGGGTTGCCAGCCGTTCCTTGAAAAATGGAATCGTCCTGCATTTTGGAACAAAAAGTACGCTACCCGTATTGAGCTGAAAAGGCCACACACTTTGAAATTTGCGGGAAAACTTTTTCCCAGCCTTGCTCTGTCACTAATATGCTGACAAACCCCCTCACACATAAGTGTGCCAACACAGAATCCGGCTCATCTCATTGGTCGAGGTTCTGTAGTTGGCAGAGAAGATACCAGGAGACAAAAGCCGACAACAAAAAAGCTTGGCTGATGGACATGACGGTGTTTCACACGTCTCGGACACTGCTGAGGCCGGCGGTGAGCCTATGAGCAACAATCTCAGTACTTGGAAGAAAAAAAGGCTGCAAAAATACAGATTCCATTGGGAAAAGGAAAATATGTGGCTGGAAAGAGGTTAGAGATAATGTCTACAAAGCACAGTACGTTGCTTTCCGGCACACTTCTTCTGTAGCTCATGGTGGACTGTTTGACGTGATACAACTCCGACTGATGGGCACATAAGAAATGTGAGTCTAAACCAGGGGAATCCTTGCCCAGTTTTTTGTGCACCAGAAGTGCACATAAAAATAATATATAGATGAATACATACAATATACTATACAGTCGTCCCTCGTTTATCGAAGTTAATTGGTTCCAGAACCGACCTTGATAAGTGAATTTCTGTGAAGTAGGATTCAAGACTAATAAATGGAATATTTTTGTAGTTAGAGCATAGAAAATCTCTTTAGGACTTTCAAAGTACGTTTTTTAACCATTATTAGCGCCAAGTAGACATGAAATAACACCCATATAGCCACCTTTACACTCCTATTATTCTTTGTTTCGACCACATTGCTAATGAATATGCTATGGGATCGCTGCAAGGACACGAGACGGCTACGGCTGCATAGCATGCTCGCGAGCTAACTAGTTAGCCTCCGTTTTATTTATTCTCAACTTAAGAAAGGGTGTCAAACGGAGTGGGGAAGAAGGACAAAGTAAGAGGCCAAAAACTTACCACTTCCACACGGAATGGGAGGAGAACTTGTTTTCACTCAGTCATGTCAGACATGCCATGGCTGTCTACATGCGGTGTGAAGCTAATTTAATGTAAGGCAATGTCCTTTTAATGTAACATTACTGACACCTAGTGACCAGAATACTACATGTACAATACTATGACTACAATACTATGACAATACTATGACTTGTCTTTCGATATTTCTTGACTAATAATAGGCCACAGTCAACCACAAAACAGCAATCATTTTTTAATTAAATAATCTCAGAAAAACTGCAATACTGCATATACACGCGACCATCTTTCACGAACGGAACTCAAAGATCAAAATCTTTTTCTATGTACACAGAAGGCCTGTTCATAAAATTGTCTTTGTGTTAGCGAGCACTTCCCCTTCGCCGAGATGATCCATCCACCTGACAGGTGTGGCATATCAAGATGCTGATTAGACAGAGGTCCCAAAATCTCAGGTAAATGTTGAAACGTTGTTGCGGTAGAAAAGAGGCTAGTACCCACAATTGTTTTAAAAGTTGTTAATAAAAGTTTTTTTATTGTTAGGAAAATGTTAAAGAGGACCTATTATACTCATTTTTGGACCTTTGTATTGAGTTCTGGACTCCTACAGAGCAGCTGCACAGAAAGCTTTCTAGATCTTCCAGACTCTGCACCTCTTCCTGCAGTGTTTCCTGCGTGCCGCCCAAACGGCCTGTGTAGTTTATTCGGCCTCCCGCCGAGCCCACTCCGCTGTGATTGGTCACACCTCCGGACAGCTGCCGAACTCCGTTTGTCTGATTACTTACACAAAATAAACACAGTTAGGACACTGATATATTGTTGCTTACAGCTTGCCGTTCTGACTCTTCAACACAACCAAGTAACGTTGGAAAGGCGTCGGACTTCAGCAATAGTTCGGCGGATAGTCTAGCTTCGTATTGGCCCATGTTCACAAAACAGTTCCACGTGAAATGCTGTTGACAGATGAGCATATTTTTCTCTTGCTGGCCAGGAATCAGCAACTCCTGATGCTTATCCTCTTTAGACACACCCGAACAAGCATTTCCCGGGAGCCATACGTGCTCAGTGAACAGTGAACAGAGCAGAGCGAAGCAGAGCGGGGGGAGGGCAGACCTACAGCGTTTGCCTGGGCATGCCCATATAAGGAAGTCCAGGTTGCATTGATGTCAATGGAACTCGGTGTAAAAAAATTCTGTAAAACACAGAGTGCAGAGCCATCTAAAACTGCTTTCAGGTCTCCCTTCCAAATGCGCAAACCTTGTTATCTGACGCGTTGGCACCGTTGAACACGAGAAGACAACATTGTAACAACATTTTAGGTCACAAAAGAGGAAAATCATAATAGGTCTCATTTAATAAAAATGACATGAGGTGGCCGACATTTTCATTGTGGGGCAGTAGTAAAGATGTCATTGTTAGACAGCAAAAGTGAAAATCAGTTTTCTACTATTATTCCTTTCTGGATTTGGAAAAACATAATAATTAGCAAATGTGCCACTCCTCTACCGAAACTGGTTGTAGAGGTTTTGTGTAATCCTGCAAATTAACAAACTGTCAATCGGTTGCTGACTCTCTGTATTAGTGATCTTCTACGATTGCCTGCTGCTTTCTCATCTCATGTTTCTGTGCATATGCCTTGTGAGGGGGGTGTCCGCAATAAATAGATTAAAGTGTGCAATGGACCACTATCCACCCCTTTCGCCACTCCAGCGGGTGACTCACTTAAAAAAAAAGCTGCAGCTGTCGGGGCTAACTTAAGTTCAGACTTAATTTCTGGCTGAGTGGAAAAAAAAGGAAAAAGAAGGTGTGCGTGCGTGTTTACAACATCAAGGCAAAGAAAGCAAGTGAACAGAAAAGGCAACACATCATTACATAAATGTGCTTATTTAAATGAAAGTGTGTGTGTGAGAAGCTGAAGGTGTGCTTGTGTCTTAATAGGAGGCCGTCACAGTGCTGCTGATGGCTCCATAAAGGAGCCTTTGAATGGCTCGCCTCTGCTAAATTCATAGCAGATGTGAGGGAAAGAATATCCAGCCAGGTTGAGTGGCCCTTCACTGCGAAGGCGACAGGAGTCCAATCCGAGGGGAGGCAGACGGATGGCAGACAGCGGCCCAGAAATGGCACACACTCACATTTTGGGTGAACGCCAATCAGCAAGTAGGGAAGTAGAGACGAGTGTTTCTTTCAGACGCCCTGACTTTTAACTGCAAGCAAAGCTCTCCTTTATTGAAAGGTTACTTCATACATTGGATCATGCCTTCTGGTTCCTTCTGAGTACTCCTCCGCGAGCCTTTATGCCACCTTTCTTGGCTCAGGCTAGTGTTAAAGAAGGGGTGGTGTTGCTGTGGTGGTGGGGGTGGCGGTCTGGGCCCTTGTGGGAGACTGGCGCCTCACCGCCAATTAGCATTCCCTCACACTGAGAGCACGGCCAGGTAGCACACGATCCTGCACAATTCAGGTTGCTGGGCTGAGGTGAGGCTCATTAACTTAAGCATGCGCTGAACATGCATGTCAGTGATACTGTATGACCCATGACAAGAGTTTTTATTCGGGGGGGGGGGGCGGATTGATCATATCGACCCATATTTTTCATAGAAATTAGTCCTTTGGGTCTTACATTTTTTTGTCGACAAAAGTGGTCAACACATCAAAGGGATAGTTTGGAGTTTTTGACGTGAAGTTTTATGACATCATGAACGCACCTGGCGACAGTGCGCAGCAATACGGCGGGAGACAGATATCACGCCGAGCGTTTTGTGAGGTTTGAGTTTTTGAGAAGGCATTGGACTTAGGAGAGCGAGTGGGGGGTACGTCGTAGTTACTGGACTACACTGCTGATGGTGATGTCATACAACTTCATGTCAAAAAATCCCAACTTTCCCTTTAGGAGGGCGCTTTTTAGTGATAAAAACACAGCGGAGAAGCACTTCGGTTGGACGACAAAACGATTGCAGTGGGTCCCGCTGTATTGAAATTGAGCAGCACGGTGGCTCAGGTGGACAGTGTGTCTGGTTCTAGGTTTGAATCTCGTCTCACACCTCTCATGTGGAGTCTGCACGTTTCCCCGTGCTTACGCAGGTTATTGCAATTTCCTACCATATTCCAAAAACATACGATAGGCTCAATGGATACTTTAAATTGGTGTGAATGTGAATGTGAGTGTGAATGGTTGTTTGTTTATGTGTGTCAGCTGGGATAGGCTCCAGCTCACCTGTTACCCGGAAGGGTGCAAGCGCATGTCCCTTTAAAGCGGAAATGTATGAATGAAGGCAGCTCAAACTCTTACCTATTGTGCACCTTTGGAGGCAAAGTTCTCTGAAAATATTGGCTGAATTCTGAATTGAGCAACCTCAGGAGCCTTTAGAGATCCCACAGTATTTGCCGTCAGGTCTAAGCGGTATGTGTGGAAACCTGCCCAGTATTGCACGATATTGCCAACACTGGCCAAGAATCTTGGCTGTTCCAAACGTCTGCCATTTAAAAATGAAATAGGCCACTATGCTTTTGGGAACGTTAAGCCCAGCAGATTTTTTTTTGTCGCCTTGGCCAGATTTGTACCTCTGCCACAATCTTATTTTCTCTTCAGGCAGTTTCTTTTGAAGTCAAATGTTGTTTTTGCTCTCAGGTTTAGTCAGCTGTGAGATCTTACATAGAAAAGTCTTTCAAAATCACGTCCAGTCACTTACGTTTAACACAAGTGGAGGTGCAAAAGCATCTCAGAGATGATCCAAAGGAACGGTACGTTAAATTCCAATTGTCACTCCGTATATATTTATATTATACATTAGAGCGAGATAGGGAAATGCAACGTAACAATGCATATTTAAAAAAATAATAATAATACTGACCTGTAGACAGATGCAAAACGCCTGCACTGGACCTTTCTCACACACTTACTGATCCTGAGCCAATCACAACTGAAGGATGGAAGCTTTGGCTTTACTACCTGTGTTGCTATGAACAGAGACCACATACAGCGTGCTTTTTTTAGTGAAACATGATGAGGGAATCCAAGTGCCGGATCATAAATGTGGCCCCACTGCTTGTGTCCGCAGGCAGTTGTTATATACAAACTGGTGAACTGTTGCTCTCACTGTCGTAACACAAGGAACAATTAGTCCAAAGGGGATCCCTTTCTGACACATAACATTAGTCTGATGCAGCTGTACTGTGTGTTTCTGCCAAACTATGAAGAATGTGTCCAGCATTCAATGAATTGAATACAAACGCCTATCCTTCTGTTTCAGTCATGTAGTCCAAGGATATGACATCACTTTATAATTATAATCTGTGAGCAATTGGGTCATAATGAGGTAAGTCCGATAGTATCTGTCGGCTGATATTGGCATTAATATGAGATATTCACATATATTATATTATATTCACATTGGTACTGGTTTTACTGCCGATGACGTGATGTGGGAAGTGATGACGTGCTCCACACAGCAACATGCTTGCTAGCTCAGTATGCCCACAGTGCGTTTGGCCTTCAGATGGTATAAAGACAATTTGCAATGAAAGCAGTGGTTATGCAAAAAAAACAAATAAGTAATAAATAAATAAATAAGTAAAAATAGATAAATCAATTAAATCACACGCACCAATCCCATGTACATTACCCCAACACCTGGAAGCCGCGTCGTGGGACCCTGACATCCCCCCACCAGGGCATCAAACCAGACTGGCACGAGGGTACGGAGCCAGACCAGCGAAGCCGTGCACGAGCAGTAATGTAATGTCCTTAATGTAAGTGTGACATCCTTATTCTTGCTCTTCGGACGATAAAATACAGATGCACGTCATACACAGAGGGACTGCAGTACTCCACCTCACCCTGAAGGGGCAGGGCATGCATGAGCTAGAAGGTGCTTGTCGCCGCCATTGCTTCCATAGAAAGGAAAAGCCAGCGTCTTTTTTTTGTGTGAGATCAGCACCAGCGAGAGCAGCTGTTTAGCAGTAAGTCAAATGCATTGAAGATATTTTTATGCTCCACTGAATGAGAATTATATACCCAAAGTCACACAAGGGATCAGACTTTTACAAACAAAGCTTTTCCTGGAGAAACATGTACTTCATACAAATAAAAGGTAAGACCACATATGATTTTCAGTCTATACACAAAAATAAATAACCGAAGTGAATTATTCTCTTCTTTTTCCTGTTATCCCCTTCATGAGGAACCTGTATTAACATGCGAAAACTCCAAAGGAGTGAGTGCCTCACCAGCCATGAACCTCATCGCACATCACTGTCGCACACCGTGATGACCTTAATGCAGTCCTGTACCTGTACATCGTCCCTGTATCCCATCTCCTGTAGTACTTTCTTAATAACGTCTGTCTTCCTTTCTCTATCAACAACTTTCTTCCTCCCGTCAGATGAAGCTCGGTGGGGAGACAAATCTGGAGGAGGTTGCCTGGCGGGCATCGCTTTCCCCTTTTAATTAAAACCTCACACCCAAATAAATGTAACAGTCTCACACCCACTCAGATTCATCCGATGAAAAGATCCCGCCAGGGTCTGAAGTTTGCCTTAGCGAGGATAAATATCTAAGTGGCAGCTTTCTCTGTAAGTGAATCTACTCCCTCTGTCGTTTTGTCGGATTAGCCGGGGTAAGGAAAACACGAGGATCGCGTTCCGTGCGTTTCCCACTCTCTGGCTGTTCAGCATAAACACGCAGAGTTCTTGGCTTGCCTCACATCCGCCTCCTCAGCCTCTCCTTAGGGCCCGGGTTCCAGAGTAGCGTTTGTTTTAGTAGCGCAGCCCCACAAGAGTGTTTGGTTGTGTTGTGTGTCACGCTGTGTGAGTGTTTGATTATGTTAAGTGTTACATGTTGCATATGTGTGTGTTAGCAAAGAGGTAAAGGTCGCTGAATCCTTCCTGGCTTTGTCCTCCTCTGCACTGATTTGCTCTTTGCGTGAAGGACACGATGAGTCCCTCAGGATGCTGTGTGCCTTCTTCAGGGAGCTGTTGCTTGGTGACATGTAGCAATTATTCTTTGTCGTGCTTTTTTTGTCTCCTGCTGAGCTGGTGCTGCTGTGCCTTGCAAGGATGCCATGCGTGATGATGCTTTCTAGGGAGGACCGGTACAAAGACACAGGAGATGTTTACCTTCCTTGGCATTCTCGGGAAGCAGAAGCGGACTGACCATCGGGACTTTTCCCAAACTTTCCCAGGAACATGCCACTGTAGACACAACACAACAGAGGGGTGAGTAGTTGACACAGTAATGCAGCACACGCGTTGTGCATAGGGCCCCATGATCCATGAAGAGGGGGCACGTTTTGCGCAAGGGGGCGCATTATCGGCAAATGCGCAAAGGATGCTCATCAAGTTACCTCCAGTCATGGCAGAGGGCATCCGTTTGATTCTCATCCGGGGTTGTATCAGGAAGAGCAACTAAGCCAAAACTATTCATGCGATTGGCACGCTGTGATGACCCCTGACAGCGGTACAAAAAATGTACCGGTAAATTATATCACTTCTTTATGATATCATAGTATACAGCTGCATCCTTGTTTAAGCCGCAGGGTTCAAAGCGTGTGAAAAAAGTAGTGGCTTATAGAATTTACGGTAGTTATGTTTGTTGTCAGCTAATGATAGCGATTTGGCAAAGTTTAGCTTCTCACATTGGTTATCATTGAATGTATAGCCTATCGTAACCACAACATGAATATAAATTGTTGGTGGCTTCTCTATGTTTGTCTGTGTACGCACCACAAGCATGTACCGTACATGGATACCGACGACCGCGAGTCACAGCCATGAACCTCAGTTATTTTATTTACAAAAATTTGTATGCAGTTTCATTTGTAATTGTGAAAAATATAAACCATTTTTTCGACAGTCTGTTCTTTTAAACCACTATTGGTAACTGCTAGTGGTGTATTATAGGTGTATTATATTTTGTTGGTTTCAAATCAAATCAAAAACAGTCTCTTCAAAATAAACCAATTGTAAATATTCACCTCAACGCCAAATTTAGTAACCTGGGGCGAAATATGTATCATAAAAATGTACTATTCACTGCAACAGCACCAAAAGGAACCTGCGACGTCCTGCTGTTTCAGGAAATGATTTGACTTTTAAAACAGAAGCTATACACTTGAGGATTTTTCGCTAAATTCATTCAACTCTGCTTGGTTTGGAAATATGACATGCAAAAAAAGCTGTTGTAAAGTATACAGCATTCGGCCTTGTTGGTTTTGGTCCATACATGAGATGTATTGAATATATTCGAAAGGAGGAGAGAAAAACATCAGCGACATGCAATGTGATGAAGGAAGGATGATTTGTACTGTAAGTGCTGCAGGCCTGCTTGATCATGTTTTGGAAACCAGTGTTTAGCATCACAGCATGCGGCCCGGTCGAGTTGTGGTCTGGAGCTGCAGGCTGGCCATCCTAATAAGCTTTGAGCCCCCAACATCCGCCTAGTAGCACCTAATGAGGCTGTAGCCTGGCTTGTAAACAAGGCCAGATGCAACCCCTAAACACACACACAGGAAATGTCTCATGGCCATAAGAACTCAACTGCTCCTACATGATGGGGTGCGAAACAGGAAGTCCTATCCTTGCAGGTTTCCTCCCGCTCTGCTTGTCCTGAGGGAAAGGACCGCATGTGGTGCTGCCGTTCCATGTCTTGCTTTGCATGCCATTTCTTTACTGGCCGCCAAGATCATCACAGACTGCTTGCCTGTGCTCCTTTTCCACAGCCTACGGTTACACAATGTACACAAACCACAGTTTATTCAGCACTGTGTTGGACCTGGTGTGTCAGCTTTGACACGCCACAATAGGAACAATATCTGCTTCCACACAGAGTATCTCTCATGCAACAAGGTTTATATTTGACTTGCGAGGGAGCTGAGTCTTTGACAAAAGCTCCAGTGTTTGAGTGAGAGTGGCCCCAGCTGGTTCCTTTTACCACACAGACTGGCCAATGTACAGTGATCAGTCTAAGTCAACAGTCCCGGCCGGAAAAAGAAGTTAATTGATGATGGGGAATTTATGGGCCAAATGCGTTTGAAGTGTCCCATTCAATGTTCTGTCTCATTTGCTCCACAAAAGACAAACAACACTGGACAGCCTCACTGGTTCCTTGCAAAATGTCCAAAAGTAAGTTCATTAACATTTTCATTTGCAGAAACCAACAGTTTCCACTGGCCGTACAATGACAAACACTACCCCCCCCCCCCACCCCCCCCCCCCCACCCCCCACCCCACCCCACCCCACATGGCCTATCCTTAATTAGTCCTTTACATCCTTCAGTAGAAATGGTGGAGCTGCTTTACAAAGGACTTTTATACTCTCAGACTTCGTCTCCTTAGTTTGAGATGGGGGGGTGGTTATTCACTCAATGAGCATGGCATGAACGTTTGAGTCACGAGCACAACTTTGCACACATTTCTTATTTGTGTCTGGTTGCCTGTGTATATTGAGAAGACTAACAATACAACCATGTACGTATACTATACGGTAGGGGGTCACAAGATCTCGCGAGATTCAAATGTGAGAAGTCACTTGTGGGCACGAGGCCTGGGACAGTATTCAAGTTGGCTGCAGGATTGAGACTTTGCTTTTTGTAGATGATGTGGTCCTGCTGGCTTCATCCAGCCGTGACCTTCAACTCTTCGTAGCCGAGTGTGAAGCGGCCGGGATGAGAATGAGAACCTCCAAGTCCGAGTCCATGGTTCTTGGGTGGAGTGCCATCTCGAGGTCGGAGGAGTTTAAGTACCTCGGTGTCTCGTTCACGAGTGAGGGAAGGATGGAACGCAAGATCGACAGGTGGATTGGTGCGTCGTCTGCAGTATTGTGGACTCTGCATCGATCTATTGTGGTGAAGAGGGAGCTGAGGAGCTTTGGGTAGTGACCAAAAGGACAAGATCGCAGGTACAAGCGGCCGAAATGAGTTTTCTCGGTGTCTGGGCTCTTCATAAAAGATAATGTGAGAAGCATTGCCATCCGGGAGGAACTCGGAGTAGAACCACTGCTCCTCCACACTGAGAGGAGCCAGATGAGGCTCGGGCATCTGGTCAGGATGCTTCCCGGGTGCCTCCCTGGGGAGGTGTTCAGGGCACGTCCAACCGGCAGGAGGCTTCGGGGAAGACCCAGGACACGTTGGAGAGACTCTGTCTCTCAACTGGCCTGGGAACGCCTTGGGAGGAGCTGGACGAAGTAGCCGCCCTTAGCAGCAACAGCTGCAATCAAGCGTTTGCAGTACCTTGCAATGAGTCTCTTACAGCGCTGTGGAGGAATTTTGGCCCACTCATCTTTGCAGAAATATCACAGTTCAGCCACATTGGAGGGTTTTCAAGCAAGAACCGCCTTTTTAAGGTCATGCCACAGCATCTCAAATTAGTTTCTCTTATTCTTTTAACTATATTCTTGTAAAATTACTGATGATTTTTCCATTATCGATGTTATTGTTTTCTTCTCAGGCCACACTTTGGACACGCCTGGCCTAGTGTGAGCGCTCAGGTTCGTGCTCAAGTTCGCTACACTTCCTGCTCCCTTGGCATGATTGGAATAAAGGGGATAGAGCATGTGGTCAAGTCATAAAATGACTGTAAAAGAATAATAGTAAAGATAATACAAAGAAATAAAAAGACTCGAAATAATCGAAAAGCCAATCCCATGGCACGCTCACTCATGTGCATTACAAAGATGTGTCATATTGCGTCATAGCGTCAGTTCTTTCCTCATTTCTGATTGCTGCACAGATGAAAAATGCACTGTGAAGCCCTGACTGTCTCTTTAAGGTCCTCGCAACACACCTGCATCCATCGCATTATGTGAATTTTGACTTGGAAGTATTTTTTTGGAGTTACTTTGGTGCCTTCCACAAGAATGCAGATGGAAGAAAGGGCCTCATGTTGAGTTTCACATTGCTTGATTCCTCATCAGTCTCTTTTTGACAGAGACTTTTTCCAAAATGTGAAACAATTCCTTGTTAAATGGTACATTATACTGTCAACGACATCGAGACAAGAGCTGGTGATTAAAAGCAGACACGTTACAAGTGATTAAAAGCGACATAAAAGTCAGCTGTGTGACAGTGCCAAGTTGGAGTGTCGTCTAGAAACTTCAGGAATGAAGCCGCTCAAAATGAAATGCAATAAAAGGCAAGAAGGATTAAAAAAATAATAATATTTATGCCAGGAGACACACTGACAGACAAGCTGGACCCAGATCAGAGTGACTCTGATCCATTCCTTTACCTGCTTACCAACCATTGGCTTTGGTCGAAGCTCTAGGTATGATTCCAAGACCTTAGACCTTGTTGCAACAATGCTATTGTAGCCATGTGTAATTATTCTTCACCAGAAACCAGAACCAGAAAACACATAGACATAGTGGGAATTTGCAAACAATACCGTATAAGCTACCGTACAGTCACACTTCCGTTTTAGAATGCCTTGTTTTTTTTTATGATTTGGTTTTGAAGGAACATTTTACCCCAGATTTTTCCCTGGTTCATACACAGTCTCAGTTATCATCCAAACTAGCCTGTTTGCCCTGTAGTACATCATTCTGCAGAATGGAGTGCCCCACGCGTTGGTGACTCATCGTTCGTGCATCTTTTTATGGACTCTGAATGCTAAATAACCCGTCATGGGGCCAAATAAAGTTGCGAGTGCCAGCAATTTGACAAAGACGTTGAGAAACACTCCTGAATTCAAGAAAGAACTCATCGCAAAGAAGGAGGATGCCGCGCCGTCCCCTCCCTCACCATCTTTGCCAGCGAGAGTTAAAAGTGAATTGCATTTGTCATTTATAATCATTCCACATTGTCTTCTCTACGTAAAACTATAACTATTCTCTAGAAAATGTATTGTTTGGTAATATATGGGTGTCTGGACTAGTTGGATTAATTGGATTTACATTATTTTGTGGCAAATACTTCAGCTGAAGTGAATTTGGACAACAATCTAAGTTTATGGAAACCTGCCTGTTTACTACCTAAATGGAACGGTGTTTTTAAGAAAGGGGCTATGTCTTTGAATGATGAATGAACATGGTGCTGTTCTGGCGATATGATTGGTTGGTTAGTCAGTCAATGGCACTAAGAAAACAAAACATGGCTTAAGGTGACCAAGGAGGGCCAGAGCAAGTTTCAAACTCCCACATCCTGTCCTCTTCCACTCCCTTCCTTTAGAGAGTGCCTAAAAGCACGCCTCGCATTGGGTTTGTGTTCTTTGTCGATGCTGTTTTCACATTTTTCCCCCCGTCTTTTGTAACTCCTGCTCCATCGCGTTTTCTCTGGGGAGACACTCTGTGGAACAAGAGATTAGAGCGGGTGCTGCCTAGCAACTGAATAAAAATGGCAGTAACAAAAGGGGTGCTCGCACTCTCAAACGTCTGACCTACATAATCCCAAAGCTCTGATCATACAACACAACAACACGATGAAAGGCCTGCTGTGATTTAACCCTCAAACAAACACTTGCCGTCACCGTCCCGTCGTCTCAAAGAGCCACCTTGCCTGATGCTCAACACCAAAGGGTGACTTGTGAAACTGACGCTGCCTAATTAGAAAGGAAGAAGAGGCAGCGAACACTTTTGGAAATGAGATGAATGCATTTTAAGGAGATGGCAGCAGAGTGGCAAAGGAGATTAACAGTGATCACAGTAATGCTGTTGGCTTCAGAGAGCGCCAGAAGCCCATTCATGTGCGCTTCGGCCACAGGCAGACAGCACAGGAGCGAGTAGAGACGGATGAGACAGCTTTACTTCTGTCTTATGCTCACTGATCAAAGGATGGGGGAGAAACAAGACACTTAAAAAGAACACGGCAAATAGCTAAAAACTTTACTTTTGAAACTTTCTCCTCCTGCTTTGCTCTTTTTAGCACATCTTTCTTCTGCTTTTCTGACATCTCAACAAGTAAGCCACATTCACTTCAAACTTGGTACTAAATGGCACCCGTGTCGACGTAAACGGTAGTAACCAGATTGAAAACGTAAGTAGATATCGGTGCCCCAATTAATAGTTACGAGGGATATCTGATAATATCGGATGACCGATATTTCTTGTCACAAAATGTTGTCACGTTTTAATCTCGCGGGATCTTGTGACACCCGCGTATACAGTATTGCTATGTTTAAAGCAGCGGCCTTCACTTGTGTCACTTCAGAGATGCCGTAACCTGCCCACAAGCGGTGCGCAATGTGATGTAAACAACGCTAGCAGTACTGGCGCAGTGTTCAGTATGTCTGTGGATGGCAGATTCATGTCAGACTGGCATGTATGTGGCCCCGTCCACACGGGAATGATTTTTTTTGGTTTTTTTGGTGTGTTGAAAAAAAATTGCGTCCACACTGTGCCAGATTAGATCAGACGGGAACGGATCACCTTTAGTCACGGAGTGAAAACGATGTAATACACAAGGCAAAAGGTTGTAGCTTGAAAATGGTTCGAGACAAAGGCTGACTGTAAATGAGAAAAATCATCAGTATGAGCCAAAGTTTGTGATGGGAGTAAATTCACTCATCTAATTTGCATATTATGACATCACCAAGCTCAGAATTTGTCAGATCCCTGTCTCCATGACACCAGCTCATCAAAATGTCTGATCCACTTGTGATGCTGTTAGTTGATGTGCATTAGTTCCTCAGTAACTACTCTACTCATTAGTTCCCCATTAGTTCTTCATTAGTTCCTCAGTAACTACTCTACTCATTAGTTCCCCATTAGTTCTTCATTAGTTCCTCAGTAACTACGGTCTTTTTGTTTACCTTATTGCAAAGTGTGACCACCGTGTTGCCTTAGTTGATGTGCCTTAGTTCCTCAGTAAATACTCTACTCATTAGTTCCTCATTAGTTCTTCATTAGTTCCTCAGTAACTACTGTATTGTTGTGTACCTTATTGTAAACTGAGACCTCATTTCATGTCTAGATAGCTCTAATAATGTTAAAAAACGTATTTACAAGATCGTAAACAGGTTTTCTACGGCAACTACGAAAATATTCCATTTATAAAGAAGGAATCCTACTTTGCGGAAATCCACTTATCGCAATTGCGTCTGGAACCAATTATCCGCGATGAACGGAGGATTACGGTACCTGTTATTGTCAGTGATAAAGAATAAAATAGCTAGCAGAGACGAGATTAAAGATATACACACCAAAACAAAAATTTAAGATTGAAGGAAAGTGACAAACTCAAGTGGTCCTCTGGTTACAAAAGAGTTCCGTTCCTATGACTCCGATGTAATTTGGGTTTTATCGTAAATCAGAACCTAATGGCCAAAAATATTGGCATGCCAAAGATGCCAATGTTTTAGGACAAAGATTCCAATGTTTTTGGCCATGGCCGTATAAATTCAGCCATTTTTCTGTAGAAAAGCCATCTCATTCACCCTAAATTAGTAATAATCTACAAATACGTGGTAATAAAGCATTGACTGTTGGTGTGAGGTTTGAATGGCTGAGCGCTTACGTTTATAACCTTTATTAGTAAAAAATAGACATTTTTATGGGCGTCTCAATTACTGGCGTTTATTTGCTACTGGTGGGTTGTCTCCAAACGTCACCCCATGATTATTGGGGATCCACATTCAAAAGCATTTAAATGTGTTGAGCTTCCTAGTCTTTTTTTGTGTTTTTATTGGATATTCAGCAATAAATTGAGTCCAAATGAAATTAATTCCCTTCAGCAATCACGTTTCTAACCTCTTCAGATCAAGATGAAAGGATGGAGTCTGATTTAAAGCTAACGTCTATCACATGGGATGGGAAGTGCGGTTGTAAATGAGAGCATTTGGAGTGAAAAGAATCTGACATCTGTTCATAACGAGACATTTGCCAACTCCCGGTGCGTTTGGGATTCGGGCAGAGAAATGTCCATCCATCCATTTTCTATGCCGCTTGTGCTCGCTTGGGCTGCGGGGGTACGCCGGAGCCCATCCCAGCCGACCCCGGGCGAGAGGCGGGGTAGACCCTCGCCAATCGCACACATAGACCAACAACACACACTCACATTCATACCTATGGACAATTTAGAGTCTCCAATTAACCTAACATGTTTTTGGAAGGTGGGAGGAAACCGGAGTACCCGGAGAGAACCCACGCACGGCAGAGAGATGTGCTTAACACAAATGTGTCATCCAGTTTCAATAACCAACAACCAACCATCAACTCAAACTCATTGAAATGCAGCTGTTATTTAAAATATGTGCCTTTCAAAAGATTAAAAGCCGGGCAGCCTCTTTTTTGCAATGCTTTTGAAATTCCAAGCCACTCAACAAACTGACCTTGATTTGATGTTGATCAATGTTTATGAACACTTGATATTGAAATGAGAAATCAGTGGAAAGCCAAATTCTTGCCTCCGATTGACCTTCAAGGTCAGCGTGTAAATGTTTGTGTGTGCGCTGCATAATGATGTGAGTCACGGTGTCTGTCCCATTGTGGAAGGATCGGTGTCTTGGTGTAACAGCAACTGCGGACCGGGTGTCTAATTGGAGTCCGGTTGCGTGGAGTGGCTCGCTGTGTGAACCCGGGTGTTCTCCGACTGGCGCATATTCATGGTAAGCATCTCTTTGGGGGCCTGCAGGTTTTCAATGCACTCATTTACACATCAAAACAGCCCAGGAAAGGGATAGTGCTCAAGGGGGGGTGAGGGACTGCAAAGGGAGGGCGGGCACGCCAATGAAGGATGCTTTATTTTCTCTTTTTTCCCCTCAGGGGGAGACAAGGGGATGAAGTCTATGAGGGAGGCACACTGACGCTATAATGATGGACTTTAATCAGACCCATGACCAGATGGATGGATTTCTCCAGTGCAGACAAAAACATGGCGTCAGCAGCTAAACTGCTGAGGTGTTTTTTAGCCTTTTCATAAAAACAAATGTTACAAATCCTACACAAATACTCTCATTCTCCATTGCTGCAGTATCAATAAATACTTGTTTAAGCTCCCGGGCGACAATGAAACTCTCCCTGACAGACCGATGAGGGAGAGGGGCACCTTTTCTGGGAGTAGTTTAACTTTTTGCGCAGACAAATGAGCTGCCCAGTGCGGCCCACACTATTAAGCCTCCTGAGCCAGAGCAGTAGAAGAAAAACACTGCGGAGACTTAGCCAAACTAAACCTTTCGAGCAAGACTAGCTTACTCCTCAAATTGGACATTACTGGAGAATTGGGTGGGGTCTTCTTTAGAATGAGCCTAGTGACCATTGCCTGGCTATGGTCCAGTTCTGTAGACCTCAGGTGTGTGTGTGTGTGTGTGTGTGTGTGTGTGTGTGTGTGTGAACTGGGAAGGTGTTCCCGGCAGACACATCACTGGTGCCAAAGGAGCCATAGCTCAAACAAACATTTTGGACTGAACCTTCCTTTTGCTTCGATCTGAAATGCTGTGCTGTCTGAGTTCTGCTGGTTTAATCCAAAATGAAGCTAAATTTAGTCATTAAGGACCTGAAACTATTTACTCATGGGGATTACATTTGTGGGAAAAAAATGACATTGTTGTATCTTCTCCACTCTGGACAGTCATCCCTCATTTATTGTGGTTAACTGGAACTGACCTGAAGTCAGATTCAATATTAATAAACTGAATATTTTTGTAGTTAGAGCATAGAAAACATGTTTATGACTTTGTAAATATGTTGTTTTTTTTACCATTATTGGACCCTATTAACACCCCTATAGTCACCTTTACACTCTTACACTATTATTCATTGTTTACACCACATTGCTAATGCGCAGGCTACAGGATCACTGCAGGGACACGAGATGGACTCGGCTTTAAACAGAGCATGCTAGTGAGCTAACTTGTTAGCCTTCTATGTATTAATTCTTAAGAAAGTGGGGAAAGTGGAGTGGGGAAGAAGGACAAAATAAGAAGCCAAAAACTTACCACTTCCACATGGAATGGGAGGAGAACTTTTCACTGTCATGTCGGATAAACAGAATATTTTTGCAGTTAGAGCATAGGAAACCTGTTTAGGACCTTCTAAAAACGTTTTTAAAACATTATTAGAGCTCTGTAAACATGAAATAACACCCCTTTAGTCACTAGTGTACTATATTAGGCAATACGAGCATTAAGCTTGTATTGCCTAATATAGTACACACTACTCAAAAGTAATGTGGATCTTGACAAAAAAAGATCACCATCAGCCTATCATCCATCCTCACTATGACGTGTGTCACTCGGTTGACCAGTCTGACACGTATCTGCCATACATAGACGTACACTCCCCAAGTACTGCTAGCTTTGTTTACATCACATTGCGCACCGTTTGTGCACAGGCTACGGATCTCTGAAGTGATGCTGCTTCAAATATAGCAATGCTGTATACAGAGCTAACTAGTTAACCTAAACATAAGAATGGGTTTGAAACTGAGTGAGGAAGAAGGACGAAATGAGCAGCCAAAAACGTACCCATTCCAAACTGAAAAATAGGCTGTAGTCAACCGAGAAACAGCAATCATTTATTAATTATTAAAAAAAAAAAACGTGAAATAGTGAGGGAGTGATGTTTGAACTGCGATGTAGCGAGGGACGGCTGTAACTCCATTTGAGCAGGGGGCAGTGGTACCTCAGTTTTCGTTATTAATTTGCTCCAAAACATCAGCCAAAAACCAAAAGTTACAATAACTAAGGACTTTTTTCCATAGTAAATCATGTAAATTCAATTAATCTCTTCCAGACACCCAAAATATGAACAAAAACTACATTTCATATGAAACAATTACTGTTTTACATACTGAAAACAATGCAAAATAATTATGAATGACGAAAGGGATAGAACTCATTATTGATGTAGACCGCCCATACATCCCGAGGAGATCAAATACACTAGTGTTTCCCAGCTTTGTTATCAAATTGCGGGCATTTGTAACTTTCTTAGGCCCCATGGTGGGTTATTTAGCAGTCGCATTCAATAAAAAATGCACGGACTGTGAGTTAGCAATGTGTAGGTTTGTTTGGGCACGGTGAAACGATACAGTACATGGCGAACTAGTTTGATACATTCACTGTTCAACGGAACCATATCATACCAGTTTAACCCTGGAATGGTTTGATGTCATTATTTCCTATGGGGAACCTGTTTAGAGATGAAAAGTTCCTTTGTATTTTCATGTGAAGTTGTAAGAAAAATGTGCAGCAAAAGACACAAGAAGAAAGGAAGGCCTAAAAATAAATACAAACCCACGTGCCCCAAACCTTGTTCATTTATCTTATCGGTGTAACAGGGTGCAGGTGGGACACGCTGCTTTGTGTCTCCCATAGCAAGTGTTTGGCCTCTCTGGGTCATGTCAGTGGAGTGTAATCTAGGCAGGAAGCACGCGCCCCCGTTCAGGCATCCATGAAGTGGAACATGCGACTCTAACACCACCAGCCGAGTCTCTGGCTGTGAAATCCTTCCAAGCAAAACAGCTCTTTTGAAACAGTTAAATGTGATCCTCACAGCACCAGAGTCCAAGCCATGGACCACTGTCTGTAATGGCCTGGTAATAAAGCCACAAAAAGGAGGATTATGGTTGCTTCCCTCCCCCCTCCCTTCCTTCTTGTCAACTCAGGCATGGCACACATCCACACAACACTGCAGCAAGTTGGTTTTGATTTGGAACCAAGAACTTTGAGTTTATGTGTTAATGAATTCTAACATGTGCATAGAACGGCGTGTAATAATACACACTCACACACGAAACAATTACTGTCAAACGCTGTTAATCTCCACTACGTTTTACTGTGCAGTGACTTGCAGTGTGTGGCTCCGATTCACATTGGCACTTGAATTGTTTAAGTCCCGTGATGTAAAAGCTATTTATTTTCTTTATTTTATGGCCCGTGTGAGAGCACGGTGGCTCTCATGCGTAATAAAATTGACTTCATTACCGAGACGTGAGTTGCAGGACCCGAATTGGGTTATTTATGTAATAAAAATAATGCAGTGTGTGGCTTTTCTTCGAATAGGCCCATGATTATTTCAACATGAGGGTGGCACTGGAGAATAAAAGGTGCATTGTTTTTGTTTAAAGTAATCTAATGATAACGCCTTCCAGTTTATATGGAAATTTTGACTTGACTCATGTCCGACGCACTGCTCAGCAGCCTCAGCACAATCAGCATCACTGCAAACCGCAAACAAAAGTGAATTTTACATCTGCTCGCTGAAAGACCCACACAAATGTGAGCGCCCGTGCCAAACTGAGTCACGCAATGAGGGTGAAATGTTCCTGTGATGAACCCTGCTCCATCAAAGTGTTTTCTCAGGCTCGAGCAGTGCAGTGCAAGAGCAGTGATTAAACCCGCTATTAATTAAACATTCTTAAGTGCACTGCCGCTGCATTTTAAAGACATGCCCCGCAAAACATGCATTCTTGCCACAGTCTGTCCCTCATTTCATCAGCCAGTCTCTTTGAGGATTATCTTTGGGGACGCCTCTGGGGTGCATTTAGATACAAGACATGAACAGTCACTTGTGACATTTTCATTCTCTTTAACTCTTTAAGCAATATTCATCACACGAGGTGGGGAAATTGTTTCCAAAATGACAAAAGACAGGCGTGATGAGATGAACATGAGTTGTACAAATTTATTGTCATCCAAAAAAAAACATGTGCCAGTGTTCTTATAAAAGGCACTTTATCTCCCTTGAATAATGCATTCAAAGATGAACTTAAATTAAATATATTTACAATAAATAAACATTTATACAGATTTATACAACTAATTGTGCTGCTTTGAGGGCAAAAATCCCACAATAGCTTCCAACAGCACTTTTGTGCAGAACAATATGGCAAATGAATACTGTTAGTGAACCATCGTGACTTGTACCTGTGTGACTCACTTTAATGGTGTCTTTTTAGCAGCTCCTATTGCACACACGCACACACACACACACACACACACACGTTTGTGGGTGTCAGACATTAGTGGGACTGTCTGTATGCACGTCTGTCTTAGCCATGTGCAGAACGACAGCGGGTGATTTATAGTGGCAGTGGGTGCTGCTGCAGCTCACCCCGCTGCACGGCTTCCTGCCGCTAGTCCTGTCTGTCAGCTTCCTGCTGCACAGACCCTGCCAGGTCTGCAGGGTCTTGGAGCTCCACACCCACACCCCGCTGGTGATACCCACCACGAGAGACATGAAAATCTTCAGCATGAAGACAGCCACGGTGGGAACGGACTCCCGCAGGGAGCAGTCGCCTCCATGGCCGTTGAAGGAGCCGCAGGTGGCCTGGAGGCCTCTCAGCTTCCAGTAGTCCATGTTGAGCCTCTCGTAAAAGTAGCAGACAATGACACAGGTGGCGGGGACTGTGTAGAGGATGGAGTAGATGCCGATTTTTACCATCAGCTTCTCCAGCTTCTCTGTGTTGGTGCCCTCTGTCTTCATGACTTTGCGGATGTGGAAGAGAGCCACGAAGCCAGTGAGGATGAAAGATGTGCCGATGACCAGGTAACAGGAGAGGGGGATGAGGACGAATCCAGTAAGCGCCCCAGAGTCCATGCTCCCCACGTAGCAAAGCCCTGTCAGCTCATCCCCGGCCACCTTCCTCATGGTAAGGATGATGATGGTCTTCAGAGCTGGGATGCCCCAGGCTGCCATGTGGAAGTAGTTACTGTGGGCCTCGATGGCCTCGTGACCCCACTTCTTCCCCGCTGCCAGAAACCAGGTGAGGGTGAGGATGACCCACCAGATGGAAGAGGCCATGCCAAAGTAGTAGAGGATGAGGAAGACGATAGTGCAGCCTGTGGATTCCAGCCCTTCTTGGATGATGTAGAGCTCACCGTGCTCCCGGTCACATGCAATGTTCTCAGCACCTGCCACAGAGTGGATGATAAAGGCCACGGAGTAGACGTTGTAGCACATGGAGAGGAAGATGATGGGCCGCTCCGGGTACTGGAAACGGTGAGGCTCCAGGAGAAAGGTGAGCACAGTGAAAGCAGTGGAGATGAAGCACAGGATGGACCACACTGTCATCCAAATAAAGGCAAAGTCTTTGTCCCGCCTGGACCAGAACACGTCCACAGCAGGGGAGCAGCGTGGAGCACACGACTGACTCTTCTCCACAAACTGGAACTTATCCGGGTTCTCGCATGAGCCGCCGCCACCCGTGGAGCGCCCGCCGCTGGTGCCCGGCTGCCTGGGGCGAGGAGGCACCGGGAGCATGCCCTCACCTTTCTTGCCCTCCGTTCTGGTCTCGTTCTCGGGCGCCTCCATGCACAAGGCATTGGGGTCGTTTCTTGTGGGCAGCTTGGAGCAGTCGAGGGAGTCGGGCCAGGTGTAGCTGAACTTCTTCATGATGGGGGCGCACTTTTCCCGTGCCTGCTCACACATGGGCCTGCAGGCAGGGATGGAGGTGGACACTTTGTCCGTGCACATGGGAGCGTAGAGGGAGCACAGGAAGAAGCGAAGGTGCACGTCACAGCCGTAAGCCACCAGCGGGGCAAACTCATTCAGCTTGATGGCAGCCTCCTTCTGGTCGTCGTGGTCCATGAAGTTAGGCATGCGGGTCAGGTTGTAGCCGATGCCCTCGCACATGGGGATGGAGATGGGTTCGCACTTGGCTGGTCTGCCTCGCTCCAGCTCGTAGGAGCCGATCTCGAAGCTGGAGCCAGAAATCACCAGCAGGCACCACAGGAATATCACCACCTTCAACGAACAACCATCCATGCTCATCATGGAGGTAAAAAATGTACGTATAAAAAATATGAATATGGCTGGAAGATATTTAGAGGCGCTGCTCTAGTCCTGATTATTCCCCCATGCTGGAGGCTGTAGCAGTCCCCGCAGGAAACACTTGCAATCACAAAAGTCTTCAAACTTGTAATCCGAATGAAGTTCTTCTTGAAAGTCCTTCACGTGACCGTCAGCTCTACCGTGAGAAAGGCAGAAGAAGCGGACCGAGCTCCGGGAGGTTGTGCTGCCGCCTCCAGGCTCCCGCACACTGAGGCTGCAAAGCCGTGGAGTAGGGCTTGTGTCTGGGGGAAAGGGAGAGGAGGGGAAGGGGAGGAGCTGCGCGGATCTCACATTTCAGCCCAGGCACCCCACGCGGGAAATGATAGCGCAGATGGCAGAGGACGATGTTGCGCGCACACACACGCGCACACACGCACACACACCGACAATACACTCGTTCAAAGACACATAATACTGAGGGAAAACAAGCTACTGTCTATTCTATCTTAGATTAGAAATAACAACATACCTTCTTTAGCACACATCTGCACAACCGTGAAAGAAATGTGCACACATCATTTTATTATTATATTTTTAAAAAGTCCCGTTTTTAATGCTGGTGTTTTCAAAAGCGACTGTCTGAAATGTATGCACACTCGTGGCAACACCATTAGATCCATTACAAGAGGTGTATGAAAAAGAATGACTTTACAAAGATAATACATAAAACTTGTAGGACGATGACTTGACAGAGGATCTCTCAAGATGATTCATTGCAAGCATGCAAACAAGAACCACACAGTGCCGCTAAAGAATGAAGAGTGCTGGTGATAAGCAGAGGACTATTGTTTCCACCTAGTGGTTGAAAATGTAGAGCAGTGGTCACCAACCTTTTGGAGACCAAGATCCCCCCACCCAACAAGTGATGTGTGTGTGTGTGTGTAAGTATATATATATATATATATATGTATATATATATATACATATATATACATACACAATATTTGCTATGTGTTATTATTGGTCGTTGGTTTCAACATTTCAGCTTTTCTCATTGTGCATTTTTTAAAAATTTGATTTTGTTTCTGCAGTGATGCATGAAAATGCTTAATTTAGGCGAAAAATAAATACATACATTTGCTCTATGAAGTATGTCAAAATATATACGTCACTCTGAGGCGGTGTACATTGTCTCAGATAACGTTTACTCCTAAAAGGTTATGTCAGTGTGTGAAGAGATGATACTTTGCATGATCCAAGTGTAAAATGGTATAGCCTTATGAAGCGTGTTGTACAGATGATAAATCGAGGAAGTGGTACTTTATCAGATCTGGTGTCAGGTACAAGATAAAAACAACCTTTGATTTAAGTCAGATGCATCGAGGTCGTAAATGCCTTCTCAACTTTGAGATATCTTTTTAGTATGCTGGTGCAGAGGTGCTTTGACGAATTTTCACAACAACTCTGCAACTTTTTAAGTGTGCCTATCAAAGATAAGAGGACATTTGAGAGGGCCAGGAGACACCTGAGAGTTCCCTTAAAAGGTCTCAGATTGCTATCAGAGAGGAATAACATGCCATGCTGAGCAGCACATATCAAAGTGTATTAAAATCCTAGTATTGTTTGACTTTTTAAAGAAGTGTAATCATTATATTGCTGACACTTGAAACTGCCTCTTTGAGTAGTGGCTACTCAAAGAGTAGTCTACGAAACATAGCAGCTTGTCACGTTCCGTTTCCTGTCCTTGTGCTTTTTTGTGTACTCTCCACCGGTTTTGTGTTGTATTTCCTCCATCGCGTCCGTCACTTCCAATGCGTGGCGAAGGCACCTGTTTCCACCTACCAATTAACGTGCTTCATCAGGACAGGATGTCAGTTCATGTGCTTCCGTATTTATACTTTGCATTTTGAGTGCATAAGTGCGCTCACACTGAGAGGTACAGCAAAATGCAGAGCGCCGGCACTCAACATGACCCAAATGGACCCCAACCACCATCAGTCATCACCATTGTGACTACGTAGCAGAAGGGGGAGGGACTAACCCGAGTGGTTGCCAGATAAAGTGGATTAATACTGTGATAGTGTTCGTATCTCCGTTTGGGCATCTCTGTGTGGAGATTGCATGTTGTCTCTAGAAAATGGATGAATGAATACTGCGATCATTTCCAGTAGATGTGCAATAACCGTAAGTGATTTCTGACTGTACTGTCAGGTATATACGTCAGTATATGACGTATATGTCTAGAGGGCTCTAATAATGTTAAAAACATATTTAGAAGGTCGTAAACAGGTTTTTTGTGCTCTAAGTACAAAAATATTCCATTTATAAAGAAGGAATCCTAACAATTAGGTGCAATAAACGAGGGATTACTGTATACATTTTTAATATACAGTACATAAAAGTTTGTAAAATGCGTCTATCCCATTTAATTTTTAACAAATTCAAAATATTCCAAACCGAATCATAAAAAATCTGGGGCGTTCGAAAAACAAGGTTCCACTGTACTTGGCTGTTTTTCCTGGTGCACCAAATTCAAGGAGTCCTGTCATCAGAATGAGGCGCTTCAGCTCAGTGCAACCACTGCAAACTCTGCTCTTTCTTTCCTTTGTTTCCGGGCTTGTGTCTGCAGAGCCAAGCTAAGCTAACTGTTGTAAGGTCATTAGACCACAGAAGTGAGCGCGGCATTGATTTTGTGCATTTGAGCACATTTCCTAAAAATATAAACAATCCTTGAATCTGTAGTGGTCCACAACTGAACAAGTGAGGGATTGTTCATGTTCCAGAGGTAACAATCATGAAGAATAACTAACACTGTGTTGCCGATTAGTTAAGGAGACACAAGGTCTGACCACACCGCTGCTGGATCCCGGAGGTCCATTGTAATTTTTTTCGTGCTTAATTGTGTTATTTCTGATCGACATTAACCATAAATAGGAAAAAGAAACTGGGCAACTACCTTTTGATTGAATGATTCTTTATGACTTTGCTATCCAGAGAAGATAATAGATTTATGCTACCTAAAACTCCCCTTTTTCTCTCTGACTGCACGTTAAATCTTTGAATGCCTTGTAATAACTCCCACCCACTATGAACAGCCATCTTTAATTTCACAAATTCATCAGACGAGCTGATGGAGTGTGGGACTTGTAATTACTACCTCTTACTTACTGCTTATCATATATCAAGCACCGCGCTTTAAACAACAATACATGATAATACGATCTCAGAGACACGGGCTTTCTGAGGTTGTTTTGGCTGTAATAAGAGACACCTCACACTCAAAGCAATTCATCAGGACCATCACACCGCCTGCCGTTCAGACAGCTATGTCTTTGTTCGTGTTGTGCCGTAATAATCTGTAAATTACGTGTTACCACAGGAGAGAGCGGACACCGGACACGAGAGCAAATTAGCAGCAGTCTATTCCGGTGATTGGGCCCGGAGAGTTTGGATGTCTGTTTAAAGTGACATGATTCAACTCAAATTTGCAAAGGAAGCAATGAGTCTCGCTTATGGAATTTTATGTCGCATTATTAGGTGACTGAGTGAATGGGAGCAATTCATTCGCTCAGTGCGTCTGTGTTCCTCATCTGCCAACGTTTAGGTTAGAAATAACACTACTTAGACTGTGTGTTTGTTCATTTCAACATTACTAAGTTAGTGAAGGCAGCACGTTGGCGCATGTGGTTAGCACGTTAATACGTTTGGTTCTCTGGTTCGCTCTCTCCGGGTACTCTTGTTTCCTCTCGTATCCCCAGAACATGCTCGTTAGATTAATTAGTCACTAAATTGCCCACAGGTGTGAATGGTTTGTTAATGATTTAAAGAACATGAATGAATAAGTGAGTGAAATAATGGCCACACTGATGCTAAAGCCGCTTGGCTTTAAGTGTTATTTTGTAGATCCCAGAATGCCATTGGCAGTAGAAATGGTGGAGTGCCTCACAACTGGAAAAAAAGTGAAATAAATGTTATTGTGATGGCTCCAACAGCTGGAAATATTGAATAAAAGCAATGAACCTTTGGAAAAGGAATTGACAACTGCAATATTAGTCAAGTTTATGAATATTATTAATCACTGCTGTTCCACTGTGCTGTGCCAGCTTACAGTTAGCGTATACTACATTTTTATATAGTATAAACATACAGTGGTGAAATAAGATACCTTACTCCAACTGTATGTGGCTTTCACTTCATAAGGATTTGAGGAATTAGTATTGAGATCTTTAGCTATTAGGGTTAGGATGTACATAGGGTTGCAAAATGGATTTAGAAACAAAAGTAGCTAAAAAGTGAACCCACTGTGCCCCATATTACCGTGAGAATCAAAACTAGTCTGTAAAATGTCAATGAATTCGACTGACAACGGCTTCGCAGTAGCTTACCACAGGCTCAGCCAATCGATGCCAGCATGTCTGATCGTCACCTATCCAACTCATTGCTGTTGAATTTTCTGGCATCTTCATTTACTTCCTTTTCCTTGGGTGTGACTCGCCTCAGCGAGCTAACATGCCCGAGTTATCCGCCGAGCTTCTGGTCTTCAGACTCCAAATGTGACTTTTTACTACAGTGACATTTTTCGTTAAGTTTAGAGCTCGTGCCATTTAACGGTGTCATTTAACATGTCTGCTCTCTTTTTGTCGTTATAATAAATGTGTCTTGTCCTCAAAATTCTAGTTGTGTGTCTCAGTTATTTAACATAAATTTAACATAAATTTAACATAAATCTTTAACATAAAAGATTTGATCGCCGGAACAACAGGCTTTTATTGCAGGTTTGTGTCTACATTCCTGAGTTTGCTTCTTGGGATTTTGTCGTCGGGGTGAACAAGCTTTTGTCTGGGAGGAATGAGTGGGTTTGAAATGCACTGGTAACTGTAGCTGTGGGTACCCTATCTTGACCTTTGTCAAATCTGATGGGAGACGAAGAGCCACTACACCCTCGCCTGAGGACAGAAAGAGGAGGCGAAATCTGGTGGTCCTTTAGGTGACTGGTTTGTCAGAGAAACCTGGAAAGATTTGCCCCAAACAAAACATTGCAATGCATTCCAGACCCACAAACACCCTGAGACAAAACCTGGTTCACCACAAGGACAAAATCCAAAGAACAAACTCAGCAATGTTGTCTATGCAGTGCAGCGCAGTGAGGAGTGCAATAACCTCAACACTGGCGAGACCAAACGTCCCTGATATAAACGCATGGCACAACATAGGGCAGTTTCTTTGGGCCCAGAGTCAGCAGTTCATTTGCATTTTAAAAAGAAGGGACAATCCTTTGAGGACAATAATGACCAAATTCTGAATAGAGAGGACTAGTTTGAAAGACATGTGAAAGACTATATCAAACTAAAGATGGCTTCCACCTTATGTTGGTGATCCTTTTTGGCATTCTGTACCCATGTACAGAAACCCTTTATGAAACCTTTTTACTCCATTAAAATTCCATTAAATGGATGGAAGTGGTGCAAGCCCGGATGTGACACCAGGACGCAGCACGGTGCAGAACGGTTGTTGATCAACCATGCCGGACAACCTTGTTGTGACCAACCCAGGGGGCAAACCCAGCAAAGACATACATGGGGAGATTCCACACCTACATTTTATAACTGAAGAAGCCTTTTGGATTAAAGGTGAAACGGCTTCAACAAACAAGAGTCCAGTTGCCTCCATTCAACCTTTGCGGATAGTATAAAATTCATTTCACACAAATAAAAAAAGGCCAAAAAAGTCCAATTAGGTAAATCAGCCCACCAACAAGGTGCCCCTTATTTATTTTTCATGGAGTTGGCAGTCCTAGTTGTGCATGTGTGTGTTTACCTCAAGTATAGAGTGTGGAATTCATATAAAGTACTTGACAAAAGTGCAGTTAGTTAAATATAGAAGTTACTAGACAGACAAAATTGACCTTTAACTGTGTTTTCAACCCTTTCTCATGGTGGTGTCCAGTTGTTAGATTCATACAGAACTGTACGCCATCGTACTGAGTATAACATGTAGTCTTTCTCATGCCGCTAAATGAAGTAACCAAAATATTAGAAACAGATCCCAGTGAATTAGCACAATCTCAAAGGAGGACGTTGCTCTGTAAACTGCTGTTTTAAAATAAGCAAAATACGTAAAGCATTTGACAAAAGCTACCACTTCAGTCTTTTCTCCTCCCAGGACTTCTAACTTAGAGTTTTCATTTTTTTCAATTGAAGTTTACCCAGAGTAGTGCCATGTTTTGACTGCAGGATGTTTATTCATACTTGGGAATGTGAAGACTGAATGTCAACACTTTCTCTCGTTTAGCTCAACTCTATTCACTGTAAATTGGTCCTGGATGTGAGGTGCTGATGAGAGCAACACATTCCTTGGAGTTTCACACTTCTGTCAGTAGTTCAAGTGTCTGGCCTACAATTTTCTATGCAGTACATACTGTATTTGCTCAAAGGTCTGAAACCTGATTTGATCCCGCCATCATAAACTATATAAAGCCATACTGCGCATTAAGTTGTTTCTGTGAGTTGTTTTAACGTCTCTCCTTTGTTTTTTAAAGGTCACTGAGCAAAATTGAGTCGTCGCCGGCGTGTCCTTTGGGAGCAGTAAAGTTGAAAGCAATACGACGACATGGCCATGCGGCCATACTGGAGAGAGGCGGGGCTGTTTTTAATGGCTGAGGGAAAGAAAGGTAATATAAAGATAATGTGGAAAGATTGAAAAGGTTTTAGCAAAGCAGAGCCTAGACGATGACAGTTGAAATTGTTTGGATAATTGGAGGTGCATACGAAAAAGGTAATATCCGTTTACCGATTTTTTGGGGGGAAGAAAATGTTATTTTCCGCTCTCAAAGAATGTAAATCCTAAACAGGTGGGCTGCAAAGTTACATTATGGAAGTGACTGTGTTTTTATGTTGGAGCAAAGCAGGCGAATGCCGACAGGCCAAGGAAGGGAGAGAAATGAACTTGGCCGAAGGATCAACCTTTTTCAGTTGCCATTGTAACTTCTCAAGATGTGAGGTTGTACAGTAAACACAACATTTGACTGTTAGCCAATAAGCTACCACGTGTCTTAGCCACCATCATTTTGCGTCCACCATCTCTTGGTCTTACCCAAAAGCCTACAGGTGGTCTTTGGGTTACCAACGAGTTCCGTTCCTACGATGCACTGCAAGTCGAACTTTAGTGTACGTCGGAACTTATAATGCTTAGAGTCGCTCACACTATACACAGGACCGCATGAAGGACATAAAATACAGAAATACAGTCGACCTTTGCAATATCGCAGTTCAACTATCGTATGTATTTTTTTTTAGAAATTAATTAATTCATTAATTATCGCTGTTTGTGGTAGACTATGGTCTATTATGATTCAAAACATATTGAAATATGAGTGCTATGTAGTATTCTGGTCACTAGGCTGCAGTAATGACACAAAACATTGATGAGACATTGCCTTACATTACAGTAATGTACATTACACCTGAACACTGCATGAAGTCATGGAGTCAGCCCCCTTCCTGTCATCATGCTAGAGTTAAAAAAAAGTTCTCCTCCCATTCTGTGTGGAAGTGGTAAGTTTTTGGCTTCTGCAGTTTAGAAGAAATGCAACCCAAGATACAACCCAACCCCGAGGCCGTGCAGCGTAAGAGTTGTGCAATGTGTTGTAAACAATGAATGATGGGAGTGTAAAGGTGATTATCGGGGTGTTATTTCATGTATACAGGACTCTAATAATGTTAAAAAAAACATATTTAGAAAGTCATAAACAGGTATTATATCCTGTAACTACGAAAATATACCATTTATTAACATTGGATCCTGTATTGCGGAAATTCATTTAGGGTCTGGAACCAATTAACCAATTATAAACGAGGGACGACTGTAATAAAAAAAAAAGAAAGAACAATTTTTTATTCCCTATTCTTTTATCCCTTATGGGGATAACATGTTCTTTAACATGTTCAAGGATACTGTAGCAACCTGGTAGTAAAGTCTGTGAGGCCGTGAACATGACTGTGTGTGTGTGTGTGTGTGTGTGTGCGTGTGTGTGTGGGTAGGTGCGTGCTGAGAGGACCGTTGAGTTTGCTGATGTTGTTTCGGCATGGTTGTGGCTGACAGTAGCCTGTTTTTGTTGCAATAAAGAGATTGTTCTCGCACAACAAGCTCCCACTGGGACACTCAAGCCACTCGAGCCACCTGTAACAGAGCCCAACTCGCACATGCACAACAAGTTGTGAATCGAAAGTTGACCACTGGATTCACTTGAGTCGGGAATCGGGTGTGAATGTGAATCGGGTGCTTAAGTCACTCAAACCATCACAGAGCGCATTTGCAAAAATTGCACCTCCCCTGACTTGTCCCGCATTTGATCACGCCCGGACACGTTGCCTGGTTTCCTTTTTTAATGTAACCAGCGGTCGCAGGGGTGCGACAACGACCCGTCAGTCCCATTTCAGTAAAAAGATTGTTTTGAACGACTCTTCATATGATCACCTTTTTACAGTGGATGACACGTTCCTGAGCATTGATAGTTAATAAACTGAAAAGAATAGCATAGAGCAAGTACAACTAAAATGTGAAATCTCATTGCATTGTTCAGGTATATGTTATGTTGTGGTGTATAGAAAATGCTGGGGGACCGTTGCTTGCATGCTAGACCCTCAAAAAAATGTAGGCTGGGAATGAATCCTCACAGCTGTGCAGTCCTTAGCCCATATCTGAGGAGCCGCCTTGAAAGAGGTCAGCTCTGTCCATCTCACACTGGTCTCTAAATCAATCACGTGTCACGGCTGTGAATAGCAGGCCAATAAGCTCAATTAACACTGAAATAGTCCGAATCTGTGCCCTTCTGCTGCTCGTCACCACCTCCTGGGACAACCCTTTCAGATGTGTGGGACATGAGAAGACACCGCCAGCCACATAGAAGCCCCTATCAATTTATAGCCACATAACTTCACCCTGCACTCACGCACACAAACAGCTTAGTGCCTATTTATACATCACATCCTGGCAACGCACATGGGAAAACAAGCCCCCTGCACTATCAGTGTATGCAGTCTTGTCTGGCCCTCACAGCTCTGTCCCCGTCTGATGTCGGAGAGGGCAGGAACATAAGATAGCTGCTTAGGATAGCTGAAAGATGGCTGCTTTAGATAGCTGGAGATACCAAAACAACTTTATGCATCTGGCAGCAGGGAGCAGTCGTTCATATTTCAGACAGTGCGATCCCTGCCGACATTCCAGTGCGTGTAATTTGACTGTTAAGTGTTGTTATCAAATTGTTATCTACATGAGGTAGGGACAGTTGGTTTCCCCTCGTCTTCAAACGGTGCAGTATGTGCTACATAGGAAAACAAAACCGGATTGGCTTCAAATATGTGTTTGATGTGATAGATCATAGTGTAAATACAAAGAGGTGCATCAAATTGGCTCTCCAGCAACTCCATTTTCAGGTGCACTTGAACTTCACCGCTCGACTTTTTAATCGCCAGGCCAAGTCCTTTTCAGAAAGATGTCTCCAATTTTAAAGAAACAAAATTAATCATCTGAATGGGAAACGAAACGGAGCCGAAAGCACAAAACCTTGAAGAACAGAAGAGCAGCATTGTGATTTAAAGCGTCAACGACTTGGCACCACCAATTTTAGCCTCTTGGTTGAAGAAAGGAGCCCTCTCTGACACGGTGTCACGTTACAACAGGACATCTGCGGTGTGGTGGCTGCACTGGGAACTACTCTTCTAGAAATCACAAACCCTGTACCTCAAAAAAGTAAAAAAAAAAAAAAAAAGATAACATTTGCGTCAAGCTACTTTTAGTTGTCCGTATGTACGGTGGCCGACAGATGCAAACGCGCAGCAACATTCAAACATTCCAAACACGGAAACCAAAACCACACAAACACCACAAAACACATGCAACGGGAGCAAATAAAAAATGCAAAAATACAAAAGAAAAATGCTGCAAACCCCAAACACACATGCGTGACATAGATGCTGCAAGTGCACCAGGCTAGTTGGTTAGTTATCCAGGCTGCCACGAGGGCACAAGACCTGAGGGATATCCGTCAAGACATGAGCAGGAAAAAAGCTGTCATTTGTTTTTGATGCTGCAGCGCTTATGTGGCTGCAGCAATTTTAATTTACAGCATGTTCTTGTTATACGTGTTCTGGGATGTTTTTGGCTTTGGATCATTTTTGTGTTTGGAGTGTTTGGACGTTGTCACTGTTCGTGGCGATCATAATGTCACATGCTCTAATTTATGGACAACCCGTGTTGTATAATTTGTTCTTATGCACACTTTTTCTGAAGTGGAGTTTTTTTTCGTACTTTCTGCTCCCTGGACACCAAATAATGTTCAGACCAAAGAAAATGGATGGTAAATGGAGAATTGTTACTTTGTACTTTTTAGTGTTTTTATTTCCTACCAGTAATGCAGAGCAGCTGCAGGTAGAACTAACAGTTCCATACTTACCACCGTCGCATTTAGCACATTATGGATGCACCTGCTTGAACAGTGCGACTAAAGCAGACAGCGCGAGCACTCTGATGATGCTCTTGCTGTATGGCCTTAAGACAATACTTAACATACCTAATCTTAATATATCTTTAGTCTATTTTGGTTTGAAAAAAAAACATTGCTTCAGTTGGGAGGAAAATAAAAGATTAGACAGAGAAGATATAAAGTCATTTTTTTATGGATTATGTAAAGGCAGGGTGTGCTCACACTAGGCCGTTCATACCGTGCTGGACTTGGGCACAATCTCCTGGTCCCCGCTGGCCTGCACTCGCAATCGTCCCATTTCTTTTCCCATCACTTGTACGCCAGCTGTATTACTGAGGTTTCCCTGGCTTTGTGGATTATTTCCAGTCTTAAATCAATTGAAGTCGAATCCCCTTTAGGCATTAAAGTTAGGATGCTTTACAAAATAGTTTTCAAAGTTTCTCAGTGGATTCCCGCATAATCGGCATTCACAGATATCTCTCAGGAGTACCTTTTTTTTAGAGAATCCCCATCTCATTCACCCTACGTCGGTAATCATTTAGAAATACGAGATAATAAACCATAAAATGAGCAACATAATAATAGAAGCTACAGTACAGCACACATATACGGCAAGTAGGCGGTACGTGACTCCGATTCCATCTGTTCTATCAATTATCATTCATTATCATTCATTAGTGATGAGTGCCTATACATTTTAGAAGTTAGCGTGTGAGGCATACTATACAGTTTAAACCTGGATTATGCTTCTATGCATTTAGCTTATTTGAGTTTTTCGTCGTGACTAAACAATGGCAATTAAAGAGCTAATGTACCGTAATATTTACAACTGCCACTTTTATTGCAAATGTTGATCCGAACTCCGAGGCAAACGTCAATGTCAAACGAGCAGGGGCGTTTGGAGGGGGAAGAGCGCGCCAGCGCATCGTACGATGGCACTTCGCATACGGTGCCGCTTTATTAGAAGGTTAAAGATAAACATTATTACATGCAGCCCTACCGGCATTATTACTCAAATACCCTGGGTTGACATTGCGGGATTTTGGCCCAATGGTGAGCGCTCTCGGCTCCCACTCCCACGTCCTGCGTTCAAGCCTAGCGCAGGGCGAAATGAAACAGGCGGGTTACATATCCTTGACTAAAATCTGTGAAAAACCATATTTTCAGAGAGGTTTTATTGTAATGCAGGGTAACACTAATACAATTTAAGGAGCGTGAGGAGCGTTGAGCGTGTTTGATCCATCCCAGGTCCTTGCCCAGCATGTAACCTTCCTTTTTATCTTGATTCCGGTGTTATCTCTTGTTTTATTAACAACACCGGCCTCCAGCATGGCACCAGGAAGTTGCAGCCTGCAGGCGTGTTTACACAAGAGCGGCGATCACACACATTGTGATACCAAAAAAACGATACTCGCTTACTTTCGTTGGGTTTAAAATCAATTTGCTGCCCTCCTCTCACTTAGCGTCTGCGTTTAATCTAAAAGATCTACTTTAATCCCGCTAATCTGCATATCCAGTTTCTCAGGGACTCTGTTGGGAAATGGAACATGTGCAGGCCAAACAGTCATTATTCATTTTTTAACACATGTTGACTCATTTTGGGCAGCAGCCAAGTGTGTAGATCTTTCCAAGGGGAGTGAGAGGCTTCGGGTCTATCGTAATGATGATGATGAAGTACAAATATCTCCGACCATTTGCCATGTGTCTGATTACAAACTGGCAGCGTGACTCCAGCTGAACAACCCCCTACCATTTGTTATGTTTTCATGTGTTTTACCATTTTGATTACATGCTGTCAGCTGCAGTGACGTGCAGATAGGGCGAGTGTGAGTGAATGGCGCAGAGAGTGACACATGTTGTTCTGGGTTGAGTGAGGGAGAACACATGCTGGCCTCTGAGAGAACGTGCAGCAGAGGAGTGCCTGTGAAACAAAGATGGCGAGGCGAAAGCACAGGGGGTGCAGGGATGTATATTCAGCGTGAGAGCAGTTAGAGGGCAAGCAGAGGGACTAACTTTGACCCTCCTTTGCCTTCTAACTAACTCTCCCCCTCTTAATCTGCCCACCCTTTAAGCCCCCGCACTGTAAGTCCAACAAGTCCTATTTATAAGCTGTGGATGGATAAGGGAATCAGGTGGAAAGAGTCCCCATTGGAAATCTGAGTGTGCTGTATGTGTTGAAGTGTGTGAATGGACGTCTATCTTTGTGGAGACCAAATTCAGGAAAAGTGCTGTATTTGTGAAAATTGTCCACATTAAACGACTAATATGAGGCAAAAATAATATTGGAATTTTTCCCTAGAAAACAGTCTGAAAAATGTCATGTCCTAATTTTATCCATAATTTTTGTACTGCCAGCCTTTGGTCTCATGCCAAAAATACTACAGTGAATGCTTTGCTAACTGCATCTGGATCAGACTACCGAACCAAAAAACAGGTCTTAAAAGAGAAGGCTGGTTTTCATATTCGGGCCAATACAGCGAAATGCTGTACTACCTACTATACTGCATGTCCATCACCGATTGGAGCTGATTGGATGAAAACTGTCAAAAAATTAAAGTTTTTCATCTTTGACGTAAGGGACATTTCTGTGGCCTTGACCTTAACACTTTGACCTGTGAAAACCTCTGAAATCCAAAAACCAATGTGGTGAATATAAAGTTTATGAAGACAAACCACGCCGCAAACAGACGCTGTGTAAAGGCTATAAAGCTGTACTGTTACACCATGTTGACATATTATGTATTCAAAATGAACATAAACTATGAAAAGAGACAACAGTGGGACAAGGTTATAAAGGATCACTTGACAAATGTCACCGACCAATAAAATGAGCTAAATAGATGATCATTGAAACACTTCGTGGGCCACCTTATCTTACTGTGATGTGTTGTAGTGAGTGCAGCAAGGCAACAACAGCCAATGCGGAGGACCAAAGCTAAGCAATCACTGGAAAGCCAAGAGGCACATCCATCACGAAAGAACTGGATCCTCCTTGCAGCCCAGACACCCTCACGCTTTTCTGTCTTTATTATTGTAAGCCAACAAGGAGGCCCTTCATAGTTAACATAACTTATCCGGTGTCTCATTTTGAAATAAAAAAAGACCAAAAACAAAGCAAAAGGAGCACGAAGGTCATTGTGGTTTGAAACCTTCAAAACCTCACGCCTTGCGAAGCGGCCTGAATGCGCAACCAAGGCCAGCGGGTCATGATGAAGCCTGTTCGGTCCTGGCTGTGTTTTGACACTGCAAAAACACAAATCCATCAGACGGCCCATTTACAAAACCATACATTCCTTACACATTGTTCCTCTTTCAGTAATTTCTTGGCTTAGAGTTGCAGAATATTTTACTGTAATGGCTGTGAAAGGCTACAAGACCATAAACATTTAGAAGATCTTGTATTTTTAATGGAGCGTTAAAAAAAGGTCATATTTGTGGGCTTTTATAGGGTATCGTGTCCAATAATACTGCACAACACAACTATACCTGTAATGTGAGCCTTGTGTGGTAGAAAAACATGTTTGCTGTATGACGTTAATGGAACATGACAATATAGTGAATACTGTATGTTAAATAACAATATGGCACTAACAAGTAGTTGGAAAATAAGTAACATTCATGCACTCCATCTTCCAAACTGTTAGAGTCCATTTGCACTCTTCTAAAGCTTCTAAAGTAAGACCTGAGTTGCATACATATAACATAGATGCACATACATGTCTTCATAGTTGCTCGCATCGGTCGCATCGGTTTATCATGTGAACGATAAACCGATGCCACCGGATGTCCGCTTTGACCAGCTGCATCGGTAGTAGCCTCGTGGATCGATTAGAATCAGCCACAAACCCTTAGATGAATCGATTGTAGAGACATGCACCGGGTATCGCAAGACTAGCAACCAGTTGACAGCGCGTCTCTGCAACAAAGATTGTCGCACATGCGCCAAAGCTTACCATGACTGAGGATGAGAATGGACGTAAATATTAGCATACAATATAGCGATCTAATTTATCTTATTTATTATGTATTGTGTAAAACTAAAACAGGAACAGCATCAAATTAAAAGCACAAAATGAATACAGATCCACCATCCACCAGTACGAACCTGGAGTTTGTTTTTCAGAGACAAGATTACACGTCGCTGTTTGATGTGTGCTACCATGAATTAACTTGAGGTTTTGCACCGAACAAATATGCAAATTAGTACCCAAAAACGTCATCAAATCTTACCTTTATGCATTCCTGCATAGCATCAGCATTTGGGACCAAAAATGGTAAAAATACAGTATAGAAGTCTATCTGTGCAGCATGGAAGAAAGTTAGATGGTGTGTTCAAGGGTCATTGAACAAAATGGGACAGGTCGCCGCAGGTCGCCCCAGGTCGCCGCAGGTCGCATAAACATGCAAAACTGGGGGATTTCTAACTGTATATTTACAATTGTTTTTTTGTGTGTTTTTTTTTAATTTTTTATTATTTAACCGCCTGTAAGTTTGGACGGTTGGAGGCCCCTGCCTTACAGCATGCGTGGGGATATGATGTGCTCTTTTACGCTTTTGCAAATACTGTAAGAATGCCCCTTTTATAGAACTGGTTTCTTTGTTTTATAATGTAAGATTAATGTCTACAGCAACAAATGTTACCGTAGAACTGTATCGAATCGTATCGTTTGTACACTGTATCAAATCGTTCCGTGTTTAAAACATATTGTTTTTTAATCTTATCTGAAGCCGTATTTAGATGTGTGTCTCATCATCTATCACAAAGAGATTTACAACCCAACCGTACAGTTTTTTTTGTTAATGTAACAGTGGTCACCCGCCGGGTCCACCGATCCCGACTACGTGAGAGTTGAGCAGCGCCAGCCGACGAGCTGAACTCGACATCCAGCCTGGCTCTCTAATCTGTTAAATATGTTCGAGCCTTTTTGCATTTTGCCGTTGCAGTCTCTTTTTGTTGGATTGTTGTTTTTAATTTTAAATCTTTTAAACTGCGCCTATGACTAATCTCTTCTCACCTTGTAGAGAAAAAGCTGGTCACGCTTTACAGTACTTACTGAGGAACTAATTAAGAACTAATGAGAAAATAATGACAAAGGCACATAAATTTAGACTAGTTACTGAGGAACTCATGAAGAACTAATAAGGAACTAATGAGTAGAGTAGTTACTGAAGAACTAAGGCACATACATTTACAGTAGTTACTGAGGAACTCATGAACAACTAATAAGGAACTAATGAGTAGAGTAGTTACTGAAGAACTAAGGCACATACATTTACAGTAGTTACTGAGGAACTCATGAAGAACTAATAAGGAACTAATGAATAGAGTAGTTACTGAAGAACTAAGGCACATACATTTACAGTAGTTACTGAGGAACTCATGAAGAACTAATAAGGAACTAATGAGTAGAGTAGTTACTGAAGAACTAAGGCACATACATTTACAGTAGTTACTGAGGAACTCATGAAGAACTAATAGGGAACTAATGAGTAGAGTAGTTACTGAAGAACTAAGGCACATACATTTACAGTAGTTACTGAGGAACTCATGAAGAACTAATAAGGAACTAATGAGTAGAGTAGTTACTGAAAAACTAAGGCACATACATTTACAGTAGTTACTGAGGAACTCATGAACAACTAATAAGGAACTAATGAGTAGAGTAGTTACTGAAGAACTAAGGCACATACATTTACAGTAGTTACTGAGGAACTCATGAAGAACTAATAAGGAACTAATGAGTAGAGTAGTTACTGAAGAACTAAGGCACATACATTTACAGTAGTTACTGAGGAACTCATGAACAACTAATAAGGAACTAATGAGTAGAGTAGTTACTGAAGAACTAAGGCACATACATTTACAGTAGTTACTGAGGAACTCATGAACAACTAATAAGGAACTAATGAGTAGTGGTTAAAGTTAGGTAGGTTCGTTCCTCATTAACTACTGTACTTTTGTGTACCTTATTGTAAAGTGTTAGCAAAAAGCCACAAAACGGCAAAGAAAGAAAAGCATGCCAAGTATCGTTGATGCGGACGCAATTTGGCGTGTCATGTATGTTCGTTGAAGTTTAGTGCAACTTTAGAGACATATTTTCCTCAAACTTGTCATCAAATTCTAAATTGTACAACCTTAGCGACATTCAAATTTAGATGCTCTGTCTGCTTGCTTGAATTACCCCCCAAAAGTCCCATGACCCTTCGGTTTCCACTCACATAGACAGGCATACAAAAACACATTGTGATGGTCCGTGATATGCTTGTACCAAGATGTCTGTGTGATTTCCTGAAAACAGGAAAAGCCCAGGTTCCTAAATGCCTGTCCCAAAAAGACTCTTTCTCCATTCACCTCTCGTCCCGCCAGCCTCACAGTCTCCAACCTTTTCCTGCCGAGGCCGGCAGCAATGGGGGCTTTCTCTTGTTTCCTGGTGCTGGTACTGCTGGATAAACACACACGCTGCCCCTCGTATAAAGGCTCAATTCTTCTCCATCATGCTTAAATATGGATACAAAGAGAAACTTGTATGATAATTTCTGGCATATGGTGGCGGGGTGGCGGGGTGGCCGGTTGGCGGGGGAGAAGTGTGTGTGTGTCAGTGTGTGTGTATAAGGGGTTGGGGGCACTGGATAGACAGACGTGCGCCTTGTTCTGATACTTGTCTAACATTTCAAGCTTTTTCTTTTTTAAAAGAACAGGCCAATTTCATCTGACAGCGTGACTGACTGAGTGAGAATGTGAAATCTGACAAACGATTGGCTGCCTGAAGTTGCGTGCTGACATAATAAGCACTGGCAAGTCCCGCCGCAGCATAAAGCACCGCAGTCATGGAACCTGGTGGCATGTGGAAACACACCAAGCTGCCGGGGATTAAACCAAAATACTCACTTGAAGGAGCTCACGTCTCTGCAATGGCGGACACGCAGTTCACCTTTGATTGGAAGATGGAAACAGGGAGACAGAAGCTGGCCCCTGGCTCGGAACATGCCAGAGATGTCATGGATAGCCTGGATGATATTGATGGCCGACAGACATAAAGAAGATCAACTTACTGTCCTTACAAGTATAGGCCCAGGGGGGCATCTCCGGCTGGCCTCAGAGGCGGTACTAAGATGGTGTAGGCTTGACATGAGCTATTATTCATTCATTCATCTATTTTCTCCCTCGCTTGTCCTCATAAGGGTCACAGGTGAGCTGGAGCCTATCCCAGCTGACTTTGGTCATAAATAGGAACGTGGTAATAAATAATCTAAATCTAATAATCTAAATCTAATCTAGAAAACTTGTGCAGACACAACAGTAAGCAACTAAAGGTGTCCTGTTCAGGGTGAGGGGTGAGTTGGAGTCTATCCCAGGGGCTTTTGAGAGGCGGGGTACGCCATGGACTGATCACCAGTCAATCACAAAACACATGTAGACACACAACTATGCATACCCATCGACAGTTTAGGGTCTCCCATTTGCCCAGTGGTTGTCAATTATTTTCTGTCATGCCCCCACTGGGGGACAGAAATGTTTTGCGTTGAGATTCAAACCCAGAACCTCCTGCCTTGAAGCACACACGCTAACCACATGCTCCACCGTTGTTGCCCCAACACAAGAACTGTCATGTGAATTCAGGAAACATCAAGAGACGAGGTGTTTATGAAGACTTTGGGAGCTCAACATGTAACCACATCAAGTACAGTGTTCCCTTGTTTATCGCGGAGATGGGTTCCCAAAATAGCCCGCAATAAGCGAAATCCACGAAGTAGCCAATTTTATTTTTAAACCCCTCACAATACACTTTATACACTTTTCTCAGACGGGCATTAAAATTTTCTCACATTTCTCTCTTGTTTAAACACTCTCAAAGTTCAAATTTTGTTTGAATTTTAATGATCAAGCCGCTAGGTTGGACACAAGAAATTATTAAGTGACGCGTGTTCACTCCTCTGACTGTGCCTCGTCCTGGCGCCGCTCGGCTGTAGGGTTTTTGTATCCTTGTTTAAACATAATGTTGCTGCTGTCGTTTTTTCCTCCTCCTTGTTGTACTCCTTGAACCGAAGACTCATTTATTCTGCAGGGGCTTAGCTTCCTCTTCTATTGTTTATAGGCGGGTAGCAAGCAGCTCACGCAGTTAGCTAGTTTGCTAGCCACCATTGACCACAACAAAAAACGCATGAAGAAGATCGATTGACAATGGTCTACAGCCAATCAGGACGCAGAAAACGATGGGCGGGATCTCCCTTAGCCAATAAGGACTGTTGTGGCTCTATACTTAGCCGGCTATTTCCTACTATGCTCGTACAGGCACGTAAACACACTGAGACAGGTGGAGCTGCACGTGTCTTCAACTCTCACGAGTATACACCACCCTCTGCTGGCAGCAGTAGTAAATACAATGACACATTCAACAGAGCACCAAAAGATCGCTCTAATACACCACAAGGACGCAGAACACAATGCCCGTTCATAGGCTGTTAAAAAAAAACATGCAAAATTGCACAAAAAAAATCACGATGTAGCGAGGGAACACTATCTAACTGAAAAGAATGACATGTTTTGTACTGTAGTTCACCTGCGAGAGAGCACACTTGACGCTGTGAACGTTGTCAAAAGCTTATACTGTACAGGAAACGGAGATGTTTTAGTCATGCCGTACCACAAACCCCTGCATTAACAACACTGAACCTTCCACTGCAGTCATCCAGATGTAGGTTAAAGATCTTCATAATCTGTGAAGTTCTCAAACGAACATATACAAACATCCCTTCGATGCACTTCTCATTTCGGATGGCACGCTAACAAGCAATCGGTGTTAGTTAGGGAGTCTTTCTGCGACCCACTTCAGTCAAAACATTCTGCGTCACTGGGCAACTTCCAGTTTGTTCATAAATGCATTTACAATATTTTTGCCCTTGGAAATATCTGTATTGAAAAATGAATTACAACAGATTAAATTACGTTCCAGACTCACCAGCGAATGTCAGTAATTGAGACACCCATTAAAAATGTCTATTTTTGACACACAGCTTGCTTTCCCCCCTTCAAACCCTCTTGCCATTGTCCAGGTTTAAGCCTTATAATGTACATGCCCCACACACTTATGAAACACATATTCAAGCATGAAATGTAAATAGCGAATATTCTCTGCCTCTATTAACATCAGTAAAAAATACATAATAATATTGATTTTATTTATATATATTTTGATTAATTTTATTTTATTTTATTTTTTATGTTTTATTTTTTTTTGCAGTATATCTGAAATTATTATTATTATTTTTATACTTTATTATATTTTATATATATATATATATATAGTATTTATTTTTCTTTTGCTCCAATATATCATAATTACATAACAATCATCATGACTATTGTTATTATCACTGTCTTGTACTTTTTGTAATGAAGTAATGAAGATGCTCAGTGGTGTTTAATCTCACAGGTGAGGTCAAAAAAACAAAACAAAAACTTTCCGCAGCCACTAAACTTTCTGTGTATTGTAGTCACCTGGTTATATTATTAGGCCAACAATGAATTAGTGTTCACAAGGAAGGATATAAAACCTAATACATAATAGTCTGCTCCCTTTTACCTAAGGGATAGCTACGATGACTGGCAGTCCACAGCAGAAGCAATAAAGCAGCTCATTCTTCTGTCTGACAGAGCATAGACCGTACATTCATGAGGAGCCAACAGACACAGCCTGCTTCACTTTGCACTGCCGAAGACGTAGAAAATGATGTTTCTTTTGTACTTTAGATATTGTAAACCCTGCTTAACTTACCTTCAAGGTCGTGGAAAAACAGCACATTATGTTTAAATCAGGCAGTATATTTTCTGCTTTGACTTGCTCCTGTGGGAATGCATGCACATATATGGAAGATGTGCAAATTCCACCTTTACAGTGTTTTGCTTGTACCAGTGGACACAGAAAAAGGAACTGCTGGCAAGGTGCATTCTTGATCATTCTGCCACTTAGGATCACGGGTGAGCTGGAGCCTATCCCAGCTTATTTTGGGCGAGAGGCAGTGTACACCCTCGACTGGTCAGTATATACTATATATACAAACAACCATTCACACCTAGGAACAATTTAGAGTCTCCCATTAACCTAACATGCAAGTTTTCGGGATGTGGGAAGAAATTGGAGCAGGCACGCACTGTGCTAGTGTAGGTTTTTAATACCAAGAGCATTCTTGAGCATGTCTCAGTGTGATATAGTTGAGCAAAACTATGTTTTTTTTAACCAATCAGATTTCAGATTTCCCTCTCAGAACCAGCTAGCTGGCCCACAGTGACATCAGCATTTTTACGGCCTCTGGTTGCTTGATCAGAGCAAAACTTTTCAAGAAGCCAAGTTATGCTGACAATGGCTGACTGAGGAAGAGAAATTGAAAATCTCTGGTGAGCAGATGTATTTTATTTAAAAGGTTTTATAATTTTGTCACGTTCATCTGAACCCTTAATCACCGAGCCGGTCCATTTATGCTCGTTACTTTTGGCTGAGTAACAAGTTTAGCACCAGCGCGGCCGAAAGTTACTAGCAGTAATGTAAGTCAGGTATATTGGTGACTGTGTACTCGAAAGTATGGGGACGTATGTTCTAATCGATACAGTGTAGGTATCGTGGAAACCACTTCCACTGGAGTTCCACTGACTCTCGGGCTGTGTTCACACCTCAGGTCAATTCAGATTTTTTCACTCATATGTGACCAGTATCAGATTTTTTCTTGTCATTTTGAACAGTACAATTACGATTTTTTCAAATGCGACTCGGGTCTCATTCATGTGTAGATATCAGTCCGTTATGTATCCGAGCTGCTGCAGTCTGAACGGTGAAGTCGCTTATATCCGCATATATCCGACGTATATGACTTCCATAAAGGTACTAGCCGATGTAGGCTAAAGTCGTTCTTGTCATCTGAAAATTAGTTCAAAAAGTGTAAGTGGCTCATTAATGTCCACTCCTGGCTCCAACATCCACCCACACACGGGCAGTTTTTGTTATCATTGTTTTCATGATACTGACCCTCACAGTGTCAACCAAAAAAAAATCCCTGGTACCAAATACACCACCTGCCACTGGTTTGAGTAGTTTAAAAAACAATTTCTGTTGTTGCTGTTGTAATATTATGTTGTATTTTATAACTACCCCGCGATTGACTGATGACCAGTCCAAGGTGTACCCCCCTCTCTCTCTAAATCAGCTGGGATAGGCTCCAGCACACTCCTGCGACCCTAATGAGGATAAGCGGCTTAGAGAACGGACGGATGGATGGATATTCAACTACCTAAATGAAGAATTAAAGAATAATGTGCATTTTTCTTAACCGTGTTCACATTAAAATGCAAAAATATGCAGTGTTTGTAGGCACATGTGGTAAGAAAACATTGGTGAAAGCCACAAAGGGCGTTCCCTATGCTAATGAGTGAATGAATGAGGCCCACTGTCTCTTAGTGACTTTGCATCATCAGTCTTGCTTGCATGTGAAACAAACGACACCCGCACAACCTTAACAGACAAACAAGCTAAAACATGCACAGACATGGAGTAACTACACAATGTAAACATCCATCTGCTTTTAGATATCAATGTTCTTGACCAACACATGGATACACATTTTGGCGTGTGTGTGTGCCTCTTGCCCTCATCTGGCCTGGAAAGAGAGATTAGGAACCTGTAGGGAGGTTGATGTGAGATAAATCACCCTGATGCCAAACTGTACACGAGAAAACTGATGTTCGAGATAATAAAGATGTAAAACCCTGATGCTGAGGTTTCCGGCCCGTAAATCTGACTCATAACAACCTTCAGAGTACAGCAGGCATGACAGAACAACCTTGAATGAATTCAACATGTGGTCGGCACACGAGCCTTGCTGTGTATCCACTGGTGTTTTTCTAGTGTGGGCCTGCTGTGTCCACAAAAGACCTTGATAGTTTTGAAAAGCTGACATCCACAATTGCCAACGAATACTGTTTTTTTTTTCCAAATGACAGTTCCAAGTTACACAAGCAGTATCATTTGTTAGAATGTAATTTTGCTCTGTCAGGGGTGTGTTAATAATTGATTAGCCCTCTATTTCATGATTTCAAGAGGGAAATACTTAGTATTTTCAAACTTCAGCCCCAGAAAATGATTATTTTATTTTTTTCTAAATTTATTTTATTATTATTATTATTATTATTGTATTTATAACATGGATAAAGCTGTTTCATGAAACGTCTTTCTTTATATTTAACTCACCTTATAGACCCTCTCCCCCAGTGCATGCTGGGATGATTCCTTCTTATTGTCACCTGCAAAACATCACTCTGTCAAATATTTAGTCCTTAAAAAAACGACTAAGAATTCAGTTCAATGTATTATTCCCATTGCAGAGGAACGACTGAGTGCATGTAAGGTCACTTTACTTTGCAGTTGGCCCAGTTTGACATTTACAAGCTGAACATTACCTCCATTTAAAATCTTTGCAGGCACACAGACTTCATGTGGACGTGAGTTATGATGGGATGTCATTGTTCTGGCTCCTCGATTTACACGATTTACATTTGTGAACTTTTTTCACCTGCCATGAGAGAGTCATGGCTGAGGTGCTCTGCGCCAATCAGAGGCAGGCGAGCTCCAAGAATGCTGCTCGCAGAGGCCTTGTAACTCAATGGCTGTGTCATGTCCTGTCAATGAAAACCTAAAGCAATGTCATGGCTGTTTGCTACACACACACACACACACACACACGCACACACAATTTTTAGTCATGTTTGTGTTCTTACCTTTTGTATATGAAGTACACGCACCCTATCCAGGGTTTCCACTGGGATTTCTTGAAGCTGTGGTGGTGGGCTGCATGGGAAGCAAATATTATTTGGTGAGCTAGTCAACAACAGCTGGCGAGCTGCTGCTAGCATACGAGCTACCTGTTGGAGACCGCTGTGATTGCGTCACAATCTTAAAGATGGATACACCACGTGTTTATGTTAAACAGCAACTATTGTTTTGAAGACAAGACATAATTATTACAATGATAACAAGAGAGCAAGATTGTTAAGTGACACTTTCAAAAAGTAAGTTGGCACGTACCTCATAAATGTTATAGCCATTGCGGATTTGCTGGGACAAAAACAAGCTCCAAACGAACCGTGGTGCTTGTATGTTTTAAAGACAGAAGGTCACCGTGGTTAAAAAAAAAAGGGGGGGGGGGGGGGGGGGGGGGTTGGTGTTACATTTGGAGTCTGTGGACCAGAGGCTAGGCAGATGGCCGTAGCTAGCTAGCTATCTGCAGCCAGGAACGCCGTGAGAGTCAGGCAAAGTGTGTAAACAAAGATAGCAGAAAAGTGAGACCGAAAGGAGCGTGATCATACACGTTGCCATCGATAGGTTTGGCCTGTGACAAGCTGTCATCAATTGACTCCACATTTTACACACTATTTTTTATTCTCACAGTAATAAGGGACGGGGGATGCGTACTTTTTATTTCATTTGTAAGGTGTGGCGGATTTTATTTTGCCGTGGCGCACCGCTCCAATCAAACCCTGTTATCCTTCTCCAGGAGAAGCTTTGATACTTTGTTGTAAAAGCCTGATCATTTTCTGTTGAGCGATAAGCATGAGCATGAGCGATAAGAAAAATAAGAAAATAGAATAAGAGTAAATAAATATGGAACTGATCACGCCAAATTTGTTGTGCAATAATACATAATAAATAATAATAATATATAATAATGTAATAAGTCCAGTCCTGTCCAGTGCAGTCCTTCCACGACAGGACATATGAGATGTTATCGATATCGGAATCGGACATTGAGAGTTGGACAATATCGGCATATCGGAGAGGTTTTATGATGAGTTTTTTGTATTTTTCATCATGACAGGTGAGGCACCCCCTGACTGCACGCCACTGGAAGTCAGCATCCGTAAGTCAGCTTCATTACTGGTCTTCTGTTGTTGAATATGGTTTACAAACATGAAATAATGTTACCTATTTCTTACAACACAAGCCAAAAGGTTCCGTTTTACCCATCCACACAAACGCTGAAGGTTTTGAAAATCTCCACTCTGGCTGTAGTTCTCTAAAATCTCTGTTTTAAGGACAAAAACCTGTTTGCGTGTGGACGAGAGGCCAAAACGCATAGAAAAATATGTGCTTTTATGCGCGGACATGGCCTTCGTAATACAAAAATTTGGATGAATTCTATCGTAATATAAAACACATTGTGTATTCTGGGGACAAAGCAATTGAAGAATTAGGCAAATAGGACCCCTGCTGTCTTACACATTTGGAAAGTTGGAGGAGTTTAATGTTCCCAGAACTCCGAAGCCCAGAGTCATGCTTCATTAGCAGGATCAGGAACACTTGGCTGATTCAGCCCCTCGTATTTAGTCATAGTGAAGTCAGATCTGAATGGACTGCAGTGCTTTTCATTGCTCTCTGCAGCCAACTTTGTCATCACCAAATGTGTTGTGACATCAGCGGACAGTGGCATTCCAGCTATCTGTGCGACCGCAAGAAAAAGACATTTTTGTCAGCTCCAAGTCCGTCCGTAGCACAGACGTCACGTTGGATTTCATGTTGTCAGTGTATACGTGCGACTGTGAAGGCGAGCGCAGCTGGAAACTCCGGGAGCTGACAGGTAGCGTTTGTGCTCCAGCGCCTCTCCTGCGCCAGTTTAAACCAAGTCACTGAGCTTCGGCCTCGCATGCGCCAAAAGAAACAAGAAGGCAGTTAGTGGAGGAAGAATTTCAACTGACTAAAGCGGGCTTTCTCTATCTGATACATTTAACCTTTCATAAGTGCTTTTATAAAGTCTCTGTAATTAATAACTCCCTGTGGTTCTTGTAAGAACTCACTTGACCCGACAAAATGCGGGCTGGTGCATAATTAAGGCACAACATAATGTACTCTTGCACAAGCTAAGGATTTAAGTACAAAAAATCTCAAATACTTATCAGTAATGAAGCTTACTTTTCACTCATGCTGCTGACACTGTTGATAAATGAGGGCCAGTGATACAAGGCAGACAACCACAAACCCCCAAACCGTTGCCTTTCTGGTGGTCCACGCGCATTCATGCACTCACAAAAATCAGCTTAGTAGCTGTTGTGTAATCGTGATGACAGACCTCCATTAAATCCAATGTACACTCCCACCCAAAACAACGGACTACAGTCCTTTGCAGTGTGATATGGTTCCATCCCAACATTGAATAGGCTTCTTCTTGGCCCATGTTGCTCGCCATCAGCTAGTTTGGTCAAAATTGGATCTTTTAGAGTTATTATCAAAACTAAATATGGTGCTCCCTTGTTTATCACTGGGGATAGGTTCCCAAAATAGCCCACAATAAGTGAAAACCGCGAAGTAGCCAACTTTATCCGTGTACAGTTATTATGTACGTTTTAAGGCCGTAAAACCCCCAACCATACACTTTATACACTTTTCTCAGACAAACATTAACATTTTCTCACATTTCTCTCTTGTTTAAACACTCTCAAAGTTCAAATTTCATTTGAATTTTAATCATGAATCTACCAGGTTGGGGACAAGAATTGATTAAGCGACTCGTGTACTCACTCCTCTGGCCGTGCCTCGTCCTGGCGCCGTTCGGCTGTAGCATATTTGTATCCTTTTCTATGTATTAAAAAGATCACATATGAGATACGGGGAGTGAATAAATGTACAGCAAGAGATGTGAAACTGCTGGGGGGTAGGATTAAATAAGCTTTGCTTCTTCCTACTCCTTTTGGACCTGTGGAACTGTGAATTGTATTATGTGACTGTAACTTGTATGCATGTTCAAATAAAAGGAAACCCATTACTGTCACGCCTGGCGTAGACACTAGTTTTACATTTTGGGTTCAGATTATTATTTGTGGCTTATTTTCTGCTTTTGTGTCATCACACAGACCCAGGTGATCTCTAGTTGGGCGGAGCTACAGAACAGGCACAGCTGTGCCTCATTGTGTGTCACTCCTTTTTTAAGCTCACCTGTGGCGACTGGATGGCACTCGGTGATTCCTCGTGGCAGAACCTCCAAGCCAAGATCCGTGCTGCTGCCGTCGGCCATCCAGTCCCGCCTGGTTTTTTCCTCACGGCTTAGTGGTAGCTCCGCCTGACCAGCTTTGGTATATTTTCCAGTTACAGTATATATATTATTCCATTTTTCCGCGATGCCCGTCTCTTTTCCGTGGCATCGCAGCCTTTTGTTCCTGATCTGTTTACACCAGTATTAAAGACCCTTTCATTCATTTCTCGTGTACGCCTCTGCATACTGGGATCCAGACAACTGTCATACAAACCCTCACAGAATCACCGAGTCAGTGAGTATGGATCCCGCAGAGGAGAGTCAGGTCCAGATGGCTCTTCGGGCTCATGGCCAGCGCATTAGTGCCCACGAACAGACGTTAAGTGACTTGACCACGCTGGTGCGCGAGCTGCACGCAAGTATCACGGGAGCCCCGCAAGTATCAACGCAGTCCGCAGCAGCAAGCGATGCACTTGCTGTATCCTCCCATTTCGCTCTCCGTGAGCCCAGCATTCCACACCCAGCAAGGTATGGCGGCGACTTTGGCCAGTGTCAGCTCTTCCTACACCAGTGCTCCTTGATCTTCGCCCAACAGCCCCATACGTACGCCACGGACTCCTCTAAAGTGGCATATATGCTCAGCTTGCTCTCCGGTCGTGCCGCCAGTTGGGCCATGGCGATTTGCGAAAGCAAACCGGAACTGTGCTCCAGCTTACCTCTCTTCACGGCAGAGTTCCGGAGTGTGTTTGATCACCCCGTAAAGGAACGCGAGGCTGGCGGCCGCCTCCTCACCATACGTCAAGGCGCCACGTCCGTGGCGGATCACTCAATCTCCTTCCGGATCTTGGCAGCGGAGAGCGGCTGGAATGAGAAGGCTCTGCGGTGTGCCTACTTGGCCAGTCTCAACGCTCGCCTCCAGGATGAATTGGCCGCTCGGGATGAGACCCGCTCCTTGGAGGATCTCATCTCACTCTCCATCCGCCTCGACAACCGCCTGCGGGAGCGCAGCGCACAGCGAAAGGCGGAGCCTCTTCCACCACCCCGGCTTGATTCGGCGCCACAGCTTGGTCTTCGTTCGAACCCGCTGCTTACGCCGAGGGGGTGGTGCCCATGCAACTCGGAGGTAGTCGTCTGTCGGCGGCGGAGAGGAGCCGTCGCCGAAGGTTGCACCTATGCCTCTACTGCGGGGAGGCGGGCCACAACATCGCAACCTGCCCAGCCCGGCCCACAAGACGTCGTTCGTCGTCCACTGGGGATACGCCTCGGGGAGCAGGACCCCTCCCTCTCACTCAGGCCGCGGCTTCGTCATCCATTGTGGGACGTCTCCAAATAGAAGGTACTCTTTCTTGGCCGGGGGGAACGTGTCCTGTACGGGCACTTATTGACTCGGGGGCTGATGAAAATTTTATTGATTGTGGACTGATTAATTCTATGAATATTCCAGTTTCTAAGATGGATAAGGTTAAGAATGTCCGCTCTCTTGATGGGCGCCACCTGGCGAGTATTTCCCACCAGACACACGCGGTTTCGTTGCTGCTTGCGGGTAACCACCATGAGGTAATTAAGTTTTTTGTTATTCCGTCTCGTTCAGCCCCGTTGGTGCTTGGGCTGCCCTGGCTGCAGCGGCATAATCCTACTATAGACTGGTCTATTCTTAAGATTTATAATTGGTCCACCTTTTGTCATAGTCATTGTCTCCGGGCTGCCTCTTCCCCTGTTAGTGCTGTTAAACCTCCCACCGGTACTCCTCCCGATATGTCATCGGTACCCAGAGAATACCATCATATTAGCGAAGTTTTTTGCAAGATCAAAGCATGTTCTCTTCCCCCCCATCGTCCATACGACTGCGCCATCGATTTGTTGCCGGGATCTCCTCTCCCCTCCTCCCGTCTGTACAATATTTCACAACCTGAACAACATGCACTGGAGGAATATATCTCATCCTCCCTGGCTGCGGGTCATATCCGTCCTTCTTCCTCCCCGCTTGCAGCTGGGTTCTTCTTTGTTAAAAAGAAAGACGGTACTCTACGTCCGTGTATAGATTTCCGCGCCCTTAATAAAATTACGGTCCATAATAAATATCCTCTGCCCCTCATCGATTCCGCTTTTACGCCGCTTCATGACGCGGTCATATTTACTAAGCTCGACCTACGCAACGCCTATCATCTGGTGCGGGTACGGAGAGGGGATGAATGGAAGACTGCCTTCAACACACCGTTAGGGCATTTTGAGTATTGCGTCATGCCCTTCGGCCTCACTAATGCTCCTGCGGTTTTTCAGTGTCTGATCAATGACGTTCTTCGTGATATGATCGGCCGGTTCGTGTTCGTTTATTTAGACGACATCCTTATTTTTTCTCGTTCCACACAACAACACAGGCAGCACGTCAGTATAGTCCTTCAAAGACTGCTAGAGAATAAGTTGTACGTTAAACCCCAGAAGTGTACTTTTCACATGTCGTCGGTGTCGTTTTTGGGTTTCATTGTGGAAAAAGGGCAAATCAGACCTGACCCAGCCAAGATCCAGGCTGTGGCCCTCTGGCCCATTCCTACATCAAGGAGGCTGTTACAGAGGTTCCTGGGGTTTGCCAATTTTTACCGGCGTTTTATACGGGATTTCAGTAAGGTGGCGGAACCTCTGAATAAGCTCACATCATCTAAAGTTCCCTTTTGTTGGTCGCTGGAGGCAGACCGAGCCTTTCGGCGCCTTAAACATTTTTTTATTTCCGCTCCGGTGCTTGTCCATCCTAACCCTTCTCTCCCCTTTTTTGTTGAGGTAGATGCATCTGACACCGGAGTCGGGGCCGTGCTCTCCCAGCGGTCCACAGCGGATCAGAAACTGCACCCCTGTGCCTTTTTCTCTCGACGCCTCTCACCAGCGGAGAGGAATTATGACATTGGCAACCGAGAACTTCTGGCAGTCATACTCGCTCTCCAAGAGTGGAGACATTGGCTGGAGGGGGCGGCTCACCCCTTTGTGATTTACACGGACCATCGTAACCTCTCCTACATCCGTTCTGCTCAGCGCCTTAATCCTCGCCAAGCGCGGTGGGCCCTCTTCCTCACGAGGTTTGATTTTTGCATCACGTTCCGCCCTGGTTCTCTCAATGGTAAACCTGATGCATTATCCAGGATGTATTCCCCGGCAGTGGAGGAGCCGAAGTCTGAGACTATCCTCCCCCAGTCTCGGATTCTGGGGGCTCTGCAGTGGGAGATCGAGAGACGGGTGGCAGAAGCCTCCAAGGATTCTCCTCTTCAAAGTGGTTGTCCGCCTGGCCGCCTCTTTGTCCCAAGACCCCTTCGCTCTGAGGTCCTGGTCTGGGCTCATTGCTCCAAGATCGCTTGTCACCCAGGGGCCCGACGTACGGCGTTTCTTGTCGCTCAACGTTTTTGGTGGCCAACCCTTCATGCGGACACCAAGAGCTTTGTGGCGGCTTGCTACAACTGTGCACGAGGCAAGTCGTCCCATCAGGCGCCAGCAGGACTGCTTCACCCCCTCCCTATCCCGTCTCGCCCTTGGTCTCACATCTCTTTGGATTTCGTCACCGGTCTGCCCTCCTCAAAAGGATTCACTGTTATACTCACAATAGTGGATAGATTTTCCAAGTTCACACACTTCATACCCCTCCGCAAGCTCCCTTCCTCCATAGAGACAGCCAAGTTACTCATTCAACATGTGGTGCGCCTTCACGGCATTCCTCAGGACGTGGTGTCGGACAGGGGCCCTCAATTTTCCTCGGCCACATGGAAAGCCTTTTGCAAGTCTCTGGGTGCAGCTGCAAGTTTATCATCGGGCTACCATCCCCAATCCAACGGACAATCGGAGCGCGCCAACCAGGACTTGGGGGCAGCCCTGAGGTGTGTGTGCCAGCAGCGTCCTTCTTCCTGGTCCACGTATCTCCCATGGGTAGAGTACGCCCACAACACCCTCATTTGTTCTGCGACAGGCCTTTCCCCCTTTCATGTGGTGCACGGCTTTCAGCCCCCCATTTTTCCCTCCCAAGAGGCCGATTGCACTGTACCCTCGCTGGCCGCCTTCCTTCGCCGTGCCCATCGCGTCTGGCGCAGTACCAGGGCCGCCCTATCCCGTACGGCCAAGCGTAATCAGAGGCTCGCCAACCGCCACCGCAAACCAGCCCCCGCCTACAAGCCCGGCCAGAAGGTATGGCTGTCATCTCGGGATGTTTCCCTGGCAGGAGAGACTAAGAAGCTAGCGCCCAGATTTATTGGTCCCTATGAGGTAGAGCGGATGATCAATCCGGTGACTGCTCGCCTAAAACTTCCCCCTTCTCTCAAGATTCATCCGGTCCACCACGTTTCCCGTCTGAAGCCAGTGGTCTCCAGTACTCTGAGCCCCCCATTGGCGACCCCCCCACCTCCCCGGTTTGTGGATGGTCATCTTGCCTACACCGTCAAGCAGATCCTGGACGTCAGGAGACGAGGCAGGGGTGTGCAGTTTCTGGTGGACTGGGAGGGTTATGGTCCCGAAGACCGTTCATGGATATCCCGGCCGCTTATTCTCGACAATAACCTAATTTCTGATTTTTACCGTAGGTTCCCAGACAAACCAGGTGGTCCACCAGGGGGCGTCCATTGAATGAGGGGGGGAATACTGTCACGCCTGGCGTAGACACTAGTTTTACATTTTGGGTTCAGATTATTATTTGTGGCTTATTTTCTGCTTTTGTGTCATCACACAGACCCAGGTGATCTCTAGTTGGGCGGAGCTACAGAACAGGCACAGCTGTGCCTCATTGTGTGTCACTCCTTTTTTAAGCTCACCTGTGGCGACTGGATGGCACTCGGTGATTCCTCGTGGCAGAACCTCCAAGCCAAGATCCGTGCTGCTGCCGTCGGCCATCCAGTCCCGCCTGGTTTTTTCCTCACGGCTTAGTGGTAGCTCCGCCTGACCAGCTTTGGTATATTTTCCAGTTACAGTATATATATTATTCCATTTTTCCGCGATGCCCGTCTCTTTTCCGTGGCATCGTAGCCTTTTGTTCCTGATCTGTTTACACCAGTATTAAAGACCCTTTCATTCATTTCTCGTGTACGCCTCTGCATACTGGGATCCAGACAACTGTCATACAAACCCTCACAATTACCAATACCATTGTTAAAACATATTGCTAAATAACATATTGCATATTATGTTCCTGGACACTTCCCTCCGAGAACATCCTGTTTGAAGCCTCACAATGGTGAGGTACGATTTCAGGTGTGGTCTTGGTCTCATGATGTCAAAATGTGAACGGCTCGATGAACCGTTGGACTTTATGGTTGCTGTCAGTGCAACTTTTGTGAGCAGTTACTGTTCAATGTGTCCCGCAACAGTGACGATAAAGTCATAGTTTTTCATCTTTTGAAAGTTTGCATCTCTGTGTTCTATGATCAACATGAACAAAAGTGTCACAACATGACCTCTGATTCATCATAGTGCACAGCAAACCTAAGGAGTCGAGCCTGCACTGTCGAGACCCCTGCAGAACACGTGGCCAGTGCCATCACATACCATATTTACAAGGGATTATCTGGATGATCTCTGATAATGTGCTCAACTGTTTTCCACACACTGCTTCCATGACCACAAGGGCACCGGAGGGAGCGAAGGAGGGAAGAAGCCAAAGTAAGGAAGCCAGATGGACACAAATAGTGACACAGAGAGGGAAGAATACAGGAAGTAGTGACAGAAGTGACGTCCTGAAAGATGGCGGAGAGTTGGGGTGAGGGAAGGTGGGAAACAAAGAACATATTGTCAGTACTGACTGGGCACTAATCGTCTTCTCTTAGGCTGCCAGAGGCAACAGGTGAGAGAAGTTTGACTCCCCGCGGGCTTCATGCAAAGCTTTCCGTGCTGTGTGTGTGCGTGTATGTGTGTGCAGAGGCCAGACGACCTTTGGAGAAGTTTGCTAGTGCCGAAAATGAGGAGCGAGGTGCGCTCCATCAAAGGTTCTTTTCTAAGATGCCAGAGTCCAGTTGTGTGTGTGTGTGTGTGTGTGTGTGTGTGTGTGTGTGTGTGTGTTGAAGCATACTGTAGCTGTGACACGTGTTCATTGTAGGAGATAATATTTACAGAGAACGTTCCATCTCCTCACACCAAGTTTCAGTAATGGTGCACGATGAGGGTTCAAAGCAACAGCAGAGGGGTCACTGCCCTGAATGAAAAAAAGACACACTTTGATGTTAACTAGAGTGTGTGTGCTTATTATGTGTTAACAATCTGATAAAGCATGTGACCCGCAACAGCTGTGCACAGAACTCTCACCTATCGGGGGACTGCAGGAGCTCTAGCAGGAACGAGATGAAGGTGGACTCGTGCACACAACAAAGCAGCTTGGCAAAGTTGCAAATGACACAAGAAATGCAGAGGAAACTCCAAAGTCAAACACGCTTTTTTTCAAAACAAATTTTCCAAGGGAATTCATTTGCTTCAGACTGTCGCCAGTACCGTCAAGTCTTTATTGACTGTTTAAAGTAACATTAATCACTTTGTACAAGTATAAAAAGATATTACGCTTTGGCTGCAATTTCGCATTTGCTTGTAAAGTGATTTTATGTGTGTAACTCATATGTGGTCAACTGTGTTGCTCGTATTTATGTTCCAAGCAGAGGGACACTTTCCTATGATGTTTCATTTGTGGCTCTCTGATCAAAACTGATCAAACTCTTTGCCATCTGGTACTCTGGTGAAGTTACAAACCCCCAACCCACCCCAAAAAATAAACTCGAGATCAGGGGCCTCCAAAGTGCGGCCCGGGGGCCGGCTTTTTTTTTTGTATTGGCCAGTGGCACAGTCTAAAAATATAATTTAACAAGAAAACAACAACAAAAAAAAACGACAACAGCAAAAATAGAAAAATCAGCAGTAATTTCACAAGCATAAAGTGTCTCAGGCGGTGTTAATTCCACGACAGGAGACGTGCTATTGGTCATTGAGAGTTGGACAATATCAGAAAAAAGTAGATAGATAGATAGATAGATAGATAGATAGATAGATAGATAGATAGATAGATAGATAGATAGATATTGTATTGTGTGTTTTTCTTCACATGCTGTATGTTGCTTAGTGTACTCAATAAGCATACTATGGTTATTGGCAAAATATTAGAAAACAACATCCGGCTGTGTCTCGTTCCTCTTCTCCATTGAATGGATGTCACGCTGCTATGATGTCACACGATTCACGTAGTTTGCACCATCCTGGCTAAACACGCTGCATGATGAAACCAGTACCAGAGTGAGACAAATTGGATTGTACTGCTTGTCGGACACATTAAACACCACGGACCATATAAAGCAGGAGAAAACATTTTGTGTGATATTCCCATCCATCATTTGCAACCAATCTCTTAAAGCGGCAACATGACTAAAAATAGGTCTGGAGACCCAACAGATGATCATACCAGCAGACTATGTAGCGTGATTAACTGGCTCCTTTTTGGAGGTTAAACTGTAAGTGAACACTCCCCCTGCTGCCATGAATACCCTCTGGGTCAAGTGTGTGCATTTACAGTTGATACACAAACAAGCAATTTAAGTGCATCGTGAATCTTTACATTCAGCTGTTGTGCTTATAAGGAGACTTGGTAAACTGGACCAAACTGTGATGTTCTGGAAGGGCAAAGCAGGTCAACAACTCTGGCGCTGAACAAATGGTGCCAGAGGGGCACACCACACCACGCTGGAACATCTGGGGACTATGTGTGTATGTGTGTGTGTCAGTGTGTGTATTTGTCCTGGCATTCCAGCATGCGGGAACCCATGGTTCTCATCCTCATGATGGTCACAAGATAGAGCTCAGCCCTTTAGTCCTCCATATTTATATTTAGGTATTCTATTTATTTACTCCCACAGGATAAAAATACAGCCTGAAAGGTTTTTACATTGAGGTGTGTTCCCCATGAACACATTCTCTGTGTTATGACCTGTACTACTGAACCAGCAACTTGAGCTGGGCTGGATTTGAAATGCCGAGAGCCGTGAGCCTGAATTAGGACTACCTAAATTAGCTTGTTTGTCAAAACAAGATGAAGTACCTCTGAGGACACAGCATCAAACAACCATTCTGGTGTGCCAACATCAGCACATTTTTTGCCTCTCACAGAAAACATAAAATGTCTACGACGATAAAAGTTGTTTAGTGTGGCCTGGTTTTTTATGATGAAGCTACACAGCACGACTACGGCAACATTTTGTCTGCCTGGATGCTCACTTTAGTTAGAGAGGTAAAGTACAGCACTGTGGTTGAACTACACTGCGTCAAACTGAGAAGTGTTGCTCTCGTGTCGATGGCATCAGCCATCAGCGGGTAGAATCAGGGCAGTGGAGCCAACTCACCCTGGCCGGTGAGGCTCACTGGGGGACTGGTAGAGCGAGGAGGTAATGTCGGCCATCGTGCAGCGTTGAGTCCTTGAGTAAAATGACCTTTTGTACCGTACAGGTGGTCCTCGGTTCACAGCGTTCTGGTTGTAGGCCATTGTCAATCAATCTCCTTCGTGCTGCCCTGCCATGTCTCCTGTGTCATCGCTGGCTTGCTTGCTTGCTAGCTTGTAAATTAATTATCAGTTCGAAGGAGAACGTCTGTCGCAATATGTTTTAACAAGGATACAAAAATGCTACAGTACAGCGGAACGGCGCCAGCAAGAAAAGGCACGGCCACAGGAGTGAAATACTTTTCTTGTGTCCAACCTGGTAAATTGATCATTAAAATTCAAACAAAATTTGAACTTTGAGAGTGTTTAAACAAGAGAGAAGTGTGAGAAAATGTTACTGCCTGTCTGAGAAAAGTGTATAAAGTGCATGGTGAGGGGTTTTATATCCTTAAAACATGTATAATCATTGTAAAAAAAAATCAACTAGGCTACTTTGCGGATTTCACTTATTGCGAGCTATTTTGAAAACCTATCCCCCGCATTAAACGAGGGAACACTGTATAGTTGCTTCCATCATTAAAAAAAATTGCATTTTAACATTTTCGATAGCCACACTTCTTTAATATTTCCCACAAGTGCCTGTCGCAGATCACAGTGCTATCAGTACTCCTGGATATGCACAGCATCTGCTGTCTCTGCAGACACCAGCAGCAAATCATTGCCTCCTAAACTTGAGTCATGTTAAAATGATGCGATGACTCAAACTTCTCCTCCCTACAGGTTGCTGAGCCTGAACTCCCCCGGCTGCATGCGCCCCGTTTGGTATGACATCACCTGGCCGCAGACCTGCACTCTGCCTGATTGTCTCCGTAGCCAACCAGGAGGGGTGATCAAGAGTGGTATGAAGAGTAAATTCCACATCATTTGGTCACGGTGTGAGAGAGGAAGCTCACTTGTGTGTGTGTGTGTGTGTGTGTTTGTTTTTTTTGTGCTGAATGGTCCTGTCAGTACACACACAGCCTTCACTTTGCAAAATGGCCTGTACAGTACAGTCCGCTTGCTGTATATCAACACAGCAAGCATGACGTGGTTGGAATGGATTTACACACACACACACACACACACACACACGGACTTACAGTGATACTGACAGACTGAAAGAGGCCTGGAGAACTTGGAATGGGTCCAGACTGCCTAGCAGCCCACCTGTCAGTCATTTTACACCACTACCAAAGAATGCATTAAGTACCAGCTAATTCAATCAAAGCTGGTATAATCTAAGAAACCAATACCACGCTGCAGATTAGATTTCTGTTTTTGTGTTACTTACTTCATCGAGGGAATCGCTTTAATTTGCACACACACACATGCTTCAGCACTGTAATCAAAGTGCATTAACACATGCACCACTTTCTTTAAGGAAGAAGGCTTGTAAAGTGCTTCCCTGCCGCATTAGACGGCATCCTTATACCCTCTCCCTGCGTTTGAAGTGCTGATCTCCAATCAGCCTCAAGCAGGGAGGGGAGAGGAACATCAGAAAGCTTTAAACTACTCAAGCTGACTCAGGTTTCAGGATACTGTGACTTTTTCAACTTAATGCTGTTTCCTTGGGTTTTTTTCTCCTGGGGGGTGGAGGGCTGGGGCTGGGGGGGGTATTTCTGGTGACGGCAGAGAGTGGATGGAGTGGAAGGGCAAATGTGAAAGTTAACTATAGGCTTGATATCAGTGGTGTGATGTCAGAGCCACCAAAGCCTTCTCTGCTGGCCTAAACACATCAAAAGCACTGACCTACATTTAGAACTGAAATGATTATTTAACTTATTATGGAACTTATTTGTTCCACGAGATGGTATTATGGCAGTGGTCCTCAATTATTTTCTGTCATGCCCCCCTCGGGTACAGAAATGTTTTCACCCCCCTGTTTGAAATACTATTCAGAAACTGATAAAATCAATTTATCATCTGTACTGTACAGACTGAACACGAAACTGAAACCAGGAAAATGCAACAAAATGGAGAGCTGTGAAACATACAAGTGTATTCAAGAGAAACCGCATGTTGAGTAGGATAAATGTGTACACGTTGGCAGGTCTGCACTAACATTGGAAATACTCCCTGTCTCTCACGCCCCCCCGACAGTTCACCGCGTCCCCCCCAGGGTTGCCCGCCCCACTATTTGAGAATCTCTGCATTACAGTAATTTATTCCCAGCATTTATTCCCAATGTTGATTTTGTAGCAGGTCACTTGGCTGCAACGCTTCCAGCGTTTGTGTATGTTAGATTTTTTTTTTTTGTCCAATCAAATTTCAGCTTCTATGTGTATTTAGCCAGTAAGGGTGCGCATTGAAGTGTTTCACGCATTTATTTGGGAATTAAATACAAGCCATCAACAAAGGTGACGTATCCACCTCTTCTATATACAGTTGCCCCTTGTTTATCGCAGTTAATTGGTTCCACCATGAAAGCCGCGATAAATGAGTTTCCACAAAATAGGATTCAATATTAAATGGAATATTTTTCATTTAGTCATTTAAGTAGTTGCTGCTTAATTTTGGCAAAAAATTCAACAACAACTTGATTTATTAATTAATATATTTCTGAAAAACCGTGCTATAGTGAAATTCCAATCGCAACGTGGCGAGGGACGGCTGTGTATGTTACATATACTGTAAGTCAGCCTGGCAAAGGCTTTGTTCGCCACTTCAACTGGAAGTCTTCCAGACCAGTGCTTACGAGTGAGTGGTGATTAGAGTTATTAGTTTGTTATTAGATACAAATTGATTCTGAACTGCTCCAGATGCTGTGTTTTTGTATATTATTGATGGTTTGCATAATTACGAGCTGACAGTGGTGGTATTGAGACGTGGATTGGGTCACTGAAGTTCCCACTGAAGGCCCAGGTTTATATAAATGGCGTTTGCTGCAAATATCACTCTATTTAAGCACATTACCAATCAGTTCATTTTAGCAATTCTGTGAAAAGAAGCTGCACATTCCTGCCTCTATAAGCACACAGTTGCTTAACAGGCTTTGTGAGTAGCAAGAGGGATTATTTTACACCACAAGCAGCATTCCCCTTGCAGAATACGTCTCCAAATGACATTTTTGCAGTAAAGCAATCAAACTTGGTGGAGAGATGAGCTACGAGTATTGGACTGTTTACAAGTTGTGTCCCCATTTGACCAAAAGCTGATGTTGTTCTGAGTAAGTGTTACGATAAGTCCCCCGGAAATTACTGCTAGTCTGTGTAATATCCCCAAAGTGTGTGTGTGCGTGTGTGTGTGTGTGTGAGAGAGAGAAAGCACCGTGTGTGACGTTAAGCCTCAAGCAGTGGAGGGTGTATGGGGGTCTGAGGCCACCATGGAAAGAATCACACACACACACACACACGCACACACTGTTTCTGTTGGATTGGCTGACAGGAATTCACTTATTTATGGAAACGTGAGGAATTCAAGCAATGAGGCACAGCAAATTGAACATTAACCAAAAAATAAAGACTTCCTGAGTGACGGTGGGAGTGACCCCACTACCACAACAATGGTCATATGACTTGCTTCCAAGTCTTAATTTGACTCTTCATTCTTGCAGGTTTACCTCCTCTGGCTGTCCTCCCTACTCGTCTACATTGTTGTTTAAATACATGCCCCAACCTTGGTGTCCCACCTGCATGACTGGCTCTCAATTTCTTTGCACAGTCAATGACCTCTCTGTCCCGACCTAAAGATGTTTACACCAGAATGTCAGGGAATAAGCGTTTGAAAACAGGAGGGCTTTGGGGGCAAAAAACAAAGGATATGAATGAAAGCCAGCAGCAGTGTTTGGTTTTGTTTACTTATTTTACACTATTGACTTTATTTTGCTCAAATAGTTGTAGGGAATACGTCATTAATGCGTAGTTTCTGGATCCTGCTCACCATCATGGCGGTCAAACCCGCGCAGGGCATAATATGGAAGTGGATGCCGATCAGTACTCCTGTTTTAACTCTAGACTCCTTGGTTTACATGCCCACTCATGCTGCTACAGAGAGCTTCCGATATTAACTGATTTATGTGCTGAATCACGTTTCAGAATTTAAGTCATTGTCAACATAGTGACAAAACCTGACCGGAACAGACCAGTAATCATGGAAATCTTACCTACCGCTTGCATTTCTTGCAAGATGCAGTTTTATTGACAGCTCCTCCACAAAATAGGCAGCTCTCCCAGGGAAAGTTGTGTGCTGCAGTGAAATGCGTCCAAGCAGAAATGGCAGTTAGGCTGAACTACGGTAATGTTCTGCACCAAAGAGCCGCGTCAAAATTGTCCCCCAACAGTGGGGGTGGCCACTGGGGTGGCCAGAGAGTGACCAAGGGTGACCATGGCCACCCCGTACCTCCCCCACTGCTGCAGGAGGACAATGATCCAGAATGCACCAGCAAGTCCACCTCTGAATGGCTGAAAAAAAAGTGGCCTAGTCAAAGGCCTGACCTGGATCCTATTGAGATGCTGTGGCATGACCTTAAAAAGGCAGTTCATGATTGAAAACCGTCCAATGTGTCCGCAATGATGAGTGGGCCAAAATTCCTCCACAGCGCTGTAAGAAACTCACTGCAAGTTATGGCAAACGCTCGATTGCAGTTGTTGCTGCTGAGGGTGGCCCAACCAGTTATTAGCTTTAGGCGGCAATCACTTTTTCACACACGGCCTTGGAGGTTTGGATTTTCTTTCTCCCTTAAGAATAAAAAGTTGAATTTAAAAACTGCATTTTGTGTTCAATTGTGTTGTCATTGACTGACACAAAAGAAGAAGTCATGAAGTGGGCAAACACTTTTTTACACCACTGGATGTATATAATATTATTATTGCTACTTTTCTAGATGTGTTTGACAGAAGCAGGTGGATTTAAGAATGAGACAATATCTCATTTCAGTTGTGCTGTGTTGATCAGAAATACCATTTGAAAACAGCTAATATGGTGTTGGCAGGGTCTACTTTTCGTTGTAACTGTCCAACTGAGTGTGCATTCATGCTAAATTGGTCCTCTTTCATTAACCCATTTGGTCTAAAATGGAAATAGGCGTTTTGAAAGCGCTATAGAACATTTTTGTATTGGTTGTTTGGCAACATACATTTGTTTAAGAGACACGTCAAAGAACATGGAGTATCTCATTGTCTTAAAAGGTCAATTGTTTTTTTTGTTATCCAGAATAAAGTACCGATTAAAACATGTGTGACAATTACAACTGATCTTTATACTGGATTTTATTAGATTACGTAGGTCTACCTAATACCCACATCACTGCTTGCACTACAACCTTAAAACATGTTCCTGGACAGCTTCTGCTGAGCTTGTCTCATCGTCACATTGTCCAGAGCGGGATCCCCCGCAGTGCCGTTACTGCCAGTGTTGATCAAGTTGCTTCTTGGATTTCCATCTGAAGCATGCACTAATCTCATGACAGTCGAGCACCAGTGCAACCACTTCTCAACCCTGTAAGGTCACCCTCTCACTGGGTTTAACGCAGCGCGTGTTTATGTGGCCTTCGTTACCTCACTGTGTTTGACACTGTGGACAGACACATTAATACAGGTTGCTCATTTCAATAAAGAAGAGAGTAATTCACTTTGGTTCAAAAAACAAATCCAAATTGTTTTGTAATGCTTCTTAGTTCCATTTTTCAACCGCAAAACATTTGTGTCCTTACCTTTTATTTGTATACGATGTACATAAACCCTATCCTTTTCCAGGAAAAGCTCTGATACTTGGTTGTAAAAGTCTGATCACCTCCTGGTGAGCTTTGATATATAATCCTTCATCTTGGCAGTCCGATGGATTAATTCATTCAATAGAGCATAAAAAATGCTGCTGTCAAAAAAGTGTCTTTTCCGCTCTATGGAAGGATAGCAGTGACAAGCACCTTCCAGCTCACCCACGCCCCTGCTGCTTCAGGATGACGCGAGTACTGCAAGCACTTCCACGTGTGACATTTTTATGTATTTTATGGTCCAAAAAGCAAGTACAATGATGTCACGCTAACATTAAAGACATTACACAGGCTGTAGAAAGCCATGGTGTATAATAAATGTTTTTGCAATATTATATTGTTGGCGACATGCTGACAAACAGAAACTGGCAGGCGCCATGATCCAACTCATTGAGACGGTAGGCGAGGCTCACTAAGCTAAGAACAGATGCTCGCAGCAACCTCATCTTAGGTTTCTGACCTCTATTGGATCAGGAAATGTGCAAATTCTGAGATTTATACTGAAAAAAATATTTAAAAATATTGGAATCGGACATAAAATACATTATGTTACGTTGCGTTATCTGCCTCACCTGCCTCCCTCGCCTGCATGTCACTGTTGTAGACTGTCATCCTTTTTGTAGACCAGAGAGCCATTTTACCTCATCTTAAAAAAAAAATAGTCTGGAGCCACAAAACATTACACAGCTTATAAACTTGTGCAAAAATGTGCAGCAAGCATGCGCAGGCCTACTCTGAAATCATTTAAACACTGAACTCTGTAAGCCTTTTTAAGTGGTTCCCATATTTGTTTAAAATTAAAATAAAATTAAAAGCCAATTTTAAGATAAAAAGCTCATCAGAGTCCACATTTCTGCATATCAGTGTTGTCATCACTGACCATTCTATTGGTTCTATCGTTGACTGTCTTTGCTGAGAGAGATTCTTTCATTTTCTGAATCACTTCTTGTTTATTTTTGAATTGGAAGAATAGAATCGATATTTTTATGACTGATTTTTTTCATGCATTCTCCATCTGTGAATGGCTTCCCCGTCCTTCCCATCTCATGCGCAGCCCATTGGTGCCAACTTGGCAATTTTCTCACTAAATCTGGTGACTCTCCAAACCCTCTTGGTGACTTACTGTAGGGACTAGTAGTTGGAGACTTAGTAAAAGCACGTATTGTTCTGCGGTTGCTGCCGAGAGGTCCACCCCGCCTCAAAGCAGTCAATGCACAGTCATCTCCCGCAGAACACTATGTGCGTCTCCCGGAGTCACCACTTTGGCGATTCAAACACAACACAACCAAACACATAGCTACAGCTGCTTCTCATTATAAAACATATTGCTATGCTATCGTTAATTACATTTTTATTTTACTTGGCAGTAACTTGATTCAGACTCAACTCCAAACTCACCTTTTTTCTCTCCAGCGAGACTAACTGCATACACTAGACTACCTCCTCTTCCCTTGCTCATCCAATCAGCAGTCACACCGCAGTCTAGATGCATTCACTGACTTGCGGTGACTCGGATATTTCGCATTATTTTTGAAAATGCTAATTTTCTCCAATTTCGGTGTTAAAAGAAATCACGGCGCTTGGCAAAGGGAGCCTCAACAAGGAGGCTGAAGCGTCGCATGCGGCTCCGTAGCCGCAGGCTGTCGACCCCTGTTGTAGACGTTAGTGGACTACATTGATTTACATGCTCATGCTAAAAAAAAAAAACATTAAATCAGGACTGCAAACTTTCACCGCCAAACCACCCAGGTTATTTAAAAATTTAAAAAGGCTAAAAACAATTCAGTATGCTCATTTGTATATTGCATATTTAAACAAAAAACACCCCACATGTCAGCTTTGTTTATTAGTATTCATATTTCAACTTTTTCCAATTTTGGTTGGATTTTTTTTTTGCAAAAATCAGTCGATGAACAAGGCAAAAATCTCACCTCATCTTATTTACTTATAGTATATATGGATGTTGTTTAGCGCAATTACTTGGTTCCAGAACTGACAGTGATAAGTGAATTTCCACAAGCCGGGATTCCTGATTTATAAATTGAATATTTTTGTAGTTAGAGCATAGAAAACCCGTTTACAACCTTTTAAACACGGTTTTTAACATTATTAGTGCCCTCTAGACATTAAAAAACATCTCTATTGTCACCTTTCCACTTGTATTACCCAATATAGTAGACATAATAAGAGTAAATAAGCTATTTAAGATATGAATAAGACTCATACTTGTGCGTGTTGCTTTAAATGTGTTCCGGTGGTGCAGTCAGAAAGTGAGGTTGGGGATTCAACGTTGAGTTTTAGCTTGGTGTGGGTGACAGCAGCTCATGTTAGGGACTGTTGTGCTTGTTGTGAGATCATTCTAAACTGCGATAAAAGCCTATTTTTCCGGCGACCAAGCCTGGTGTGTGTGTGTGTGTGTGTGTGTGTGTGTGTCTCACTGAACATTACAGTAACATTTCAGACATCTAGTGACCAGTGTAGAAAACTACATATCATCCCAGCGGCTTTGAACTTGTCTTCTGAATGCCTTATATTTGTATTTTAGTCCATTCAGCCATTTTCATGCTTGAAAACGTTTAATTTAAGCAACAAAATATGTAAAATTTGTTTCAAAATGTATATTTTTGACTAATAATAGGCCGTATAGAGTGAAGCCACGAGTGACGACTGTATATAAAATCCACGTCTGCATCTTTGAGGTCGCAAAAAGTAGTCAAGGAAATATTTAAAAAAGAATAGCACTATACTACAGTATAAGTATGCAATACCTACAAATATATATTGCATATTATTACTATACAAGCATAGCGACTACATAGGGATTTATATTTTAACTGCTCTTTAACTTACTAAACTGTCAGTATACTTTTGTCTACAAGACAAAATACAATTCTCAAAATATAGTATCTATTTGTTTATATATCAGAATCACATTGAAATATTACATAAACAGGTAGAGACATATTTCCACACCAGAGGTCAGCATGCGTCAAGAGAAAGGTGTTACAGTGGAACCTTGGTTAGCGTCATTATTCCCTTCCAGAAAGATTTTCCCCATAAGACATAATGTAAATCCAATTAATGTGCTCCACAAAGCAAAAAATGCTAACACAGAACATGTTTTATAGTTTTACAATAATAATTTTCAATTTGAAACAATTTGAAATGCATTTAAATGCATATAAATGATGAATAAAAGGAATACATGAACATTCATGGTTACTTTTTGTGAGGGTTTGTATGACAGTTGTCTGGATCCCAGTATGCAGAGGCGTACACGAGTTATGAGAGAAAGAGTCTTTAATACTGGTGTAAACAGCTCAGGAACAAAAAACTACGATGCCACGGAAAAGAAAAGGGCATCGCGGAAAAATGGAATAAGATATACTGTAACTGAAAAATATACCAAAGCTGGTCAGGCGGAGCTACCACAAAGCCGTGAGGAAACACCAGGCGGGACTGGATGGCCGACGGCAGCAGCACGGATCTTGGCTTGGAGGTTCTGCCACGAGGAATCACCGAGTGCCATCCAGTCGCCACAGGTGAGCTTAAAAAAGGAGTGACCGACAATGAGGCACAGCTGTGCCTGTTCTGTAGCTCCGCCCAACTAGAGATCACCTGGGTCTGTGTGATGACACAAAAACAGAAAATGAACAAGGGAAAGGAAATAAGCCACAAATAATAACCTGTACCCAAAATGTAAAACTAGTGTCTACGCCAGGCGTGACAGTATTCCCCCCCCCCTCATTCAATGGACGCCCCCTGGTGGACCACCTGGTTTGTCTGGGAACCTACGGTAAAAATCAGAAATTAGGTTATTGTCGAGAATAAGCGGCCGGGATATCCATGAACGGTCTTCGGGACCATAACCCTCCCAGTCCACCAGAAACTGCACACCCCTGCCTCGTCTCCTGGCATCCAGGATCTCCTTGACGGTGTAGGCAAGATGACCATCCACAAGCCGGGGAGGTGGGGGGGTCGCCAATGGGGGGGCTCAGAGTACTGGAGACCACTGGCTTCAGACGGGAAACATGGTGGACCGGATGAATCTTGAGAGAAGGGGGAAGTTTTAGGCGAGCCGTCACCGGATTGATCATCCGCTCTACCTCATAGGGACCAATAAATCTGGGCGCTAGCTTCTTAGTCTCTCCTGCCAGGGAGACATCCCGAGATGACAGCCATACCTTCTGGCCGGGCTTGTAGGCGGGGGCTGGTTTGCGGTGGTGGTTGGCGAGCCTCTGATTACGCTTGGCCGTACGGGATAGAGCGGCCCTGGTACTGCGCCAGACGCGATGGGCACGGCGAAGGAATGCGGCCAGCGAGGGTACAGTGCAATCGGCCTCTTGGGAGGGAAAAATGGGGGGCTGAAAGCCGTGCACCACATGAAAGGGGGAAAGGCCTGTCGCAGAACAAATGAGGGTGTTGTGGGCGTACTCTACCCATGGGAGATACGTGGACCACGAAGAAGGACGTTGCTGGCACACACACCTCAGTGCTGCCCCCAAGTCCTGGTTGGCGCGCTCCGATTGTCCGTTGGATTGGGGATGGTAGCCAGATGATAAACTTGCAGATGCACCCAGAGACTTGCAAAAGGCTTTCCATGTGGCAGAGGAAAATTGAGGGCCCCTGTCCGACACCACGTCCTGAGGGATGCCGTGAAGGCGCACCACATGCTGAATGAGTAACTTGGCTGTCTCTATGGAGGAAGGGAGCTTGCGGAGGGGTATGAAGTGTGTGAACTTGGAAAATCTATCCACAATAGTGAGTATAACAGTGAATCCTCTTGAGGAGGGCAGACCGGTGACAAAATCCAAAGAGATGTGAGACCAAGGGCGAGACGGGATAGGGAGGGGGTGGAGCAGTCCTGCTGGCGCCTGATGGGACGACTTGCCTCGTGCACAGTTGTAGCAAGCCGCCACAAAGCTCTTGGTGTCCGCATGAAGGGTTGGCCACCAAAAACGTTGAGCGACAAGAAACGCCGTACGTCGGGCCCCTGGGTGACAAGCGATCTTAGAGCAATGAGCCCAGACCAGGACCTCTGAGCGAAGGGGTCTTGGGACAAAGAGGCGGCCAGGCGGACAACCACTTTGAGGAGGAGAATCCTTGGAGGCTTCTGCCACCCGTCTCTCGATCTCCCACCGCAGGGCCCCCAGAATCCGAGACTAGGGGAGGATAGTCTCTGACTTCGGCTCTTCCACTGCCGGGGAATACATCCTGGATAATGCATCAGGTTTTCCATTGAGGGAACCAGGGCGGAACGTGATGCAAAAATCAAACCTCGTGAGGAAGAGGGCCCACCGCGCTTGGCGAGGGTTAAGGCGCTGGGCAGAACGGATGTAGGAGAGGTTACGATGGTCCGTGTAAATCACAAAGGGGTGAGCCGCCCCCTCCAGCCAATGTCTCCACTCTTGGAGAGCGAGTATGACTGCCAGAAGTTCTCGGTTGCCAATGTCATAATTCCTCTCTGCTAGTGAGAGGCGTCGAGAGAAAAAGGCACAGGGGTGCAGTTTCTGATCCGCTGTGGACCGCTGGGAGAGCACGGCCCCGACTCCGGTGTCCGATGCATCTACCTCAACAAAAAAGGGGAGAGTAGGGTTAGGATGAACAAGCACCGGAGCGGAAATAAAAAAATGTTTAAGGCGCCGAAAGGCTCGGTCTGCCTCCAGCGACCAACAAAAGGGAACTTTAGATGATGTGAGCTTATTCAGAGGTTCCGCCACCTTGCTGAAATCCCGTATAAAACGCCGGTAAAAATTGGCAAAACCCAGGAACCTCTGCAACAGCTTCCTTGATGTAGGAATGGGCCAGAGGGCCACAGCCTGGATCTTGGCTGGGTCAGGTCTGAGTTGCCCTTTTTCCACAATGAAACCCAAAAACGACACCGAAGACATGTGAAAAGTACACTTCTGGGGTTTAACGTACAACTTATTCTCTAGCAGTCTTTGAAGGACTATACTGACGTGCTGCCTGTGTTGTTGCGTGGAACGAGAAAAAATAAGGATGTCGTCTAAATAAACAAACACGAACCGGCCGATCATATCACGAAGAACGTCATTGATCAGACACTGAAACACCGCAGGAGCATTAGTGAGACCGAAGGGCATGACGCAATACTCAAAATGCCCTAACGGTGTGTTGAAGGCAGTCTTCCATTCATCCCCTCTCCGTACCCGCACCAAATGATAGGCGTTGCGTAGGTCGAGCTTAGTAAATATGACCGCGTCATGAAGCGGCGTAAAAGCGGAATCGATGAGGGGCAGAGGATATTTATTACGGACCGTAATTTTGAGGGCGCGGAAATCTATACACGGACGTAGAGTACCGTCCTTCTTTTTAACAAAGAAGAACCCAGCTGCAAGCGGAGAGGAAGAAGGACGGATATGACCCGCAGCCAGGGAGGATGAGATATATTCCTCCAGTGCATGTTGTTCAGGTTGTGAAATATTGTACAAACGGGAGGAGGGGAGAGGAGATCCCGGCAACAAATCAATGGCGCAGTCGTATGGACGATGGGGGGGAAGAGAAAATGCTTTGATCTTGCAAAAAACCTCACTAATATGATGGTATTCTCTGGGTACAGATGACATATCGGGAGGAGTACAGGTGGGAGGTTTAACAGCACTGACAGGGGAAGAGGCAGCCCGGAGACAATGACTATGACAAAAGGTGGACCAATTAGAAATTTTAAGAATAGACCAATCTATAGTAGGATTATGCCGCTGCAGCCAGGGCAACCCAAGCACCAACGGGGCTGAACGAGACGGAATAACAAAAAACTTAATTACCTCGTGGTGGTTACCCGCAAGCAGCAACGAGACCGCGTGTGTCTGGTGGGAAATACTCGCCAGGTGGCGCCCATCAAGAGAACGGACATTCTTAACATTATCCATCTTAGAAACTGGAATATTCATAGAATTAATCAGTCCACAATCAATAAAATTTTCATCAGCCCCCGAGTCAATAAGTGCCCGTACAGGACACGTTCCCCCCAGCCAAGAAAGAGTACCTTCTATTTGGAGACGTCCCACCATGGATGACGAAGCCGAGGCCTGAGTGAGAGGGAGGGGTCCTCCTCCCCTAGGCGTATCCCCAGTGGACGACGAACGACGTCTTGTGGGCCGGGCTGGGCAGGTTGCGATGTTGTGGCCCGCCTCCCCGCAGTAGAGGCATAGGTGCAACCTTCGGCGACGGCTCCTCTCCGCCGCCGACAGACGACTACCTCCGAGTTGCATGGGCACCACCCCCTCGGCGTCTTCTAGTGGCGTTCCGGCGCTGGAGGGTGGAAGCAGCGGGTTCGAACGAAGACCAAGCTGTGGAGCCGAATCAAGCCGGGGTGGTGGAAGAGGCTCCGCCTTCCGCTGTGCGCTGCGCTCCCGCAGGCGGTTGTCGAGGCGGATGGAGAGTGAGATGAGATCCTCCAAGGAGCGGGTCTCATCCCGAGCGGCCAATTCATCCTGGAGGCGAGCGTTGAGACTGGCCAAGTAGGCACACCGCAGAGCCTTCTCATTCCAGCCGCTCTCCGCTGCCAAGATCCGGAAGGAGATTGAGTGATCCGCCACGGACGCGGCGACTTGACGTATGGTAAGGAGGCGGCCGCCAGCCTCGCGTTCCCTTACGGGGTGATCAAACACACTCCGGAATTCTGCCGTGAAGAGAGGTAAGCTGGAGCACAGTTCCGGTTTGCTTTCGCACATCGCCATGGCCCAACTGGCGGCACGACCGGAGAGCAAGCTGAGCATATATGCCACTTTAGAGGAGTCCGTGGCGTACGTGTGGGGCTGTTGGGCGAAGATCAAGGAGCACTGGTGTATGAAGAGCTGACACTGGCCAAAGTCGCCGCCATACCTTGCTGGGTGTGGAATGCTGGGCTCACGGAAAGCGAAATGGGAGGATACAGTAAGTGTATCGCTTGCTGCTGCGGGCTGCGTTGGTTCAGCAGCCGCTGTCTGCGGGGCTCCCGTGATACTTGCGTGCAGCTCGCGCACCAGCATGGTCAAGTCACTCAACGTTTGCTCGTGGGCACTAATGCGCTGGCCATGAGCCCGAAGAGCCATCTGGACCTGACTCTCCTCTGCGGGATCCATACTTATTGACTCGGTGATTCTGTGAGGGTTTGTATGACAGTTGTCTGGATCCCAGTATGCAGAGGCGTACACGAGTTATGAGAGAAAGAGTCTTTAATACTGGTGTAAACAGCTCAGGAACAAAAAACTACGATGCCACGGAAAAGAAAAGGGCATCGCGGAAAAATGGAATAAGATATACTGTAACTGAAAAATATACCAAAGCTGGTCAGGCGGAGCTACCACAAAGCCGTGAGGAAACACCAGGCGGGACTGGATGGCCGACGGCAGCAGCACGGATCTTGGCTTGGAGGTTCTGCCACGAGGAATCACCGAGTGCCATCCAGTCGCCACAGGTGAGCTTAAAAAAGGAGTGACCGACAATGAGGCACAGCTGTGCCTGTTCTGTAGCTCCGCCCAACTAGAGATCACCTGGGTCTGTGTGATGACACAAAAACAGAAAATGAACAAGGGAAAGGAAATAAGCCACAAATAATAACCTGTACCCAAAATGTAAAACTAGTGTCTACGCCAGGCGTGACACTTTTACCTCCACTGAACGCGTGATTCTTTCCAAAGACACAACGTGGCATCGAGATCAACACGGACGCCACCTTCCTGTTTTGCTATGAGTTACTTCTTGAATTCAGCAGTGTTTCTGAACGGTCAGCATTTGATAAAGAAGGTGAGAAACACTATTTGAATTAATGAAATAACTCATAGCAAAACAGGAAGGTGGTATCGGTGTTGATCTTGCTGCCACATTGTATCTTTGGGAAGAATGATGTCTAGAGCGAAGGTAAAAGTAACTTTAAATGTTCATTTATCTCCTTAATTTGTCCTTCATATACATTTAGAATGGTTTTATTCATGTAAACCTACAACCTATGATTGAGAGTGTGTCATAGACGGGCAACTGCGGTTTCCATGTAGTGGCAAGCTAGTAGGATGCTGACAAGGACGTTTTGTGATAAAAATACATTAAGAACACAGTTGGACTCATGCAGTGTATTAATAATGTGCGCCATATTGTACTCAAACCGATGGTGTACACTTTTTATGTTAACCGGAAAACATGCAAACTGCAGCGTGTGCTAACTGAGGTTCCACTGTATATGAATTTAAAAAAAGAAACAAGGCATCCACATCTTCCACATAAAAAAACTGAAATCCAAGCAAAAAAAATCAAGGTCAAAAATGCTTATTTTCATTAAAAATATGTTGCTGTTTTTTTACCAGGCACTTTTTATGCTTGGCCAATTTATCTTACTTAAATCAGTACAGTCGTCCCTCTTTTATTGTGGTTAATTGGCTCCAGTGGGGTGGCCCCGGCCACCACTGGCCACCCCGTAGCTCCGCCACTGCCTTTGGACCGTCTACTAGAGCAATTAATAGCTGAGCAGTGTGCCGAGGACATGTTTTCAACGCATAGTTTCTGGATTCTGCTCCCCATCACGCTTCAGAATTGAAGTCAAAGTCAACAAAGTGAGAAAACTTTGAAAACAACCGGAACCGACCAAAGTAATCATGGAAAACGTACCTACCGCTTGCAGTTCATGCAAGACGCGATTTTACTGACAGCTCCTCCACACGCAAAGTTGTGTGCTGCAGTGAAATGCTTCCAAGCGGAAACGGCGGTTAGGCTGAACTAATGTTCTGCACCACAGAGCTGCGTTTGTCAAAACTGTTGCCCAGCCGTGGGGGTGGCCACTGGGGTTGTGAGAGAATGGCCACGGCCACCCCTGGCCACCCCGTAGCTCCGCCACTGGGAAGAAGGACAAAGTAAAAAAAACTCACCACTTCCACACGGAATGGGAGGATAACTTTTTTTCACTATGTCATGTCAAACATGCGATGGCTGAATACATTGCTTGGGTAATGTCTCTTCAGTGTAACATTACGTTACAGTGTAACATTACTGACGCCATGACTTGTCTTTCAATATTTTTTTACTAATCATAGGCCGTAGTCAACCACGAGACAGCAACAATCTATTAATTAATGATCAATGATTCATGATTAACTTATGAGAGACGACTGTTTTACTTAAAGTAACAAGAACAGAACAAGAGCATTTTACTCGCCCAACTGCTATTTTATGATATGCTAATTGGTGAAACATAGCAAGAAAACATCCATTTTTAGTCAAAAATAAGCCTTTTTGACCTTGAGTTCAGATTTTCAGATCTTGCTTTGATTTGAGTTTTTGCAGTGCAGTCCTGCAGTTCAAACACAAGTCAGGTCAAGGCAAATAAATCCTGACAATAAGGGAACCTAGTAGCTTTCAAAGTGGCACCACAGTGCTGACCTTCACCGAGGTCACGCTTGGTTTGTGTCAAATCATTTGGCTGCAACTTAAGAAATAAATACTGCACTGAATAGCGTAAGTAGTTGGCATATGTTGTGTAGTTGAGTGCACTCGGACGACACGAGGATATGGAATGATTTGTTCTTTTTCATCCCAAACTGTCTCCCTGAGAAAATGAGACGCTATGTCATTTTCACTGTGGCGCCAAAGGTGTGCACTTCTTTGGTGTCTGGCGGCATCTAGTGGTGGAAAGTCAGTTACATGACCGCAAACGACCATAATTGGACGACCGTAAAAAGCCATGCAGTAGCTTGTTTATAAGTTAACACCAAATAAAGAAGAATGAGGTCATGGAAACTGTGACTGTGTTGAGACTTGCTGTCCAAGCACAAAGAGGCCAAAGTACACAACACATGTTTCCCAGCAGGTTTCCAGCTGTAAGCAAGGCAAGAGCCATACTCTGTTATGATTTAGGGATGCTCCAATCAGGGTGTTATGCTGCCCATTCCGATCCCGATGCAGATATCGATACCAATCACGTGGATTAACTGTACATGTTTCCATGTATTTATGATGAGTGCTATTGGTCAGGGGCACCGTTAGACAATTCCAAAGGCTCCCGGCAAAGAGGTACCACTTGTGGCTTCCCGCGGGGACAAAAACGAGCTGCGAACTGACCTCACTGCTTGTTTGTTTTAAAAACAAAATGTCACGGTGGGAAAGAGCACATTTGGAGTCCGAAGACCAGAGGCTAGGCGGATAACGCTAGCTAGATGCTAGCTAGCTGCCGCCAATGCAAAGTACAGCCAGTGACAGCCAGGCTAGATTCAAGAGTAGCTCTGGTCTTTTCAGTGGTGTATCTTTAAAACAAGCACTAATGAGCATTTTTAACCATCATTTTCGTACTCAATGATCCAAAATTAGCCAAGATTGACTACTTTTTAGTCGAACAAAGGTTTGCCAAGGGAGTGATCAGACATGCTGGCATCGATTGGCATAGCCTGTGTCAAGCTCAATACAAGACGCGTCATTTTGTTGGCAACCCTACGTGACACAGCAGACGTGGTATTTGCCACCGCACGCCGATCGGTTTTTGTGATCGGCTTTGAAAGGCGTTTATCGGCATACGCCGATCACGTGTTTTCTTACGGAAATCGGAAGATATTGATCAGTGGCCGATAGATCAGAGCATCCCTAATTATGAGTCCAGCATCAAATCAGAATAATTGTGTAATTAGTGTCATTAGGCACTTGGTGTGTTTCACAGGCCGGATCCAGGACATTTAAGGCCAGCTGCATCGGTTCAAGTATTCAAGTGAAGTTTTGTTTATACTGTAAAATGGGACACTTACAAAATGACGCACGTGTTTGATTTCCATGCCATCACATGATCCTTCAGCTCTGGCCTGTTGAGTTCATCAAATAGGCCGCTGTCAATAATCTCCTTCTGCCACGTGATGGATACTGCGCCAGTGCTGAACTCCTTGAAGAATTTCTCATCCTTGGCATCGAGTTCAATGTCCAGGACTTCCGACGTGTCCTTGAAGTTGTCAGCGTCTTTGGTGTACACCACGTTGGGTTTTGGCACCCAGGGGGGCTCCAGCAGCCCCGCTTCCAGGCGATGGAAGTTAATGCTATTGAAAAAGGGGTGCTCTCGTGGGTCATCGCCGCTGGTTTGAAAAAGAGAGAGTGAGAGCAGCGGTATGAGGCCGCGATGCAATCATGAAACATGCTGCAGAGCCAGAGTGCATAGAAATGAAAGAAAACGTTGGACAGTAAAGGGGGCAGTAGCACCACACCAAATGAAGAATATCAAACAAGTTTTAATTGGGCAGGCAGCTCTTACCGGCACCCGAGGCGATGTTCCGGCTTCTTCTTAAGGAAGCCACGTATGAGGTTTGCGGTTGTGGAGTCAAATTTCTTAGGTTCAAACTTGCACTCATCTTCCAAGGTGCGGCGGGTCACCTCGCTCTTCTGCACCTTTTCACGGAAGTCTCGAAACGGCAGGCGAGCAGCCACCATCTCATAGATGCTGCAGCCCAGCGCCCACCAATCCACAGATGTGCTGTAGTACTGCTGCCTCAGGATCTCAGGAGCCATGTAACCGGTCGTCCCAGCCTGAACGCACGGATGCAAGTTTCAAGAAGATAAATGTTCACTCGGACGAACGTTATTTTAGTTATTAAAGTTACATGTCAAAACTCATCAGACAAGTTCATTTATATTCAATATTAGCAAATGGAGAGAGCCTTTTTTTCGTCAAAGTGCCATCTGCTGCAACTGTGTCACAGCAATATCCATTCTTGGCAAAGCAAATATTTAACACGTAAACTTTACAGAGTCTTTGCAACATTTCCCGGCAAGTGCTGACTCTGACGTTTTAAAAAAAAAAATGCTGGGTGAAAGTTATAATGTTATGATAATAAGTCAAAATATGATGACAATAAACACATAATATGACAAGAAAAAATGTATGAGACACAAGTTGAAATATTTGTAAAAATAATTTTTAAAAAAGGAAAACGAGGGGGAAAAAAGTAATATTAGGAGAAAATGTTCATACTTATAATGTGCTTTGTTGTTGAAAACACAAATGTGAGATACAGGCTGTTTTTTTTTCTTTAAATATAAAACGTCCATGCATTTCTGCATTTTACATTTTCTAAATGTAAAATTGGCCCCCACAGCCTTTGACTTTTCAGAAAAACGTTTGAACACCCCTGTTGTAGCGTGTCTCTTGGCTGCACTGCTTCCAGTGGTGTACGTGTATGTTATCTGCTTTTGGTCAATCAGATTTCAGCTTCTGTGTGTTGCTATGTCAATCTAATCTGCCCAAGGCCTTCAGAATTAGTAGTGCTGGCCCATCCCATACACACTATTAGCAATGGGGTTGTTTCTTTAACCAATCAGTTTTAAGAATCGCCTCACAGGGCCAGCCAGCAGGCGTAGAATAACGTCAACATTTTTCCGTCCTCTGATTGGTTGATCAGAGCACAGCTGTTTGACAAGCCAAGTTACGCCCACAGTGGCTGACAGAGGAGGGGATGTTGACGTCCCTGGTGAGTAGACATATTTTATTCAATTGTTTCACGTTTTTGTCATGTTATTCAATAAATATTGATTCGGAACTGCTCCAGATGATGTTGTAGTGGAGAGGTTTGGAGTTGCCGGAATCCTTTATCACGACCACCACCGTGGTTGTCTCCTTCCTTTGTGTTGGAACAGGCTCATTTAAGCGCTGCACTGTTCATGTGGTAATGCATTTAAGTGCAATATTACACTTGTGTGTTGTGTATAGACTTTTAGACATCAACCAATCACAGGATGGCAAAATATTTATGTTGCTGTACGCCTGTTAGCTAGCCCAGTGCGGCGAATCTGTAATCTGAGTAATTAAAGCAACAGCCTCGTTACGAAAAGAGTTTAAGTGATATGGGCCAGCACTCCTGATTGTGAAGGCCCTGGGCAGATTACATTGACATGGCACCACACACAAGCAGAAAAAAGTCCTATACACATGCACATGCTGGAAAGAGCGCAGCCAAGACACAAGCCACTAAATGGAGGTAATAGACCGTTTTAAGTTGTAAATGTAGTTCAGTGCTTCTGACAATGTTTCGACCATCAGACGCCCTGATGGCACAAAAACTGCATGCTAGTCGTGTAAACTGCCCCTTTGTCGACGTGGGCAACACAACAACACAAACAAAGCTGCAACTTCACAAAGAAAGTAAGAAAGTGCCAGTCAGACAAGGACTAGGTCACCACACTGACCGTTTGGCATATGGTGTTCGCCTTTGGCAGCTCGACAGCCAATCCGAGGTCAGAGAGTCGACACTGGCCGTGACCATCGAGTAGCACGTTTTCTGGCTTCAGGTCCCGATACACAATGCTCATAGAGTGCAGGTGGAGGATGCCCATGGTCATCTGAGCTGCGTAGTAAACCACACGGTCCATACGGATACCCCTATCTCCGAGCTCGTAGATGTGGAACCTGAGGTCTCCTCCAGTCATCAGGTCCATGACCAGGCACAAGTGGGTGTCGTTGTCGTAGGCATAGGCCAGGTTCACAATGAAAAGACTGTTAACCTTCTCCAGGATCCTCTTCTCCTGCAGGGCCAACCTCTCGCCACCTTTCTTCTTCAAACATCTCTTATTCAGCTTCTTGCAGGCGTACATCTGTCCTGACGTTTTCACCTGCACTGCACACACCTACAACATAGAACACCCCTATTTACAGTATATCTAAGGGTGGTGTCTTCTAGGCAACAACTTTACGGAGATACTTGTGACACCTACCTCACCAAAGCCACCTTTACCCAATGTCCGAAACTGATAAAAGTCTTTGTCACTAATCTTCTGCCTCTCAAACTCCTTCCACTGCAGAAACCTGTAAAAGAATGGGCTTCTCAGGTACTGGCAGAAAGGTTTTCCCCTCAGGAAGTCTCTTGTGGCTTCTCTCATCTTGCCCACCATGGTCTCATCCAAGGTCTTGACTGGTAAGTGCTTGCACGTTTCTGCAGTCTCTACTGTGAGGAAAGACAGAAAACTCCTGGACTCCGGTTGACAGAACTTAGCGATGAGGTTCTTCCCGGCTGTTGCTCTTGTGTCCTCTTCAGCAAATCTCAATCCTCCCAGCTCTTCCAGCAACTCAAAGGCAGCAGAGTACTGGGGCTCAGAGTTGAGGAGGAACTGCCGGAATAACTTCTTGCCAATGGGCTGCTGCTCACACAGGGACTCGTACTGCGTCCCCATGGCCTGCCGTAGAGCTGAGCAGCTTTTTGGCCGGGGAAGGCTTAGGGAGCGCCTCTCCTTTCTCAACGCATTCTGGTCAACCTGCTGAGCCCTGAGGTAGGCCGTGTTGGCCACTAATTCCTCCACCAGCGACTCACTCATGGTGGCGGCCCCACCGCCCCCATTAGACCTCGGGGCGCTGCTTCACTCATTTGCATGGTCCAGGCACAAAAGAGTACCCCCCGAGCACCTGCATCACCTGCTGCCACGCTTCTTTGAGCAAGTGCCACTATGCTCAGGGATTTGTTGGCTCTAAGGGAAAGCAACTTATGCGGTTTGAACTTAAGAGGCTTTAGTTGTGTCTATTTTTAGGACATGCAAAGTGCTTGTGTGCAACAAGTGGGCTGGGCTCAAGGAGTTTGTATTTTTTAATGAGTAAATAGCAACATATGCAAATGAGTCTATGGATATACTGAAATCCCATCCACCGTTATTATGATTACAAAGCACATGGCACATTTTATACCGTGGGGTTCAAACCTTTTCCACCGAGGGCCACATACTGAAAGGTGAAATGATGCAAGGGCCACTTTAACATTTTGTAAAGCAAAAGAAGTTATACGTATTTCAAGAAAAAACTGCATCTCAGCTTTGTGAAAGAGGTGAAAAGCATATTATTAGTATGAACTTAGGTCTTTGCTCTTTTTTCCCCATTTTTGCTGATGATTTTCCAAATATTTCAACTTTCTTCTTAAATAATCATCCATTTCATTTTCTTAATATCATGACTTTATTCCCATAATAGTGTAACTTTTCCCCAACCTAATTTTCCAAAAATTACAACTTTATTTTGTTTTGTTTGTTTATCATAATATTATGAACTTTAAAAAAAATAACACATTTATTTACGATGTAAACACCATGCTACTAAAATGAAACACGTTTTTCTCATAATGTTACAAGCTTTTTCACGTAAAATTGCAACTTTTGTGTCTTAATATTCTGACTTTGTTCTCTGAATAAAGTAGCCGAGGACAGGGAGGTCTGGGCTTCCCTGCTTAGGCTGCCGCGGTGACAGCAGCACCTCCCGTGCAAGATCCCCGTACAATGACACAGCAGTGCGGGCACAGTGATGGGGAACTACTGTAAATCACAGGATTACACAAAAAATACCAAACTAATTTCCACCAAAATGTATAGGAGTGATGGCACATGAACCGGGAAAGAAGCCATTCAGTTTTGTGAGGATAAAGGGGCTAATACACCACCCGTGTTTGTCATCCTCCATCAACCAGGCGGCAGTCTGCTAACTAACAAACATGGACCAACACAAATACACTCCCAAAGTGTTTTCCCTGAAATTATATTGATATTAAATTTTAAAACTTGAGCCTTGGTAGCAGTCTGCTTGCTGTTAAATGATATTCTAATAACATGTGGTCATTAAAATAAACATCTATGGGTGGCCTGAGACATTTGCACAGTAGTTACTGGATATCATGCTGACAATTAAGCCATTCAAAAATATATTGAAGCAAGAATTCAGTGTTTCCCATACATTATTTGTGGCGGGCCACCACAAATAGAGTTGATGCTACCTTTTGTCCGTTGCTGATGAGCAGATTATAATTGAAATGTTTGTGAATGTTGCACTTTTTGTTTCCACAGCATACATGAAAATTACATACACGTTTCATGGCCAATTATGTAAATTAGACGACATAATCTAGACCCTCCACCACCACAAATAGATTGCAGTCCTGTGTGAAACACTGTAATTGATACTATTTTTGAAACGCAGTCTAAACTGCACCAAAAAAGATGGGACATGAGTGTTTGTTCAGCAACCTTTATTTCAAAAAAAAATCCAGTCACATATTTGAAACGTGGCAAACACCCCCACAAACAAAACTAAACAGCTAACATGTGACCAAACCGCAAGGTGTCATCTTTCTCTGCGTGACTCTTGGTCTTTGCACATCAATCAGTGAGCCACGAGTCCGAGTGTGTGACATCCACTGGGTTCACTGCTGGCCTCTTGACACTAGGAGTACTGGAACATGCAATCAAATGGCAACCGGCTCTGCACGGGGCGTCGCAATGGTCACGGCCAGGTGTGTGTCCACCTTTGGGTGCATACAGGTGAAGTCTGTGAATCACCTCCCTTTGGGGCAGGGATTATTTACCGATCCTCTGAACCACCCAGTCCTGCTGGCAGAGGGGGCAGCGATTGTTCTGCTTCACCCAAAGGGACATGCAGCAGTTATGGAAGGAATGGTTACACTCTCCCCAGACGACTGAAAGACACACAAGAGAGCAAAACCATAAGAGAAGGAAAGGCCAATTTGCACAAAGAATCACAGCACTGATTCCCGTTTAGGCCACCTACACCTCCGCTGATCCTCTTGCAGCTCAGATCAGCGAGACATCCAGACATGGTAAGGGGAGGCCAGTCCGCTCTCGTCATAGTCCATACATCTACATCAGGTTACTGACAGCATATTTTGCTTCTATTTTTCCAGTCCCAGTTTACATGCACTGGTAATAATTCAATATTTGACCAAACTATGTCCAGCACTGTGGTGGGTTATGGTTTAATTTGGGGACAAATGACATCTTTATTGTTGCCGTTATGGTGCTCTTCAAAGGATTACGGACTACTCCTGGAGTATGTCAACAATATTTCGCCCCACTTTAAAAACTCGATACCAGGGATGCTGATATTGGCATAAAAACAAGATATCACATGATATTGGTATGTTTTTCTGCTAATACTGATATTGGCGCGCGAGTGAGAGCTCACCAAACTGGACCTTGCTACCCGGAGCAACAAGCTAGGCAGCTCAGTATGTTCGCGGTCTGGAATTATTTCCAATCGGCACCCTTGGATTGGAAATATTAAGGCGTCACAAGACCTCACGAGATAGATACTTTAAAAAAAAATCTGATGTTGTGACAAGATCTCTCAAGATAAGATTAAAAAAAAGGAGAGCTTAAAACATGACAAGATTTCTCGTTCAGAAAAAAAAACTGTCTCGTGAACGAAAATGAATTGGGTAATTTTGTCAGCCTCAGTATATTGCCACGTGCATGCGTGTCTGTTCCTCACCTCCTGCCTCCAAACAGGCAGGAAGAGAGTTCACTCTGTGCATTGGTTTCAGAACCTCGGCGCGTATGTTCCATAGAACGACGGCATGAATGGAGTGAGCCCTTTCGTCAGTCATACGGTCTCATTGGGTGGAGGCGGGGCCGGTAGCATACGCACAGTGCAGAAGAGTGTAGCCTTGTGAGGAGCAATGCAAGGTAACGTAGTTAGAAATTAAATTAGTAGATTGCAATATATTTTAAATACAGTATTTTGTCATTGTACTTTCCTTAAAAGTAATGTTGAAATCCCGTCTCGTCTTTGTTCTCGTAGACCCAATATCGTGTATCGTCGCGTCTTGTGAACGGAATGTCTCGTGTCACCGCTAGTGAATACGCAATTTGCAATGACTGTCAAGCGCTATTTCTGCGACGGGCGAGTAAGGCGTCTGCCTTCAATACTTCTAATCTAATATCAGACCTCAGGAAGAACCACTCCGAGTAAGGTTGCGTTCATGCAGCAATTTAATAAGCAGGGCGAGTTCAATGAGCCATTTATCATTTCACTGATTGTATTAGTCCAGAGTATCATACTTTTAAATTTATTTTGTTCTTATACAGATGTTTGTGCCACATAGAAATGTGCAGGAGAACATGTTATAATATTTGACTTTTGGTCTAAAACAATAGATATTTTGAGACAAAATAAATAAAAGTAAATGTGGCACTTTTTCCACAAACGGTGTTTATTTGTGAGATGCAACCAGTAGCATCACAGTAAAAGAATAATGTGTTCATTACACGATTAGCTTGAGGGAAGAACTGCTTGTTGTCGATATCCGTAATGATGCACTGGACAATATTGGTTTATCAGATGCCGGATATCGGTAGGAAAGCCAATATTGGGCATCTCTATTACATACGACTACTAATATATTTTGAATTAGACTTCACTGATGAACCGGTCATTGGGCTATCTGCATTAGCTGTTAAGCCGCTAAACACAAGTTGTTTCAGTATTTTGCAGATGGCAGTCGCTTACCAACACAGTCCTCCTGTTTGTTTTCCGCCTGACACCGGAGACAAGCATCTGTAAATGACAGAATTAGTTAGATTTACCGTAAATGCCCCCGGTATCATTTAAAGGGCTAACACAACCCGGCTCGGATAGTTAGCTAGCGCTAGGCGTCACACTCACCCATCACTTGCACCCGGCAAATGGCACAAGTATCACACTCGACATCCCAGCTCCACATTGCTACAGCGTTCCACTTTTTAAGTGAAAACATCTTGTCCCCACCGGACTTCGAGCCAGAGGAGGTGTTGTGAGAGAGAACTATCCCCAGCTCGTCGCCGTCGTCCATGTCTGTTGATCCAATGGCCCACAGCGATTAGCGCATTTATCTGGGTTAGCTTAGCAAACCAAAATGGACGAAGGAGGCCAACGTCGTAATCGTCGCCATCATTAGGGGGCGCTACAATCTAAGGTTAGTGGTTAGTAGTTTCTTCTTTGTTTTTATTTTTTGAAGTAGAACTTTATTAACAAAAGAGTGGCAATCAAGTGTAAAACATACCAACACGGGGCAGCCAAATTACAAAGATAAAGAGAATAAGGTTAAGCCTTTTCACAAGATAGAGTGACAGATTGGGTATATTATTTGTGTATTTTTGGTCTTGATCAGTTTTAAATATTTCAGATACAATTTAAAGCCGTTTTTAAACGCGATTATTGTTTGGTTTTTAAATATTTGGATTTATTAATAAAGAATTTTGCTAGACACAATATTGTATTACACGACAGTCCTTGTTTTTTCTTTGAAAGAATCACACCAAATAAAATATCAGTACAACAGAAGTCCCTTGTGAGTGAAGGAAAAGGTGGTTTTAATGTATAAACATCCGTCCAAAAACATACAAATTTCAACATTGAGAAAAACACACTTTGTGTAGTTTCTATTTCACCACAACCGAATGTACAAACATTGTCCTCCATGTTAAATCGTAGTCTCAAAAACTCTTTCGATGGGTAAATGTTATTTAAAAATGAATTTATTTTACTTTTGGTGGTAAAGGGAGAGAAAAATACATTGTTCGTATTTTTAAGATTGTCTCTTTATCAAATTTTGCAAGTATATTATTATTGTTTTGTTTCCCTGGATGGAGGTGTGCTGTTAAAGTTGAGCTGGTAAAATAATCGGTGCATTTTTTTTGTGACAGGCCATGTATATAATAAGTTGTGGAAGTGATGGTAGAGGCGCACAGTGATGAAGGCTGTGTTTCTAACCAAAAATAAAAAGGGTTCTGGTAAAGCTTTAAGCAAATGTTTAAATTAGGGTTTTGGTGGGTGGAAGTGAAATTTCTGACACAATTGAATACAAGTAAATGTAATTACTTTCATAAAGCGTCTTTCTACAAAGAAATGAAAGTTCATTCCTCTCGTTTACACATTCACACATGCACTAACATGCTTGGAAAACAGTTAGGCACCAAAAACAATGTGTTTGATCTTCTCAAATTTTTGGTGCCCGTTTCCGAAGTATATAAGGGCGTGTGTGAAGGTATAAACGAGAGACATTAACTTAAATTTCTTTGTAGAAATGCGCGTTATGAAAGTAAGTACATTTACTTGTATTCATTTACAGCGCAGCCTTGACACATCCAATATGGCGGCGACATTGACCGCAGTGGACAAACCCACTCGATGACGTGTCTATCTGTCATGGGTATTTCAGCCAAAAACACATTTTGATGTGTATTGGCAGCCTCTAGAGGGCGCTATTACGGTTCAGGGTGCAAGTCGTGTAGTGTAGTGTGTAGGGATGAGGGAGTACACCACTATCTGTCTGTTGACCCATCTAAATAATCTGTATCCGTATCTGTACTCGGAGTGGGCGGGGCATAACCCGGAAATGGTCGTGATTTAACCGGAAATGGGTGGGATTGACAGATTGATCAGAAGTTGCGATATGTATTACTTATTATTCAGCTATATGTATAAGTGATCTGTAAGACTGTATTTACTTTTTTTTTTTTAATGATCTCTGGCTCTAGGGAGGGGCGGTCGCTGTGTGCGACTGGCCAATCACAGAGCGCGAAGACTGAATACATAAGTGATTACCCAATGAGGATTTTTCTTCATCACGATTACGGATAATGAGGAGCTTTACTCGTTTGATGCTCATGCTCGGCCAAAATGCTTTATCCGTAATGGCTTCTGGTCTAGAAGTATCAGGCTCACCCCTAGTAGCGTGTTCTTGCTACGGTTGGGCGATACTACAAATTTACCAACCTTAGGCTCCGACGCTTTATTAATATATATTATCATTATTATTGCTACACTGCTCTTAGAATGTTCTGGCGGTCCATAAAAAAGTTCCACAAGCAAGAGAAGCTTTGGCAAAATGTTTATTATACACTTTTGACACAGAAAGACCAAGGGGGTATACTGCGAAAGTGGCTCAACAAACCCAGGCTTTGTGCTCAAGATGCAGCTCAACAAAATCTAAGTTCCCCAAAGAAAGTTAAACGATACTGCAACGGTGGTTATCAACTTACTTTGTCAACTGCTGTTCTCGGCTTTGTGCTCAGTGCGCGTTCACAGAAAAGGGGGCATTTGACGTCATAATATTTTACTTCCTCTCAAAAGCGAATTGATCCCAGTCAGTATATTTTACACAAGAGGAGCAACTCGTTATTATGGAGAGTTATGAGGAGTTGAAAAAGATTATTATTGCCAAAAGCAACACTGTCATTGCCAATAGAGGAAGGAGGACCGCTGGCAGAATAATGCTGAGCATGTAAATGAGCAAGTTAACACTGATTCTATACCCTACAAGTCATTTAGCAACACTCAGCACTGCACAATTTTGACATATTAACACTTATCCATTTAGAAAAATGAATAAATTGGAGCAACAACTGTCTTTTTTCGTCTTTGAAATGTCTATATTGTCATATTTTACTGCTCTAAATTATAAAATGCTGTACTTCGTTGTGACCACTAGATGGCAGTGTCGACGTGTTTATGGCGATCTTTTCCTTTGAAAAGTGTTTTGTTGTCAAAAATTGTAATATTAGTCAATCACAACACAACTGAACACAACAGTTTTTAAATGAAACTTGTTTTATTATTAACGGAGAAAAAATCCAAACCTACATGGCCCTTTGTGGAAAAGTGATTGCTCTCCCCTGTTACAACATAACCGAGATTAATTGAGGTCTATCAGTCTGGAAAAGGTTATAAAGCCATCTCTAAAGCTTTGGGACTCCAGCAAACCACAGTGAGAGCCATTATACACAAATGGCGAAAACATGGAACAGTGGTGAACCTTCCCAGGAGTGGCCAGCCAACCAAATTACCCCAAGAGCGCAGTGATGACTCATCCAAGGTCACAAAAGACCCCACAACAACATCCAAAGAACTGCAGGCCTGAAGGAAAATGTCTGGCCATCTGTTCGTGACCTCAAGCTGAAATGAACTTGGGTTCTGCAGCAGGACAATGATCCAAAACACACCAGCAAGCCCACCTCTGAATGGCTGAAGAAAAACAAATTAAAGACTTGAGTGGCCTAGTCAAAGTCCTGACCTGAAGCTTACTGAGATGCTCTGACATGACCTTAAAAAGGCCCTTCATGCTGGAAAACCCTCCAATGTGGCTGAATTACAACAATTCTGCAAAGATGTGTGGGCCAAAATTCCTCCACAGCGCTGTAAGAGACTCATTGCAAGTTATCTCGAACGCTTGATTGCAGTTGTTGCCACTCAGGTCCAACCAGTTATTAGGTTTAGGGGGCAATCACTTTTTCACACAGGGCCATGTAGGTTTGGATCTTTTTTTCTCCCTTAAATAAAAAGTTTCATTTAAAAACTGCATTTTGTGTCCAGTTGTATTGTCACGAATTACTATTTAAATTTGTTTGATGATCTGAAACATTTCAGTGTGAAGAACATTAAAAAAATAACAAATCCAGCAGCTGCTTTAAAAGAGAGCGACCTTCGTTGAACAGGCAAGCATGGCTTTCCACTCTTAACACCTCGCTTATTCACTAAACTTGCTTCGCAGTATACCCCCAAGTAGAGACCACAACAAACTACAGGACTTTCTTAAAACTGTAGAAGCATTGATGTGCAATAATGCAAGTTTGAAATGCCATTTACACAATTCCCTTTTGTTCTGTCTTGCAAAGGAATGCATGAAAACAAAGAAAAAGCAGAAACCTTGGAGAAGCGTAAACAATGCGACGTACCAGCAGGGCAACATGTGACATCAATATTTAAGAAAAGAAAACATACAAATAACTTTTTTCTTTTTATTATTTTTTTTTTAAGAAAATTGGGTTAAATATACAAGAAGTGCGTTAGAAATAGCTGACAGACCACAGACAAAAAAAAACAAGTAAGTCTCAAAATAGTGGCTAAAAAAAAAACTGGCTAAGCCAAGATTGTCGCACTTGTTGTTTTAATTACAAATTCAAGTTTCTTCTTTTCAACACAGCTCAGGTTGATTAAAAGCAGTGACAGGACATAAAAGACTATTACTGGCGTATCGATGTGTGGAATGCTGGAGCGCGGGTACTTCGGACACCTCTGTATAAATAGAAATGCCGTATAAATAGAAATATAATCACAAGCTGGGCCTCATTTCCACGGATGCATTTAGAAAAACAAAAAGTGCTTTTACATATCAGGATTTGTTTCCCTTTATGGACGTTTGTCTGTTCTGGCAGTGATGCTGCAGCAGCAATGTGAACAAAGAAATGTGTTCATTTCTGAGATTGTCTGCATTTCCATGATTAAGAGTTTGGATTTCCTTCATAATTGCTCTCGTACCAATATGAGCCACAGACAGGATTTGCACTCGCATCCATGCCCTCTGCCTGCCTCAAGACACGAAAATGTTATCAAAAACATATGCTCTAAACAAATATATAGATATTAAATTTGTTTCCACTTTTAAAATAGTTGTATTCAAAATACATAAATTTTGCTTTTCAAGTCAAAAGCTATGAAATTGTCTTTGGTCAAAAAAATATCATAAAATCAACAGGAGGTGAAAACACAAAATGATGATCATGTAACTGATCGAAATGGGGAAAGCTGATACCAAGTATCTAGTAATCAGTTTCTCGTTGAGAGAAATATTAAAGTGCTTCTGCGTGATTTATTCCCTCAGGGTTTCATGTGAAAGAACATCCAAAGAAAGGCAGATTGGCTTCTTCTATCTCCTTAAGTATAAACATCTGTTCAAAGGGGGAAAGATGCTAAAACATCAGTAGTGTTCAGGACGGTCCCGCTTAAAGGTCCTCCCTAAACCTAAAACTGGGTGAATAAAATAAAAATAGCAGCCTACTCACACAGATGTGGACGTGAACAACAAGGAAGGAGGCTCTTTATACGTAAAAGGACCTAAAGTCAGAGGAGGCGGGCCTCGGAGGTGTGACGGCATACTGCGTAAAGATGGTGACAAAACCAAAAAAAGGACGTCCCTCATAAAATCCTACACAAGTTGACTTGTTGTTAGGATCCCAAAAGTCAGGACCTCCTTGGGGACACATGGCGAGGGCTTCCTCTCTGGAACTCCCTGAGGACATCCACCTGTGTCACTGGTGTTTTCTCTTCAATGAACTGGCCTGGCCCGGTTAGGGGTTTTTTCCCACTATTGGGTTGTCTCTAAAGACCAAAAAAAAAAAAAAAAAAAAAAAAAGCTGCTTTTTCTGAGGAGATGTGAAGTGTGTGCGATGGAATTGAGTGGCGAGGACTTACAAGCTGCCGTACTGCGCTGTGGCGTCGCCTCTGACCTCGTGCTGCCGCTGAAGCTCCACCATGATGTTTCGGAGCTGTTTGAGAGTCTGAAAGGTCTCTTTGGGTTCCTGAATAATGAACTTGGAGTATTCCTCCTGCTCTCGCTGGGGCCCTTGGTACACTGCCATGCTGGCACATGCGTCTAAGTAAAGGAGACATGCGCTTTATCATGTACAGTGGAAACTCAGTTTTTGTCATTAATTTGTTCCAAAATGTCAGATGGTAACTTAACCGTACAAAAGCTGAAGCAATTTTTCCAAATCCAATTACTTCCTTACAGAAAAAAATGAACAAAAATAACTAAATTACAAAAAAGATAATTAGAGTTTTACATGCAGAAAACAATGCAAAACACATATGAACGCCAAAACAAATGGATAAATGAACATTTAACATGACTTTTACCTTTATTGAAGACTAGCAAACATGGAGATGAGTGGAGGGAGGAGAAGGGGGAATTGATGGAAGAGCCATGCAGACTATTTCATTCTCGTCCGTTACAAACGTAACTTAAAAGAGTGCACGGTTAGTGCTGTATACTTGCTCGCTTGAACTTTGTTGTAAACCTCAGCAGCAGGTACAATCATCAACACACACGCTGGCCCGGCTCACTGTCTATTATGTGTCTCTGTTAAATCATTCCCCATGCAACCTGAGTTAACTAAGGAACCTTTACATTACAATCCTATTATAACATACGTATGCTACCTTCACACTTTGCTATGACTTCTGTGTTAAATTCAGTAGTGTTTGTCACCTTCTTTATCAAACTTCTGGCACTTGCAACATTTTGTGGCTTCATTGTGGGTTATTTTTCATTAATAATAACAAAAAAAGCACAAAGAACTGTCAGAAATACGCAGTGCGCTTGAACGCTTGCTTTATTAGCACTTGGTGAACATTGCTTATGAGAAGGAAGAAAGGAGACAGAGTTATTCGTTGTTCACTGTGTGTTCTATGAGCAAATAAACCGCCCTCACACACATAATAAAGATGACTAGAGGATTCCCTGGACAGAATCTGTCTACAGCGTCACAACTCTATAAGAACCACGATCTACTCTTCACAGAGACTGAGTCACCAATGCGTGGATGCTTTATTTGGGTACTGTTTGACCGTAAGATAACAGAGACAGCGCCAGAAAACAGAGACGTATTTTTGGCAATAACTTTCGTCAAAATCCTACAAAAACCTGGGCATCTGAAAACAAACGTTCCACTGTATATCTGCTTTGCTCGTATTCTAGTCTGCTGTTGTAAAAACACCAGGCTGCTCATGGCTCCACTGCTTTGAGTTGAGCCAAAAATTAAAAAAACATAACCTATGTGAGTCCAAACTTTTTTCCAGCGAGGCATGCAGGAAAATGTACCACTTTGGATATTTTGTGCATTAAATAAGCTAAAACCAATCCAATATGTTAGTTAATATATGCTAATCTATCTGAACAAAACACCAACATCATTGTTTTGTGTTATACATAAGGAAATTAGTGTAATATCTAATAATATAGCTTATTAATAGTGCATTTATTTTATTTTTACAATATGCTGAGGGCCAATAAAAAATGAGCCCCAAGGGCGCACTTGGCACACCCCCGAAGTAACCTATATACATTATATATACACCTATATACATTCAAAATTTGAATGCCAAAGGGATGTACACTTTGGAACTTAGTTCATTAGTTACTCTACATACTTGTACAACTACTTGTGAGTTATATAATTTAATCTGTTAAACTGTAATTCTCAGCTTGTTGATGAAGTGCAACCAATGTTGTCATCCATTAGTGAAAAAAATGTGCAGAAAGAAATGTTTACCTTTCTTATTAACAGAGTACCTACACACTGTTGTATCACGGTGGCTTGGTTCGCATTGGCTGCCACAAACTCTGCTGTACTGTCAATAAAGATAGTATCACGGCAGCAGTTTGACCCTGGAACTAATTCATCTTATTTATTTCCCTTTGGAAGTCATGTGACATGTCTCAAAAGTCATTAAGGTTGCCCTGTATTGTGAAAGGTGCTCGCTACATCCCCTGAAAGACTAAACATTGAACTGATGTGACAAAAACACTGACCTTCCATGTTTTGAAGTTTGGTATCATTTGCAGAGAGGAGGGAGAAAATCCTCTCAGTTTCCCGATCACAGTCGATGTCCAGCTGCAGGTTGGCCTGCATGATGCTGAAACACGAGTGCAAAGCTGAGTGAGGATTTGTTAGAAGAACGAGGTACTGATGTTCGAAGTGGGAGTGTATTATTTTCTCTTTTGCATTTGTTCATTCATTTTCTGTAGCGCTATCTTGTTCAGGATCACGACTAAGCTGAAGCCTATCCTGGCTGACTTTGGGTGAGAGGCGGGGTACACCATGGACTAGTCACTAGTCAATCACAGGGCATATACAGTGGTGTGAAAAAGTGATTGCCCCCTAAACCGAATAACTGGTTGGACCTGAGTGGCAACAACTGCAATCAAGTGTTTGAGATAACTTGCAATGAGTCTCTTACAGCGCTGTGGAGGAATTTTGGCCCACTCATCTTTGCAGAATTGTTGTAATTCAGCCACATTGGAGGGTTTTCCAGCATGAAGGGCCTTTTTAAGGTCATGCCACTGCATCTCAATGTGATTCAGGTCAGAACTTGGACCAGGCCACTCCATTTTGTTTTTCTTCAGCCATTCGGAGGCGGACTTGCTGGTGTGTTTTGGCTCATTGTCCTGCTGCAGAACCCAAGTTCGTCTCAGCTTGAGGTCACGAACAGGACTTTTTGGTAGACTGCAGAATTCATGGTTCAATTTATCACAGCAAGTCTTCCAAGTCCCAAAGCAGCAAAACGGCTCCAGACCATCACACTACCACCACCATATTTTACTATTGGTATGATGTTCTTTTTCTGAAATGCACCGTTACTTTTACACCAGATGTAACACACACCTTCCAAAAAGTTAAACTTTTGTCTTGTCAGACCACAGAGTATTTACCCAAAGGTCTTGGGGATCATCAAGATGTTTTCTGGCAAAATTGAGACGAGCCTTACTGTTCTTTTTGTTCAGTAGTGTTTTTTGTCTTGGAACTCTGCCATGCAGGCCGTTTTTGCCCAGTGTCTTTCTTATGGTGGAGTCATGAACAGTGACCTTAACTGAGGCACGTGAGGCATGCACTTCTTTGGATGTTGTTGTGGGTCTTTTGAGTAGTCGCTCTTGAGGTCATTTTGGTTGGCCGGCCACTCCTGGGAAGGTTCACCTGTTCCATGTTTTCACCATTTGTGGATAATAGCTCCCACTGTGATTCGCTGGAGCCCCAAAGCTTTAGAAATGGCTTTATAACCTTTTCAGTTGTCTTGTCATTGACTAATATTTTAATTTGATTGATGATCTGAACCATTTAAGTGTGACAAACATGCAAAAAAATAAATCAGGAAGTGGGCAAACACTTTTTCTCACCAGTGTTTATAGACAAACAACTATTCACACTCATAAATATTGACAATTTATAGTCTCCAGTTAACCTAACATGCATGTTTTGTACTGTGAGAGGAAAGCTGCCTTGTGTGTTTCTGCTCTTGAATATTATTGCTACGTTTTTCTTTCTTTTACCAAGTAGCGGCAGAGTTTTACCAAATATTTAACATCTTCCTGAGCGGCATTTAACAGGGGAACCTATTGTACGCATAAAAAGAGTGATAGGCACTGGAAAATGCATCTTCTCTAAAATGTGTATGTATAAAATGTGTTGCAGCTCTGTAATTGGGGATCATTTTAAAAACATCATCTGCACACAAACCTTTCCAAAAACGTCAGTTTTTACAACACTGTTCTCACGTAAACATGCCCTGAGTGTTTGTTACGTAAACAAAGCAGAGCAGTGTACTGAATAACAGTGCTAATAGTAGATTTGTTTTCTTCTGCTTGAGGTGAAACACTTACATTGTGCAGGGCTTACAACCAGGCGCACTGCTAGTTTGGCTTTTGCAGCACTGCCAGGCTCCAGCGCTGTAGTTGGATGGGTGAAAAGTGGCCAGGCGGCACTCATTACAGCGGCTGACTTGGCCCAGGACATCCAGCCACTCACAAGCTTCCACACAGTTTCCTGCCTGCACGTACAGCTGCTTCTCAGAGTGGACCACCTGAAACATCTGACATACCACACACACTTGTGTCTGTCAATGTTCCATCTCTATTCAAACTCAAGGAAGTGTCTGTGGTTCTTAAACAACCCTCACAACATTTTCCATAGAAGGAGTCCTTAACTCATTCAATCAAAAGTCAACCCTTTCAGTACCGGCCATTTTAGACGATTTTTACTGATCTTTCAAGGCACACAGAATATTGTGTTCTATGGCTATACAAACATAGAACCTACCAAAAGAAAGATTAGACTCTAGTCTTTGATCATAAAAAAAGTTTTTTTCTACCTTTTCCCATTCTTTAGTAATCAGCAGTAGAGCATAGGTAAGTTTCAGGAAAACATCAGCTCCTGACTAAAAAAGGGAGGAAACCAGCTTTTTGTGAAAAGATATTTCAAGCATAACTTTCACATTTGGAACTGAACTATGTGAGTGCATGTGTGTGCGTGTGCATGCATTATAATTTCCCTACAATGCGTAAACTGCACGCTACACTCCTCCACGCTTTCTCACTTCTTGCTTCCTGTCATGTATGATTCTTCCATTCACATGATCCCTGCCGGGCTCTTGTCAAATGCACTCCTGCTACCTCGTGGCCGATTTTATAGCTTAAAATTGCTCTAAAGTGAAATGCACTAGTGGAAAGTTGCGTCATCACCTCTTTTTGCCTCTTACGCAAAAAAACCCCCCAAAAACGTGAAGACATATAAATAGTAGGGCTGTCAAATGATTAAAAATTTTAATCAAATTCATCACAGTTTTCAAATTAATTAATCATGATTAATCATCATGCAACACTATGTTACTTTATATCACCACGTCATTTTCCTATGTATTTTAAACTTGCAAAGAGTACATTTGGAATACAGGAAGTGAACAAATGTATTGCAATTGATGTGAAACAGAGTAAGATTAAATAAGCTTTGCTTCTTCCTACTACTTTTTGGACATGTAGAACTGTGAATTGTACTAAGTGATGTATTCCAATGTAACTTGTATGCATGTTCAAAATAAATTAAACCATTACCATTACCACGTCTAAAATATGCCCATTTTTACTGTATTTTATTGTAAGAAAGACAAATGACAGGGCAGGTTTATATTTGTATGCATTAGCAGCGCCAAATAAAAGTAAAATTTAAATTAAGTTAAGAGATGGCGCATGTCTGAAAATCTGTTTACCAAACACTGGTTTCTTTAATAGCAAATATTTGAATCAGACTTTTAACTGTGTTATTATGAGCAACGAGGAGTTGCGCTCAAAGACACCATGTCATTCAAGTTGAATTTGCATGTTTTGAGTGAATTTTCTGGGATTTCCAAGCATACTTAAATGCAGCAACTTGTACTTCCGCATTAAGAGTTACAAAGTGAATGATAGGTATATCCACTTATTGATTTTCATTACATTTCTGTTTATTTAGACCACCCATACACGCGCAATAAAGACGTTGTTGTGATGTTCGGAGTGTCAGTGAACGCATCTCATTGTCTGTCTCATGACAATGAGGAAGTGTTGTTGCAATGAATGGACTAGAGACGTGCTTGCTTGGAGTCGGAGGTACATATATGGCATTGGATTGCACTGCTGTTGATGTGTTCAGGTAAGAATGAAGTTATAAAACAGTGTCAGACACTGTGTGACTATTTTTGACAGCCCTAATAAATACGTTGTTGGGATCGGGCATTCGGTTCATAAAAACGTACAATTACGTCTTTGGTATTGAATGGAGTTGATGATAGCAAAATTGACTTACATTTTTACGGTTAAAGGCACTTTCTTCCAGTTTCTCCACTGCCTGGATGTTTTTCACATTTATGATACAGAGGGCCTCTTTCACTGAAATAAAACAAGTCATTGTAAAGTCAAAATATTTTGTAATTTTTCAAAAATAATTTGAGCAGCAAAAAATGAACCAAAGAGTATTATTATTCATCCTTTATTGAAATTCAAAGATGCACATGTAGGTATATTGATTGTATGGAAGCTGTAACAAAATAAATAACCTAAATAGATTTACCACCATTAGAATTTACACAACAACAGTACAAGAAATGTGTTTGTTTTAGAGATTTGAATCAAACTTTGGTGCCATCTGCACCAAATAATAACAAGAATGATCACTGACAATGACCTGTCCTCCATGTGAACGTTAAAAAGAAACAATTTCTAACCTTTATGTTTGTGATAGGAGAGCTCTCTGTTGGTCACTCGAAGCCATCGCTTTTTAAAGTTTTTCTTGCCAAGCCGTTTTCTCCCTTGGGCCCGTTTCTGTACTTCCCTAAAGAGTGCAGACCCCGGCATGACTTTTTTGTTTCAGTACACCCTCTTTTTAGTTTCAATTCAATTATACCGCTGGATTCAAAATGGAAATGTGTATTTAAAAACGCATCTGTAAAAGTGCAAGAATGATGAAATTTGCAGTAACAGGGAAAGGATTTTTTTTTTACATTAGGGGTGTCATGATACACTCAACTCACGAGACGATACACGATATTGGGTATGTGTGTGTCCAAAGGTTTGGACACACCTTCTCATTCAATGCATTTTCTTTATTTTCATGACTATTTACATTGTAGATTCTCAAAACTATGACTGAACACGTATAATTATGTACTTGTGAAATAAATAAATGTGTGAAATAACTCCAAATATGTCTTATTATTATGTCTCATTATATTTTAGACATATATTTTACGTCTTATAATTAATTTTTTTTGATAGTGCTGCAAACCCTTGGTGTTCTCTCAATGAGCTTCATGAGGTAGTCACCTGAAATGGTTGTCACTTCACAGGTGTGCCTTGTCAGGATTACTTGCCTTATTAATGGGTTTGGGACCATGGGGTTGTATTGTGTGTGTCCAAGCTTTTGGCCCGTACTGTATGTTCACGCTAAAGGAACTACAGTTCCCATAATGCTTGGAGTGCCAAACCAGAAAGTATATAAGTCTGAAGTAGTCCGAAATAGGTGGTAGTATCACGTTTTGCTAGGTCATTTACAGAGATTGTGTTTTGGGCTGCATATGACTTAACATTTGATCAAATTTAAGTAAGTTTGATCAAATTTAAGCATGTTTGATCAAATGTAGAATTACGACAGCTGTTGAACTCCGATGAAAAAAACAAAAGTCACAAGTGACGCTGGGAACACCGAGGTAGGTGGGACTGCAAGGTGTATAGTGGGCGTAAAGCTCGTAATTTGGCAATGCCAAAGTTCACAGTCTGATTGTCTGCCCTGTTCTTGCAAGGCTGCTTTTCTCTAAACGACAAATACAGTCACGTTTTGATCTCGTGACACCCCCATTTAACATGCATATGATTCTCTTCATAATCTTCTCAACTGAATGGAATCATTTGAGAGCTCATGCTAAAATGGATCACAATGAATGTGTGGCGTTAGGGTTGGATGTAAGAAGGGCAAAAAGAACACAAAAAACATAAATAGCGCCTGCATTTCTCTCCTGCTGACAGACAGTTTAAGAAAGAACTCTCACCCTTCCTTTAGAACCACTGCGTCCTCCAATCCACTCGACTCTTTTGAGACATTTGAAGATATTTCATCTAGAAACTACAGCCAACAGCAGAAGAAACTGGAGTTGTTAAATGCAAAGATAACAAAAGATAGCAAAGCAAAGATAGCAAATATACAACATATATTATGCAAGAAACAAATACCTTTTTAACTTTTTCAATGCACTTATCTTCCTGGAATGATTTGAAGAAGTCATACATGTATGATTCTTTGAAACTAGACTGAAGGGGGGGAAGAGAGAACACCATGTGGCTGGGTAAATTAAAACAGGGGGAAAAAAAATTCAAATAAACCACAACATGCTCATTCTCACTTCTGTTTATATGTAAAGACTGTTTAATGTTCCAATCTGTTCAGGCAAGTAAAACAACAGACTTCATCAGAGCCCTTTTAAGATCACTTTCCAGACTCTGAAATATTTCCTTTAGAATCATAAATTGTTCATTTCACACTCGTGTGTGACAAATGACCAAAATCAATCTAAACACATCAGAAGCACTGACTTACATTTACATCTAGAATTTGTTCCGTGAAATTGTATGAAATTATTCCAGATAAGTCTGTTGTCTTTTTTTTAATCTCTCTTATATTCCTTTATTCCCATCGATTTATTTTTCTAGTGTGTTTCTTGGCTGCACTGCTTCCAGTACATGTATGTGTATGTTACATTTTTTTTGTCCCATCAGAGGTCAGCTTTTATGTGTTGCCATGTCAATGTAATCTGCCCGGGGTCTTCAGAATCAGTAGTGTTAGCCATGTCATTTAAACATTATCAATAAGGCTGTTTCTTTAACCAATGAGAGTTCAGATTCGCCAGGGCCAGCTAGCAGGCGTACAGTAGCGTCAGCATTTTTATGTCCTCTGATTGGTTGATGTCACAAAGCCTGTACCTAACACTCAAAGTCACCAAGGCACAGCTCTTAATTGATCCTGTTCCGACACAAAGACAGGCGTCATGATTCAACCTTTCCATGTGCATAAAAATAGATGCTGTAATCATATAGTAACAGGTACATTCATGATAACATGTAATACTTACAGCATTTTGGTCCTTTTAAGCATTACCGAAACTTCCTTCCTGGGTGCATTGGTTTCACAAAGCAACATATAAACAAACACCTACACCTAGCATTAACACAGCAGTAACAGCAGCTCCAATATGTAGCGTTACCTTTTGGTAGTGGCTTGAGGCATTGTGAGCATGGCGCTTACGTGCTGCGGGCGAGTGTTTGGTGAAGCTAGTATCTTGCATTGTGCCAAGGTGTTGCTGTAGCCTGGTTAGTATGCACGTCACATTATACAGTATGTAAATGGAGCGTTGTTGGCGCTTTTTTTTTTTTTGTTTTTCCTCAGAGGGCTTTATAGGAGGAATAAGTTCTTAGCTGCAACTTTTTAGCTGTTTTTCTATCTATGTTTTTCTATCTATCACACAGAAAAGAGAGACATAGTGTACGTGTTCATGTCTCACATAAGGATTCTGGATGATGGGCAAAATTCCAAAAAAAGTGCAGTTTTCCTTTAAGGCCCAGGTATCAAATTTAGCACCCGGCGCTGGAATTATATAAGATGCAGTCAATCTTTCATTCCAATAAAACCCATTCTACTTACCAGTTTTTTCGTCAAACTGCCCCAGCTGCCCAGAGTCTGGATGGTTTTTGAGATGAGAGTAAGCGTGCGGGAAATCTCAGAATCCTAGAATGAAACAACATTTACAAATAACTACCGTAATTTCCGGTGTATAAGACGTGCCGGTGTTTAAACCCCAGGGTTCAAAGTTTAAGAAAAAAGTAGCGGCTTATACACCAGAAATTACGGTATGTTGTATCTGCTTTCTGCCAATGTAATGCAAGCCTATTAGATAGCTGTTTGAAATTGTGGTGCTGAGAACTTACAGGATGATGGGAGCGGAGCTGGAAGGAGTGTGGTGAAAGGACAGCAACAGCAAAGAAACGCAGGAACACAAAGCTGCTGACAGCGGAGTACTGGACATGAGGGTCAGCTGTTGACAGACAATTTCCCAAAAAATTTAATGTAATTATCTTCATTGGATTATTAACATTTCTTGGGTTTGGCACAACACACTCCACGCTGTGGTAGAAGTATCTTTTCAATTGTGGATTACAAATGATGTAACTTCCGGTGTATAAGACGCACCGGCCGTACCCACAAAATTTAGAGAGAAAAACAGATTTGTACATATACAGTATGAACTGCACCTGACTATAAGCTGCACATGTCCACGTCATAAAATGGCATATTGTGGCGCGCACAAGTCTGTGAGAACCAGGTAGCTCTCTATTTGACAGGAGCCAATCATGAGCTATGAAACAACTCACGAGCTTGTCAACCAATTGGAAATCGCAGGTCGTCATTTCTCAATATAACAATTTGACTCACGGTGTCATCTGAGTTTAAAATAAAAAAAAAACAACTATTTTAACGGCTTCCCATCATGCATTTAGTCCCGGCAAAGCATTTCATTGGACATGGCTGCCGGGGCACTGCAATGAGTCATCAGCTGCCTTTGTCCACCAGAGGGAGCCTCTCCCCTGGCAGCCATGTCCAATTAAAGGCATTGCTGGGATGCATGATTGCAAAAAAAGTTATTTTTTAATATTTATTTGTAAGATGACACCGTGAGTCAGACTGTAATATTGAGTAATGACCTCCTGCGATTTCCAGTGGGTTGACGAGCTCGTCGTGAGTTCACTTACAGTTTGTGATTGGCTCCTGCCAAAGAAAGAGCTACCGTTTCCTCACTGACTTGCGAGCGGCACAGTATTTAAACAATTAGTAGTAGTTCTGAAGTAAAGGAGATGTCACAAGATTGGAACATAGCCATAAATTTGCCGCACCGCTGTATGAGCCGCAGGGTTCAATGTTGAAGAAAAATGGAGCGGCTTATGCACCCGAAATTACAGTAGATCTAATTTACTACTGCTTTAATTGTTGGGTAATTGCAGCTTTTCGTTACAAACCCAGCTTTTTTTCAACCAATTCTGTGTGCTGTCATTTACATGACATTGGAAACTGAACAGATTCTGAGCTTTCTTAAAATATACTCATGTAGTTGCCAATTTTTTAAAGACAAATCAACTTGAAGTATTTACCTGGAAAATGTTTGCAGGCCAGGTGTCTTAATGACCTGAAGACCGCACACATGAGTGGAGGGCAGTTGGCACTGGATTGAGTAATAGAGGAAAAGACTTTCTGGACATAAACCTGTAGGTTCTCCTACAGAAGGAACAAGAGCATGAGCAAGAGCAACTATGAAAATAAAGTCGCAATTTTATCAAATAAAAATTCCCCATACAAATTCTAATATCTGAAATCTGCAGCCGTTGTCTCTTTGTAGAGCCCTGGCCTATATATAATAAATCGGGTAAGATACATTTAAATAGACACTTGCACATCAAACTTCGCATACAGAAGATGGTGTTGATGTGCAGTACCAAAAACAAATGTCTTGAAGTCTGTTAGACAAGCAAGCATTTACCTTGTTGACCTCCACATTGTCCCCTTCTTTTAGCTTATTGGGATCAATCTCGCACGTTTTATTCGATTCACAGATCTATAACAACAAGAAAGCAAAATAGACTTTTATTGACTAATTACAATGTATGATTCGAAACACAACAGCTTCAGTGTTTATGCAGGTATACAGGTACATTTCAATAAATTACAAAATGAAATCAAATAACTTTTGCACCAACAGTTCAATTCAGACTAAGAGACCAATTAAAGACTCGGGAAGTTTTTGCAGTTAATTTGCTAATCAGAGCACGAACCAATAGTTTACAATAACATTGAAAATTCACGCCAAAATGTTGTGGTCTTAACTGCATTTTTAATCTCGAAACGTCCTTAGCTTCAAACAAAGAAGCTTAGTTTGCTAACAAAATAGCAACCGAAACCGGAATTCAGTTACATTGCCCGTCTATGATGTCATCAGCGGTTGACTCGCAAAAATGTGTTTTTAGTTTTATGTGCATAAAACAATTCCAAATGCATATAAATGATGAACGATCTGTAGAATATAATACAGTGTTCCCTCGTTTATTGCAGGGGATAGGTTCCCAAAAGAGCCCACATTAAGTGAAATCCGCAAAGTAGCTGACTATGTTTTAAGGCTGTAAAACCCCTCACTACACACTTTACTCAGACAGGCATTAACATTTTCTCACATTTCTCTCTTGTTTAAACACTCTCCAAGTTCAAATTTCGTTTGAATTTTAATGATCAACCTACTGGGTTGGACACAAGAAATTATTAAGTGACTCATGCATATTTCACTCCTATGGCCGTGCCCTTTCGTCCTGGCGCCGTTCGGCTGTTGCTCCTGTCAGTGTATTTTCCTCACACGGTTAGCTTATTCTGTTTCTTCTATTGTTTACACTATTTGCGGTTAGCTAGCAGCTCACACTCTTGGAAAGTTTGGTAGCCATGACCACAACAAGAGGAGATTGACAATGGTCTACAGCCAATCAGGATGCAGAAGACAACTGGCAGTGCAGACAGAACAGAGAGAAGAGAGAGACACCGCCGCCTTGTGCTAAAGCACAGAAATACGACACTCCCACAATGCAATTCTTCTTAAAGGGCCAGGCTCAGCCTGTAACAGCGTTCATATGCTGAAAAAATAAAATTAAAAAAAGCACTAAAATTGCACTAACCCCCCCCCCCCCCACACACACACACACACAAAAGGTGAACCGAGATGGAACACTGTAGTCTCACTTTCTGAATTCCATCCATCCATCCATCCATCCATTTTCTATACCGCTTCTTCCTCATTAGGGTCGCGGGGGCATGCTGGAGCCTATCCCAGCTGACTTCGGGCGACAGGCGGGGTACACCCTGGACTGGTCGCCAGCCAATCGCAGGGCACATATAGACAAACAACCATTCACACTCACATTCATACCTATGGACAATTTAGAGTCGCCAATTAACCTCACCTGCATGTTTTTGGGAATGTGGGAGGAAGCCGGAGTGCCCTGAGAAAACCCACGCGCACACGGGGAGAACATGCAAACTCCACACAGAAATGCCCAAGGGAGAATCGAACCCAGGTCTTCCCGATCTCCAGGCTGTTCCTGTATTGGCCAACGTGCTAACCACTAGACCACCGTGCGGCCCTTTCTGAATTGAACTACCAAAATAAACTAAAAGTTATTGAGATGTACCTGTGTACCATTTTCAAGTGTTCAACTGGGCTTTATCTCCAAATGCATGTATATGTTTTTTGTAGCGCATACCTCATCAATTACAGGCTTCAGAGTAACAGCAAGGTAATTCTTCCCCACGATCTTCATCATGTCATCAATGCAGCGCGTTGCCAGTGAGTTGCCACGGAAGATAGTGTTAGCCTCCCTGTATAGAAACAGACATGCTTCACATCCCCTATCATTTATCATTTTCCAAATTTAGTTTAGGGTACAAAAGAAAAATTGAAACACAAGCTTGTGGCCCCAGTTAAAATTCCTAGAGTTACTAAATCAATGCCAACAGAGTCACGAAGGGAACTAAAACCAAAAAGTAGTGTTTGTAAACAGGAACTATACAGCAGTATGAATGTAACCTGTAACGTTTACCAAGCCAACCTCAGCAACTCTGTGTGTTTGTGCTGCAAGCGTGCAAAAGTTCTCACTGAGTGTTGTCCAACTCCAGCGCTGCCACAGCCGAGACGAAAGGCACAAAACGATTGTGATGCAGGAGAAGTCGAACCGTGGGCAGAACAGTCTCGTATCGTTCTCTGCAGATGTCCCCCAGGATGTGTGCTGCTGACGCCGAGATGGGCTGAATGGACGGAAAAGGAAGTGAAGAAGGTGAGTGGGTGAAAAAGGAAATACACCAATTTGACTGTACAGCGCAGTCTGCGGTAGAGAGAACTGGTTAAGAAACTAATAGTATGTGAAATTTAAACAATAAAAACAGTGATGGTATTAGGCCATCATAAGCGAAGTCCTTCACAGATTATACATAGGCTATGAATGGTCCTACCTTCACGTCAGGAGATTTCAACAGCAGGTTGCAGAGTGGTGTGTAGCAGGCAGATGGCAGCACTGTGTCTTCTACGTAGGCCAGCTTTAGACGCAAGGATCCCAAGTCATCACACTTTGACTTGCTACCATTCCCTTTAGGTTGGAGAAGATACCTTGCAAACCAACGAGATGATTTCTTAGTTTGCATGTATGTATGTTACATAAACGCCTGAAAACTTGCAAACGACAAAGAACATGGCAGTATAGGAGTATAGTTCAGCAACACGGTATGACTAACTGGTAGCGGTGTCACGAGACACTCAGTTCGCGAGACGAGACGATAAGTGAGATTGGGTTGATGAGAACGAGACGACTTTAACATTATTTTTAAGAAAAATACAATGAAAAAATATGACTGGACAGACTTTTTAATTTAACTGAATCACAAAACAATTCAGGTGCATTTCGAAATGTTTATTGTGCGTAAAGAAGAAAGACGCCAGACGCCTGGACAACCGCTGAGGAAGGCAGGCTCTGTCATTGACACCGATCAGGACAGCCTGACATCCGTGGCAGAGCAAAGGACACCAGGGAGGCTCCTTTCCATCGTGGACAACCAGCATCATCTCCCAACAGAAGAGCAGTTTCAGTGGCAGATTACTATCACTGCCCTGCTCAACCGAAAGACTGAGCAGATCATTCCTCCCCCACGCCATGCGGCTTTTCAACACAGCAGTGGGGGAGCGATAAAAACACACACAGGTCTGGACTTATTACATTATCATGAATAATTACTATAATGTATTATTATTATTATTTATTATTATGTATTATTGCACTAGCGCTGGGGACGTATTTTCTCATGGCGAGTCATACTGTCGTACGATTGCAGCAGCATCTGGCTGAAGGGTCTGCATCTTGATGTGTATTTTTTTTTCCCCTCATGAGAAAACTGGGTCGGTGGTTATGTTTTCAGTGGGGAAGTTCGTTGCGTTGCACTTTTGTTGCCACCGCTTTTGAAAATAATTCAGGATCACGTTGCTCATTTGGTTTGAAACGAAACTATTGCTACACCGGGGCATTTGGCTTTGTAAGCAGCTTTTTCCCCCTCGTAATTTCTACTACGTTACCTTGCATTGCCCCTCAAGAGGCGACACTCTTCTGCTGTGTGTATGTTAGCAGCCCCGCCTCCTCTCATACAGACAAAGAAACTATATGACTGACAAGAGGGCTCACTTCGCTCAACCCGTTGTTTTATGAACCAAACGCAGCCAGGGGCTGAAAACAAGCACAGAATGAATCTTCTTTGTGCCTGTTTGGAAGTGAGAAAAACAGACACGCATGCATGGCAATATATCGAGGCCGGCAATATATCTAGTTAATTTTCATTATTAAGTTAATTTTAATTTATTATCAAGAGTTTTTTTCTCAACGAGAAATCTCGGCACATTTTAATCTTGCGGGATATCGTGAAACGAGAGCTTGTGACACCCCTACTAACTGGCATGACTCTCCTGGAATGTTTCAGCATTCATGGCTCTTGAATCAATGCACAATGTGATTTACATCTGCACTCAAAACCTGTCAGCTGGGTGCAACATATGACCCTTATTAGGCTTTAGCATAAGTGAAAAGGCATGGAGTGTACAAATTCATTTGCAGGGGATTAACCGTGCGCTGCGACCATATACTGTATTTCATATCAGCTGCTCATAAGTGCTACCGAATAAAGTGATTAACTTCCCGTCGGTGCGTGATAAATCACGCTTCTGCCTTTGCAATCTGTGTCCTCTTTTGCTGGTGATGTAACAATTCAGCTGTGACTTTCACATACAGTATAAGTGCAATATTTAATGTTACCATGGTGACAAGGACTATGGCTAAGACTTCTGCAAAGCTTCATATCATATCGTTCACACTAATTGAGCCATAATTTAATGTGGTTAATTTCTACAATAGATTGTTTCTTTTTAAGTGATCAAGAGAAGTATATTGTTATTACGTTTCCAACCACAGCATGCAACATAAACGAAGCAGACTGAACCGAAGTCAGCTGCACAGTTTAAAGGCTACAGGTGTGAAATCACCCCGAGACAAAACTTTCATGCTTGTTTTGGTCAAAGCTGAGCTAGTACTACTATTACAGTTCAGTTCTTTATAATTAATAATACAGAGCTAACAGTGGACCACAGCTAGGGCAGACAGAAATATGTTGAAATGGAGATAAACATTATAGTTTTTGAAGCGGTATAGAAAATGAATGGATGGATGATAGAACTTTGTTAGCAGTGAAATAAAAGTGTTGTGCTTTCCCATCCTTACCAGGCTTTGTGGTTGTGATTATTTCGCAAGATCTTGACATGAACCCGCGTTTCCCCCAGGAACACATCCTGAGCCAGATTCTCATTATTCCATAAATCCACTCTGAAAAGGTACGAAATGCAATTATACCATAGACATACGCCAGGTAACAGGTGAACCAGGTAAGACAAAATTTCACATAACCAAATAAACAGCAAAAAGGTTCAGTGGCCGTTTCAGTTGTGCTTTTCTGCTTGGTTCATCAATGTCAATCAAATGACCATGCAACAATTCCACTTCAAATCAAATCCTCCAAACCATGCATGAGGGTTTACCTTAAAATTTCGTCTAGTCTGACCACAAGAGCTATGAGTCCCCTGTGATGGAGAAGGCCCACTATCCTTAACCACAAACCAAGGCTTTCCATCAGTCCACTTTGATTCACTAATTAAGTTGATCATAGTTTTTTTCTAATTGAGGGAATAGACCAAAGGCATTTTTGAACAAAAGAAGGAACTAACTTGATCTCTAGTTTTTCAATGTCCTCCTCCTCCACTTGGAAATGTGACTTTTTGGAGTAGCTGCTGGACCGTGTGACCTGAAAATGAACATGTCATTTATCACTCCTCTTCATAAGCAAAGCGTGAAGTAGCAAGCTGAACACTGAGTAACAGTGATGGGCAAAAGTATCAAAATGTACCTCAAAGAAGAAGGTCTCTTCAAAAAGAGGGTTGCTGGTTTTCTTCTTGACCTTTGTTTTCTTTTGGTCGGACCTGATGAGAAATCACTTCACATTTTTGTCATAATGAACCTCCGTCATGAGGAGTATGTGTTTTACTGAAAGAGTTACCTGGCAGGTCCTACTAGTGACACAGTGGCATACGGGTCACAGATCTGCCCACTGATGAGTGGCAATCCCTGGCACTCTATTATCCTGCAGGTGACAAAGAAAATGCAGGAACAAAACAGACACTATCTGACTTCTATGACACATCTTATTTCTGAGTGCGGCTGATGTGCCCTTGTTATCCCATTACCGATTATAACCGCCAAAGAAGTTGAGCTAATATCAGTTCTGAAGGACAAAATTACTAACACTTGGGTTACTCGGCCTATTGCGTTACAGATCCAATAAGGGACTTAAAGTATTTTTGTCATAGGTCTTTGGGCAGCATGAGCTTAAAGCGGTTCTTCCCAAATAGTGGTGGGTTCACCCCCCCAGGGTGAGGTGTCAAGTGTCTGTAAGAGGCAGAGGGGAGGGGCTTTCAGTATCAGTGTCTTCATGCTTTGCCTGCCTGCATGGTATTCATGCTTGAACGATACATGAGCCTCCTGCTATGGGGCAGCAGTGCTCAAACTAATCAACAGGATGCAACACCTGGAACACAGGTGTGCTGAGCTGACACAGGATGAAATGACAGAAATAAAAAAAAAAAAGATGTGAGCAGCAAGGAAAACAAGGGGCAAGAAGCAGAACAAAAAGACCAGGAAATACGACAAAGCATACATAGCTCTTGAGTTTACTGTGAGTACGGTTTAAAATGAGGAAAGACCGGTGTATGAATCATTTGTACTTTTTTCTGTTTTGAGAGACTGAGCAGTCCTGCTTAAATGTTACAAATTGTTCATTGACAAAAGCTCATTTTATTCATGTATTTTCAGAATACTGGTGCCAGCAACTCATACAGTGGTTTGTACGTACAGTGTTCCCTCGTTTATCGAGGGGGGATATATCTTTATTATAATACATGTCTTAAGGCTGTAAAACATTTTATACACTTTTATACAGGCATTAACATTTTCTCACATTTCTCTCTTGTTTAAACACTCTCAAAGTTCAAATTTCATTTGAATTTTAATGATCAACCTACTAGGTTGGACACAAGAAATTATTTAGTGACTCACGCGTATTTCACTCATCTGACTGACTGTGCCTTGTCATCCTGTCGCCGTTCGGCTGTAGCATTTTGTATCCTTGTTAAAACATTGCTCCTGTCATTGTATATTCCTCACACGGTTAGCTTCTTCTGGTTCTTCTATTGTTTACAGTATTGGCGGTTAGCAAGCACCTCATTAGCTAGTTTGGTAGCCATGACCACAAAAGGAGACGGCACGAAGGAGATTGACTGACATTGGTCTACAGCCAATCAGGACGCAGAAGCCAATGGGCGGTGCAGACTAAAGAGCGAGAATAGAGAGACACCGCCGCCTATGTTAAAGCACAGAACTACAACTTTGAACTTCCCACAATGCAATTTTTCTTAAAGGGCCAGTTGGTCTCTTGGCCACTAAGATTGCACAAAAAAAATAAATCTGCGAAATAGCGAGTTTGCGAACACTGTATAAGTAAATGTATATGATCAGGTTCTCAGTACTATTTAAATTCAGTAGGGTATGAACAAAATGTTTGTAACCAACTTGTAAAACTTAAAATAGTAAAAAAGTCAGCATAAATGACTAAACAAAGTCTTTACTATACTCAGAATGTGAATAATATAAAAATACATTGGACTGACGACGTATTAGTATAGACACCAATTAAAAGTGTTGCTTTGCCCTTATGTATGGCTTGTGTTGCACTGGGACTGTGACTTCTTTCACAGTTGTTTCAGGTAAAAACAAACACACACCGTAGGAACCCTAAACAGGATGTGGCTGCTAAGCGAGGGTCACCAGGGAGTAATAATGCAGTCAGCCCTTCAGAAAACATGCAAGAGAGAATGTCAGGATGTTTGTGCACAATCTTCCTAGGTGTCATCACAATATTCCCGCTGGTCTCCTTAGTCCATTTCGTAATCAGCCACACCACCGCCACCAACACTCTGCAATGATCACCTTGCGTGATCTGACAGCATGGCTTGCAGATTTGCGCAAATCACAAGTTTTTCCTTTCACTTCTATGCCTGTGCAGTAGAGAGCTGACAATAAGTGGGTGACAGGTTTTTTTAATACTTCTGTGTACAGTTTGTAAAAATGATCCCCCATTCGCACAGAGAATGCCTGTAGACAAAAAGCAATGTCATTCTCATGCCTGTGTCACGCACCTGCACACCTCGGTCTTATCGCAAAGCATACTTTTTCTATTCTACTCTGTGCATATTTGACAGTTTGAATTACGACAGCAATGTGTCTCCAATGGTAGAGCGTTATCAAGCTCATTATCCTGCACACACAACAGCAGCCCTGCGATCGATCCGCCAATCATGAATTAATGTGACGTGCTTACTAGAGGTGTCACGAGATGCTGTGAGATTAAAGCGTGACAAGATTTCTCGTTCAGAAAAAAAAATGGCTCGTAGACACCAGGTCTGGGATTAATTAATTATTCACACAATAAATGAAAATGAACTGAATAATTTTGCCGGCCTCAATATATTACAATGTGCATGCGTGCCCGTTTTCCTCGACCCAATCTTGTGTATCGTCTCGTGAACTGAATGTCTCGTGACAGCCCTCGTGCTTACTCATTGCACATCCTCCCTTTTAGGAGATGGGTCTTTTAGTGTTCACATGGGAACGATAACGCCGGAATTCCATTTTGAGACCCTTTTACAAAAAAAAAATTGAATGACAAAGAATGACAGCAACAGAAAATCACAGTGCTTGCAGGCTTCCTGCTCAGTCACCATCACTTCCTCCTCATCGCACTGCTCTCCAATTATGAATGGCGCGTGCAACAATATGCATGAACTGTTGAGGTCTGACAATTACTCACTTGCATGCAAGCGTTCACTAATTCTTTAGTGAGTGCTTGAGCTGTCATTATTCTTGAGCTGTCATTATGTTACAATTTTGCGATTAGGCCGACTGCTTAAAGCAAATGTGTAGTTGAGGCCTACTAATAAGTATCGGGGGAAAAAAAAATTTCGGAAAAAATAAATATAACACAGCTAGGCCACAGGAAGGAAGAACGTTTTGGTGTTACAATGCTTGCAGAATCGGATGAGAGCCTACTTGAATGGTGACAAAAGGATAAATACTCACCGCACAAGTAAGTGTTGACCCACTGAGCCATTCTCTGTGATCACTTCGTTGAGTCTCATCTCCAGGTGAACCTTACCCTGTTCAGACAAGAGAACAAGGTGTGGCTCAATGAAATGTTAAATCACTGAGCTATGATTTCGTGCTAGATCAGTGTAAAGTACTCATAGTTGTTCTATTTAAGTCACTGACCTGACACATGGTTGTCTTGCTTGCTCAACCGGTATCCACTTAGATTATTAATAAGCTGGCTTTAAAAAGTTAAACATGGCATTTGTGATAAAGCGAAGAGTGCTCCCGTTCATTTTCTACAACATTGTTCAGCTTTATTGCCTTTTAACCGTATTTACTTCTGTGCTCTGTTTAGCGGCCCAACGTCACGTCAGTTACCGCTTGTCCTCATTAGGGTCACGAGCAAGCTGGAGCCTATCCCAGCTGACTTTGGGCAAAAGGTGGAGTACACCCTGCACTAGTTGCCAGCCACTGGCAGGGCACATATGGTCAAACAACCTTTCACACTCACATTCACACCTAAGGACAATTTATAGTCTCCAGTTCACCTAACATGTATGTTTTGGTGTGTGGGAGGAATCCGGAATACCCGGCCCAAACGGAGATTCAAACCATCTCTTGCTCTCTCTCCAGACTCTGAGACCAACATACTAACCACTCACTGTGCACCCCCCTTAATTCTCCTCCAAACATGTCATATTTTGATCTGCTTTTGTATGAAACATTGATGTTTTGTCAACATTAATATGTTATATTAAACGTTTACTCCATTTTTAAAATCATTCAACAACTTATGCTTACTTTCTACATTTCAATTAATTGATAGGCATGTATTTCACTACTTCCTGGTTTGGCTCTAAGCATCATGGGAATTGTAGTCATTTTTTGCCGTAAACAAAAGTAATCTACTGCAATCTATTTTACATGTGTCTACATAACTACACATCAACATAAACAATTAGTAGAAGCAGCTACAACTGCCATCATTATGTATTGCAGTTGACGTAAAACGGATGCGAGGTAAAATTAAATAAGATAACATATATACAATAAATATTTGTTATTATATTCCTTTGACCTGAGACACAGCACGACCTCATGTTTGATGTCATGCAGTTTAAGGTTAACAGAGGTACCGCATGTGCGATAAGAGCCACAGCAGATGTGGATTTTGTCATCACTCACAAAGATCGGATGTGGTGAAGGCTTTCGGAAGTGGCAGAGAGCGAGAGAACAAGTTGAAAAGTGAAAGACAGCGAGAGAGAGCGAGATAGAGACAAACATGACGCCCACACACATGCACCCTGTCTCTGCAATTCAGCACTTGGCTAGGTTTGCGAATGCCTCTTTTTAATGCAAGATGTAACTCAAAGCCTATATTAAGTACTATGCATGAAATCAAACAAGCAAATTAACACCCATACCTTTAAGTTACTTAAAAGTCAATGTGGTAGAAAGGTGGTGTGTCTGTCTGTCACACTAGTTCCTTTTATCAGAGCAGACATGCTTGGATCTGAGCAAACATAGCACACAGGCTTCATGCCTGACAAACCAAACAAGAGGAGTCATTACAATAACACCTCCATCACTTACTGATGTACCTTTACAGTTTGAAGTGTCTACATGTGAGTGAATCAGTGAAGCAGCACATACCCAGAATAGTATTGCGTGGGCTAATGGCATTTACAGTCAACGCGTTAGCAACAGCAGTACAGTGCCGGTGGTGCGCAGACCACTGTTGCCAACTCCTGAGTAAGAAAAGTAGCTATTGGCTGTCCTAGAAGTCGCTAGAAGTCACTAGACTTCTTTGTTTGGTCATTTCAAATTGGCCATCGCTTCATCAAAATAAAATCATTTTAATATTTTATCTCTCAAAGTCTAGCCAGCGAAATAATTACATCTGGACTCACCTCCAGTCTCCACCTTTTATCTTGCAGTTAGGACTACTTGTTTCATTTATCACACAACTTTCTTCCATCACACGCACTGACAAGTAAGTGACCAAGTTCGAATGAGGCTTGAGTGTAATGAGTAGTCATTTAATAAAGATTAAGAAACATTTACGTTTTAGAGCCCACTCTGTAACTCCCACATTCCAAAAACATGCATGTTAGGTTAATTGTAGACTCTAAATTGTCCATAGGTATGAATGTGAGTGTGAATGGTTGTCTGTCTATATGTGCCCTGCGACTGGCTGTCAACCAGTCCAAGGTGTACCCCGCCTCTCACCCAAAGTCAGCTGGGATAGGCTCCAGCATACCCGCGGCCCTAATGAGGATAAGCGGCATAGAATAGGGATGGGTGGGTCCCGCTCTGCAAACAGGGTGAGGGTGAAGCGTTGCGCCTGCGTGATTCATAGAGCTCGCTCTCAGTGTGCTGCGGAAGCTGACTGTGCACTGACGGCTCGTGACCGCTTTGGGGCGGGGCGGTGCTGCTGCTGCTCAGTGAGAAAAGAAACTGTAGGACAATACATGCTTTCACGCAAATCCCCCCAAATACCACAAAACTCCCCAACTACGGCAGAAAAAGTTTTGACAAAATATATCGCCAAGAGGGATTGGGATGTCGCCAGATTTAGCAATAAAGTCGCCAAGTTGGCAACACTGGCGCAGACCGCATATGACCACTTTAATAAAAGCAATAAACCGCCAAAATAGAACTTGCATGTGCAGCCTTTATACCATACAAACTAGAACAATCTTAAAAAGATTACACAAAGCAGTCCACTAATGGGTGTCATAACTACTTTAACTAAGCTACATATACCACTCGATGATACAAATAATATGGTGGGCTGTGACAAACATGACAAAAAAACAACAAAAAACATGAGTTTGGACAGAGAAAATAAACCTCACTGAAAATGTTGTGAGCGACTTCCTGCTTGTTCTGTTTGCAGTGATGCAGACTGACTGTGCGAATGTGTACCGAGCCTAAGATGAGGGGAGGTTATTATCAATAGCTCGCCCTCAAATAAACAAATAAAAATAAAGTTTTACAATTGTAGTCCAAAGGGAAACTGACCACAAACTGACAAATGTGTACTTTATACTCCTAAACATCCTGAAACATTTACCTGGACCTCTGAGTTAGGGTCTACTGGCTGAAGGCTAAACCAGTGCTCCTTCCCTTTATAGTTACATAAGTCATCCTTTCTGATTGACACCTTGCCTGAAAAGACACGCACACACACACAAAAAAAAAACATAACACGTCAGTTCAACTCCGCTAAACTAAGCTAGCAACATATTATTGCGACTTACCAACTGGCAAATCCCTTTGGAAAACGCTCTTGGCATAAACATAGAACGATAAACACTGAAAAGGCCGAGGTATCTCAAAGTAGAAGTCCTCACCATAGAACGGGCTGTAAATAAAAGGCAAACATTTTAAAGTCACAAACATGCAATACAGGAATGTGTAAGCGTCCTTGCAGTACAAACTGTAATCCGATGTTATTTGGGCAGATACCTTGAATAGTAATACATATGAGCATTGTGATGATGTGGTTTTGCACTTTTCAACATTCAACTGACCGAATTATATTATTAAATTATTCAACCATCATTGTAAATTCTATAAAATTCTGTAACATCGTGTACCGTTCAGTCCGCCCTGCATGGGGAAATCTACCTTATGGATCAGCGGTTTTGCGATGCATTTTGCACTGTGTGTCTGTGTGTGTGTGTGTGTGTGTGTGTGCGCGCACGCACATGTGCTTGTCCAATGTGGCCAAAAGCCACATGTTCCATTTCCGACACATTTTTCATACAAATTTCAAGTGAGGGACAGTCTGCCTAAAAGCGGACGGAAAGGCAAGGCATTCGGCAACAGAATATAGAACAAAGTATTTATCGGCGTCGTCGATATATCTGTCAGCGGTGCGTGAAGGCGACTGGCTGCGGCGTCAAGGTGCTTTGCACCTGTTTTTGAACATGTTACCTCTGTTCAGATGAGTGCATAAGATGAAAGCAGCGTGCTGCCATTGTTCAGTAGCAAAGAGAACAGTGCTGCGTGCTGCAACTACCTTAAATAAAAAAATTTAACACCAGTGGTGTCCGAAGTGCGGCCCAGGGGCCATTTTCAGCCCGAAGCTTGTTATTAGTTTTTTCTAATGGTACATATTAGATATTACACTAATTTACTTTGTCTAAATTTGCTTATATAGTATATAGTACAATATACTGAACTACACTGGATTGGTTTTAGCATCTTTAACGTACACATCAAAGTGGCCCCCACATCCTTCCATTTTTCTGTATGCTATATCAATATTTTTTGAAAATTGTATTTATTTGATAATCAGCTGCCAGTAGAAAATTCATTTAAGAATAATAGTAAATAAAGACAGAATTTTGGGAGAAAAAAAGTTGTTTTCTTTATGCACAAAAAAAGGCACCGAAACCGTCGCCCAAATACGGAGATGTGGACCGTACCGTGGGTCAACTATAGCGTTGCAGCCCTACTCAACGCTACAATCACTGTTTGGTTTTTTTTGTTTTTGTTTTTTAAACTGACCATCTATTGAACATTTGTGCATTTTGAAATAATTACAGTGAGGATTGATTAATAAATAAAGAAAGAAATAAAGCAGATTGTAGAACTACATAATGCAATTACCTTCATATACACAGAAATCCTGTTTTTGAAGCCTTCAAGGTTTTTTTTTTTTTTTTTTTTTTTTAAAACAACACTGAATTACAATTATCAGCAACCCATGTGATTTTTGAATTATGAAACTACAAACTTGGCCAATACAAATTTAAACAGGAACGGCCACTGACTATAACACAAATAGAAACATAGATAGAATACTGCAGATAATGGAAAAATAATAACAATAAAATCCCATAATGAATCATGAACATGGATCTTTTCTTTGGAAAAGATGACCGAGTGTCCTGTACAGCTAAAAGACAAAGTCCAAGCATCTGTGTCATTTTATTCTGCCAACATAACGACCTCACAACCAAGACCACAAGCTAGACAGCTTGATGTGACATAGCTGATTGCAGGTTAAGCACTATGGGACGCGCCAGCTGCAGATGGGCCACCTGTCCCAAACAGACTCAACGGTTTTTTTAAGCGATTAAAGTTAATGAGCAAATAAACCAAAAATCTTGTTTTGACAAATTGATATTGGACAAGTGGCTTTGTGCATAAAAACAATGGAACTCAGTCATACTTCACTATGGTCTAGCTATCATATATATATATATATATATATATATATATATATATATATATATATAATAGGGACGGTGAAGTAATAACAACTAAAATACACTGAGGGACTCTTATGAGTGAATATTAACTGCTTTAACAGTGGTAAAGGCAGTGGAGATAGAAATACAAGGGAGAGCGTGGGAGGACACACTTCCTCAGAGAGTGTAAAATTCTTTTAAGCAGCGCAGAAATCAGCAGAGAAAAAAAAGCTGATGTAAAATACCGAGAGAAGCATGGACCATGGTAAAGTAAGAAACACTGCACTGTATAAGCTGCAACACGTTTCTGTGAGTCATTTTTGAAGATAAGAGTATTAACAATATATAACAATTACATATATCATTATTGAGAAAATAAATTCACCATCAATTTCACAAAACCGATTTTATCTGAATGATTAATGAAGCCGTTATTATGCCCATCCCAAGTTTGTTCATGCAGTAAATGCAGACATGATAGCATTCAGTCTTCCATGAAATGCCTACATTGTACTGTATGTACAGTGTGTTAAGAGACATACTGTACAAATGATATACAGTACTTGCCAAGTCGTAAGCTCCCGTCCTTTATTTACACCCGTCACTACGCAATCCGTACCGGAAACGCGATCGGTTCTGCGCATGCGCGAGACTACGTCACTTCTTCTTTCGCAATTGTTTAACGACAGCGCTTCTGCCACGTCACGTGCTGTGGTAGTTATTTTTTAAATGTATGAATATAAATGGTCAAAAACAGCACTTCATATGTGCAACATAAAAAAAACTTTGTTAGCACGCTGATGTTTATATCGCCTTTATTCACCAAGACTGAGCTACATAAAAACTCAAACGTCATATCCGGTTATGTATTATATAAATAAATAAATACAGTAAAACAACACATAAAATGCAGTGATATTTGAATGTAAACAACCATAATTAGTGTGCAATGATGGATTAATCCAGAGGATTCAGCGGGGAAATACCATCCATCCAAAGACATCTTGCTAACAAATGCTTTCGTTTGCATTTTTTCAGTAGTGAAAAGAAAAAAAAATGGAACCAAGAAAAGAGGGCTGATCATTTATCCACTTGCACCATGGATAAGATATAAGACAAGAAAAGATTGATTATGTTGTGATTTCTCAAATCTTAGTAACATTTTTTGAGAGTGGTGGGGTGACGTATATTTCACGTGTAGGACAAATCTTGCTCCCTGACGTTTACGCTCTGTAACTGGCGTGAAATAGATCTACGGATGACGTAGATTACACATGCCTAACAAACGACTGCCGGATGTACAGTAGACGCATTCTTCACATGCGCAGAACCAATTGCGTTTACGGTACGGATTGCGTAACAACACCAAGCTTCCACATAAGCTAGCATCCTGAAACCCTGGGCTAAATTGGTATGAGACAGACATACAGTCAGTTATTGTTGGACTTCCCTGATTCTGACTGCTTAGAGGAAGTCGGACATAGCGCATCAAAGACGAGGTACTCTGTTATTTCTACACCATGAATGTGTAAACATGAATCATGTTGATCGCGCACCCTCCTTTGCATGATATCATTGTGTTGCAAATGTTGCACTGAGAAGACTGCTCTTTTTTTTTTTTTTAGGAAGTTAAACCAAACTTTCTAGCCACTTCTTCTTCGCGGGTGCTCGCCGGCTTCTTCTTAGTTGGTGTTCGTAGCAATTCCTTCCGGTAGGCAAAGTGGGCATTGAAACTAAAAATCGAAATAAAAATGTTTGAACGATCCCGGGAGAATCGGAATGTTAGTCCCGGTTCCCATCGATGCTCGAGAGTTGATGCCCAATCATAGTTTTTAGGTTTTCAAAAGTCCCCAATAACTAGAAAAAGTTGCTAAATTTGTCGCTTTGTCGTCGATCTTAAAAGTGTTTAGTATTTACAATCAAAACGAAAAGACAGAAGAATAACTGACAAATAACAGCCACCAGGGCTCCAGACTAACTTTTTTTTTTTTTTTTTTTTTTTTTTTTTACTAGGTGCACAGTGGCTCCTAACTTAACATTTTAGAAGCGCAATCAGAAAATTTAGTGGCCCTGAGAAGTTTCAGAAGCAATGATATTTTGTAAATATCTAAAACAAATAATACACAATGCATACCAGTCTGGAAATAAGGGCTACTTTAATGGAAAATAATATACCATAGTTCTTGCATGTTTGTGTCGTTTTGTTTCATTATGTTTCACCGAGTGTTTCCCAGCGTTCCTTGAAGGCACCATAGGTTTGTACACCGAGACAAAGTGAGAGTTACGTATGACTTTGTCTGATACTGCCACAAATAAGGCTACAAATAGACTGTGGAGCGCACCGGTATGTAAGACGAACCCAGTAAATTTAAAGATAATAAAAGTTTAGTACATAAAACATATAGGCCGTACAGTCTATAAGCCACAGGTGTCCACGTTGCAACAAGGGATATTTAGTACACAGTAAAGATGTTACACAGAAACATGTTAACCGATGTTAACCAAGGTACCGCTGTATATTTCTCCTATTCATTCTTTCAAATGCTGATGATGTGTGTGAATGCATGAAGGTGAGCTTTGATGATGTCATTTTGTCTGTGATGAGCGCTAGTGTTTTTTTCGGTTTCAAGTTAACTGACACTACCACACTTCTTGTCACCCACATCAAACAACGATGTGCTAATCTTCTCTCTGGAAAACAAACTCCAGGCTCGTACCGATGGTGAGTCAGCTTTCATTTTGTGCTTTTAATTTGATGTCGTAAGCTACTTTTATGAAACGTTTGTTGGGCGTAGTCAGGCAGAATGTAGAGTGCAGTGCTTTTATTATGAAGGCCGGAAGTTGGTAGTTAATTTTCTTTTACATTAACCTTGCACAAATTAAATTTCGTGGTCAAAAGAACCTCAGTTACATTGTGCTGGTTGTTTTATACACAACGCATCATGAATAAATAGCATTACATTACATGCATTATACAGTTTTCCCTCGTTTATCGCGGGGGACAGGTTCCCAAAATTGCATATTTAAATGTTTTAAAAAGCCAGTTGGATACAACTCCCAGCACACAAAGAAGTGAACCTGCTTACCTGACGCTTTTGTCAAACATCTTGGTTCGGAACACCTCCTCCTGATCCAAACTGATGGTGCAAAAGGTACAAAGATCCCTTTGTCGGTTTGGTCCCGAGACGGGACCCAGGTTTTTAGCTTCACCTGCATCACATCAAGAAGCACATCATCACCATCTCTTGCTGCAAATTAACTTCTTTCATTACTCGCTTTATTTGTTTTTAACTCCCCACAAGAGTAGTACAAATCTGTAAGCTTGAGATTGAATTATCAATACAAAGACATCATTACATCATAATAAAACAAAACAAAATACGGTTGTCCCTTGCCACTGCGCACTTCGAATTTTGTGGTTTCACTATCACAGCTTTTAAAAAATATATTGTTTTGTAGTCAAATACGGCCTATTATTAGTTTGAAAATATGCATATTTAAGGGAATGTTATGTATTTTTTTACTCAATTTAAGCATTCTGACGCATAAAAATGGCTAAATGAATTAAAATACAAATATAAAGCATTCAAAAGACACATTCAAAGATGTTGATGAAATGCAGTGCAGTGTTCCCTCGCTTATCGCATGGGATAGGTTCCCATTTGAATTTTAATGACCAACTTACAAATTTTATTGGACAAGGGAAATTAAGTGACTCAGACATATTTAACTCTTGTGAGTATGGCTTGGTTTGTTCGCATTAAACTTCCCCGGTTCTGTGCCAAAACGGGAACTTTTTTTTTTTTTGGACTTTAACAGAAAATACATACGACCAACATCACACATTAACACATTAGCACACGCTGTTGTTGTGACCATGTGGGCTCTATATATAGACATGCCGGGACGGAGTCTTGAATCGACTGCTTGTATCGAAGTGCCAATATTGGAGATTTTAGCAGTTCGATATAATCCGATATTCTATTTTGTTTTTTTTGCTTATATTGGCCCAGGACACCCCCTCTATTTACTCTACTCCACTATATTGGGTGATATCAGTGTAAAGGTGGTTATGGGGTGTTACTTCATGTCTGGAGGGCTCTAATAATGTTAAAAACAGTATTTAGAAAGTTTTAAACAGGTTTTCTATGCTCCAACTACAAAAATACTCCATTTACAAATCAGAAATGCTACTTTGCAGATCACAGTCGAGTCAGGAACCAAGTCATCGCGATAAACAAGGGATCTCTGTATTGATGACTATCACAGAAATTGCAAATCATAAAAAAGGAAAATCAAATAGGGTAGATAGGTGGTCGAGCTATTATAGAGTTGACTTGAGGCTTCAATGTGGTTGAAATCATGAAACACAGACTTCCTCAGTAAAACCAGCAGTGTTGGCAACAGTGCTTTCCAACAGCTGCTATCTGCACACATTTTACCTTTATGCATGCACACAGACCCAGATTACAGGACATGGGCTTTTTTGCAACACACTCATGAGTGAACAACACACAAAGTCAAGGTCTGACAAATGCTCAGCGGAAAAAGCAAAAGCTACAACACCGTCAACCCCTTCGCAAGTCACATCTGGACTGAAGGGATTTGAGGGACAGAAACAGTTGCCTAAATTGGTCCTTCAGCACAGACAGGGACCTAATTAAGAAAAGTCACCAGCGTGATGAGCCATTTGACAAGATAATAACGGTTGAATTAAGTTTATGGTTAATCTTAGGGACGATCAGTAAGAAAACAGGTAACGTGAAGCTTGGATTGGATGACTTGGAGGGAGGGAAGTCCATTTTCTCAACATGTAAACTTAAACATGATCATGTCGCCACATAAAAACAGTCATGCCATTATTTTTACACAGCACCTGGTCCCTGAATGTGTCGTGCCCAATGCACGCATATAAAAAGTATAATGACCAACCTGAAACACGCTATTACAGATGATTAATCGCTAAAGAATTGTGTAGGGAAGAAGAAAATGAACAAAGGGTCTATGTGGAAGAATGAAGTTTCATAAGACTGCAAAGTGAGTTACATGTTTGTATAGTTCCTCTATTTTGTTCTGCTTAACTCATTAATTCATAGTAGTGAAACTGACACACAGTTTTTAACTTTACATGCAAAATGCAAAAATAAAAGCATTTAAAATGAGTGGTGTTGTGGAGCATGATTTCACTAACTGTTTGCGTTGGACGGTGCATAGATGGCTACTGCAAATAACGAATGCAGTGATTTTCAAATACGATCTTAGAGAGTGGAGCGCTGTCACCAGTAACGTGTGTGAACTAAAAAATCCTCGGGTTGAGTGACTTCTGTCAATAATAAAGAAGTGTTAATGCTAGCTACCAGGCAGACGCACGCTTTGTTAAGGTTAATAAGTACTGGATACTTATGGTGGGTGACAGTTGCTAGCCTGTTTTGCCTCTCGTGTAATTTTGCCAGCAGAACAGGTCTGATGTGGACAGCAGAGGCCAACTAGCGGAGCGAGTTCCATGTTCAAATAAGCTATTTGAACAGCTGCTGCGGCTCCTACAGCTCAATGCTTCATGAATGAAATGATCCTCAGCTAAGTAGCCGCGGCTAGCACGCTACGCTAACTTGACGCTCAGCAGCAGCCGGCACAGCAAGCCCGTGAAAAAGGCTGCCTCTGCTGACGACTTGGCGGTAGCACGCCGCGCCCCTCCCGGCTTTCCCCCGGCCTCTCACTCGGCTTGAGAGCGAAAATATCAGCCCTCCGGTCCAACTTACATATTTTACCACGCAGGCTCTGTAGAATCCGAATCTTCGCGTCGTCCTCTTCCGCCATGGTTGAGCGCTGACTTGCTGTCGCTGCTCGGGTGTATTCAGCGCCGCTTTATCATATCCGTTTATGAATGCAGGCAGGCAGAGTGGGAGAGACAGCCCCACTGCCGCGTTACGTCAGGATCCCTAAAAACACACAGCTTGCACACTGCTGCTTCACCACGTTTGGAGCCTGGATCATCATGATAGTTTGCTTGTCTCTTCATGTCGCTTGTGTGTTTACATGAACTGCAGCAACAATTGAATTCAGTGTACATACTTAACACATCCACGTTCTGTGAGTATTATATTCATTTGCTAAGTGGTTAGGGCATTGACCACTTAAATATACTATTTAATGGTCACACACAACAATTAATCGTCCTTAGAACCCGAGGTACCATTTTGGCAAGCAACAAAGGGAAGAATTTCTTGGATTGTCTTTCTGAGTGACGTCACTGTCAGCTTCAATCACAACTGCCACAAAGGTCAGTAAAAAGTTGGAGTGATCAGGAAGCTGTAGACAGACAGCACACCAAGCTAATGACAACGAAAACAGAGCCATACAGATTACAGGATTACTGCGTGTTCACAAAAAATGCAGTTGAGTCACTTCTCTGAATATGAAATATATGTAGAAAACAGGAGAGAAAAAAACAGCCCCATCTCCTGGATCTGGTGGGACAATGCCCCGCTGCCTTTCGTTAATCAAGTCACTAGTTGGCTGAGTATGAGCTGACTTTTAACAATGGGTTCTATGATTTCTGTGTTAACGGAACCGCAGAATTGGCCGATAAAAAAAAAAATCTATTGTTAAAAGCGGAATCTCGCGGAAATGGACATAATGTTAATGAAATGCTGTCATCGTCAGGCGAAGGAACGTTTGTGTGGGGAAGTATTTCCCCGGCGGACCGCTCAATCGTAGCGGAATCTCGTCACAAACACTAACCCCCCCCCCGAACTAAACATGTCCAAACGGCGGCTTGAAACACTCTCAAAAGTTCGGGAAAAACTCCTCTGACAGAGCATGAATGGAAGCTAGCTGGGTTTCCTTAGTTTAGCAGAGCATGCTAGTGCGGCTGTGTGTGTGTTTGTGTGTGTTCACACCATGTTGTGTTTTACCACTTCTTAATGTAATCGAGCGTTTTACGATGCCCGCTGACGTCGTTCTGAGTGAAGTAAGGATAAGAGGGACACTTATTCTTGCACCCAGCTTGTCTTCAAGGAAAACTGCACTTTAATCTGCAATCCTTATGTGAGACATGAACACGTCTTCTTTTTGTGCGTTCAGCAGATATAAAAAGATCTTAAAAGAGGCAGCTAAGAATTCACGTAATGGGACGCAACTATTCAGCCCCTGAAGCCTTTTGAAAAAACCTCCAAAAACCACCAACAAGGATACATTTACATATTGTGACCTGCATATTAACAAAGCGACAGCCACATCGGTATTGTAGACGCTAACGCTGAAGAGCTACTTTTATGGCGTAGTGATACCTCGCCATACCACACTGGCTGGCTGCTAGCCGGCTAGCGACTAGCTTCACCACATACTCACACCACACCACACCACACGCTCACAGCGCCTCGCTCACAACAACAATTGTAAACTAGGTGTTTACTACACTTCATTCAATTTTCAAAATGTAATAGAATTTACAAACATCATTTTATTGTTTTGTCACCGCTTGTTCTCAAACTGCCGTCCGTTCTGGTTCAGACACTGCTGCTGACAACGCAAAACTACGGAATCGCACTCGTCACAAAACAATTCCCTCGGTATTTGCGAGCATCCGCGTTTTTTTTTTTTGAATGAATTTCTTTTCTTCAAAGTTTAGTCGGGCTGCCATAATTCATTTCAATGGGTTTAACCTGCAATGAAAAAACAAATAATTGAGAAGAGTGTGTACATTTTTTGGGACACTTTGTATATATTTAGGGTCAGTCAGAGTCAAAAGGTTTGTTTGACAATTCCAATGGAAGTCTTTCTCACCAGTGCTTACTGTACAAGTGAGTGGTGAGTGTGATGTATTTTATCATATTTTTTTACATTATGTTATGCCATATTATTCAATAAATATTGATTCTGAACTGCTCCAGATGATGTTGTAGTGTAGATGTTTGGAGTTGTTTAGAAAGAATGTACTGGAAGATTGAGGGTTGACTGCGTTTGCTGATGGGCCACACGGTGGCCAAGTGGTTAGCATGTTGGCCACGCAACCTTTTTGTATGTTATTATTAAAAGTAGGGCTTAGGGTTGGGCATCGATGGGAACCGGGACTAACATTGCGATTCTCCCGGCATCGTTCATTTTTAAAAAATTTCGAGTCCTCATTTCGATGACTGACCAACACGCCGATGGGAAAAAATGGGAGTGTGCACCACTAACATGATTGGACACGCCACGCCGGACTTCTTCCAACCAGTCAGGTAAGTAAAACAATAAATTATGTCGATCTTATGCCAACATTGAAGCAGCAAACAAATGATACTTCACACTGAGAATACGGTGGCCAACTGAAATATCCAACTAACGTAAGGCCGTGTACTTTTTCCATAGACCTGACGACCTGACGTTGACGCTAGCTTTAGCCAAGATGTTGACAAGACCCGGCGAAGTGTTCCTCCATGCACACAGGTTAGTAGCAACATGATTAAGTTACACTTTGTCTATTCTGAATCATAAGACACTGTCCAACACATAAACACCAGGATATGTGAAATGTTTTTTTCATGAGGTTTTCAAAAATAATAATAATTTGTGTAACGTGTACTCCTATGTAAAGAGACTTCAAAACATTTACTGTATGTTCAAGTTCAGTGGTTTGATATTTTTGTACTTGTTGAAGAACTTTGGTGAGCGGTGAACATCCAAGAACTTTGGTGAGCGCCCTCATTTACACCATGCAAACTTTTATGACCGTACCTCTGAAAAGAATATGATTCGAGAATCATTAGGAACCGGAATCGGAACCAGAATCGCTCAAATTCAAACAATGACCAACCCTAGCAGAGATGCGCCGATCGATCGGCCTCATATTACAATCTGCCGATTTCCTTAAAACACGTAGCCGATCACAAAAAAACGATCGCCGTGCAGTGGCGACATGACAATTCCTGTCATGCCAACACAAACGTGACATGAATGTGCATGTCTGCTGTGTCACGTTGGGTTGCCAACACCCGTATTGAGCCGACAAGGGAGGCACTTGGTCCTGTATTGCCACGAGAATCAACACTAGTCTGTGAAACCTCAATGGTTTCAGTTTGACAGCTTGCCACAGGCTACGCCATTCCATGCCAGCGTGTTTGATCACCCCCTTTGTCAAACCTTTGGTGTTCGACTTTTCTTGCAACTTTCTTTACACACCTTGCCTAAGTGTCACTGGTGGAAGCTAACCAGCCAGCTAGCTAGACGTATCCTTCTCGTCTTCGGACTCCAAATGTGACTTTTTACCACAGTGACATTTTATTTATAAAACAAACAGGCAATGTCGTTAATTCGGAGCTCATTTTTGTCCCATGGGGAAGTGGCAATCACGTTCATGGGGTACATACTAACTTTTTCAAGTGTCACAGGACAATTTTGTTCTCTTGTTGTCATTAAAATAATTACAGTATGTCCTGTCCTCAAAACACTATTTGTGTGCCGTTGTTTAATGAACATAAACACGTGTGTCCAGTCTTATGAGGGAAATACTATGACAGGGGTCTCCTAGCTCACGGGCTGATTTTGAAGCTGAAGCTCCTAAAGGGTCACAGAATATTTCCTTCATCTCTTAGTAGTTTTTTATTATAACTGTTCAGTTCAGACTTTATATAATGACAAAATGAGCACAAAATAGCATAACAACGGTGGCCACACTGTTTGAGGGGAGACCTGCTTGGTAAATAAAGTAGTGAACAATTTAAATGTTGCTAGTCATAAATAAAACACAAATAGCATATTTAATTTTTTTTCCAAAAATGCACATTTCCCCTACTTTGGTATTAAAAAAAAAAAAAAAAAATCACAGAGCTCAGCAAAGGGAGCTGCAACGAGGTGGCTGAATAGCCGCATGCAGCTCCGGAACCGCGGGTTGCCGACACCGGGACAAACGGAACTGGATGGATAGAAAAGGGAATCATTTAAATATTTTGTTACATTCTTAAGTTGTATTTACTGTATGTACAGTGTTGTGTTGTTGGTAAACGCTGTTATAATTTAGAAATAGATATATCATATGTTAGTCAATATTTTACATTGGCTAGTGTTCACAAAATAATGAGCAGGTTTCTCAACCAACAAACAACAGGATGGAACTTTTTAGTATATGAATATTTATTTCAATAATTTTACATGGTTTATACGGCCTGTGTATATCAAACACAACATAGTAGGAACTTTACCTGTGTTGTGTTTAAAACCAGAAGGGTTACATTTAAAACACAAAATAATACATCATGTCGTTGATTTTTTTTGTAACAGAAGTGCATGAGAGTATAAAGTGCAACATACCAAGTCCAATTATATGGAATGGGATACCAAGAAATGTGAGTCCCCCTCCCCCATGTACATTTAAGATGTTGCCATCAACTGTTAAATGCATACCATTGTTAGAAAATACACCTCACTTCTGGGAATACTTTGTGAACATTTCCTTTTCTTGATCTTCCAGCCAGCAATCTGCTTTGCTAGCAATGCATAGACAATAAAATACAGTCTGTGTCTGTGAAAAGGTCTTCAAAACATCTATAAATTAGAAAAGTCACTCAGTGTAGTCTGTTCAGTATAGGACAACATTCCAGCAGACATTAGATTTTCAAAGTTTTTTTTTTTTATAAACATTTTGTTAAGTTCTGCTACAAAGACAACATTTTAGTCTACTCAAAGCAAGCACTTTCTCCCTCGCCTGTAGTAGGGTTTTAAAGGGTTTTAGAAAAAGGGTTCATCTTTACACACCCATTTCTTGGGCTTGTGTGCAGAAATGTAGTCGCCTTTAGAGTCTGAGGCATCCTTCCTTGACAGTTTGCAGGACTTCTCATGATCATTTAGACTTTTTGCTTCCAAGCTGTCCTATCAGAGTCTTTCTTTTGGACTCCTGGTTTGAGTCTCGATGGAAAGAATGTTTTTTCATTTTGTGTTTCATTTTTGAAGGTGGCAAAGTGAACAGTGGCTCAGTGTGGGATGGTAAAGAGCGCTTACTGTGGGGGCACGTCATGTCCTGATGTGTCAAAGCTATTAACTCAGTTGTGTCTTCGGTTTTGGCCTTTATGATGGGAAAGTGTCCTTTTTCCTCATATTTCATGTCAGGACTTTCTTGATTGTCATCATTCTCAGTTTTTATGCAGTTTTGGTTGTTGTCCTCACTCGAGTTGTCCAGATATTCAGGACATGGTCGAATGGTGTAACCTTCTCCTTCTGTCTCCTGGTGTTTTTTCTCATGGCTTCTCTTGGTGGCGAGGTAGAGAAACCGCTGAGGACAGAAGGAGCAGCGGAACTTCTTCTCTGGGTTGGGACTCCGGGGTGAATTATCAAAGCAGGAGCCATTTTCCATACAGCTGTTGCAGATGTAGTCATTGCCACCAGGTGTCTCCCCCGGGGGACCTTGTTTACCACAAGTACGACAGAAATATGGGTGGGAACCAATAATGTGTGCTCTCAAACCAGTCTCTGTGATAAAAGAGCTGTCACAAATGTCACAGTTGTAGTTTGTCCTTGGGCTGCAACTTCTGTTAAAGCGTTTCACATCTCCACTCCCGCCTAAGATACTGTCTCCTGTCTGGAAACTGTCCAATCGGGCCTCACTGGCACTGGGATCAGTTCTAACTGTATCACTGTAATGGTGAAACAAAGCTTGCCTGTGCTTGAACTTCAGCTTCTTTCTCTTCTTTTTCGATTTGTAAGAATAGTAGGGACGCCAAGGCTTGTCAGCCATGTCACACTCATTGGGATCATCATATGTCTCGGACATTATACCTGTAATCTCTGGTCTGAGGCGCAGCCTGGGGCTCTCTAAATTGTCACCTGTTGAATGGACTTGGCTGTCGCTCTCCACCCCCTCCAGTTTTCTTATTTTCTTTTTCCTTCGTGGGAAGAGCTTGGAGCCCTTGATTCTGCGGCGGATGATGGCTTCGTCACCGATTTTCACAGTTATCTGGCAGAGTGGCATTGCGTCACCATCTGCGGATGGACCCGGGCATACAGGTTTGGCAATGTAGGTTTCTGTCTTGGCTCCCGCCGTCTTATCGAGCCTCAACTTCTCAGTACTTGACTGAAGCATTTCCTTAGTCATTTTTTCAACACTTTTTGCAGAAGCAGATAACTCGCTAAGCTTATCGACTGTATTCAGTGAGTTTAGGAATGTCACATTTTGACTGATGTGATGTGACTTAATTGCATCAAGAGTGTTATTATCCGCTGGGGATGTCTCTGGATCCAGTTGCAAAGGGACGGCACTGTCAAAGTTCATGAAGGGTGAACTTTCATGCTCAACATCTTTATCTGTGTCTTTCTGGTGATGATTTTGGTACAAAGTGGGTTGAATACCTGTTTCGCAGGGCTTGTCAACACTGATGCGAGGCATGAAAGGCGCTACCATTGTTGTCGTTGCCATGAACGTTAAAGGCAATGGAACACCATCATGATGGCTGCTTCCTTCTAACTGAGGGCTGAGAGGATTGCTCTCCAGTGGAGCTTGATAGTCTTTTTCATCACCCTCTGAATATGTTTGACTGTATGTCTTGTATCGTCTTTTCCTGAACTTCATTGGCAGAAGTCTGTAGAGTTTGATCGGATAAACACTGGCTTTCAGACCACCATTGGCAGATTTTCGCTTAATGGATAGTGTCGGATCAATCCCATGAAAAGACTTCTGATGGTTCTTTAAGATGTAATACGTCATGAATGTTTCCAGGCAGAAAATGCACTGGTAGCGGCGTTCACCTGTGTGCCAGATTTCATGCTTGGTACGGTACTCTGCCAGTGCAAACACTTTATTACAATAATGACAGGGATAAGCCCTCTGCCAGGAATGTACATTCTCATGCCGTTTCAGACTGGAAAGTGTTACATAGACACGTTTACATACACTGCAGTGGTATCTCCTCTGGCTGCTACCTGGCCTTTTTACATTTTCAGCCTTTGGAGAATCTAATTGATCGGGAAGAACGGGCCCAGTCGTGGGCTTGTCAACAGAAAAAAGGTGAGTTCTGATGTTCTCCTCCCTCAACACGCTACCTGAATGTAGGTCCACCTCTGTGACAGCTATGTCACTGCATTCTAGTTCGGCTTTCCCTCTCATAGCTTTAGGACAGTTCTGCTCATGGTTGCGCAGCCGCTTGAGGTGTATAAATTTTTTGTCACAAAACTTGCAAAACAAATAACTAACTGAACACTTTTTATGTACTTCGGAGTGAATGGCAAGAAGAGCTTCATTTGTGAATATCTCTGGACAGTGCTCACATCCGTAGATTGAGATGCTGTCCTCCATGTGCGGGGAAAGAGTCCGAGGATTTGAGTCCATCTGCACATGGCCATTGGCCAAAGGAATCACGGCATCTGTAGGCTTGTTTTTGTCTGCCTGTGGGAAGAGTGGAGGTGCTAAAGCTGCACCCTCAGCCAATGTTGGAGTTAAAGTATTTTTTTTTTCTGCGTGTGGTTCACTTGGTGTTGGAAGTATATTGCGAAAAGTACCTTGTAGCCTGTGGCGCTTTTTGAGTGGGCCTGTGTTCTGGTAAGTTGGTTGCTTGGGCTCTAATGTTGCTGATTTAGACACCTTGCTGACCCACTGACTGGTCTGACCCTTTTCTTCAGTTACTTGATTAAGAGCATATGAATGCTCTGAGAAGGTGTGGGTGGTTTCATTGATCCCAATAAGGCTGGAGGATGCTGGGCAACTTGCAGGGAGTTGCCCCTCATCTGGTGACTGTCTTCCCTCTTCAACAGGGGTGAATGGATTGTTCCCAGGACACACCTCAGTGATAGAGAAAGCATTGGTGATTCGTGGTCCTCTAGCACCATCAATCTCCTCAAGCCTGGTGGCCTCTTCCCGTGCGTGTTTACGCACAGTGGCTGTGCTCCATTTTGTGGATCTAACACATTCTGGTACATTTTGAGTTTTGTCCTGCCTCTCTTGCTCCGCAAGCTTTGCCAAAAAAGAAATGCCCAGTTTTTTCCCTGCTGCTACAAGTTCCCTGTTGTTGTCAGCACAAGGTGATGTCACCTTTGAGGAATAGATGAAATTGAGGACACAGGCGAAAACCTCAGACTTAAGGTCCAGCAGTTCCAACACCTGGCTAGAACTCCACGTCTCAGTTGTCAGAGCATTCTTGAAGTAGCTACTGCAAGCTGCCAGGATGTTCTTGTGGGCTCGGAACTTCACATCCTCCACCACAATAATCACGTCACAAAAAAGGCCTTGTGAGCGCTGCTCGTTGAGCTTGCTAAGCACAATGTGAGGGTGAAAACTATCCATCAGGTTCTAATTGCAGTGAGACATCGCAGCAATCTAAAAAAAACAAAAAAAAGAAGGAAGAAGTCATATTAGTGGAACAGAACACAGAAAAACATCACATTCAAACAAGAATTAAAAAAAATGCCCACAAAACAATGAAGCTCTTATAGTATCACAACACTAGATGGCAGTAATGCCCTGACAGATACACCACCAAGCCACCAGGTCAACATTCATCTTACATAAATCCTTGGCTGTATGTTTTGGGCCACACATTATCCTGCTTTTGTAATACTTTAAAAGTGATGTGACTGTTTTTGCTTGATTTGGAATCTCGCTTGGTTTTTAATAATGATGATGATAAAAGATTTTTAAAAAATAGTCCAGGACAGTACTGTGACTGTAAGAGAAAATACTCGTGATAGTACTACAGTATGCTGTAACCGGTTTTCTCTGTTGAGGTGTGTGGAAATGATTGCAAAGTATAATTTGTGAATTTGCATGAAGACACACAGGAAGTTACAGTCCATTCATTCACTGCCACTTTGAAAGAAGATGCACCTTACAGCATGAAGTTGTTACTTGGGCCTACTCATATCAAGCGGCACTGTGGTCTGAGTCACACTGAATCATTTAGCATGTCTCACTAAGTCTTTCACTTGCACTGTTTTTTTCTGCAGTTTCTCCTCACCAATGCATGTGATCAGTGTTACAATGTTGGATACAATGTTATCACCAATTCACTGCCATACTTGATCCCAAGTTGGCTACTACTTGCAACTCTGCAGGGAACACATTTATGATTGTGAGCCTTCCGTTTGAGAAGTACTTCAATACTAGAGAACACAAGTTTTCCACAAACTATTTAGATGTTTTGTGCATTAACCTGTACATTTATATTGCAGATATTTACTTATTGACCATTAAAAGGGACTGTATGCAGCGAGTTCCTCCAGCTGCCTAACATTCACATGTACTGTTGGCATTATATTCCGCCTCTTTTTGCTTTGACTACACTGGTGTAACACAGGCACGCGCACTAGTTACAGTATATTTGTTGTCAGCTAATGATAGAAATTAGGCAAAGTTTAGCCACTAATGTTTGCTATCATTGAATGGACAGCCTATCATAACAACAACATGAAAGTAAAATGTTGCTGGCTTCTCTGAGACTGCTTGTGTTTGTGTGTGTGCGTGTGGATACGCATGACCTGCATACAGTCCCTTTGACATTGGTCTGTGTTTTTATGTTTATCTTGGGCAATGGACATTGTCTGTACATTTGTTTGATATGTTAACATCCATCTTTTATGCCACTTATCCTCACTCGGGTCGCGGGTATGCTGGAGCCATATCCCAGCTGACTTCGGGCGAGAGGCGGGGTACACCCTTGACTGTCCGCCAGTCATTCACACTCACATTCATACCTATGGACAATTTAGAGATTGCCAACTAATTAATTTAATCTGGACCCATATCTTCCCGATCTCCTGGCTGTGTGGCCAACATGATAACCACTAGGCCACCATGCGGCCCTTTGCTATGCTAACATTATGATTCGATTTCAAAGAGGTCAGGTGGTGGTATGAGAAATGCAATATGGCCGCCACACTTCTCATGTGTGCTGAAAATGCAACTGCCCTCTTCCCCTTCTTTCTCCGACAGGCCTATGTTGTCATAGCAACCTGCTACTGCGCAGTATTTCTTGGGATGGAGCTGGGTGGCATCTTTTTGCATTTTATTTTATGTAGTTTTAAGAGTAGACTACAAAACAATGCAATCTTTCCCCCCCCTTGAAGCTTCTTTGCATCTGTTACTTTGTCCGCAGCAGTCGTGCCACCCAAAGGAATTTCTTATCACAGCATGTGATGTGCCACGTCTGCTCTTTACAAGTTTCACCTTCACATTTGAATGATGAAATATTCCAATTCTTTACTAAATTGTATGCATATTTTTAAAACTACATGCTGAGCGGGAATTTGAAATTCATCAATAGCCACACCTAACTGCGTTAAAACAGTACCGACGTTAATGTGATATAAAAATCCCCTCATACCAAAGCACAAACCGAGAGATGACGATATATCGTCTTCTCAAACAAAACATCAACAAAGCAAATGTAACCATGCAAAACATACCTTAGCGAGTCAGAGAAAATGGTGCAGGTCAACTTTTCTATACCACTTAAACCTACTTTACAAAAAATAACTGTTAAGCGAGAGCGGGACAAAAATCTTTTTTTTGTCTATGACGGTCAGCGAACAGTGGTGGTGTCAGAAGCAGAGCCTTTTCCGACATCTTTCCTCCTCCCCCTCTCTGCTCCAGCTTCCCTGTCCTTCGCTTCTATCTTTGCAGCCCAAGCCCTGATCTGGATCTGCCCTGCTTTTTTCTGTCGCTCTTCTGTCCTTCCACGTCGTGTAGCTCAACTAGAGGGCAGGCAAGCGAAGCATGCATTGCAGGAAACTGCAACTTTTACCAAGCCTGGCAGAGGGCTGACGAGAGAACGGAGAGATACTGGGCGCTACATCACACGTGAGCTCCACACCCGACGCAAAAGCCAGAGCAAATGCAGCTGCATTGCTGTTAGCAGGGGTCCTCTGCTATACATAAATGCCTCATTAATCCCCCCCCAGCACCACACCAGCCGCATCCCGATGCTGACCATTACTGAAAAATCTCTTGAAATACATCAAGGAGCAAAATATTTGTGAAAAGATACAACACGCACGGTTAAATCATGCATGTGGAGAGTCTCACCCGGTGCAGCAATATGTTACACACAAGCCCCTCGCTAGCGCTTACAGAGGCAATGGTTAGGTAATGCAGAACCAAAAGAAGATGGCGGAAACTGTAGTCCCTCATTTGTAGCACGCAAGCAAAGAAGAAACAATTTTAGATGTTTTCACTCACAATTACCGTGAGAATGCAAAACAGAATGTGATTTTTAGGGTAAAACACTTCTGATACTGGCACAGTGTATGCCCACAACGAGGCTGCTGATTGATGCACAAGCAGTAGATGCGTCAGCACTGCAGACGAGGGGGGTTGGGCTGAAGCTGAACCCGCCGTGGCACTCTGAGCGTCTCACTTGCCTGTGAGGATGGAAACAGGGATTTTATTTCCATAGCTCAGTGTGGGAGGGGGGGTGTCACATGACTATCTCTTCAAGATGGCTACCACCAACTATAAATGTCTGTCAACGACATTTGATTATGTACTGTTTAGATATAGTTCATTTATTCAGATTCACTGATTGCTGTATTGTGTATGGTGCAGTCCTCTCCAGGGCAAGTATAAGCAATTACTGCTGTCTCATAAATGCAGTTAACTGCAAGTAAAATAATATATTACGTTAGATTAGATTAGCCAGAAGTGCAACCCAAACACTGTCTAATTGTGCTTAGTTTAATGTTGTGAGGTACCTACTTACTGCAGACACGTTTCCACTGGCAAAAAGCAGGCACTACCAAGTACAGCAAGGTGCAATTTCTAGAACCAAATACTATACAAAGGGAAACATAAGCTACTGCTGGCCACTCTTTGTTCAGGCAGATTCAGCATTGCTGTGTCATTGTCTTACACTGTGGTGCCTTGGTTCTGGACACTGCAAAATAATGCGCCACAGTCTCCGCTTTTGTTACAGTTGCCCTCAGTTTCCCCTTAAATAAAATTAATCTCCTTACTGTGACCAACACTCACATGGCGAGAAGTAAATAGTCATTGTGGTTGTTTGTTAGCATGTCTCATTCCGATTTATGGGTTCAATGCAGCACAGTTTATTAGTTTATAGTCCAAAGTGGAAAATCCATCGCACACAACACTCAGCCTTGCCACAACAGGCGGGGAAAGCAATCTGAGACGTTAATCCTTTACTGAAATCTGCCCCATATTGCATGAAGGCAGATACATGTAACAAGTGACAGGTTTGATAAATGGGACTTTGGAATTGGAATATTTTCTGTGTTTCCCCATGTAAATGTAATTATATCGTCCGGAAGAATGTAGTTTCCAGTCACACAGTATATGGATATGTTAGATGTTACGTTGATTGGTGAATGGGGAGATGATGTGAAAGCACTTTGAGTACCTTGAAGGTAGAAAAGTGATGTAGAAGAGAAAAAGGCCTTTTACCATTTTCTCAATTTTAGCACAGTACTACCTATAGACCTTCCCACTATCACTCCCCCTTTGTGAGTCTCACACCAGGCATGGAGCCCATACGATCCAGTATTGCTATCGGGTTCCAATACCAGCAGGATACACGTATCGGACATTTACGATACCGCCTACATCTGTGCCGTAATGTTCTCAGCTTTTTCTTGTCAGCAAACACAGCTAGAAGAATATCAGCAAAGGTAGCCAAAAGAGTATCAGCAAACGTAGCTGTCTCGCGCGCACACACACACACACACACACACACAGACACACGCGCGCACGCGCGCGTTCCCGCCCTGATGTGTTCACAGCCACACAGAACAGTGGGACATCACAAATTCTTAACACTAGACAAAACATCCGGGTCACTACAATATCATACTTGGCTGTAGAGAGGAGTTTATGACAGCCTCATAGAAAATCAATATAATGATAAAGTAGTTACCCGGAATGTAGGCTGTTAAGAGTTCTGTGTTGTCCGACTGCCTGTGAAGCCGTGAACGGGTCTGGCTGAGTGCTTGTGTCTGTGCAGCTACGTATGTTTGCTGATATTCTTCGAGCTACATTATTCTTTTGCTGTGGTTGCATAATAAAGCAAACAGACCTCTGGTACCGAAATCGTATTGTATCGGTATCTGCAAATATCCAAATTCAGGTATCGGGATCGGATCGGACGTGAAGAAATGTGGATCGTTGCATCCCTCGCTTATAAAGTACAAATGTCTTATTTAGGGATCTCATCAGAAAGCCTTTCTTAATGTGAGTAGAAACAAATTTCATTGAGGATTCAGTCAAATTATACATTACCTTCATGGAGTGTGAGTGACTTTTTTATAATTCTTCATTCCAACATTTTGTTAGCAACACGTTGCCCTCTTGGCTTAATAGGACAAACGGGGACCTGCATCCAAAACCACAATACAGTGGATCCCCACCTGTTTGAGAGTCAGCATTCACGACCCCGCATACTGTATTTGCGGATTTATATATGTACACACCGAAAATTCCGGTGAATAAGCCGCACCCACTACATTTAGAGGAAAAAACAGATTTGTACATATAGAAGCCACACGGGATGTTAAGCTGCACATGTCCACATTGTAAAATGGCATATTGTGGGACACACGAGTCCGTGAGGACCAGGCAGCTATTTCTTTGACAGGAGCCAATCATGAGCTATGAAAAAACTCACAACGAGCTTGTCAACCCGTTGAAAATTGCAGGAGGTCATTACTCTATATAACAGTCTGACTCAGGGTCTAGTCATACAAAGAACGCTAAACTCATCACACAGCAACTTAACACTCAGAAGGTACCTAGGAAATATACCATTATGAGTTTACAATGAAATTTTTTTTTTAACATTTTCCCATAATGCATTGCGTCTGAGCAAAGCATTTCATTGGACGACAAGCAGCATAGAAAATGGGTGGATGGCACGGCAATGCTGCCCCTGTCCACCAGAGGGAGCCAGAGGAGCCCAGAGGTAGGCTGACATCATCGCAGCGCCCGGCAGGCACCAGTGAATGCTGTGCTCGTCGTGAGTTCACTGACAGCTCGTGATTGGCTCCCGCCAAAGAAAGAGCTAATGTTTCCTCACTGATTCGCGAGTGGCACGCTATTTAAACAATGAGTAGTCGTTCTGAAGTCAAGGAGGTGTCACTACATTAGAACTTAGCCGCACCGCTGCATAAGCCGCAGGGTTCAAAGTTTAAGAAAAAAGTAGCGGCTTATACACCGGAATTTACGGTACATAAAGAAACAATTATATGTGTGGGAAAATACGCCCATTCGTGCTTTTTCTTTGTAAGCCACAAAACTTGCAGCAAGGTGAACACAAGTTAATATATGTAAATTCGTACATCATTACTGGAATGCCCACATCATCTCAGACGGCTAGCCGGAAAGAGCCAGCGCCCTGCGGGGTTGCGTACCACTGCTACCCGCATTCGAGGGAGATCGAGGCAGCGCTACAGGACACGGAAGCGCGGTGGTTGCGCTAGCCCGACGACAAGGCTAAAGGCTAACTGATACAGGCAGCAGTCGTGTAATGAACACATTGTGCTTCTTTTACCGTGATGCCACTGGATGCATTTCACAAATAAACACTTGTTTCCTGTTCTGTGCTCTCATTTTGGTTTTCTGTTTCTAGTATGCAGCGATGTGTACTCTTACTAGAGAGTGCATGCAGCAATACCTGTTTCTCATTAGTATTCAGTGCTACGACTTAGGTGGGGCCGCATTTCACGCAAAGAGCAAAACATAACGCTTTACAGTCATTGCAAATTGCATATTTCCAATCTGAAGGCAAAACCAATATGAGCCGATATCTAATAATTATGCCAATATTATCGGACATCCCGGACATTTTACCAATTAAGATGTTTAATAAATATGTGAGCCATATTATAGGGCTTAAATTGTCAAAAATACTCATTTTAATGGGTATATCCATTATTTGCAGCTTTTCGCTTATGGTTACGTTTCGAGGCCCCCTGCGAATACTAAGAAATGGGGCTCTACTGTATAGCGTCTGATACGAAGTCTGCTTTAGCTGCGGCAGGCGGACAGGAATTTAAAACAGCAGTTTACGACTGGACCTCAACCGTTCTGTCTTCACGCACATCCTTGAGTTATTTTAATGTCTCCACAACAAGCACACTATGAGTCGCCTACCCAAATGTGCAGAAGTCCTCAAATGCGCAGACGTGGAAATCCTCGCTCTGTTTGAGACTACACCCCTTCAGTTCCCCCTTCACTCTGCGTTAGACTTTATCATCGTCTTTCTTCGCTGTTGCCTGGTGGTTGTCTCTGCGACAAAGTTCTGGCAGAGGTTCCATGATCCCTGCGTCGCCATGTATAGTTAGCAGCCTTGTGGGCGCTGCTGCGTCACTCCCGTTGCATCACTGACCCACAAAGACGAGCTTGAGGCTGGGGATGACAAGAAAACCATCAGGACTTCTCGTTACCTTTCCAGCAAACAAATGGATGAGGCTTCCAGTCTGCCTCAGATTGAGGCCTAGCTGCTGCTGTGGTATTCAGGAAGTGGGCTGACAGACAGATCCTGTATTGTTATGTAATGACTTTTTTTGGTCCTCTGCCGGACTCAGCTGAGAAGGAAGTATCGGTGTGCAGAGGCTAATAATATTAGGCCATAATACCTTCCTGTCAAACTATGTCAGGTCCACTCCAACATAGCTAGCTAGCAGAACATGAATAAACATTGAAGCTGCATTGGCCTAGCCTACATTTATATGCACACTGTAAAATGACACCTCTTGCTCATTATGTAACACGGCACAATGGAAGTTATAAAACAAATTAAGGTATTCATATATCACAAAATTGTTTTATGTTAGCATTTATTGCTTCATCTGCAACCATGCTTACAAAAGTAGAAACAAAGAAATATTGCATACCTTTTGTCTTACGTTACTAATGCTTGCTTGTGCCGGTTTCAGGTGACGTATGACTTTTTCAGATGTTTCTTAAATGTGTGCTAGTCCTTGGGCCTGAACTGGGAAACAAAATGACAGCACTTGTTTTGCACACGCTACGGAAGAGTTTATTTACCGGAGCCTCCGCCTCCTCGCGTCATCTGACTGAGTTTTCATTGCCCTGTTTCGCCCTCTGCTGGCTGCCCAGGCGAGTACACTCAAACGGGCCGTCGGTAGAAGTGCAGTGCCGATGGCTTCCGGCGGAGGGCACAAGATTTATTTACCAAAGGTGGGCCATACTACAAGTTTTGGTATCCATCGATCGATACTTTTAACTTAGACATTTTTCAAGCTCATCTAATGATTTTGTGATTTTTACCTTTAATTTGTTGATCATGATAATAATCACAATAAAACACAGGACAATGATTTAGGAAAACAACAAAAAAAAACAATACACTTATTTGTGAACATTTAACAACATTTTAACAATATAATATTAAAATAATAAAATAAAATAAAATAAAACATGCTATTGATTATAGATACAGTATATACATTTGAACAACACAACAAAAAAAAATTAAAAATATTATGATCTTAGAGGCGACAGTGCGCAGGGGCTCAGCGGGAGACAAATATAACGCAGAGTGATTTGGGAGGTCTGATTTTTTTGAGGAGGCACTTTTATGATGCAAATGTATGACTCCCTCACCCCGCCTCCGCACAGAGACACCTTCGAACAGCCTGACTACACAGAAGCAAAAGCAGGGCCAGCGCAACCCCACAATAACTCCACAATACTACTTTATCTATTTCTATCAACTCTAACAGACCCCCTGTTGGCGCGTCACACAGCCACGCCACTAAATGTTTATGAATGAAAGCTACGACTATATGTGCTTTGCCAGTCCTCTTCCGGCAGGCACGTGGACCTGCCCCCTCCCCCACAGGTCGCCATCTCTCTGGTGGACCGGCTTGTGGTGTAACAATGTGGAAAACGTTTAACAGTCTATATGTATACAAATAAATCAGGGGCCACAATTATAAAAACAACTAACGCTATATGTGCAATAATAAAAAAACGGTGCAACAAAAACGGAAAACATCTAACATACTAAACGACTAATAATACTAACACTGATAAAATCACAACAGCCCTGTAAAAGCAAAACCTATATGTGCATATGTTATCAGTTTGTAGACCCTACACTGTCCCAAAACTAAGCAGTCAGCATCCCGAGGGTCAGGAGGTTCAGGCACAGCAGGAACGGTCAGTTGGAGGACAGGAGAGGATGACCCTCATGACCCTCATCCAACATGGTGAGCTGGTAGGCAGGTGAACGGCTGTTCCTGTCAAGGCTGCCCGGGGTGCTGTCAATGCATCTGAGGAGAAGAACTGGAATACAGGGTATACAAAAACAAACCACACAGCATCATGATAATAGTGAATATTGCAATAGAGACAGACACGAAAGCAGCAAGGCCAAACGTGTCCTCAGACCACTTAGCAGTGGGTGGGTCAGTGGTACAGGAACTTGAGAGCCTTAGTGGAGGAGCCGTCTGGGGCTGTATTGTTGGAATACAGGTAAGGTACAGCACGACCTTCCCTGCCAACAGACCATCCAACACAATTTCATATTGCATAGTCATAGTGGCTTGCAGTTGAGAACTGCATCAAAAGCGAGCTGTTGCACATTGTAGTGGATGTACTTTATGCGGTCAACATTAACAAAAGGCGTGATGAAAGCTCCAGTGAAACCTGCCTTTATGGGATTAGTTCATCAGGAACTCCGCCAGGAATGCCCAAACTGTCCCACCAAATAGTTGTGCTTCCCAATTGCTTGTCCAATGAGCGGCGGGACAGTGGTATTATGCCATCTAGTGGCTGGTCTGAGACTGCAACTGGAAGTCATTGGGAAGAGTGGAAGTGCGGAGGGGCATGACAAAAGAAATGAGGGAACAAGTCCCAGTCCAATTGCGTAGCAAAATAATTAATTGAGTACCCAGTCCGCACTGCCAGTAGAGGTCCAAATAACTGTAAATCATTTCAGAATTGAGATAATCTTCAAATGAAGCGTGTGGTCACAAAACTGGAAGGAGCCAACCGGGTCGCAGGTGCAAGGCTTAATGTCATGAAGGTTACAAGGGCAGCCACAGTGTAGGCACGTGTGGTTGAAGGCAGAAGTGGCAGTCTTAACAGGGCCTAACTGTCGTGGCAGCAGGAGTTTAACAATTGGGGCACAATTCGGGGGTACCTGACGCTGTGTGAGGAATTTAGCCGGACGATCGGCAGCGGAAAAGATGGATGGTGCAACAGTTAAGGTTGGGTTCAATTGAGCACATGCAATACAACTGCTATTAGTCACCGAATTAGTAGCCATTTCAACCGTGTGGGCCCCGGCATTGTCAACAGGTGTGTGTGTCTCTTTAGCAACTTTGCACCCAAGTCATGCCAGTTGAGTCACAGAATTTAGCCAGTTGTGTTTTGATGGTTCTATTTACTCTTTCAACTATTCCTTGGTACGCACGGTGATACACAGTCCTGAATGTATCTTTCCACCTTGCCTTGGGACTCAGAAGTGAAGTGGGTGCCATTGTCGGAGCCAATGGCAGAGGGCAGGCCATACCTCGGAATCAGGTCACAAACTAGCCAGTGTATGACCTCTTTAGCTGTCTCTGTTTTTGTGGGTGTGGCGTCCACCCGTCTGGAGAAGGTGTCTACAGCCACCAGCAGGTAGCGATAGCCCTTCACTCGCTGTGGTGAGCCCATGTCAGTTAAGTCGATAACATCTTTCCAGGGGCCGAGGGTGCTGGAAATGCTCCCGTTTCCAGCTTGAGACTTGTTTTGGGGTTAAATGATGAACAGCTCTCAAATGTATCTGTAATATTTACAAACATCTGACATGTAAGTATGCTGCCACTGCTTTTCTGTCATCTCGGTCAATCTCCTCCCTGACTGGTGTCCCCCGAACATGGCCTTCCTCACACAGTACCAACAAGAGTTTTGTTGACACGTCATGAGATGTCCAGATGCCAGTTAGCGCGCACTTGCTGGCACCTTTTTCCAACCATGCTTGTTGTTCCTGTGGAGCTGCCTCACTTTGCATGTCAACCGCTTCATTTGCAGCTAAACGTTCCATCGCCACAGTCATGGCCTGAAAATATGTACATTTATTTACATAACCTGTGGCTGCTTTAGTATCATTCCCTCTGGCTATGTGCGAATCCCCCTTTTGACGTCCTGGACATTTGGTAATGGCCGCTCTGGCAGGGAGGGCCAGTGCTTCCTGCAGTCTAATAATGTGCTCCAGGTGCTTTATGGGCTTTCCTGTCATGTAATCGGTCCTCATCCAATGTTTTAGCTCAAAAAACATTGTGGCTTTGGAGGCATAAGCCGAATCCGTCTATATGTTCACTGTCTCTCCCTCACTCAATTCGCATGCCCTGGTGAGATGGCCATAATGTCTGCAAGTTGAGCGGAGGCTGGCTGGTCCCCTGTTGTCATAATTTGGAGGACGCTGCTGTCGAGGTTGTTGATATAATTGGCAATCGGACTCCGCCTCCGCATCGCTCGCTGAACTAATTGTTGTTGTCTTCTCCTCGGTGACTTTATCAAGCGCTTGATTCCTCACCGAGGAAAAGATGCGCACCAGTTCGTGTAACAGTTTATCTTGTGATTTAGCAGTCTCGGTGGTCTTCTTTTGAGTTTTTTCATCATATCATTTGTTGTGGCGTGCGAGTGAATTCATCCAAAGAAAAATGGGCATGTCTTCACCACCTACCAGCCGCCCCATGTCAGCCTTAACCGGAGCCTCCTGTCCCTGTGTCAGTTTGTTTAGACCTGGTGGGGTACAGTTCGCGCAAGGTTTGCCAGAGGGCGTCTGGTGCAGGACTCAAACAAGTTGAACCTGCAAGAGTGGCGGTACCAGCCCACACCTCTATTCTGGCAAACTGCCCAAGCTCCGGATGTGCGGCGAGGAAAGTGCGCAGGTCTCCGGCCATCATTTTGAGACAGGAAGTTACCCACATGTGGCCTCCATCCTGAGGGTGCGGTAAATTGTCTCTCATGAGCACCTTGTCGGCATAAGACAAGTGTTGTATTTTAGTGATCTGGCCAAGTCCTTTTTTTCCTCTTCGATCAAAGGCATTTTTAGGTGCCTTTCTCTGCCCAAGTGATGGTCACTTCCGGCGCACACCACAGACACCAACCCTTACTGGGGAAAGGCGGCCTACTTCGCAGACAGTGGGTTTTGTTATCACCAATAGGTTTTCCCCCACCAGCGATTCAACTGTCCACTCCACTCCACGCGCACCGTTTATTAGTACACAAGCCAATAACTACACACAAATGAAATTTGGGATCCGTTTCTCGACACGGATAAGTCCCAGTGGAATCTCTTTAGTGTTCAGTAAAGCCTAAACGTGAACGCCGCTTTTCAACCGCCCTGCTAAGAACACGACAACAGTACTCTCAAGAATCCGGTCCCCGACATGGATAGGTCGCAGCGGTAACTCTTTCGTGTTCTTTCAGCCTGAACGTGAACACCGGCCCGTTTTCAACCGCCCTGCTAACAACTCAACAGTACTCTCAAGAATTGGGTATCCGGTCCCCGACACGGAACTCAGAAGAAAGTAGTCCCCGCGCGGAGGAACCGGGCGGATGTATATCACAGTTGTAGGCCGCTCAGCTGATGTGAAACTAGCATCCAGGGCTAGTAGAGAGAGAAAAGAGGAGCTGGTGCACTGTCTGTTACAACTACAACACTGGAAGAAATAGGTAACAACATTAACACTAAATGCATCATTTTTTCCACTGACACTTAGCGCAACGGCCTTAAGACCTTGTCAGAATATCTATAATCGACATAGATTGAGGAAATAATGAAGGAGTCTTTGGTTATGGTCTCGAATGCCGTCTCTGCTTCCCTGTTTTTTTGTGTCTAAAAGGTATCAAGAGGCCATTTCATTTTGCTAGCTACCAGCGAGAAAGCGAGCCCGTACATTTATTAGCTCATTGTGACACGTTTCCTAAATACATCGTTTGTTGGCTACGCTTGGTTAGAGAATCCCGTTGCCATCTCATCGATCTGACAAAAAAGCAAGCTAGCGACAACAAGGCAGGCTAATATAGATTAGCTTGTGTGCCAGTGTTAGCGGGTAGCTATATCGCTCTTGTTTGATTTGTCAATGTGCAGCGACCGTACACGACTGTCCTGTTGCAGCTAATTTGGAGTTGAGGTCAGTATTTTCAATTTAACAGCTATCTTAACTGGTGTCAATCAATAACAGAGGTATGGTTCGCTGAGTCCCGATCTGTTCATGTCAGGCAGTAAACAAATTGACAACATTAGCTATCGTGTATGGCTAAGCTAGCATTAGCTTGCGAATAATGCGTTTACAGTCTCGTCGACAGTTCTAGGGTGCTTAAATGTTATGTTTGGCTACCGGTGGCAATTTACACTCCTTTAAATGCTAAGATGTGTTAGTTACAGTGTTGACACGTTGCGTGTTAGTCCAATTTATATGTTCCTCTGAAACATTAAAGACAAACGCGAGTTGGCGTCACTGAGAGTAGGGCATTGGCCTTCTGTCAGCTCGGAAAACATCAGTGATCCTTAGCTTGCTAACGTTAGTTAGCCATACTTGTGAGTTTTACATTCGCATTGTCACTCGTGAACGATATGGTGGGTATAGCTCCGGAGCAGTTTTTCTCTTGGTTTGTTTTCCGTGGCAGGTTTAAAGTAACAACTTAGCGTGTAAGCTAACTTGGGCTAGAGTCCTGTGAATGTTACAGTTGTCAGCTGTGCCACACAGACGAGATTTCTGATGGCAGCCAATATAACAAGTTAGCTCTGGTTTGTTTGCAGCTTGCTAGCAAGCTAACAGTATGTCATTAACTCGCGTTTGATGCTACCATGTTCGATATGTAACGCTAACTGAGTGTTGGGTCATCGACGGTGTGTCCTGTCTTGACAGTCCGTAAATATAACCTTTCTGGTACCAACAAGGTCGATATTCACATTTGTAAGCGAGTTTAGTTTGAGAGCTACAGCTTAAAAGGTGACACACAGGTACGCCAACTACGCATTTCCATCTACCCATTGGCTTCATTAGCTGCTCTAATTCAGTCGAACGACTTGTAACAAACGTTAGCCTTTTAGCGACGTCTCTTAGTATTGACTGCAATTAAATGGTTAACCCGGTTCGCTTAGGGATATGTGTGTGTTTCTTGAGTAGATAGGAAAGAGACAAAGCCATTGGCAAATGTAAGTCACTAGCTAAACATGCTAGGCGGTGACTGTGGACAAGTACGTCAGAAACACACAGGCCTCAGTTTTCACGATTTGAACAAATATACTCGCTTGGTTCTCCAAGAGAAATTCACAATTATTTATTTACGTATTTATGTAGTTACGTACTGCCACACCGACCGATGTTTCCTGCCACCGACAAGTTGACATAAAGCAGAAAAGATGAACGCATAAACGAAGACCAGGATGTGCTAAAGCCGGTCAGCTTGTCAACAGTGGCGTATTTTTACATTATGATTTGTGCCATGATAAAGCCTTTATTTAATCTAATGTGTCTTTCCGGAGTGGCTATTGAAGCTGTGATTAAAGTTGCCTTTGTGAATCAGTTGATCTAATCAGCAGGCTGTGTTACTTTGAAAGGGGACTCCTTTAAGTCCCCTCACAATTCTTGCATGTAACCCCCCCCCAGTAACCAATGTATTGTATTTGAAAATTCATTTGAATTGCATTTTGTTGTAATATGTCTTGTTATAGAAACATTTTCTGTCTGTGATGTTTTAAAGTCACCTTTACTTTAGACTTGTTGGATGTGCTGAGATGGGAAGTACAAGTTGCTGAAATGAATACAATACAAAAGTTCAATTGAAAGCAATGCCTGCTGCATTCTAGTTGAGGCTTATCATGGTCGCAAGCTTGAGTTGGTCTCACCTTAAACAGGAATAATAGCTGCTGACATGCACCAGGTTGTTACAAGAGCTGGCAAATTGACCGCAGTCTAATAAACAAGTATCTGCTTTACAAATGCATCGATTCTCAAATTTGGCACTCCATAAAGAGCAACGTGACAGTTTTTAATTTTACGGATCCTCATGAAAAGAAAATGAGCGGTCTTCCTGTGTGTATAGATCAAAAATGTTGGTCCGTTTTGTCTTCTGAACATGTATAACTCGTATTATAATCCCAGCCCAATGTTATGTTATGTGTTAATCATTTTCCCCTTCCTCTCTCTGGTTGCAGTGAATGGTAGTGTCTAGAAAGGGTATGTCCCTTCAGGAGAGAGGTGCCAATGTCCAACCGGCCTAATTCCAATCCAGGGGGGTCACTGCGCCGTTCACAGAGGAACACTGCTGCGGCCCAGCCACAAGACCACACAGTCGCAGGAAGGTCAGCGGGACCACATTACCACTAATATGTTATTGAAAGCTACACTTCAGTGCTCACTTTAGCCAACAGAGTTTACATTCATATCTATGTAACCCGAATGAATACTTTGTATAAGTACAGTGGAACCTTCAAGGACAAATACAATCCGTTTGGAGCGACGGTTGATCGAGGAAATAATTTAAATCATAAGGACAAGCGTGAAACTATCGCCGTCATAAAGGCAGTTATTTACTGGACAGACATGCTGTAGTTTTATGTTGCATTTGAACATGGAACATGTAATAATGAGCTACCCACTGTAAACTGTAAGACTTAAGGACAATAAAACACTTAAATGACCAACATATGCCATGCAGACATAATTCCACTCGCCTCCGATCCAGAGCATGTAGACTGGCTGGAGTCGTACTGTTTTGAGTCTACTTATCGCACAACTTGTGGCATACAGGTGGTCCTCGGTTTTACAGCTTTCCGTGCTGCGTTGCTTTGTTTTGAATTCATTAAAACCCAATTTTGTTCCATAAACGTGAGAGTCGCTCTAGCGCCGCGCTTGACCTACCTGAGCATTGGAAGGACGACAAGGAGGTGGTCAGTCAACAATCTCTTTGGTTGCAAAAACAAAACAGGCCACTGTTGGCCGAACCACACCAAAACAACATCAGCAAACTCGACTGTCCTCTCTGCACGTAGCCACACAGTCAGTTTTACTGAATTAGTTTCTATTTAATGTTTTATTACTGTGTATTATGTCCTTCGTGTGTCACATGTACGACTTCGTGGTTAATTTAGGCGCAAGAGCCGAGCTGCACCAAAACGCGACCTGCACCAGTGGTTCTTAGTTATTTTCTGTCATGGCCCCACTGAGGGACAGAAATGTTTTTGCACCCTCCCTCCGCCGATTTTAAATACTATCGAGAAACTGTTACGTCTTTATCTGTCCTGTACAGGCTGGACTTCAACTAAAATCAGCAAAATGCAACAAAACGGAGATGAGTGAAGCATACAAGCGTATTGTTCATGAGGCAAACGGCACGCCGAGTACGACAGTCATACCTGCCCCTCACGCCCCACCCTGACAGTTTACTGCATCCCCAGGGGGGTCCCGCCCCACTATTTGAGAAGCACTGTCTTACATTATAGTCTAGGGATGGAACTCATACGTCACCCTAGGACCACATATGTTATTCCCCTAGATTTAGCACACAAAAAAAAGAACTCCGCAAACTGAATTAAAAGTTCAAATACACCCTAGTTAATTGTTTTGAGTTTAATCGAGGTTGCGAGATAGCTACTCTGAAGTTGTGTGCGGCTGACTGTATTAAAGGACATTTCGAAGTAGAGGTTCCACTGTATTACCGTCACACAAATATGACTGCACTTTTACCTTTGTCACGCTTATGCAAAGGTGCCAGTGAGCTCTAAGGCAGTCAGCAAAAATGAGTTTTGATTAAATTTGTCTTGTGGCTTCACAACAGACAACCCACACTGTTGCTTGCTCTTTAATTTCCAACCTTACAGGTTGCAGTCAGAGCAGGTAAAACAAAAAGCAAATTCCCCACCTGAAAGTAGAAGACCTATTTCTAAGGCTTCCAAAGCCACAACCAGCTCAGCCACTGGCCAGTCCAGAGGGCACAGCTCAAGAAGGTACCCCTCCTCTCTACCTAGTACTGAGTTTGCTTTGAGTGTATTTTTCTGTAGGGTTTTTACTTTATTTAGTAGTATACTTAGCGTTTTGTTCTTAATCAGAGTGTAGCTCATTTGTGTGTGTCTCGTTCCGTAGATCATGTTTTGTTTTTTGTTTCCCCCGCCCACAGAAGTGGACTTGCTTTGTCTGTGGCATCGTTTGTACTGCAAGACGACCCGGAGGCTGCAGGGACATCAGAACAAGAGCGACCAAGCCACCAGTCAAAGAGTGAAGGCACCCGAGGCCTGAAGCGAAGTGAAGCACCTGACCAAATTAGCACCTTAGGACCAGCACCAACAAAAAAGCCCAAATCACACTCATTGCCCAGAGATAATACCTCAGAGACCAAGAAAGGTCCAGCTAAGAAGAGATCACTTGCCTCAGAACCACCTGCATCGTCAGGGCGAGGACAGAGCAAGAAAAGAGGGGCCGTTGCAGCCTCACCGGTCCAGAAACGGAAGAAAGCGGACTCTCTCCCTGGTCTAAGTAGCGCCGCTGTGCCCCTCCCCAACCGTACAGAGGGCAGAACTGCTAAACCCACCAAGCTGGCGTCTAAATCAGCCGCCTCAGCCAAAGCTGGGTGTAGCAACGTGACAGACTCCTCCTCTTCTGCATCGACTTCCTCCTCCTCTTCCACTACAGGCACAAACAGTGCTACCACGGCGGGCGCCAGAGTCAAACAAGGGAAAGACCAGACTAAGGCACGCCGTTCTCGCTCCGCATCAAGCCCCTCTCCTCGACGTAGTACCCTTGACAAGGAGCAGGCTAAATCTGCTAGCTCTTCAAAGTTTGAGTGGGCGACACGCTTCAACCCAAAAGTTAACCTGCCAAAACCCAAACTGTCTCTGCCTGGATCCTCCAAAACTGAGACCTCCAAACCAGGGCCGTCAGGATTACAAGCTAAACTAGCAAGTGAGTCATAATCCGTGCATTGATTTCCGCTGTTCAGTATTGAAATACCCATTATAAAGCACAACTGAATTATTTGCAAGGATTTTCAGTCTGGATGGTTGAGCACCAACTAGTTTTTAATGTCATATGTAATGCAAGAATACCTATCCTGTATGTATGTGTGCCTAGCATAATGTAACAAACGGCTTGTGTTGCATTTCAAAGCTGTCCTGTTAGCAACGGCACTTTAGAACTCACCATAACATAGGCAGGCAGATTGGAATGGGACCATTTTTAGTAAGTCCCATTGGGGTACATTAGAGAGTGGATCTGTAGGGTCCGTGCTGGCATCTGCAATTAGGTTTCATCATTTGGGGGTTTTAACAATTTAATTTTTTTTTTTTAATTTGGACTGTCCATGTGCTGGGAACAGTAGATAATTTAATGAAATTGTTACTTCTTACTAAGCATTAGCTGTAGTTGAGGAGCTATAGATTTTGAGTTTGAATAAAGAATAAACATTGAACAGCCAGACTCGGGTTTGGGCACCCATCCGCTTTGACCCGTCGAGTTGAATTACAATGAGGTAAGATGAAGGGTGTGTTAAGCAAGGATAACACAATCCGACATGAAAGGTGACCTATCATTCCAATAATTGGAGCGATTGATTACCTGTTGATAGTTATGCTAATATTGGCCGTAGTTGAATCTGTGTTGTGATTCCAATGCTTGACGCAGAAGTACATGTGATGTACATGACCAGAATATCAGTAGCAAAGTATGGTAGAGCAGACCAAAATCTTAGGTCATTGTTCACATACCACAACAAAAAATGGCTTTCAGAGACTTGTTGCAGCAGTCTCAAACAAATAAAAATGGGGTGGTACGCTGACCAGCTGCTCTGCCTCCGCTCTTAAGGCACGTCTACATAATCTACACTGCTTGCCTGTAATTTCTGTGACAATTTACGATCTTATGTTCATTTATGTTGACGTCGCTGCAAATTCTGAGACCAGAAAGCACCAAAGTTGACCGTAAAAGCTAATCCTGCTGAAAACACGCACGCAGGATGCCGCCATCTTTGCCTTTACGTTTGTTTGGCATACGTGTCAGGTACATGCAATGTATATGTATACTATGTAGGCTATAATGTGTTTTATGTATATTTTGAGCTTTACTATTTTGTATTCATAAATTATCTTGGGGAGAATGAAATGTTTTCTGCGTGTCTTTAGGGCCAGTTTATGACCACCTAACATGAGAAAAAGCTATCATCTCCGTCACTCGTTTGTGACACTTTTGAGAGAAGAGGCACTCATACGGTCATTTTTGAAATTCAAGGGTTTCATGACATGAAAGAAAAACCTTATGGTTGAAATGCCACATTTGAGGCGCCCCCAGGTAGGGCAGCTTTTATTAAAAAAAAAATAAAAAATCAGGCTTCACTACACAATCTAAAATAAAGCATGGAGCACCACCAACTATCACAGTCAGTCAAATACGGACAGTTTCATCTTGTTTTTTCTTCAACAAATTAAACAAATCTTGCATTAAAATATGCCCGCTGTTAGCACTATATCTCACATAGCAATGCTACTGTTGCTGACATTGGTGACACCCCCCCACATTGTATTGTTGCGTTGTTGTATCTGATACACTACCTATATGATGTTTCATAACAGATTTTGGGCAACACACCTCTCCGAGAAATACTCAGAAGTGTGCAGCGCATACTGTAGTTAATTCACCCAAAACCAAAATTCACAGTAGTTTGGCCCAGCATTAAGTCATCCATTTAATCCTTCAGCAAAAACATTGATGCATACTAGCTGTTGAAATTATTGTGGGGTCACACTGTTCTTGGTAAGGGATAGGCTAGATACTGAGGCGTCCTCTGTGGCTTGGGCTCTCGGCCCAAAAAGAGAGACTCCTCCTCCTAAGTTGGCTTGGTTATCAACCTGTCAGCTGGACTCGAGAGTTATGTTTGTAGACCGGCGGAGATACTTCTGTTTGGAAGTAAGAACTGCATCTCTCTCACAATTTGTTTAGCTCCCATCATCTGATACACATAACACACATAGCCAATGTATTTACAGCGAGAATGGTGAGTAAATCAATAAAATGCATTGCATGCCTTCCCCTACTTATGCAAGGATTTGTTTTGGACCATGCCATTTTGATCATGGGGGGTTACTTTGGTCTATAATATGAGTTATTTGTAGAGGACCCCAAAACAGGGCCACATATCTTTGGTTTTGTCCTTTTTAAATATGAAGTATAATCTTTTTGCTGGAGTGAATTATGACTCTTAGGTCTAGCAAGAAGGGTGTCCTGTCATAGTGCCATGGTTGCTATTAATATCAGCTAGGCAGTTGTACAGCTCTTGAAACAGGCAACGCTTTGCTGCTGAAAATAATTAGATATTTTTGCTGTGGTGCCATGGATATAGGGTTGTCTTGTGTTTTAAACGCCTTCATCATGCCTCACCAGTTTTTAAGTGTCACCACTGTTCACCCAAGGTTTGAGAAAATCCACTAAAAAGCGCAGCGAGTCTCCTCCAGCAGAGCTCCCCAGCTTTCGGCGGAGCACACGCCAGAAGACCACGGGCTCCTGTGCCAGCACCAGGTATATACTCCTGTCTTAAATTAGACCTGTAGAGAAGTATTTAGAGTAATTGTTGTCTGAAAATATAGTGTCTACTGTCTTCTGACTGGTGTTCCATCCAGAGGAGTGGAATTAAAAGAATTTAGATGTCCTGTTGATTCTTGTGGCTGATATGTGTGTTGACTATTTGAGTGAACTAAGACAAGGTTTACAAGACAAGAGTCTGGCTAAATTAGGACAGAGTTTCTCTTTTTGTTTTTTTTTTCCTGATAAAAACAGACAAATGTAGGAACATAAAGCTGTAGTTGCCAATGTAAGTAACAACACAGAATTATACTACCTACAGGCCTTCTTGTGTTTTCAGGGCTTTGTGTCCAAACACGTTTTTATCCTCCTGATTCTGTTCACCGAAATCTTTTTTGTACCATACCATGTAAAAAGCTGTAAACCTTGGGAGGCCAGTCTGACCAGTGTTTCTCAGGCCTTTTTTTGGAAGTAGTTCAGCGTTTTGGGCCGCTGTGTTGTACATAATATGACCTTGAGAGAGAATTGTATCAACTGTACTCATTGAAAACACAGTCCTGTGCCTGTGACTTTGAGAATACCAGACTTCTGTAATTATTCTGTTGTGCTCATATTGATCCTGCTTATTACAGTCGGCGGGGCTCAGGCCTGGGCAAGCGTGGGGCAGCTGACGCTCGCCGACAGGAGAAGATGGCTGACTCTGACAACAACCAGGATGGGGCGAACTCGTCAGCTGCTCGCACTGATGAGACATCACAGGGGGCTTCAGGTACCCACCTAATCAATGACCTAATATTTATGTAAAAGGCCTAAATACACAGAATGAGGCCCCATTTTCTTTTAAATCTAATTAAATGTTAATCCATTATGTCTTTCCAGCTTCAAGCTCTGTTACGGGAGCAGTAGGCATGACCACCTCTGGTGAGAGCGAGTCTGATGACTCTGAAATGGGAAGGCTTCAAGGTACGTTTAGTGTTGATCTCATGATACTCCAAAGTTGTTCACTACATACTGTATGTCTTGTCATAGGGCATTAAATGTCAGAATAAGTATTCTTATCGTGTCTGAACTTATGTCCCCCTATAGCGTTACTGGAGGCCAGGGGTCTCCCGCCACACCTTTTTGGGCCCCTGGCACCCCGTATGTCACAGTTGTTTCACAGGACCATAGGCAGTGGTGCCAGTAAGTACAACATTATATTCCATGCATCTCCCTTGTGCCACATGGACATTTGCTGCACAGTAGCCGTTCAGATTGGCCCAGCTCTATTCGCCTTAGTTTGGCAGTCAGGTAACTGAGAAAACCAAGCTGTATTGAACACCTCAGGACCAGGAATGCGCTGATCCATCGGTCACCAATCAGTGTCAGTCGATTTCAGTAGAACAGTACGTCATTAGCATTAGACGATCATTTCATAGGCCTTTCAAAACCGATCACAAAAAACGATGACTTGTGGCACACAAAATATTTCAGATATGGGTAGAGCTGCAACCATTAATCTGATTAATTGATTATCCAATTCATCGACAACTATTTTGGTAATTGATTAATCTTTCATTTAAAAAATGTACTGTAAATATCCTGATTTCAGCCTCCCAAATGTGACTATTTTTAAATTTCCTTAGTCATCCACGAAAGCAGACCTATTATCTTTGTGTTTCAGGCAAAACAAGATAGTCGCACACATCAGCTTTGACTTTGCAAAAGAGCAATCGACATTTTTGCGTCATTCTGATACTGATACTGTATCTTGCGAAGAAAACCACTGCAGAGATGTGAGCATAGAGCGTGCATAAGAACATTGCCATGCAAAGTATGGGATTTATCCACTTGAACTTGCGTGTGAGAAAATGCGTCCATATATGCACAACTCTTACCATGTACACACAAAACCTAGTGGTAGAACACTGAAACTACAAATAGCTATGGCTGTGCCTGCCCAGCGCAGGCCACGTCTTCTTGCTACATGCTTCACAACTTGACCATCAAACAAGGCACCGCCCCTCCCACCAGAGCAGACGATCCGATGCCAAAGTTTATTCATTTGTTTATTGGTGATGTACATGTAGCAGTCTGTGCCAGTGACTCGTTGATTTTCATCAGAGTGTTTGTGATGTTTGTCACTTGATTGTTTATACTTCTCTACTTCAAATCCAATTAATCGTAAAAATAATTGGCCGATTAATCGGTTATTAAAATAATAGTTAGTTGCAGCCCTGGACATAGCGCTGCCAGAGCTTTAACAGATAGTGTACTCGCGCATGGAAAGTCTTCTTAAAGTAGGTGTCTCATTCTCAGTAACTTATTACTCATTATGAATAAGTTGAAAAATTTACAGTTAATCCATGAGTAATATCGGTATCTCGGTCATGGATGATCAGTATTAGAATCGGAAGCTTAAAACCCCGATTGGAACATCCCTACTAAGTACTGTATGAGATTCTCATGGTATGATAACCTTGGACATTCGGGAAATATCACTGTTTGACTGTTTCACTATATTATAATTACAGCTCTAAAATGTGTTATTTTGGAATATCTTTATTGAAATGAGAAAAAAGTCAAGTCATTTTTAAACCGCATAACATGATGAAAGTGGAACATAGGGATTTAAAATGCAAAGTGCAGCCTGGTACGGTAGAAGTGGCCAGGTGTGAATGTGCCGTTAAACCCCAACGGACAAGGTGCGAGAGCAGGTGCCTGAGGGAAAAGTCTCAATGACCAGTAGAATCTGGCCGTCCGAGTAGAAAACGTGCAGTGGAAAAGAGGCGTCTCTTTTGGTAAGCTATAAACCGGGGTGGGCAAACCACGGCCCGAGGCCCTCATCCGGCCTGCCAAGCTTTTGAAGACGGCCCGCCAGTTGCTTCCAAAGTATTTAATTTAAACTTTGAACATACAAGCTGCAAGTAGAGTCAATCTGACAACCTTTTGTTGGTTTAAGTAGCTTTTCACATGCAGCGATCCAGACAACTACCCCCCTCCCTGCCAAACAAACAAGTCAACAAATATGTGACACACAACTTAACCTGTCTGGGAAGTAAAAAACGAGAGACGTTCACATACTCTTTAATAGCCAGTGTTTTATCATTAAGCTTAAACTAGTGTTCGTGTATCAAATATATACTCTGGCTCCCTGGCCGATTTTGTTAACTCAATGCAGCCCGCGAGTCAAAAAGTTTGCCCACCCCTGCTATAAGCAATAGTTTTCAAATTCTGTCTACCCATTGTCCAGGCTCCAAGGCACAGCAGTTACTACAAGGCCTGCAGGCCACAGGCGATGAATCTCAGCAACTCCAAGCTGCCATTGAGATGTGCCAGCTGCTGGTGATGGGCAATGAAGAAACCCTTGGTGGATTCCCTGTCAAGAGTGTGGTGCCTGCTTTGGTGAGTTGTATTCAGTTTCCCCCACAAGACTATGATATCTTTTTTATATTCAATCGTGAAGTTTACCTGTGTGCCCAACTGCTCGTGGATTAATTCATTTAACTGTTGTCCACAGATTACACTGTTACAAATGGAGCATAATTTTGACATTGTAAGTATGCATAAGTTTGAAAAGTGTACATTTTACATGTCTTTTTCTTTCATAGTTTTTTAAATGTTTGAATTTATGCACACAGATGAATCATGCCTCTCGTGCACTCACGTATATGATGGAGGCCCTCCCTCGATCCTCAGCTGTGGTGGTCGATGCTATTCCCGTCTTCCTGGAGAAGGTAAGACGCAGGGCCCTGACTGTTCCTAACCACCTTGCAATACGTGACGCTCACCTTTTTAGATATGCTAATACACAATGTCACTTTGTTTGCAGCTTCAGGTGATACAGTTTATTGATGTAGCAGAGCAGGCACTGACTGCCTTGGAGATGCTGTCAAGGCGACACAGCAAAGCAATTTTACAGGCTGTAAGTATTGCTGTTTTTGTTTTACTATAACATGTTACTCATTCTGTCTCTTATTTGTCACAACTCAAAATTACATTATACTCTCATGTCATCCCTCACAGGGTGGGCTTGCTGCCTGCCTGCTTTACCTAGAATTCTTCAGCATCAATGCACAGAGGAATGCCTTGGCCATAGCAGCCAACTGCTGCCAGAGCATTACGCCAGATGAGTTCCACTTTGTTTCTGATTCTCTGCCGTTGCTGACTCAGAGACTTGCACATCAGGTACTAAATCCCGCATGTTTGGAAAATATTTAATGTGTTATCTGTCAACTTTCATACACAATTTGATTATCAAAGGAAGAAGTTGAAACACGTCTATTATTCACACCAATTCCTAAACTTTGTTGTAGTATCTCAAAGTATGAAACATTGTGAACCCGGGACATTAGCTTGTAAGCTTAGGTCAAAAACATGATTGTTGTGAGGATGTACTTTTTCTGGAAAAGTACACAACGGTTTTTAAATCCAACGCAAAGGTCACAGGCGCACATCATCTAGGGTTGCACATCTCTTGGTGATAGATTGATTCGATTCATGCATTTAGATACATTTACAATACAATTAAAAAAAATAATAATAATAAAAAAGGGGGGAAGAAAAACAATACAATATAATTCTACAGTTAACATTTGTTGCTGTAGACCAGGGTTAGGGAACCTGTGGCTCAAGAGCCAAATATGGCTGTTGCATCTCGCTCTCAGGCATTTCTTGACATGATAAAATATATTTTTCATTTTTTTCCACTGATATTTGAAAGTAAAACATTACAGCAATCACAGTGTTAAAAATAACGTTCAAAATATAAAACATTCTCATGCATTTGAATCCATTCATCCATCCATCCATCCATTTCTACCACAATGCAGGTGGCCAGAACCAATGCCAGCTGTGCTTATAATTTCTGGGTTATACACCAAAAAGTGACTGTTGTTGGATAATGCGGTAGCCTACCCGGGTCATTGAGAGGTCAAGAAGTAAACTTCCCTACTTTAATCAGTTAGTCAGCTAGCTAATTCTGCAGAGCAAACCCTTTTGAGGTGAAAAGATAGAAAGATGAGGCATACTGTGCAAAACCATGCAGCACCAGAAGTCGCATTAATGGTAAGAATTATTTTATTGTTCTTTTATTATTTTTGTTTAGCTTTTGTAAAACGTTATTTAAAAAATAAATTCAGAGACTTTGATGGCTTTGATGGCTCTTTTAGCCAAAAAGGTTCCAGACCCCTGCTGTACACATTCATCTTACGTTATAAAATAAAGATGGCAATTCTTTAAAAGAGACATATTTATAGTAATTTCAAATGTGTAAAAGACCATATCCTATCCCCATGCATGCTTTAAGGTACTGCCAAAAATAAAACCAAAAGACAAACAGAATCACATGTCATGTATTTACGCCCCCCAAAAAACTTGCTGAATCTTTTGTCACATGTCAATAAAAAAAATGTCTTATCTTTGAGTCCAATCAGTACTAAGAAATAAATGCTTAAAAACTCCACAAATAAATACAACTATTTGCCACATGGTTGCACTGAAAATATTGTTGGGCTGGAAAAGTAAACAATCCCATACTCAAAATGTAATGACAGTTGTAACCGTGCAACATGTCAGTCTGACCACAGTGTTTTGAACACTCTAGATGGGTGAAAAAGGATGCAACATTTAAAAGTTGCAAAGTACACAGTAGCTCTAGAAAAAAGGGTACCATCGTCTCGCTGGTAAAAAAATTTTGTGCTACCAGTGTACTTCAGAGCTGCTCTGCATCGCTTACAAATGGCGTGGCTTTTGCAGAGTTTTCCGTCCTTCTTGTAGAAATCAAATGTTTTGCTGACGTGTTACATCTTTTGCAGTGAGTAGCTATGATTCCGAGCTGCTACTATTTTTATACATTCTCGTCTTCAGTCCTGCTGAGCTACAGAGCATGCACGAGAACCGTTTGCCAGCAGCCCAGGCTCTCGTGTCGTTTTAGAGATGCACTGTCAACCGATTGCTAGTCTCGCTATACTCGATGCATGTGTCTACAGTCAATGAATCTAAGGATTCACGGCTGATTCTTATCGATCCAGGAGGCTGCTACCAACGCAGCCACACCTCTCGCTTGTCAAACCTGATATCTAGTCGCGTCGTTTTATCTTTCACAACTCTACTGCATACCTGGTTACAAATAAACAAAATAATACTGGTAGGTTTTAAATAGTGTAATAGTTTCATAGGTATTTAATGAGTCAGTGCATCTGCTAGTGAGTTGTGTGTCAGTGGCACATTATTAAGCGGACTGTAACATTTGCTACCGCACTTCATCACTAAGACAACATTCTTGTTATGTTTGCTTTTCAGTTATAGGAGTGACACAGCCCTTTCATTTCATTTAAAAAATTTGAAAAATTGAAAACAGAGAAACGTTTCCAGCCTTCTTACACTCAGTGAGGATTTTTGTTTCTAAGTTTGTAATTTATGTATTCATTTTCCTCTTCTATAGGATAAAAAATCAGTTGAGAGCACTTGTCTCTGTTTTGCCAGACTGGTGGACAATTTTCAGCACGAAGAGGTTTGTCTGTTGCGATTCTTTTTTTTTTTTTATTTTTTATTGCGATTTGAAACTTAATACCATGTTTTTATTATTGGCTGACATCACAGCTATTTTGTATCTTTTGACTTAACAGAACCTGCTGCAAGAAGTGGCATCACGGGACCTTTTGACCAACATTCAGCAGCTGCTGGTAGTGACCCCTCCTATACTTAGCTCTGGGATGTTCATCATGGTTGTGCGCATGTTTTCCCTCATGTGTTCCAACTGCCCCTGCTTGGCAGTCCAGCTCATGAAACAGAGTGAGTAACCAGTGGGTCACGCTCCATATACAGTAGCCATGAGGAAATCCACAGGTCCTGCATGCTCACATTGCTAAAACTGTCTGGCACTCTTCGGGATTTTTGCACACAGCACAGTATTTTACATAGTCTGTACGTCTCACAAATGTTGAGTATTACCCTTCTCTACTCTCGTTTTCTTCTCATCAGAACGTTGAGCTGTGGTTAATGTTCAGACTTTTCCTCGCCTTAAAATAGTTTTTCATTTTTGCGTTTGGTGAGAGGTGTTGTAACAACATGCTACTGACCACAGTTATCTTGTGTTTGACTTTTTTTTCTCCCAGACATAGCTGAAACGTTGCGCTTCCTCTTGTGTGGTGCATCAAATGGCAGCTGCCAAGAACAGATTGAACTTGTACCACGGAGCCCTCAGGAGCTGTATGAACTGACCTCCCTAATATGGTATCGTACACTAGCTCCATACCTAAATTTTCTCTTTTTTTTCCAATATTAAATACTTTATTTACTGGCAACAGTAGCTTCTGTTGTACCAGTGACTATTAAGTATTAACTCTGCAGCATTATAAAATGTTGCTTACAAAAAACACAATGTCAGATACACAGTAAACCATAGTTTTAATGTCTGTAGGTTCTAAAACCAGTAACACTTCACACAAACACAACTGTCTGAAGCCTCCTTCTTCTTCTTGAAGACTAACAGAATTCTGCAACTATCTGAAACTTTCTTCTAGTGAGCTGATGCCCTGCTTGCCTAGAGAGGGCATCTTTGCAGTTGACGTAATGCTGAAAAAGGGTAGTGCCCAGACGACTGAAGGAGTGATATGGCAATGGAGGGATGATAGAGGGCTGTGGCACCCTTACAATCGCATTGACAGCCGCATTATTGAGGTATTGATTATCCCGGATGTATTTTGTTGACGTGATTGTGGACCCCTGCTATGGTTACCGTTTAAAGTATTGATAATTTATTGAATTTGTATCGTAAGTCACAGATTAACTTGTATTTTTAAATCTATTTCTTCTTCTAATTATGGCTGTATATGATCATTATCTTGTCCTACAGACAGCACACCAGAATGGAGAAGATGAGATCAGCTTGTCAACTCTGGGTCGTGTGTATACAATTGACTTTAACTCTATGCAGCAGATCAATGAAGACACCGGAACAGCGCGGGGTATTCAGAGGAAGCCAAACCCACTAGCAAATCCCAGCACTGGTAATATTTGCTTTGAAATTGTTCACCCACACTTAAATTATGTAAAGGGGCAGTCATTATAACAGAACATCAGCAACTCTGGACTTTTTTTGAAGTTAAGTATTATAAAGTGTTGGTGGCTTTATCTCCAGGGAGCCACCAGGAAGTACGGAGAGAAGATGCACGAGCCCAGCTAATGAAGGAGGACCCTGAGCTGGCTAAGTGCTTTATCAAAACTCTATTTGGGGTCTTATATGAAGTGTACAGCTCTTCTGCCGGACCCGCAGTCAGACACAAGTGCCTTAGAGCCATCCTCAGGATCATCTACTTTGCTGATGCAGAGCTGCTGAAGGATGTGCTGAGGAATCATGCAGTGTCCAGGTAATTGTCCAGGACAACTTTACAAATAAACTCCAAATAGAAGATGTAATAAAAGCAAAAAATAAATACTGTAACCAATGTAATATTTAATTTTAAATACATTTTATTTTACATGTTTTCTTCTCCAGTCACATTGCCTCCATGCTATCCAGCCAGGACCTGAAAATCGTAGTGGGTTCTCTGCAGATGGCTGAGATCCTCATGCAAAAGCTACCTGATGTCTTCAGTGTCTATTTCAGAAGAGAAGGTAATGCCAACTTTTCAGTTTGCTTTTTGTAATTTGTCATTGTGCACACTAGGCATGGGCCGGTACGAGAATCTGACTGTATGAACCTTGGGCAAAGTATCACAGGTTAACTGTTTCACACTATTGTAATTACTAGGGATAGTGGCTTTTCTGCCGAAATCCGATATGCCAATATTGTCCAACTCAATTTCTCAATCAGCCGATACCGAACATATCTCCGGTTGTGGAATTAACACACATCTGTTGTGAAGCTAATGGATATGTCAGCATCAGCAATCAGCGTCTCAACATGGCTGTAAACAACATTGTAAAACATCTGAGAAATACTTACTTAAGCTGAAGCTGTGACATCTGTTTTAAAAGCCAAGAGTACCCATTTACATTTTTTGATCATCAAAATGTCCAGGGAAGAAAATCAAGTGTGATAATTTCCATGTATGCCGCACATGCAGCAGCACGCTGTACTCGTTTCCACGTCACACTACAAAATGCATGTGCACAGGAATTCCGGGCCATAATTAACATATTTCACAACACCAGATTTTAATGAAATTTTGTCTGCAGATAGATATTTAAGTGAATTTATATCCTGCATACGTTTTATCTTGTCCTGATGCGCCTGTCTATGAGTTTGAAAGGCTTAAAGTTGGACTTAAGATCCGAAGCAGTCGTATGAGTCAATGTGGTCCAACACTCAGTATAAATCTGATATAAAATTGAAGAGGAAGAAGTAATCTGCCTAACAAACAACATCCTGCAACTGCAAGTCACATCACCATTAATATTTTTTCTTCTAAAAGAAAATTTCTTTCTTATTTCTTTCTTTCTAAAACAACAAAAAAAAGTGGCTCAAGAAGGTCACAACATAAATACTGGTGTAGAAAAAAACAAACTCATAATGTTATGTTGTTTCATAGTGGCATGTCGCACTTTTCTCAGTGCAGACCTCAGACATCTACCCAAACGCCCCTTGGAACAGACGTGGCAGCAAGTTGTCTAGGAATGGCCATAGCCAAAATTCTTGCCCTCTTTATCTCCCACATGGAATCATTTGATTGAGAAAATATTGCCTTGCGTTGCACAGAATCCTTGAAATTGCCACAAGCACGTTAAGGAAAGCATGCTAGTAATGTGCAGATCGATACTGAAATATCGATATTTCCAATACCAGCTTTTCATGCTCTAAAGTCAATTCTGAAATCAAAATAGTGATACTTATGTTTTTTCTGATGCTGTATATTAGCTAGGCTTTATTGTAAATAACCCCACTACCTCAATATGCTTCAGGGTGTAAAATCAACAATAAATGACTGCGATGTCTTGTATTCTGTATGCTATGATTTGAAATGCTGTAAACCCCCCCCCCCACCCCCCCCCACCACCACCACCACCACCACCCACCCCTTTTTGTTTTTTTTTTATTGTTTTTACTTGACACATTAGGTGAATTTGCACATAGTATCGGATCGGTATCGCCAATACCAGCCTGGATTTTACCCAGTATCGGCTCGGAAATGACAAATGATATCGCACATCACTAGAGCACACACTGCAGTGATCTTTACTTTTGTAAACACACGGAAATGCGAGTGATATCGTACTTCTGCGCGTGAACGTCACTTTTCAGACGCCTTGCATTCACATTAACAAGTCGAATTTGTTTGGTAATGTACGATCACATAAAAAAAAATAGGATTTAAACAAAAAATTCAAATTGGGCATCATACCCTGCTTGTCATTCGATTCCAAGTGACTCCCAAGTTGAACAGGATTCAGTTTTATCTTACTGTATAACGTCTAGTTGGTTTCTGTTAAATATAATAAAGCTATATTTAATCATGCCGGTTGTCCTTTCTCCTCCAGGTGTAATGCACCAGGTTAAAAACCTGGCAGAGTCGGAGAGCTTTCTAGTTACTAGTCCCCCTAAGGTTTGCCCTAGTAGTAGTACCAGTCTTTGTACCACCACCATCAGCACGACTTCCACCACAGCTGCAAACAATGCAGCTCCTGACCTGGGTTCACCCAGCTTCCAGCACAGCATGGACGACTCACTGGACCTCAGCCCACAAGGGTGAGTTTTGATGGATGCTCTTAACGGGCTCACCTAATTAGATGTGAAGCACGAGATGATTTTTTTTTTCCTTAATGCTCAATCCAGACAGTTTGTCCCAGGAATACAATAACTCCTCGATTATCGTGGTTAATCGGTTCCAGACCCGAATTTCCGCAAAATAGGATTCCTTCTTTAGAAATGGAGTATTTTCGTAGTTATGGCAAAGAACTTGTTTATGATCTTCTAAATATGTTTTTTTTAACATTAGAGCCATCTAGACATGAAATAACACTCATATAGTCACTTTTACATTTGTGTTACCCAATATAGTAGATATAATCGGAGAAAATAAGCCATTTAAGACAATTCACCTTGGAGGAGGAGTAGAATTGATGGCGGAAGGAAAGTGACATGAGTTAGCTTGTTGTGGACTATGGCTGAAACAGTAACCCGTGTTATTATGAATATTATGTTATTATTATTGTGCCTGTTGTGAGATAATTTAAACCTGCAATAAAAGCCTGTTGTTCAAGTCTGGTGCTTCGGTGGTGGTCTCACCGAACATTTACTGACTCCTATTGACCAATGTAGAATGCTACATTCACAAGTTTGGTGGTCTTAATGCCTTATACTGAATTTGTATTTTAGTTCATTTAGCCATTTTTATGCTAAAAATGCTTATTTTGTGGGGGTAAAAAAACAATATGCATACTTTTGACTAATAATAGGCCAGACAATACAGAATATTCAAGACTGTTTACTTTTGTTTATATAAATGTACACCTTTTTAAATCTGTAACGATCTAATCTGCCATGCTGTTTTTGACTCTTGTCAGAAGGTTAAGCGATGTCCTGAAGAGAAAACGATTACCTAAAAGGGGGTCCAGGAGGCCCAAATACTCGCCACCAAGAGATGATGATAAAGTAGACAATCAGGGTAAGTTAATGTTGTTTTATTATTGAAGTTTACAGGTCCATTCAGTTGTCAAAAGCTTCAGCATTTTATTTTATTGTTTCTATTCTCCACATCCCCCCTTTGTGAGAACACTCTATGCAGTAATATCAAAGAAACTTCTCATCGGTGCACTGCACACCACACCGAAGAGAAGGCAAGATAGAATAGTGCTCGACAAAGGGTTTTATTGGACATTATAGGGGAGAAATCATTGAACAAGAGTGCTACCACACATAGCTACTGTCATAATTACTCTAATATAAGTTATTTGGTGGTTTTAACCTAATGTACATGTGTTCTCCACAGCTAAAAGCCCCACAAGTACTCAGTCACCCAAATCATCCTTCTTGGCCAGCCTAAATCCAAAAACCTGGGGCAAACTGGGTGCCCAAACCAATAATGCCAACTCTGAGCCCTCACGTACAGCAGGGGTGAGTGGCCTGGCAAGGACACCTCCCAAGGACTCCATTTCCAATAACAGGTAAAATAAACTATTTGGCTTGGAATTGAAGCATGTTTCAGCAACCACGTGTGGGCTGCTGTTTTTGTTTATGGGACTTGCTTTCCATATTTTAACAGAGATAAAATCAAGGCTTGGATCAAAGAACAGGCCAACAAGTTTGTGGAGCGGTACTTCAACTCCGAAAATGTGGATGGCAGCAACCCTGCACTGAATGTACTTCAGAGACTTTGCACAGCCACCGAGCAGCTCAACCTGCAGGTAAAGCATAAACGTTGCCTCACACTCTATCATGTTACCTACCTGCAGTTGGTTTATTGAGTGTTTTACATCCTGTATCCCAGGTGGATGGTGGGTTGGAGTGTCTCTTGGAGATCTCCAGTATCGTGTCAGAATCCGATGTGTCCTCTTTTGAGATCCAACACAGTGGGCTGGTGAAGCAGCTCCTGCTTTACCTAACCTCTAACACAGACAGGGACTTGCTTAGTCGGGACTTGCGACTAAAACGGTTCCTCCACGTCTTCACCGGCTGCCCAGTGAGAAAAAGTCTACTTTACTCTTACTACTACTTTAAACACACAACAGGCAACAAGATGTTCATCTACACCCACAACTCATGAAGTGGCTGGATGTTGCTCATTAAAAATATGTATTCTTTTAACGATGTGCCCGTGTGCTTTGTGGTTAACAGGTCCCAGGAATGGAACCTGTAAGTTGTCTGGACCCAACGGAAAACGCACCCTTCCTGGCACTGGTTCACAAAATGAACAGCTGCTTGAGTCAAATGGAGCAGTTTCCTGTCAAAGTGCATGATTTCCCCAGTGGGAACGGCAATGGGAGCAGGTCTGTATTATTTTGTTTGATCATTGTAACATTTTCTTTAACCAAAACATGAGTTTAATGCAGTAAATATGTGTCTGAAGGGGCTCCCAGGCACTTAAGTTCTTCAACACACATCAGCTCAAGTGTCAGCTCCAGAGACACCCAGACTGCACAAATGTTAAACAGTGGAAAGGTGGCCCTGTGAAGATTGACCCTCTGGCCTTGGTGCAGGCCATTGAGAGATACCTTGTTGTCAGAGGTTAGTAATGATCTTTTAGGAATTGGGCACACAAGCATCATCTCAAGGTCCAGTTTTTCCCATTTCCCAACTATTTAAAATATATATATTTTGCATTGCTTAACCGCTCTTGTGTACAGGTTATGGCCGAATCAGAGAAGAGGATGAGGACAGTGATGATGATGGTTCAGATGACGAAATAGATGAATCACTGGTATATGATGTAGTCAATTATTCAGTCACTAATGTGTTGACACTTCTCTAACCATATGAACATTGGTTACGCAGGCTGCCCAGTTCCTGAATTCCGGCAGTGTGCGCCATAGACTACAATTCTACATTGGCGACCACTTGCTGCCATACAACATGACAGTTTATCAGGCTGTGCGACAGTACAGTCTTCAGGCAGAAGAAGAAAGGGAGTCCACAGATGATGAGGCGAACCCACTTGGGCGAGCAGGCATCTGGACCAAAACACACACAATATGGTAAAGAGAATGGTGCTTGCATGTGATTGTCACCTATGAAGACCTTTTGTGTATTAGATGTGGCTTTTTTCTGAATCAGAATTATTTACACTAACTTGAATGTATGTTACCGTGTCACAATGTGATGTCAGTCGACAAGAGTAGGAGGCGGCGTGGTTCCTCTAAAAAGTCACTGGAGTGTCTCTTCACAGGTATAAACCAGTGAGAGAGGATGAAGACGGCAACAAAGACACTGTGGGGGGCAAGAGGGGCAGAGCCCAGACTGCACCCACCAAAACCTCACCTCGCAACGCTAAGAAGCAGGATGAGCTGTGGCATGGTGAGGATTTTTCATGCCTAATGGCTGTGTCCTGTGACTTTTTAAATAGTGGCATTGCATCAGTGAGCAAAGCGTTATTTAAGTTGGCAGGTAAATATAATGATGGTGTTTCCAGATGGTGTGTGTCCCAGCATCACCAATCCTTTAGAGACATACCTCACTTCAGAGCCACCAGAGACCATAACTTTTGATGACCCATCTTTAGAGGTCAACCTGCTGCTGAGGGTCCTGCACTCAATCAGTAGATACTGGTTCTACTTGCATGATGTAAGTACCCAATAATTATGAGAAGCTAGGAGCATTGTTACTGGTGATTTAAGTACACAAGGAAATTAAAACATTCACACACTCATTTAAATTAGGAAAATAAGACAATTGTGTGTGTAAATTTAAGCATTTCTGAAATTGTGCCAAGGAAAAACATGCTCTACGTAATTGTATCATGGTTGTCATTGTGTTTCTGTAGAATGCTGTGTGTAAGGAAATCATCCCGACCAGTGAGTTCATTAACAGTAAGCTGACAGCCAAAGCCAATCGTCAGCTCCAAGACCCACTCGTTATTATGACTGGAAACATACCAACTTGGCTTATCGAGCTTGGAAAGACTTGGTAAATATGAGCGTATACATTAGTAAAATAAAAGTATTTAAAAAATGATATCGGACCGTTTGTTCATGTTGTGTTCTCTCTGCAGTCCTTTCTTCTTCCCCTTTGACACCCGGCAAATGTTGTTCTATGTAACTGCCTTCGATCGTGACCGAGCCATGCAGCGCTTACTCGACACAAACCCTGAGATTAACCAATCAGATTCTCAGGACAGCAGAGTTGCACCACGTCTCGATAGGAAAAAGGTGTGGTACATTGCAATTTATTTTTTTTAATTACCATTCCAAATTTTTTAAATTAATTTTGTATTTCAGAGGACAATAAACCGAGATGAGCTGCTCAAACAGGCTGAGTCTGTGATGCAAGACCTCGGCAGTTCACGGGCAATGTTGGAGATTCAGTATGAAAATGAGGTACTTGAAATTGAACATGGCTGGATAGACTCTTTATTTAGATATAGATTAGAATAACTGATAACTTTGTCTTCTAGGTGGGTACAGGTCTTGGCCCTACTCTGGAGTTCTATGCTTTAGTGTCTCAGGAGCTCCAGCGGGCTGACCTTGGCTTGTGGAGGGGTGAAGAAGTCACTCTGACCAATCCTAAAGGTACCGTTTAACTTTTTTTCTCTGTACAGTTGTCCCTCATTTATCGCGGTTAGTTTGTTTCAGACTCAACCGCAATAAGTGAATTTCCGATGTAGGATTCAATATTAATAAGTGGAATATTTTTGTAGTTAGAGCATACCAAACCTGTTTATGACTTTCTAAATACAAATGTTACTATTATTAGACCCTGTAGACATGAAATAACACACCTATAGTCACCTTTACACCTATTCTTTGGTTACCACATTTCATGGTTAATGCGCAGGCTCCAGGCTCACTTCAGGGACGGCCGCCACTTTAAACATCGCAAGATACTGAGCTAACTAGTTAGCCGCCAATTTTTTTATCTAAACTTGAGAAAGGGTTTCAAACGGAGTGGGGAAGAAGGACAAAGAAAGAAGGCAAAAACTTACCACTTCCACACAGAATGAGAGAACTGTCATGTGTGACCTGCCATGGCTCACTACATGCAGTGTGAAGGTAATATGTCTCATCAATATAACGTTACTGTTGCCTGGTGACCAGAATACTACATATAATTTCTTTCAATATTTTTTTTTACTAATAATAACCATGCAAGAGCGAACATTTAATTTTTGAAAAAACGCGATAGTGAGAGAACGATGTTTGAATGACGATGTAGCGAAGGACTACTCTTTTTTTTTTTCATGCAAACTATGATGGTGCTTTTACTTGTCTCCTCTTCATTTGTGCTCTAATAGGAAGCCAAGAGGGAACAAAGTACATGTTCAGTTCCAGAGGACTCTTCGCGGTTCCCTTCGGCAGGACAACCAAACCAGCGCACATAGCCAAAATCAAGATGAAGTTCCGCTTCTTAGGAAAGTTAATGGCCAAAGCCATCATGGACTTCAGACTGGTGAGGAAATAAATGATTGTGTGTTTTACTTGGTTCTTAGGATGTTTCACATAGTCACTTTTTAACAAACAAAACTCGGTCCTTAAAAAATGGAGGAAAAAGTGAACCAAGACAGAAGAGACTCTGTTCTTTTTGCCTTTACACGGATCATTTCAAGGAGGACCATCTTACCAGGGCTGAAGGGGACTCTGTGATCTTTCTGTTCATACTTGGTCCTCCGATTGGGGAGGTGGTCTCAGTTTGTGCCAGAGAGGTCTCACTTTGTTTAGCATGCCGGCCCAAAAAAGGCAGACTAATTGCTCTGAGCTGAAAGGGATAACGTGTGAAAAGTTTCTTTACAAAGTCCATTGAAAATGTTGATATCAATTGCAGTTGTATAACAAATGGTAACTAAATTGTGCTATAAAATATGTGCCTGCGTTAAATCCTCTTACTGTAATTTCTAGCTGGACCTGCCACTGGGGCTGCCTTTTTATAAATGGATGTTGCGGCACGAGATGTCTATAAGCTCCCATGACCTGGTAAACATTGATCCTGGTGTGGCTAAATCCATCCAGCACTTGGAGGATATTATTCGCCAGAAGAAAAGGCTTGAACAGGATCGATCACAGGTAAAAAAAAATAAATAAATTACTAAACAGTCGGTCACAGCAGCTACTGAGTATTCTTTGTTCATAAAAAAAGTTGTTTATTTTTCAACTTTTTGATGTATTTGTGTGCAGACGAGGGAGACTTTACAGCAGGCGCTGGAGAGCCTGAACATGAACGGCTGCTCAGTGGAGGACCTAGGCTTGGACTTCACACTCCCGGGATTCCCTAACATTGAGCTGAAAAAGGGTGGAAAAGACGTGCCCGTCACGATATACAACCTGGAAGAGTATCTCAGGGTATGTCATCACTATTCCTTTCATTTTGTGGTCTGCTTTTTTTTCCAATGGATGAGAAAGAATACAATTAGTTGCACATTTGGAAAGAAAAGTGTTATGAACAGAAAATCAATGACCTTGGCATCTAATATGAATTAATATGTTATTCCAAAACTGCTGACCACAGGAGGGTTTTGTCTCAGTGGCAACATTTATCAAGATTGACATTCTGTTTTTGCAACATTTTGTGATTTCTACATTATTTTGCTCTATTTAAATGTCCCCCAATGTTGCCTTTTTGTCTCCTGCTAGTTGGTGGTGTATTGGACTCTAAATGAAGGTGTATCAAGACAGTTTGAGTCTTTTAGGGAAGGCTTTGAATCAGTCTTCCCCCTACATCACCTGCAGTATTTCTACCCAGAAGAGGTAAGTAGATGTTTATAGAGTTTTGTCATTTCACACAGTATAAAGCAAAACTTATGATGGCTCCACTTCCATTTTTAGCAACATTAAGACATGTTAATCTTTAAATGTTCCAAATCTAACGGGTGTAAAAATAGAGATATTTTAGTCCTTTACCAACTTAACTTTAAAGAGTGGTTGCTCACTTGAACTTTATTGTAAACGTGAGCAGCAGCTGCAGTCATCATTACAGACACTGGCCTAGCTCACTTTCTGTTATGCGTCTCCCTTAAACAATTCGCTCTGCAACCCATACTAAGGAACCTTTACATTACAGTTTTCTTGTAACATACGTTACCTTCATACTCCTTTCTTCTGACAACTTTATTGAATTCAGTCAGGATTCTCACCTTCTTTATGAAAATGACGGCACTTGCAACTTTTTCTCGAAACTGTCTCTTAAAAAAATAAGGAAAAAGCATCAAGCAAAAAGCACAGATTCCTCCTAATACGCAGAAATACAGTGCGCTTGAATGCCTGATCAGTGCACGGCGCAGTGCTTGAAAGGAGGAACAAAGAAGACAGTTGTTCATTTTTACTATGAACCAATAAACCATGCACATACATAATAAAGACAATTATTAGGAATCGGTCTATAGTGTTGCAACTCTCAGGCTACATTCACATGTGGTTTGTATTTTTGTTTTTGTTTTTGTTTGTGTGAACAGTACAATTCCATTTTTTTGGGGGGAGGGGGTTTTCAAAGGCGACTCGGGTCTCATTTGTATGTAGATAGAAATCCGATCTACTGCAGTCTAAACGATGCAGTCGCATATATCCGACCCAGGGTTTCCCCAAGGGTTTTAAGCTGTGGTGGTGGACGGCATAGGAGGTGGACTTCTGCCGCTGTGTCGTGCCGCTGCTGTGTCAGAATTTTTTTTTTTTTTATGGCAAACATTTTTAAGGACTTGTATATTAACTTATTAAACTGTTTTGAACAACCAGCAGAACATGAACAGAAAACATTGCAAAACTGCTCATTTAATGGCAAAGTTTGCAGCCTGGCTGAGAGCACTAAAACACTGAGCCTCCTTTTATTACCTGAACTGCAATGGTGTGGTGTGTTTGTCCCCTTTTTGATTTATATATGTATTTTTTTGCATGTTTCACACTTAAATGTTTCAGATCACCAAACAAATTGTAAATATCAGTCATCAGTCAATGACAACGCAAAATGCAGTTTTTACATGAAACCTTTTATTATTAAGGGAGAAAAAAAAACAAACCTACATGGCCTCGTGTGGAAAAAGTGATTGCCTCCTAAACCTAATAACTAGTTGAGCCACCCTTAGCAGCAACTGCAATCAAGCATTAACTTGCAATGAATTGAGAAGGGGGCAAACACTTTTTCGCACCACGCTACATGGAGCGGAAACTCTGCGACCAATAAGTCATTGAAAGGCATGTTTTGTGAGACTTGGATAAAGGTACTCACCGATGTAGGGAAAGGTTGTTCTTGTCATCCGAAAATGATTTCAAAAAAGTGTCAGTGAAGCAGCTGACGTCAATGTCCCACCACTCCTGGCTCCGACACCCACCCACACGCTCCTTGCAACTGACTTTGCAGCAACTTCTCCATGAGCTGCCATAGCCAAAACGCTTGCCCTCTTTCTTCTTAATCTTAATTATTTGGTTAAGAAAATGTTGACTCCCGTTGAACAAAATCCGTGGAATGCACCAAGGATAGCACAAATTGAGGCAATGTTTACTTCAGTAAACACATGGCAGAAGCGTGTGATGGCGTGCTTTTGGGCATTCGCGTCACTTCCCGGACGCTTTGCGTTCACATTTACAGGTTGCGTTTTTGTGGTAATGTGAACGACCACATAAAAGTTCATATTTTAACCAAAACATCCAAATTGGGCATCATACCATGTAGTGTGAATGTAGCCTTCATTCTTCAGAGACTAGTTTGTTATGGCCGCACGAAAACAGACATTTGTGGCAATAATTTTCTTTGAAAACGGAGGTTCCACTGTACAGGCTGTGGCATTTGCAGTTTTCTGTGATACTATTTTGAAGAGGAAAAAAAACGAAATGAGCTTGTGATTTGTACATTTTTCATCTCTGAATTGTGCCTGTCTCCACCCGTGCAGCTTGACCAGTTGCTGTGTGGCAGTAAATCAGAGTCGTGGGACGTCAAGACGCTGATGGAGTGCTGTCGACCGGATCATGGCTACACACATGACAGGTGAATTTACATCATGTAATTAAGTTTGAACGTTAACGACTAAGCCATGAAATCGTGCAAAATGGTGAATTTTTAAGACTTACTATAAAATACCCTATTGCCCCTCAGCCGGGCCGTGCGGTTCCTTTTTGAGGTGTTGAGCAGCTTCGATGCCGAGCAGCAGAGACTATTTCTGCAGTTTGTCACGGGAAGCCCACGACTGCCTGTTGGAGGTGAGACATCACACACGCACGCGCCAGCTTTTTGGTGAACAGGACCTATCAGGTTAATGTTGTGCACTGTGCCGTGCTCCTCAGGTTTCCGCAGCCTGAATCCCCCGCTGACAATTGTGAGGAAGACATTCGAGTTGACAGAGAACCCAGATGAGTTCCTCCCTTCAGTTATGACCTGCGTCAACTACCTGAAGCTGCCTGACTACTCCAGCATAGAGATCATGCGAGAGAAACTGTTGACTGCGGCTCGTGAGGGCCAACAGTCGTTCCACCTTTCCTGATCTCTCACCATCTCACATTCAATGCCTTCTTCAGCGACTGATAAAATCATGACTTCCTTCTTATTTTTTTTGTAATCACATACAGTAAGGCTACGCGTACAGCCTTCTTGGTAGAGAAGCAGCTTGCAGAAACTTTATATATTTGCTGCCCCGACTCTCAAAAAAAAAACAAAAAAAACCTAGCGAGGTGTTCCATGACACAGACGTTAAAATATAAAAAAGAGAGAGTAAAACTTATATCAGTAGTTGAGTAATGTTCAAAATGATGAAAACATTTGGGTGACATTTTAAATTGCATTGCTGTGAAATGTTTAAAAGAAGAAAAAAAAAAGGGATGACTCCTCTCCAAAGTGGACAATGTCTGGGTGGGGGGGGGGCTGGTGGAAACGGGAGGGTCCATCAAGCAAGCTAGGTTTACTTTAGCTCCAAAGATCATTTGTACAGACAAATTTGCAGACTTTGCTCATTCTACACATTTGATAGCATCTCTGTCTGCATTTTCTTATGTTTCCACCCCTCCCTTCATTGTGTGCGTGTGTGTGTGCGTGCGTTGACTCTTGGTTAGCTTTCCATCCTGTTGGTCTGCGCTTAAAAGTTGCGTAAACAAGAATGTGGGTAGTGATGAATGCATATTATTATGCCTCCCACCCATCCTTACCTAAGTTGAGATTGTGTTCTGGCCTCCAACTTCTCGAGAGCTTCAGCTCTCATGAGTTACCAATGTGTTGATCTGGTTCAGATGTTTTGCTCTTATTTTGATAGTGTAAACGTCTTTGTGTTGGGCCCTATTGGATTTGTAGGGTTATCTCAAGCAACCCTCAACACATAATGTAGCTGGGCACAAACTTTTGACTGGTCTGTTTCGTGGCCAGACAGCATTTCAATTTCATTTATGGAGTTAATATGCAGATTCACACCCCCTTTGAGGTGAGAATGGCTGCTTTTCCTTTTTTTAATTTTCTATATGGTCTATTTCTTTGCTGTAGTTGATTTTTTTTTCCTTTGCACTGCTAGCTTGGAAAAAAACAATAGTGATGTGCACCTGCAGTCTGTGGCCAGTGGAGGGCGTCACTGTCTGCATTCCTGGCCCAATCGTTCATGTGCTGGTTTCTAAGATCTGCAATAATTTACTGCATCAGGTTCATGTTTTTACCTGAACATAAATAAAGTAACTGTTTGACTCATCTTGTCTTTCGTTGGCACATTGGTGACCTTGCATCTGCTGTATGTACCGGATGGAAGTTGTGGCCTGGAGTCGGTGCTGTTTGGACAGCGGGAACTGGGACCGAAATTAAGTTCCAGGAAATCTTTGGTCCCATGTCACCAAGTGGGTCACTTTAAAGTCGGGGGTTGATGCTGCCGATTGTGATACCGATCACATAGATTGAGTGAGTGTAAGTTCTTATCATGAGTCCTATTGGCCATGGGTGCCGTATAAGGGGGAATGCTTAGGACAATTCCAAGCCCCCCTGACTGCCAGTGAGCACAAAATATAGGCAGTACTTTAAAAAAAAAAAAAAAAAAGGGTGCCCAGTGTTTTGGGCCCCAAAACAGCTGCTATTGGCTGTATGATATGACAAAGGGAACCAACCAAGGGAATGAATTATTTTTCAGGTTACTTGCTTTAGACTTCTGTCACACACATAAGGGTGAGTGTTGTCCACCATTGGCTACTTCTGTTGCCATTAGATGAGCTCATTGTTAGCCTCAAAAAGTCACCATACATCAAGTGTTTGTTCTTCAAATGCCGTATTGAAGCTTTTTCACATGCAAACCCAGCGAGATTTTCGTGACGTTTAGCAGAGAGCAAAATGCATATCACTTTAACAAGTGGCAGGTAAGTTTTCAAATGTTTGTGCCAAACCCAAACATGTTTGTTTTGGGTTTGGCACGCCTGTACACTTGCTTTTTCATGGTAATCGGGTGAGATTTATCGGTGGCTGATTGATCGGAGCATCCCTACCTTAAAGCCTTGGGCATAGTTAGCGCAGTGGTGTGAAAAACTGTTTGCCGCCGCTTCCTGATTTTTTTTTTTTTTTTTGCATTTGTCAGACTTAAATGTTTCAGATCATCAAATTTAGATATTCGTCTTTGACAACACAACAATTAATATTCTTTTTGTTAAGCAGTGGTTTTTGTCTTCGTTTTTGTGCCTGTCTTTTGGTGGAGTCCTGAACACCTACCTTAAGTGAGGCAAATGAGGCCTGCAGTTCTTTGGATGATGTTGTGGGGTCATTTGTGACCTCTTGGTAGTCACTGTGCTCTTGGGGCCATTTTGGTTGGCCGGCCACTCCTGGAAAGGTCCACCACTGTTCCATGTTTTCACCATTTGTGGATAATGGCTCGCAATGCGGTTCGATGAAGATCCAAAGCATTAGAAATGGCTTTATAACCTTTTCCAGACTGATAGAGCTCAATTAATCTCAGTTAAATTATGTTTTAATGGAGGGGCAATCACTTTTCACACAGTGCCATGTCAGGGTTTTTTTTTCCTAATAAAAAGTTTCATTTAAAAACAGCATTTCGTGTTCAGTTGTATTGTCATTGACTAATATTTAAATTTGTTTGATCTGAAAGTGTGACAAACATGCAAAAAAATCCTCCTGGGGGATTATTATTACCTAACAAGTGAATCATCTCAGCGCTTTTACCGTAACTGATTAGAACATTAAGCGACATTTAACAGTTTACCACGTTAATACATCTTTGTGATGAAAAGCGTCACTCTCAGCTTCATCTACTGCATTCTCCTCGACTGACACTGACAGCAGCGTGGCTGCTGTCCTCAGATCTACGCTTGTTGTGACTCTTAGTTTTTATGAGACGTTTGGGGGCTTACTGATAAGTCCTCCCTCGCCCCAAATCAGCTGTGTTAGGTTCCAGCTCACTGTGACCCCAATGACAGCTGGTATTGAAGATGGATGGATGTGCTTATCATAATTTGATTTTAGTGTTCATTTACTGCTTGATTGCTTGCAGTGCCCCTCAGTAATATCAATATACATGTTAAGAATAATTTATTAAAGCACCTCTTGGGCACTCTAGTGCATATTTTTCTCACCTCTAGCTGGTCGGAGATGTGCTTTCCAACTATTCCTCTTTAGGAGACCACCTCCAATCAGATGCTACACTTGATGCCATCTCGGTTACTCCGCGTGTTGCGGAAGCGATGCCAAGGAGAGAGAGTGTGTCTGTAGGGGGCGGAGTGTGTGTGTGTCGTCACTGTGACTCAGACATGGTGAAGAACAGAGCACACACACACAGCCTCTCCCTCTGTTTCCCCCCTCTGCATCCATCTCAGCCAGTCTGCTTTCAGTGCTGCCTGCCTGACATCCTGCTTCCACCTCACAAACAGAGAAGAGAAGAAGAGCATCAGGATGAGTCTGAGCTCAACACTTCCCCTGTTCCTCCTCCTCCTCGCTTTGCTCCTGAGCTGCAGCGTCAGGGCTGTCCCCGCCCCGTTCCAGCTGGCCCCGGACACCCCGGCACCGGCGGAGCCCACACCGACCCAGGCCGCGCCCGGGCCGGACCCCTGCGAGGGACGACCCTGCCTCAATGAGGGGTTGTGCCTGGCTCGTCCCTCTCCGGGCAGGCCAGAGGACACGTGGGAGTACACCTGCACGTGCAGTCAGGGCTTCACTGGACGCAACTGTGAGGTGAGTCCCAGATATTATCACTTGGTAAACAGTTGTCTTCATCTTCATCTTCAGCTCAAGCATTAATGTTTCATTGAGAAATGTGCGTTTTGAGATGAATCAAACAAAACTGCATCGATGCCTTGTGCTTTGTTTGGCTTTGAAGAGTTGTTTCCGCTTACATTACACCCTCTGCTTTTTACAAACAAAAAAACTTCCATACATAGAAACATTTCCGGCTAATATAAATCCATTGTGCTATTTTAGATACATCCTTGCTGCGCAATGAACACGCGTCCTGCGTGTGTTCTATCACTTGCATGTGTACCGTAGAAGAATGATCTTTATAGTGGGGAGCGTGTGCCATCACTGAGACACGGAGGCAAGGGCTGCGTTGCTGTGGCAACAAGAGGGGAGAGCGGCTGCACACATGAAAGTGGAGGTGTGTGTCTCAAAACAGCTTCCATTGTATAGCTGGCTCGGAACTCTGACTTACACTGAGCCACACATGCTGGCTAAGTTAAAGTGGATTGTGTCCTGAGACACTAAGGAGATAAATTATGTTCAAGCCAAGGGGACACGTTTAGTCTACTTACTCACGTCCCTTGCTATTTTGTGCTTTCCTTTTCACTTTTTCTTGCATTTGGTTCCCAATTGAATGTCACTGATGTTGGGGTGGCCCATTGGATCCAAATAATGGAAAGATGCATATCCCTTCAGTGCAGTTTTCCTTATACTGTTCAGGGTCACATAGAAGCTGGAGCCTACCCCAGTTGACTTTGGGTGAGAGGTCACCTGTCAATCACAGGTTGGTTGTGGATGGGACCGCAAATCAAGCCTGTTCCATCTGAAAGTAGACCACGGCACTACCAAGGGGCCGTATAGTGCTTCTTTCATGCAAGATTGGTACTAGATTAAGAGTGGAGCGTCACCTTTCAACCATCTAACCAGGGACGTTCAAGGGTATAATTATCACAAAAGCCACGTCATGTAGCTGTTCTCCAAATTGTTATTCCCAATTGCTGCGTTTACGATAGTGGGACTTTTGCTGCTCCTCAGCAGCAGCGAGCTCTAAGGTCAACTGCCTTTATGAGTCATGCTCGGGCCAAAGAGAGCATCCACTAGCAGCACATGGAGGATAAATGAGTATGCTGCAGCATGACGAAAAGGAGGCTGCAAGGTGACTGAGTGAACTTCAGTTGAATCACCAACAGGTGGCAGCCATAAGCTCCTTGGATTACCTTCTGCTTATGCATGCAACTTGTTTTTTTTTTTTGACTGGACACAAGGGAAATGTGGGCCTTTCTGTACTCTGAACTGCAAAACGAAGCCAATGACAACTGTCTCCTCCATCGTCCTGGTTTCCTTTCTTAGAACAGAAGCAGCAGCTGCAGTTTGTACCTCTGCGGCCAGCTTCACTGCACCACGCAAGCCACACATTAGGATGGTGTCACTTCCCGAGCGTCAGTGGGGGAAACATTTGCATTTATCCTTTAAAGAGAATTGTTGATTAAAGCCACTACAGAGGCTGAAACAACAGCAGTTTTCTTGCTCTTGTTGAACAGAGCTCATGGCCAACACAGACCTCAAGTTTCGCTCAAGGGGAATCATTGATTTTTGCCTCACGCTCTTCTTTCTCTCTCTCTCCGCTTATTCCTTCTCCATGGAAACTGGAGCAGCAGTCAATTGAGATTTGCTAAATGACCTGATTGGAAGAACACAGTGCTGCTTTGCACCCTCTGCCCTCCGCATGCTGCATGCTTCAGTCAGGGAGGAAGATGAAAACAACAATGAGAAATTGTAAACTCTCACAGTTTATCAGCACAAGCTGGTGAATACAATTCAAGCCTCTCAAGTCAAATGAAGTCAATTCATGACAATTCATGAAAAATATGCCTCTAACTCGCTGTTTCTGGGATTTTTTTAGTGCAATTTGAATGATTTTTTTAACAGCTGTTACAGGCCGAGCTTTGCCCTTTAAGAAGAATTGCATTGTGGGAAGTTGAATGTTGTAGTTCTGTGCTTTAGCACCAGGCGGCGGTGTCTCTCTGGTCTCGCTCTTCTGTCTGCACCGCCCATTGTCTTGTGTGTCCTCATTGGCTGTAGACCATCATCAATCGATCTCCTTTGTGTTGTGGTCATGGCTACCAAACTAGCTAACAGCGTGAACAATAGAGGAAACAGAAGAAGCTAACCGTTTGAGGAAAATACGACGACAGGAGCACTATGTTTTAAAAAGGATACAAAAACACGATAGCCGAACAGTGCCAGGACAGGGCACGGTCAGATGAGAGAAATACACGTGAGTCACTTAATTTCTTGTGTCCAACCTAGTAGGTTGATTGTTTCAATTCAAACGAAATTTGCACTTAGGAGTGTTTAAACAAGAGAGAAATGTCAGAACATCTTCATGCCTGTCTGAGCGGTTTTAGCCTGAAAACATATAATAATTGTAAAAAAAATATATAGTTGGCTTCTTTGCGGATTTCACTTATTACAGGCTATTTGGGAACCTATCTCCCGCGATAAACGAGGGAACACTGTACACAAAAAGTTCTCTCAAATATTGTCTAAAATATTGTCTAAAATCTGGCTGCAACTAATTGATCTGAATGTTGTTGTTTGGATAAATTGAGTAATCGGTTAGGCCCTCGGCGGACCAAATCAATATGAACCAAACAGTTTGTGGTTTGGTCCGCAACATATCAGAAAAAAGGCAAAAATTCCAATCACTGTTTTCCAAAGTCAAAACTGTTGTGTGTGATTATCTTGTCTTGCCTAAAACACAACGATAATTGGTGACTAAGGAAATGAAAAAAGATTCGCATTTGAGAGGCTCTTGCCCAAAGTCAACTGGGTTAGGCTCCAGCATACCCTCGCGAGGGCAAGCAGTACAGAAAATGGATGGATGTGAGAGGCTGAAATCAGAGGATATTTAAATTTTAGAAAAAAAAAACAATGAATTGAATACCAAAATAGTAATCAATGAATTGGATAATCCATTCATCCTCAAAGCCGCACGGTGGCCTAGTGGTTATCATGTTGGCCACACAGTCAGGAGATCGGGAAGATCTGGATTTGAATCTCCGTTACGGCATATCTGTGTGGAGTTTGCATGTTCTCTCCGTGCGTGCGTGGGTTTTCTCCGGCACTCCAGTTTCTGCCACATTCCAAAAATATGCATGTTAGGTTAGTTGGAGATAGGTAGGTATGAATGTACGTGTGAATGGTTGTTTGTCTATATGTGCTCTGCGAATGGATGGTAGCTTTTCCAGGGTGTACCCTGCCTTTCGCCCAAAGTCAGCTGTGATAGGCTCCAGCATACACCCGTGACCCTAGTGACGACAAGCAGCGTAGAAAATGGATGGATGGATTAATCATCGATTCATTGCTGCTGCTCTAGTCACAAGTGTTGCGGGAGCGTGCTATGGACGGCAGGAATGTCCAGCAGATCTGTTGCCCGTGAACTGAATGGTAATTTCTCTACCATGATTTCCTGTGAGAAAAGAGCAGAGCCAGATGTCAAAGTGCACTGTCCAAGTTAACAAGTTTTTCTATCAACTTGCACGTACTGTCTGCATAGTGGATTATAGTTACATAGTAATATGTCTCGTGGTTGGGAGTTGGGAGCCACTGATCTTTCAGTTGCTCCATATTAGGTCCTCAGTCTTTGGCTTATTAATCATGAAAATGACATGATGAATTTCCTACCAACATAGCGGCCCTCAATCATGAAACTAGTCCAGGGAGCTGTTATATAGTCATTTTTCATTTTACAAACAATGGCTGACAGCAGAAATATCAGCCTGGGATTATTTAAAGACTGAATCAAATTTCCCATATTCATATAGACTGGCCCCATCAGGTTTTGTAGTGGGATTATTATTTTTTGAGTAAAACACGTGGTAAAAGGCCAAAGAGTTGACTTGCGTTTATCAGTTGTTGGGCTAATTGACCAAGTACAGCAAGCATCATCACATTAAACTACAGTGTGCACTTTTTTCTTTAGTGAGAGTATTAATTATTCAGAAGCCCAGAAGTGCTGCTGTAGAAGACGTTTACTAATACAGTGGTATTTTGTTCAAGTGGCCTTTTTTGTTATCAATTCGATCCAAAAGGTTCCCATATGAAATAATATAAATCCAACTAATCTGTTCCAGACACTCAGAAATGTAAACGAAAAATCAATTTTATTGCAAATTATTATAGTTTTACATGCAGGAAACAATGTGAAGTAATTATGATGATGAATGAAATGGATAAATGAACATTTCACATGACTTTTACCTGAAGTGAAGACTCTTGTTGGCGAAGACATTCTCATTTGAGTTAGCCAAATGAATGAGCCTTACAGGATACCGTAGTATTGTGTAGAGTAAGTATTGCGGGACTTGGTATTGGGTGTGTGATCGAAGATGAAGCTGAATAAGCAAGCAATGCTGAGAGTAATGTCCATCCACATGTTTATTAATACCATATGATTCACATTTTGTCGAAACCGAGGTTTGACTGTACATAGAAAAACAACACTACTGTATGAAAGCCACCACAAATTTTATTATTTCAATCAACTTTTTCACAGCAATTATTTTTGACACAATAAAATGGTAAATAGAAAGATGGGCACAGTTTGCAGGATTACACTAAAAATACAAAAGCAATTTCCACCAATTGTTGTGGAGTGGTGACACATGTACCTAAGAAGAGTCCTTTACATGAAAGATGTTACAAAGAAATATTTTTTAAAATGATATAAATTCTATTTTCCAAACAGTGCCGAACGCTGCGTGTAACACAGCTGGTTAAATAGTAGCTGACCAGAAAAGTCTTTCATTGCTGTCCTCCTCCTCCTTCTGGGAATTAAAACCACTAAAGTCGTCTTCTTCAGTGTCGGAAGTGAACAGCCCCACAATTCCCTCCCCACACATCCCACCAGTCTCTCTGCCTCTTTCATTATTGCTCACAGTGGCAACCCCGCCCCCAGGCTAATTAGCCCCCGAGCCTGTGCTGTCTTCTGCAGGATTCGGCAGCCCAGCCCTGCAAAACCCACCGGAGACAGTGGCCCTCCCAACACAGCTCCACGCTGCCAAGATCCACCGGCAGACCCGAACAAAAGACGCTCAATCAATCGCCTTCAGCCTGAAAGCCGCATCACATGCACCTCTCCACGTGTTCTCCATGCTGAGGGTGCACACACGAAGTGCAAAATGACTGCTCAGAAGCACACGAGATGGGAAATTCCGGGACTCACAAACAAATAGATGGAAGTCAAAGATCAAAACAAGGTTTCACATAAGAAGGCATTAATAAGACATCCATGTGTTATAGTGCAATGATTCATTGTCTGTTCTTCAAAAGCAGGCCATCAAGAACAATGTTTATCAACAAAAAGTTGTAGATAATGATCAATTCAGATAAAGGAAGTGTTTTTTGGAAAGAGAACAAATATGAAGTTAGATCTGTAAACATGTTCACACATGAATCAGGATCTGCATTGGGAAAAGTCACACAGCGGATGTACGAAGTAACACTCAACTTGACAGCTGACCAAAAAACACTTTCTTTAACCAGTTAGGATGAAGTCTTTTTTTGCCATGAAGTACACTGTCTCAGTGAAAACCAAACCAGTGACCAATCCTGACAAGTCCCTCTTGGAGTAAACAAGCAACGGGGCTGTACCTTTATCCTAATTGTAACAATGTGTGTGTGTTGGTGTGTGTGTGAGAGGTGCACATACAGTAGAGCCTGGGCTGTGTCCAATTAAGTGAAGCGTCCAGAGCTCCAAGCTCATCACAAGCCTGTGGTCGCTTTGAAAGTCCTTGCTTGTTAGTGAGGGGAGAGAGGCTCTATCATATGAATGCTACAATAAATCACTCTGTGGGACCCATGCACTTCTTATAACATTTGGGCGCCTCTTCACTGTACCCCTTTTGTTCACCACAACACTCATTCAAATGATTTGTAACAACTGTTAACGTCAACATTTATCATCACGCGTGTCTGTTTTCCTCATCTCTCGCCTCCAAACAGGCAGGAAGAGGGTTCACTCTGTGCATTGGTTTTAGCACCTTGGCGCGTGTGGCATGAATACGGTGAGTCTCTTTGTCTCGGTGGGTGGAGGCGGGGCTGGTAGCATACACACAAAAGTGCAGAGGAGTGTAACGCAGTAAAGTTAAATTCCTAGATTTCAATATATACCAGACTTTCCTTTCCGCGGCCACTTCGTCCTGCTCCTCCTGGCAGATCCCGAGACGTTCCCAGGCCAGTTGAGAGACATAGTCTCTCCAACGTGTCCTGGGTCTTCCCCGAGGCCTTCTACTGGTCGGGGACGTGCCCTGAACACCCCCCCAGGGAGGTGTCCAAGAGGCATCCTGACCAGACGCCCAAGCTCATCTGGCTTCTCTCAATGCGAAGGAGCAGCGGTTCTACTCCGAGTTTCTCCTGGATGGCAGTGCTTCTGACCTTATCTCTAAGGGAGAGCCCAGCCACATAACGGAGAAAACTAATTTCGGCCGCTTGTACCTGCGATCTTTTCCATTTGGTCACTACCCAAAGCTCATGACCAGAGGTGAGGGTAGGACCGTAGATCGACCAGTAAATTGAGACCGTTGCCTTTCGGCTCAGCTCTCTCTTCACCACAAAGGACCGATGCAGAGTCCGCATCACTGCGGACACCGCACGAATTCGCCTGTCGATTTCGCGTTCCATCCTACCCTCACTCGTGAACAAGACCCCAAGGTACTTAAAATCCTCCACTCGGGGCAAGATCTCACCCCCAAGCCGAAGATGGCACTCCATATGTTGTTATTTCTTAAAAGTAATGTTAAAATTTTGTCTTGTCCCGTTTTCATGGACCCAATATCATGTATCGTCTTGTCTCATGACACCCTAATTATTCGTGAAAAATTGCCACCATGAGGCCGCCATCTAGAGCGCTCCAAAAAGAGACGTTCTCGTCCCACATATTGCTTGAGAATGATGTGTGTGTCTTTAAGGGCATACGTGCTGTTCATTAGATGTGATGAGGGCGCAAGGGCTGTATGCTTAAATGCTCAAAATCCTCCGCAGCAAGGTGAATTTTGACAACATATGCCCATTTTTTCTTGTAAAAGTGTTTCAAATATGTCAGATTTAGATTTTGATCTCCTGGATGCAGTCCCTAAACGGTGTGTCCGTAGTGGATGCATGTCTGCCTCCTGTTGGCTTCTTCTCCGATTCACAGCTTGTCTGTTAAGTTGATCGTACAATATGTTATTTAATGAAGCCAACTGGGAGACAAGCCAGCACACTGTGGCATGTGTGTGTGTGTGTGTGTGTGTGTGTGTGTGTGTGTGTGTACTGGTATGTGTCCTGAATATCTCTTTGCTGCAGACAGTAAATGTCAGCCTAATCCACCAAATCACTTCAGGAGCAGCAGAATGGCTCCAGCAGAGAATGGAGTGGCAGTTGTTTTCTGCCTCGGGGCATTGCTGCAGACACAGCGATTAACTCGTATTAACATCTGCGGCTGTCTGGGAAGAAACCTCTTGGGGATTGTGTTGAAAATACACTTATGGAAAAATATAGAGGCAAAAAGCCACTATAGTGAGTTTTGTTAAAAGCAACATTAACAACAGCTGGAGGACGAAGTAAATTACATTACGTCTTTTTGTGTGAGAGCTGTGAGCTCTAGCACTAGAGCTGTCCTATCTCGAGCTCTAGCACTAGAGCTGTCCTATCTAGTCTGACTGGTGTGTGTCCCACACTGATGAAGCAGGCTTTATCAGGTCATGCTTAAAGACTAGATAGGACATAGACTATTCAAAGCAGCTCTAGTCTAGTCTAGATAGGACATCCCTAGTGAGCTCTAGCACTAGAGCTGTCCTATCTAGTCTGACTGGTGTGTGTCCCACCTAGTCTTGCATGAACTGATGAAGCCTGCTCGGATGAAAGGCCAAACGTCTTCTAAGAGAACCTGAACAGTCCTGCTTCTATATCAATTTCAACTCCGCTTCCACGTTTGGCACATGTTTTGCAGGCTGCGATATGCAAACAACAATTAAACTCTGGTGACCTATAAGAAACATTTTGCACCTCTTCAGGCTCACAGCTGTTGGATGAGAGCCATGGCACCATGTCTGGTGTCACCATGTGATATGAGGCCGGATTTTGATAACTATGCCCTCATTCCCCTTTCAGGATCTCCATGGCAACAGAGCGATGACGAAATTCACGGCAAAAGATCATCAGGTGGAGAGTACATAATGCCAAACAGGAGGTGTCACAGTGACATAATCTGTTCTTAAAAAAAACATCATTATCAGCTCTACTTTTGACACACCAGCATTTCTGCAAGTTTTTCAAATAAGGTACAAAACAAAGTCTGACAAACATGGTGTGTCTGACACTAATTCCCAATGGCAGCAGGAGCAGCTTTACACCCTTTTTTAGCAAGATGACACACAATGACAGATTTTTAAGACAAACATGTCACCTTTCTCACTGGGTTTTTTTTCGAGATAAAGCCAAAAGCCATACACTGAAAAATGAAAGGATGCAAGTTGTCACGATCTTTATGTTTGCCTGCGTGACAGTTTGCTTATGTTGCCCTTTTTATGCCTTAGTTCCTGTTTCCATGCTCTTATCTTGTAGTACTTCCTGCTTTGCCCTGTTCTGTGTTCTCCTGCTTTGCGCTCATCACCCGCACCTTTTCCAATCTTGGTTATCCTTCTGTTTAGTTCAGGTGCGCGTTTTGTCCATTGTTGGAGCATTGATTGTTTGTCTAGTGTTCCTGTCAGTGTGCAGCTCGTTTGTTGGCGTCCTGCTGCTGCTTAGCCGCAATAACTCATGAACATAGATACTTATCTGCTTTCGCGGTTTTCATCTCTCGCATCCGGGGGTCGCACCTCAACGCCGCAATGCCAAGACGTGACACAAGCGTCACTTTGATATTTTGTAAACCAGCACACGTAGATGTGCTAAGAAGTTGTATATATTTCAAGAAAAAACTGCATCTCAGGTAAAGCGTATCATGAGTATGAGCTTTGGTCTTTGCTCTGTTTTTTTTCAATTTTCTTCTAGTGCATTTTCTTCTCACAATTATGACTTTATATCATATTTAGACTTTATCCCTGTATATTATGACTTATTCCCCAACCTAACTTTCCCCCCCAAAATTTCAACTTTAGTTTGTTTTGCTTCTCAAAATATTATGACTTTTTTTCTTTGATATTTCACCTCCATGCTACTCAAATTTTCCTGATAATATTAATTTATCCTTGTAAAATGTTTTGTTAGATTTTCTTAGAAAATGACATCTTCATCCCCCATTTCTACTGTTATTGTCCCTTTCTGTCTTCTTGTAAATTTTCTTTCGTAATTGTGACTTTATTCCCATAATATTTCATTTTCGGAATATAACTTAACCTAATGTTCCAAAAAATGTGTTTGTGTTTGTTGTTTTTTTCTCGTAATGTTACAACTCCAAAAAAAGTCTTTATTTTTTGATAGTTTCAACTTTAAATGCTACTAAAATGACATTCTTTTTCCTTATGATATTATGACATTTTTCTTGAAAAATTCTGACTTTTTTCTCTTAATAGTTTGACTTTATTCTTGTAAAATTACTTCAGATTTTTCCATTTTTGCTGTTGTTGTTTGTTTGTTTATTTTTTTTAACATTTTCTTCTTTAGAATGTGTCGTGGACCAATAAAAAATAGCTGTGGGTCGCACTTTGGACACCGACGCTGTAAACGGTAACATGGATGAGACAGATTAGAAAACACAACATGAGGTGTCTTGGCTGCTCCACCAGTTTTAAGGACCACTAAAAGTAGATGATCCGGCGTCACCACGGCGATGACAGCCGCTTTTCAAGCCAGTGTAGACTTTTAATGAATAAGATATGGCTTTATATAAGAAATGCTAAACTATATGAGTGGATGTGCGTAGATACCTCCCTAAAGGCACGTATCATGACCATCACTTGCTTGAAAAGCCAGGCAGGGAGCGCCCATCCTCAGCCGTTTGTTGTAACAACGTGTTTGTGCCACACAGCAGAGTCTTTATCACGCTTAATGGTTTGGAGAAGGCAGAATAGAAGCAGTTGGGGGCCCACTTACATTTCAACCTGTGGTACACACCCATGGTCGTGTGTGATCTGTTTGAGGAGTTACAAGCTGCAGTCACATTGGTTTCGACTGAGTCATCATGCTGAGAACAAAAATTGAACTCACACGCACAAATGTGGGCAAAAAATCCATCAAAGATGCATAATGTAGGCAGCACAGTGAAAATGTTGCTCTGGGTTTGATGTTGGATGAGTTGGTTTCACCGTTTACCCACGTTTGTGTTGGATTCCTTTCCCCAGTTTCCTACACAGCCCAAAAACATGCATGTTAAGTTAACTGGAGACCGAAATGATCCATAGGTGTGAATGGTCGTTTGGATGCGGCCTGTGATTGACGGGTGACTAAAGTCAACCGGGACAGTTTCCAGCTCATTCCTCATGAGCAGGATACACGCTCCAGAAAACACACCCTTGCAGATGCTATGTCTGCTATGTCTGCTCTTTTCTGGATAAAACCAATTAACTGCGATAAATATAAGCTACCATTCTCATCGTTCACTTAAAGGGATAGTTTGGATATTTTGACATGAAGGTGTAAGACATCCCCATCAGCAGTGGACTATATCAACGGTGACTTACCCCCCCGTTTGGTCCCGCAAGTCCAGTTGTGGTTGGATTTCCGTGACGAGGAACGCAGTTCTGCTTAGTTGCTGAGTCATTTAAGTTAAGAAGTTAACTTATCAATGTCAAAACAATGTGCGTTCAAAAGAAAAAAAAATGTGTCTCCCGCTGTGCCCCTGCGCACTGTCGCCTCTGCATTCTTGTGCATGTGATGAAGACGCTCGTACCTTCTTCCGCTGTGGCACGCACGTAAACAAGATGGTCGCAGCGCTCTATTGCGGATGAAAGTTCACACTGATATGAAAAAATCAGATTACAGGCCACATATGAGCAAAACAACTGGAATTGACCGGCAATGTGAACATAGCCTGTCCTGGAAAGTAATTAGCCCAACACTGTCTATTTGAGACCATGACCAGACGTATGATGCACGCTAGCACAAACAACATATGTATGTGTGTACATATTGTACTCATCTACTGCGTCTCAGTGCGTACGACATGGCTAAAACGGCACGCGTACAGTGCTGTACACTCCTTTTTAGCGTTGTAGCTAAGACACAACAAGTAAGGAAGCTAATATTAAAAGTCCGAGCGAGTGAAAAATAGGTGCAGGTACAGAGTGGATACATCATGTAGACAGATGAGCTGCCACTGTAATGTGACAAGGCTGCGTATGGGAGATGTAGCACCATGCAATTTATCTGCATCTACGACAAGAGCATGTTCATAAAGAGCCATGGAAGCCACGCTGTGGTATATGAAGATGGCCTCCGGGAGAGACGGTGCCCTGAAGCCTTCAACCTTACGTTTAGAGCAGTGGTATAAATAGTCCTGCAGGTACCCCTTCTTTTTTTTAGTTCCAGAAACTACCGTGGACTTTTTGTGGAAAAGGGGTGTTGGAGATGAAATTCTCCGCAACCTAATAGAGGCCTCAAGGACCACTCTGTTAAATAAATTTCACCCCCCTTATGTGTTTGTTAATCCCCATTTATGACAGGGGTCTCAAACTCGCGGCCCGTGGGCCATTTGCGGCCTACCAAATCGTATCTTGCGGCCTGCGACTAGACATCAAAGAGTAGTGTAACGGCAGCCCGCAACATCCGGGCAAGCTCAGTGTTACTTCCTGTACGTACTTACAGGGGCAAGTAAACACCAACACTGGACTAGTGGTGATATCACATGGATGTATTGTGAATTGTGTCGTATCGTGAGGTACCCTGAGATTCCCAGCCCTACTCCCAATACTTGATGCGGCCCAGCCTCACCCAGACTCTACCTCCACTGGCCCCCAGTGAAATTGAGTTTGAGACCCCTGATTTATGAGAAGGAATAAGACTTACACACCAGTAGAGGGTTAACAAAATGTATTTTAAATATGTCAGACAGAATAGAGTCATATTACAGAATCCTGGACTAAAAAATGTCTCTTCTTATGTCCTGCGGCCTCCTGACCAGAAGAAGAGAGACTTTCCAGCTTTTTATAGGGGTTTCTCCAGACGACGGACGTATGCTGTCGTGCCAAGATACGTTATCTGGAACTTTCCTTGTGAGTGCGTGTGTGGCAGTAACATCTGAGAGTCGTGTTTTTCTGACGTCGTAGTCTCACATCAGCATCTTTTGTACAAAATAGAACGCGCACTCCCAGCATAGCACATCCTACCTTTGGCCCACTTGCTCCATTCTGTGACCATGTCTGACTGCTGATTGTGTGAATGCACTTTATCTTTATGTTTCTATAAACTGCTTAAATAAATGTTCATCCATTCAGTTAACAAATTGATAAAACAGTATTTCTATAATCTACTAATCTTCTAAGAAATATTTACTCAATCGCTAACAAGTTGATAAAATAATATTATCCAATAGGGGCTTTAGTATTCTCCTTGTTTCTCTCCTGGTCTTCTCATTATCTCCCATAAATCCCCCCGTGTCAAGTTGAGCATTTGACAGAGCTGCGTGTTTGTTGTCTTTTGAGGAATGTTTGTTTGTTTGTTTGACAACAGCACATACGTGGACCTCGTTGGAGGAGTTTAAGCGATCTCCAGATGCAACTTGTGAAGACAGTTAAGAAGAAATAAGAAAATAAGTGAAGATATATGAATTGGATGAGCGCTCCAGAGTTGCTTTCATCCCATGAGCATGTCCCCTCCTTTTATCTGTCCACTGATGCTTCATCAGCAGTTGTTCATGCTTCAAGGCAAGCTTGAAAGGTATGAAGGTGATCCGCCGTGTCTGTGTGGTATTCATAGGAGTAGATGTTTTCAAGAGGAGCTGCCCCTTGAAGCCACTGGGCTGGGAGGCGATGGAGCTGGAGAGAGAAGGCATGATGGATGCTTTGATGTGCAGAAATAGACATCCATGAAAGGCTTGCCGACTCTTTGTGACCACGCAGAACACAAGCGTCGCTCTGTGTTACTGCATGAATACAAAGCAGATGGTAGCAGATTCACCAGGAACATTTTGGGAAGTGATGGCTGTCTATTTAGTTGGAAGGCAACTGCGGTAGATCATTTCTTGGATTCAAATGAGTGCATTTTTATTTTGCAAAACAGCAAAACAGGTGGGATAGTACTGTAGTAGTAGCAGTAGTAGTACTGTACAGTGATGAACCACTTGCTGTTCTCAACACATTAAAAAGCATAAAAAGCAAGTTAAATCAATTCTACAGGGGAATTCTAAAGGGGAAGTGTATCTCACACTTTTCCCTGGCAGAGCAAATCTATTGAGCACGTAAGGGTATTTAGATCAACAATACTATCTGCCCTCATGGCTGGACAGGACAAAAAAAAAGGATATGACAGTGTTTATTTGCATCTATCAATATAACAAATGCAAGAGTAACCATCCTTTCATACTTTTCATGCCGCTTGTTCACATTAGGGTTGCAGTAGGGGTGAGCTGGAGCCTATCCCAGCGGATACTGGGCACACCTGAAACCGGTCACCAGTTAATCACAGGAGACACAGAGGCAAACCCCCATTCACACGCACATATATAAACATGTGAGGGAATATTGTCAAATACCTTAGTCATTGTGTTCCCTGGGGACTGAATCGATCGCAACTGGACTGCTCGAGTTGTCTTAGAAAACATTTCGCCTCTCATCTGAGCAGGCTTCATCAGTTCAAGCTCAAGATTAGATAGGACGGCTCCAGTTTGAGGGGATCCTCTAAGCCTGGGGGGTCAAACTTGTTTTCATTGAGGGCCACATTGCAGTTATGGCTGCCCTCAGAGGAGCTGCTTGTAACTGCCAATATAATATAGATGAATATAGATATGCATGTAACCTCATATTATTGCACAATCGCCTGTGCATTTAATTATTATATTTTTACCAACAAATTGATGGATAACTTGCTTCGTAATGAGAAGTGAAGTGAGAATGTCAAGGTGACAAGCAGACGTTCAACTATTTATTTTTGAGAACAAAAAAATGCTTGGAACATGTTGTTGCGTGATCAGATGATATTAAAGTTTCGGGAACTGCGCGCAGTACAATATTTGTGTCAAAATGAAAGAATAAATACGTTTACAAGGAAAACGATCAAGTGTATTATTGGCACACATTATTCCCAGACTTTCACGGGCCATGAGTTTGACACATGTACACTAATGCACGGGTCCCCAATGACGGTTGAGCGCCGCCCACGGGCCGCTACTGGTCGCGGGAAGCTTTCAGGTGCAACACTTAAATGCATTTGTCAAATTGTATAGAAATGCATATACATTTTGGAAATATGGGCCATTATTTTATTAATATACACTTGTTGTTTTTTGCCAGCGACGACCTGTCCCAATTTCTTTGACGGTCCTTGAACGCACCATTGTGCGTATGCTAACTTTGTCCCACGCTGCACAGATAGACTACTATACTGTATTTTCCTATTTTTTCTTTCACCTTATATTTGCTCTCAAATGCTGATACCGAGTGGGAATGCATAAAGGTAAGTACGTTTTGATGACGTCATTGAGTGCTAATGTGCACATTTGTTGGTGCACAACCTCAAGTTCATTCATGCTAGGATGCTGCCTTTTACCACACACATCAAACTTTGAAGTAATGATCTTCACTCTGAAATACAAACTCCAGGCTCGTACTGGTGGATGGTGGGTCTGTATTCATGTTGTGCTTTTCATTTGATGTTGTTACTGTCTTACTTTTACACCATACATAATAAATAAGACATGTTAGTTCGCTGTGATGTCGGAGGCCCCCCACCCCACCTTAGAGGATAAATACTACCCTGCGCCATCCCCTCAGGCTGGATCTGTCCTATTTAGTCTTGAGCATGAACACAAACTCTTAAGACAACTTCAACACTCCAGTTGCGATTGATTCAATGCCCTGAGAGTATTACAATTCTAACTGAAAATGGTTTTAGTCATGAAATTGTCAGATGTCATGGCTGCCAGCTTGCCGACAGGCGACGGCCACCTACGTATATCTCCACCCCCTCCACATTGGGGGATGTTGACACTCTGAGGGAGGGAGGCAAAGATGTAATCAGCGTTTTCGACAAAGAAATTAAGGGGTTATTAAACGTATCATCTTTTCACAGCACGACGGGACTCGAGTATTCCCGGAAGCAGATGGGGTGAGGGCGGGCAAACCCACACACTGTGTTTTGCAGTGTTTCCTAATTGCTCCCTCTTGCTCCTGCTGTAACTATGGCAACTTGATCACAATAATGGAGATGCAGAAAGACTTTGCCAGCCACACTCAGCTTATCGTACTTACCTTGGGACGTGACTGCTGCATCTATTGATCTTTCATGTACTGTTCACATCTACACCTTCCTTACTCTGCATGGCAATTAGAATACATGCAATTTAGTTTTCAGCTCCAAGAACGATGAATAATGATTGTGTTGCAGGTGCATTTTTAATCATCCATGCCCTTCCATCTGATTTGTATGCAATTAGCCGAGCGATGAGGTCATTAAAATATACAGTACCCCTGCGGTTTAATCACCTTCAGCGCAAACGAGTCACACTTCTTGTGTGAATGGCTGTGAAACTGGTGAAATGAAGCTTTCGCTTAACTGCTGCTGAGAAACAGCAGATGGCGTGACCTCCCGAGGTTGAAAGTTGCTGCTGCTGAATGTTGAGAGGCAACATTGTTTTTTTCCAAAGAAACCTCACAACACCACCGAGGTGGTGCAATTTGGATTGTAACCAAAGCTTTGTAAAATAACGTCTCTGAAGACGCACAGAAACTCAAAAGGTCCAACCCCGGCCATGTGTGCTATCTGATTTTGAGCCCAATGCCCCCCACATCAGCTAAGGATAGCTCTAAAGATTATCCTGGCAGATTATGCCGGTGCGTTAAGAGTGATTTGGCCCCCTTCGATCTGCTCTGAAACCGACGTAAACATCAAAATAAAACCACGCATAAGACAACAATAAAGTTCCTAATGTAGAAATCATAATGAGAATGCAATCATGACATCTTCGTTTATCCTACTTACCTGCCTGAAATAAATACAGAGTTCCCTCGCTACATCGCGGTTCACTTTTCGCAGATTCGCTGTTTCGCAGATTTTTTTAAGTGTTTTGAAGTGTTTGCTATGTTGTATGTGTCTGTTAGTTACTCCCCATAAATTTATGAAGATAAATGTTCAATAATCATACTTAATATATTGGGGGTTCCTTTCTCAGTGAAATGCGGACGTTTCAATCCAAAACGTACCACAGGTGTTCACGTCGTATCCGGTCACATATAGTATACATGAATAAATACAATTACCATGCAATAAAAATAAAATGTCGTGATATTTGAATGTAAACGACCGTAAGCGGAGCGCAGAGACAAACTCGTCGGCCTACCAGCATCTAGTGTTTTTTGGTAAATGGAGAAATACCATCCACCCATCAGATGGCAGCACAGTGGATTAGTGGTTAGCACATCTGCCTCACAGCAACCCAAAGTTGGCAAGCTATCCCATGCCTGTAGTGATGAAAATGGATAGATGGACTCCTTGCCTCAAGGCAGGTCACACACACACATTGCAAAACAATCAACTTTACGTTTGAGTGTCTAATCTCTGATTGTTACTGCAGCTGAATAAAGGGGCCCATACAAGTCCGTATCCATTTTTTCACATTTCATTCACATAGTTTGCCAGAGCTGTTGTTTTTGAATATTGAGCAGAAACAAATCTATTGTACAGCCAAAGCACCGCGGCATGACAGAAATTCAATTCAGTTATCTTTTGACCAGGATGACATTTTTGGAGGGGATTAAAAACATGCAACTAACAAAATTCCCGTTGGAGATACATTTCATTCATTGGAACAGGGTTGCGACAGTATATTCTTGCACTGATGCAAAAATGAAGTCATTTCCCTGGCATCACTTCCTTTTGTCACCATTCGTTTCTCATATGCATTGTGGGTGGTTGAGGCGCTGGTATATTTTGAGTGACAACAAATGACAGTTGTTTAGAGTAAGCATGTCCCGATCCGATCTTCAGGATCGGGATGGGCTGCCGATCCGCTGTATTTTGAAGATCGGATAATATTGGCTTCCGCCACGAGATCGGGCCCATCCGGTTGCCGTATAACGTTCGTAACTGTGGGCCTTGGAAACTCCTCTGTTACAGAGCGTGAATGGAAGCTAGTGGGGGTTAGCTTAGTTTAGCAGAGCATGCTGGTGCATCTGTGTGTATGTGTCTGTGTGTGTGCGTGTGTGTGTGCAACGCAGGCTGGATGAGTATATTTACACCGTGCTGTGTTTTACCGCTTTAATGTAAGAACCATTTTCCAACGCCCCCTGACGACGTGCAGGTTCTGAGTGGAAAAAAAGACGAGAGGCACGTTTCTTCCTGCACCCAGCTCGTATCAACCGCCAATTGCCATTCTCAACACACGCAACACACTTCCGGCCTTCAAAATAAGAGTGCTCTTTGTCACATTTGCCTAATTGTGTAAACAAAATAAGGGTGTCATTAAAATATCATACATTAATAATGCGATTGGAATTACGTCTGTGACTACATCTTTCTTAATCACAAGTACGGGCATTGCAGTTTGTTGAAGATTTTGTAGCAATATGTTCTGAGGCTGACATCCCGTTAGAAAAGTTAGCTAAGCTACATCCATTTCGCAATTACTGGACAAAATGGGCCAATGATGGATTGCATCAATAAATTTAAGGATTTTTGCATTTTATTCATTAACCCAAATAGCACGCGCACTTTATGCTGGTAAAATTAGTGGAAAAGGTAAAAAAAAAAAAAAATCTTAAAAATAAAAATGGAAAAAAATTAATTTGGGAAAAAAATAAAACGGATTTCATAGGGCCCGAAGAGAGTTTGTTAAAAAAATGATTGGTCCTACCCTAAAAGTATTTTACACGCCCATTTTTTCCAATTTGATCTTTTATTGGATGGACTTTTATTGGATCAGGGACCTGACTCACAGAGATTTGTTACAAAAGCCAAACAATATTGTTGGTCATTCTCAGCAACACTTTGGTTGCATTATATTTCATTTTGCTTTGAAGAGCTATTTTCTATTTTCATCATCATATTCCATTCCACTAATTGGTGTTTGTACCAAAGCTTATTATTATTATTTAAAAAAAAAAAAAAGGATCGGGATCGGATCAGCAAGACTATTAAAAAAAAAAAAGGATCAGATCAGAAGCCAAAAAATGCAGATGTTGTTGTTTTTGTTGTTCAGGCATCGCTAATTTCCTGAATTAACACTGCATTCCTCCTTCCTGCCTCTCGACCCCCTGTTGTTAGGGCACTTCTGTACCATGTTGTTCAATCATTTTAGTTATATTATACCACAAAAAAATGTAATAATGGTATGTGCAGGAATCGACTCTCTTGCCTCTTTGCAGTTTGTTTTGTAATAAATGTCAAGGCTTATTTTGTGTGGAAAAATGTGTCTGACTGACAGCGTGCTAATTGTCCATCATTAGAGTGTTTTGAAACTTCCCCAGGAGTGTTAACAAGGTTAGGATGTGACGCTAATCACACCACACGTGGTGGAAAATAAGTGGGGGAAATAGCTTTTAAAGCCCCCCCCCCGTATACGCATGTGAAAAATAAAAGCTCTAAAAGGGAATAGTCTCATCATCGGTTTATTTGCCAGGAGACTCGGTTTGAGCGTCATTACCATCCGTCTGTTTAGCCTCTTCCCAGGTAGGCACTTTGTTTTTCTCCTGGTGGTATTAAGTCTGTTTTGTGAAAACATTTCAATAATAGAGCTGCAGACATCAGAAGCTCCTTCAGTGACGGGAGGCAGCAATTTGGGATGCTTTCATGCTTAAAAAGCACAAGCGCCGTGGTGTCAGGCAGCTTTGTACGCTCAGCTTTGTCCTTCACCTTCAACATCCTTACAGGAATATTTTCCTCCAATCGTGCATAAATATTGATGAAGGGAACCAGCACGATGGCTGCCAAGATGCATTTTCTCACAGCAGTATGAGTGTGTGTGTGTGTGTACTTGTATTCCTACCCTGGTGGGGCCCATTACCAGACATTTGACACACCCAGTGGGGCTCATTCGGATCATCTGTTGAAATCTCACAAACACGAGCACTGAAGTCAACAGAAAACGACACGAGGCATCATATTTGCAGTTATGGCTTGTTAAATTCAGCAGTGGTGCTTGTTGCAATTTCGCGACTTTGGCGCTTAAAGGGTTATTAAATTATTGAAGGAGTTCTGAATCCCAAATTAAGGTGGCCCCATCCTGCTCATTTCATTGACTTTTAAATAGATGTTGAATCCCAGTGGGACACTATAGTAAGTTTCTTTAAATAAAATAGTTTGTGCTTGTACAGGGTAAATCTGCATTCTTCTCTTTTTGGCTGACATGCTCGCATTACACAGCCTCCTCCTCGACCACCGCTACTCTGGCAATTGGTCAAACGCCCCCCCAACAACTCCACCACACCCCCACACCCTGCCACATTACATGTTAATGGCTATCTGGCTATCAGCAAACAGTAAAACAAATTACTGTCCGTGAAGTGGCGGTAGCAGAGGAGCAGTGGCCATGAGGGAGGTCTTTAGCTCCCCGGAAAAAGCTTCCCATTGCTGCCTTAATGCTCAATCTTACATCTGACAGCTGCCATTTTCAAGAAAAAGCGACCAGTGGTACTGAGCAAGTTGTCATGCTGGACATGGACTTCCTAAAGTTGTGAAGCGAGACAGTCAAAAGATCTCGTGGAAATCTCATCAAGTTCTCGTACGTGATTGTTCACGAGATTTAGGAGTGGCATGAAAAGGAAACTAGGGATAACTTAAAGACTCACCAATCTCACGATATGGCACGTCCACATCATGTTGAACAACAAAGTACGGCATTGTAAACGTACAGGTACACACGAGTCTGAAATGTAGGATAAACTATACTATGGATGTGTTTACACATTCAGCATGTTATGATAATAGCAGTTATTATTCAAAACCAGATGAAGCCGAAGTTTGGGTCCAAGGGAAATACAGTCGGAAGATTAGTAACATCGGTGAGGGGAAAAATAAAAAACAACATCGGTGAGATTAACGATCTCACTTGTTCTTCACTGTGTTTAGGGACGAATAATCCCATCTGTTAAAACAATGCACTTAAAAAAAACAGATAAATGCACAGCTTGGTAAGCAGAGTGAGAGAGCTGAGGAACGCAGTTTCACAATGTTTTGTTGTGCTTCTTACCACCAATTCTCTTTGCTGCGTCTATTTATTTATTTCACTTATTTCAGTTTTTCACAGACCCATGTTCCAGCAGTCCCTGTCTCCATGGAAACTGCAGCCTGCACAATGGCGAGGAGGAGGGGGAGCCGACATACACCTGTGAATGTAGCGAAGGCTATGAGGGGCAGAGGTGTGATCAGATGGTATTGGACCTGGCTGAATGGGAACCTGTGACGCCGTCTGCTCCTGAACTGGCCACCCCTGTCACCTCCACAACTTCAGCCGCCACTCAGCCACCACAGCCAACCACCGTGTCCACCAGCACAACACCACTGCCTCCCACCCTGCAGCCATGGCAACCCAAAACCGGGCAGCGGCTTGTGATGGTGCCCTGGGAGGCAGAACGGGTCAGAAAACTTGTTTGTTTGTTGGTTGCTCTTAACTCCAGGATGGATAAGCACAACATTATACATTCATGTTTGCCTTTTAGGTGACTGAGGGTCTGCACTGTGTGAGTCCCGAGCTGTGTGAGCTGACAGCAACTCTGACTTTATCTCTGGAGGTGCCAGAGGAAACGGCTGTAAAGTAAGCCATGACAGTCGCTTTTCGGCTTATTCTCGTTTCCTCACAGAACGCTACATCAAAATGCTTTAAAGTACAATACACATGGGGGGGGGGGATAGGAACATGTGTCTCGGCAACACTAGATTTCTGAACCTACTGTAGTAACGTTCAGCTTTGTGTCCTTCTGGGGTCAAATGAAGCCGAACACGGCGCCACAGCTAATACCCAAATGAATAAAATAGAAGAACATTTACATCATATTTTGCCTTCCTACCTGTTATTACTAACTTTTCATCGATAGTGCAGTGTTCTGTTGTGTCCTTGTGGCTTATGGCACCTGAAACAATGTATTTCACCTGAAACAATGTATAGTCCATCTTTTCAGCATACATGCTCATAAAAAAAGCATTACAGTATCTCTGTTAGTAAGGTCAATGAATTATGCAGAAGTGAGAGTCAAGGAGAAGGTTCAGTGTCCTTGAGGTTGTCCCCCCCGCCCCCGTTACCAATGGCGAGTCAGTGATCATGGTCGGAGACAGGGAGCTGTACAGTGAGAGTTAATCAGCTCAGGCTGCTTTGTTTGCGTGCTACGCGGTTCAGAGCAACAGAAGTTAGGTGAGTGGGTTCCTTTGTTGGATTGAACACTAAACTACAGAGTATCGCCTCTGTGGTGTTGACAAAATTGTCCCACAAGTTATCTCAAGGACTTTTTTGATGAGTGGACGTACATTGGGTACTGTAAGTGCATATTTTACTGTGTGTCTGGCATGGCATCAATTCAATTCAATGCCTTATTACAACCGCTGGCCAGTTTATCATCTTCATCTTTCACCCTACGTCAGCAAGATAGGCTCCAGCCGCTGCCCTAAATGGCGCAGAAATGGAGGTAAGATAAGAGAACCATGAATGCACACGGCAGTGGTAGTAAGAATATATAACGAAGTACAGTAGTGTTGTGATTCTACTATCTGTGGGGCTACTGTTAATATTACTACCACTCTTCGCTGGAGGCAGGAGACTCCACTATGTGAAAAAAAGAAGATACAAGTTATTACCATTCATAGACAATGTATGAACGTGAAGATATAGAGAAGAGAGAACGTGAGAGGACGTTATTGCATCATGTTTAAAACCCACTGCAATCTAGGCCAATGGCAACATAACAAATGGATGAGTCAGTCCTAACTAGTTTGCTCCCAAGACTGAATTCCTTGTATTCTTCTTATACTGCGTTTCAGAAAACTGGGAAGTCGGAAAATGTCAGAAAGTGCAGTGGAATGTTGCTCAAGGTTGGACTCCTTAAAAGAACGTAGTAGAAGGGAGAACACAACAAGGTTATCGCACTTGTCCCGGTAGTCTCCAATGCAGCGTTAGTCCAATTAAGTACACAAGTCAATACAAAGCACCAATTGACTGAAAGGATTAAGCCCTTCAGGATCATCAATGTCATGGCATTCTGCCAGCTCACTTTTGACGGTTCATATGTGCCCATCTCCATAGAATTCTTAATTAATGAAACATGCAAACTCTACTCAAAAAGGTTTGAATCCAGTTCTCCTGGCTGTGAGGCAGACGTGCTGTTGTTATGTTAAGCCCTCAGTGACTTTTCCCTGCCTCAACAGGTTGTTGGTGAATGCCACTAGAGCTCCTGTGCTCTGGCGTGTGAATGAAGAAGGTTTCCTGCTTTCCTCCTCTTTAAATGGCTCCAAAATGTGGTTCCTGCAGGCCTCCGATGGCCTGGTGGTGCCTGACCGTGCGTTGCCGCTGGGGCAAAACTATTTCATCGGTAAGACACTGCCATTTTTCCCAAACTTACAACTGACCTCTGTTTCTACACCCTGTTGTCTAAAGTGTAACACGTCTTCTTTTTCCTGTTGTCATTGCTTTAAAGTGACACACCAGTTCATTTTGAAAATAAGGACAAGTAGTTTGAAGGTCAAGTTGGAGAAGAAAGACACAGGCGCGTGGGTGGATAGTCGAGGAATTCAAATGGGTAACATGTAAGCGTTAATGTGCTTACGCTCACACACGGGAATGTACGGCGGAGAAATGTGCGCAACGTCAGCAAAGAGGGAGGAGCAATGACATTGCATTTCACTCTATCACATCATTGCAGTTGAGCGATCTGTGACTCCGCACTTTCTACACTGTCATTGGAGTGACAATCATGAAGTCATTTGGGAAAGCGAAGAAGCTCCGATTGGCTGTGGAGGCTGCAGCATATGTGCTCCGTCATTGGTGCTCTCACAGCTGACTGGCTCTAAAAAAGGCGACTGATCGTCGCTATAGGGCTATTTTTATCCCAGCGCCTGTGTAGCTGTCAGCTGTGATTGAAGATACTATAAGAGATGTTCTGAACTTAAAGGCTTTGGGTGAGACAAGGCTGTATTTAAGGCATTAGGAGATGGTGAGGCAATATTTTCCAAATACTCTCAAGCAAAAAGGAAAGCGTGCCTAATTGGAAATACGGTGGAATGTCGACCACAATCCGATCCACTTCCACTTCTGCTTTGTTTGGATCTGTTCCAAGGTCAAACTGTGCACATCAAGTAACGTGTTACCATACAAATGTAAAAAAATACCTTAGTCGCTACCTTAACTTTGATTAAAGCCTGGGTCACAACCGCTCGTACGGGCTGCTAGGGCTGATCTTGGTGCAAAACACGCAAGAAAGGCATGGAGGGCGTGCATGTGCCGTGCTGATGTTTGAGCCATAGACTGACTCTGTCATGTCAAACAAACACTGTGGGCGCTTACGTTTGTTTCAGGCTGCAAGACAAAGACTTGCAACGACGCACTTCGTACGTCTTCGTGCGTCGTCTGTCAGCTTTGGGCAAAATGGACATTTTTCCGCACGCTGCACTTGGGGACTCCGTATGTGTGCCTACCAAAATAAAGATTAGAGTCTTGTCTTTTGTCAGAAAAAAAGCTTGTTTTTACCTTTTTCCATTCTTTAGTAATCAGCAGTAGAACATGGAAAAATATCAGTTCCCAACAAGAAAAGGGAGAAAAACAGCTTTTTGTGCTTTTGCACAAATATCTCAACAACTATACCACAACATAAACAATACAAAAAAAAGGTTGTTTGCATCAAAATAACAATTCATTTACAAATACAACACCTTGAACTACAGTGTTTACAATTTCACATTTTGAACTAAACTTGGTGTGCATGCATTAAAATTTCCCTCCAATGCATAACCTTCTGCACGCTACACTCCTCCATGCTCTTCCACTTCCTCCTTGCTGCCGAGTGTGTTTTTACATGCAAAAGACCCACGCCGAGCGCTTATCAAATGCCACATTTGCCACCTTGTGGCCGTTTTTATGGCTTAAAATAAATATGCATCTTCGGGATCAGGCATTCGGATTTATAAAAACTTATAAATACGTATTTGGTATGCGTGGTATGCATGTTTGACTTACAGGTTGTACATTGAGTGCGAGGTGATCTTACTCCTTCATGGTCACCACAACTATGTTCTCCACAAGCAAAAAAAAAATGCAGCGATTTGGGGAACGCCGCATATCGTATCATCAAAAAAATCGTGCGTCAGGTTGTGACCTAGGCTAACGATTAAGGATGAGATTAATGCGAGCTTTGGTGTTCAACTTGGTGTACAACTTTGCAGCTAACAAAACTTCTTCATGGTAGGTGTGATACAGGTGGGTACCCCCGTGGCTCCAGAGGTCACCGTGCGTCTCAACCTGACAGTGAAGGCTAGCAGCTGCGTGGAACCAGGCAGCAGTTTTAGCGACCCTCAGTGCTCTGGCAAAGGCAAATGTGTCACACAGCTCTCTGAGGTAAGACATTGACAATGTAATAGCACCTGTGTGTTTGTTTAGATTCTCATTTAGATTCTCTTAATCGGAATGGTATTGACACCGGTGTACAGTTTTCGGTAGTAATTGGTTCCAAAAGGTCCAGCGAAAACTTAAACATACAAAAACCGAAGCAATTTTTCCCATAAGAAATAATGTAAACCTAATGAATCCATTCCAGACACCCAAAGGTTTGAACAACAAATAAGTTGAAGTTGCAGAAAACAATGAAAAATAATCAGAAATGACAAAGTAAAGCGATAAATGAACATTCCACATCACATTTACCTTTATTGAAGACTCTTGTTGGCAAAGACAGGGAGGAGCGGAGTTCGCCAAATGAATGAGCCTTACAAGGTCCCGTAGTATTGTGTAGTATTGTGTAAACGGAGTACCGTGAGATTTGGTGTCGTGTGTGTGATCCAAGACAGCTGAATAAACAAGCAATGCTGGGAGTAGTTTGCTCACATATTTATTAATGCTACAAGATCTTTACCAAAAGGTAAAATACAACAACAGTCTCTTACATAATGTACGATAACCGAAACAGAGTACAAAAACAGAGGCAAAATTTGGGACATATTTTTCATCAACTGTCTTGGCTGACATATCTCTTCAACACTGCGTGGAAGTCGGGGACAGTACCTCTGGGTTGGCAGACCGGGGTGGTGGTCCCTCTTTTCAAGAAGAGTGAGGGCGTGTTCCAACTATAGAGGGATCAAACTCCTCACCCTCCCTGGAAAGTCTATCCCGGGGCGCTGGAGAGAAGGAAACGACCGTTCGTCGAACCTCGGCTACAGGAGGTGCAATGTGGTTTTCGTCCTGGTCGCGGAACACTGGATCATCAGCTCTGCACTCTGGATGGATGGATGGACTTTTTTATCAAAAACTGAATCATCCCAAATCTGGGTAGTTCAAAAACCGAGGTTTGACTGTAAATGAATATTGTTAATAAGCTGCAAAGTTTCAATGTGCTTCTAAACAACGGCGGCCATCAAACACACTGGATGGATGCTGTAACAGAAGCAGTGTTATCAGAACTGGACATCACTGATTTAATCAAAAACCAGCACCAAATACTTTTATTCATGGTGGAAACCTGCACCATCGTTTTGGTCCAAAACCTTTCACCTAAACCCACCAAGAGTACTGTATAAAAATACAAATCTTTAGTGCTTTAAACGCAACTTCCAACGTCTTTTCGCAGAGCACCTTCTTTTGTGAATGTGATGATGGCTACACCGGAATCTTCTGTGAGGAATTTGATGCCTGCCACCACCGCCCTTGTCGTAACAATGGCACCTGCACCGATCTTAGGCAGGGCGGGGAAGGACGCAACTTCACGTGTACCTGTCAACCAGGTGTGTGTGTTTATCAGAACTCCTGTGGTTAGCATGTGTAACACCATCATCACATTAAAGATGAATGTCGGAGAGAAAACACTGGTTGGCCATCACTTCTCATCAAAATCCTAACAAGATCTTCTTGACAGCTTCTGTGTTGTTCCACAAATGACTGCCAACTGTTACTGAAATGCAGATAGAACATTTATATCATTTCTGCTGTATTTACACAATAATCCAAGCATTGGATTGTTCACCCATTCATTGGCAACGTGAGCTGTGATTTGAGAATGTTAACTGAGTTCAGAAAAACAAGATATCTGGAGATAACGGGAAGAGTTTATGGACTTTGGATCAGCACAACTGCCTCAAATGAGCTCATATCAAGGTTGTAATTTGAATATCTTATAATTTACAGCTCGCATACAGTATAGATTTACTGTCCTCTGAAAGTAATTCAACACACAGCCTTTATTGTCTAAATAGCTGGGAAGACAAGGAGTGCACCTCGCAGTGAACATGTCCAAATTGCATCTAAAGTAAATATTTAGTGAGAGCACCGTTGTTATCTAGCACTGCCTTAATCCTCTTGGGGATAGAATTCAGCAGAGCGGCACAGTTTGTCACTTTGTGGCACTCGTTACCTTGCCCTCCGACACCTTCCGCTTGGGATGTCCCTCAGGTGTTCAATAGAGGTTCAGGTCTGGAGACATACTTGCCACACCTTCACCTTCCTCTGCAAGGCTCTGGTCATCTTGGAGGTGTGTTTGGAAAACTGCCATGCGGCCCAGGAAGGGGATTGTGCTCTGCTTCACAATGTCACAGTACTTGTTAGAATTTATGTTTATCCTTTGCTGGCAGCACTCATGCAGCCCTCAAACATGACGCTACCACCATCATGCTTGACTGCAGGCAAGACACTCGGTACTCACTTGTGTTGCCTTCTGTTTAGACAATATTGGCCGTGTGCTGACCCTTTTTCAGTGGATAGTAAATATGCAGTATACTGCTCTACACGCTGTATGCTGACTACTCTAAACTATATCCATGTTTCATTGTATTATTCATATTAAAATTGTTGCTGAAATGTGAGGGGTGTGCAGTAGATACCCGCCGTGGGGTTATGGTCTGGGAACAGTAACGAATGGCAAAAAAACCTGAATAATTTATCTGCCTCTTCCGATTTCTAATCAATATTTGCAATAGAAGTGACTAATGTAATTCTTAAATTAGATTCATCTGCAGAATCCCCCAACCCTCCTCTCATCTACTAATGAATGATCATTCAAGACGATCGATGAACATATGGAACCGGAGTTGCGATGCAACTATGGTGCATTCAAGGACTGCTGAACAAACGCTTGATGAAAAAAACCTTATTAGTGAAACATAAAGATGCTAAAATTGTAGATGTAATGCTGTACATTGTACCTGTATTGTCAAGTATTTATAAAATATCACCAATTTGGCATGAGTGGGATGCGTTTTTTGGAGACAAAAAATAAAAATCCAAAAATATTTTGGGACCAAAAATATGCAAATTTGCGGGGCCCTGAATGGTGGACTGCAAATGTAAGGGGATCCACGATACTCACTTTTGTGGTCTTCTTGCACCAGTACCCTTTGGTCAGTGGGTACTTTTCTTCTATTTGAGGCTTCAACACACCGTGTGGCAATTTGATTGCGTTGTGTCTCTGTTAGGTTATGAGGGGGACCGCTGCCAGTTGCCGGTGAACCACTGCCTCTCACAGCCCTGTGAGAATGGAGCCACCTGCTCCAGCAGCCTGGCTGGGCCCATGTGCTACTGTCCTGAAGGTGAGATGTGACATTTGGCTTGCTGAAATGTGTGTTTGTCGGGGAAAAAGGGCCAAGGCCAAGTGGTTTTAAGAAAAGGACCACTTCAGGGTCTGACCGGCAAATTGCCATCAAATTGCCATCATTTCACCTGAATGCTGAACAATGTGTGTCTCGTTGTGATGGGTTACATGGAGGGTTTCTAACAATAAATGGCATCTTCGTCTTAATTTTACAAGAGTGACATATAAAAGCACAAAGAAACCTATCAGTTAAAATAGTGCAGGTTGTCAGAGTGTGTTTTTTTTTATGATGCCCTGCAGTTCTAAGTGATCGTGCGCCACATCTGTGCCACAGAGACGCTTAATTTAAACCTCCCTCTTTGATTCTAATTAGGTTTTATAGCCTCAACGACCTGTATCAGACTCTCTGAGGAAATCTGTGTCCGCAAAACTTCTGTCGAAACAGCAGTTCTCAAGAACGTGCTGCGACGTGATTAATGCACAACTCATGAATGGGAAGCAGACATTCAAACCCTTCATGAAATGACAATGGAGTTATGCATGTAAAATGTATTCATATAAAACTCAGAGCCGGTTTCGTCTGAGCTAACACCTACGTAAGTGCACTGTAACATCTCACTTGCATAACCTCCGGCAGCAGGCAGAAAACAAATTGTCAGAGCGAAAAGGACTTATTAATTTATAGCTTGTTTCCAGAGGACCGCTCTGAGAAACACGCGATCATCTCTTTCGTGCCCAGACCATTTTTGTCTTTGCCTTTTCATACACATGTGATGAATTTAAAATCATCCACATACACATCATTTCATTTAGCTTGAGGACAATTTGATTAGTTTTTGCTTTTAGATGGTTTAAAACGGTTAAGCAGGGGACTGTTAACCACCATTCATTCATCCATTATTCATGTGGTTTTAGAACCATGACAATAATGTTCTGTTCTATTAATCATTCAACCTTCATACAGTAGAGATGTTAACTTATTCATGCCAAAATATGCTAATTGTATACATTTTATTATATATATATATACTGTATATATATATATATATATATATATATATATATATATATATATATATATATATATATATATATATATAATGTACTGTTGCCTGCTAGTGCAAGTCTGTTTTGTTCCTGCATTAAACCTTTCAGCGTGAAGTGCTTGGAAAGATCACAAGGCAGCTTAGTTTAGCGGAGCACGCCAGTCTCAGGCTGTATGAGTTGTCCTTTAGTGCTTCTTAATATAACAGAGCGATTTTAGGACGACCGCTGACTTCGTGCAAGTTGTGTGTAAAATAAGGACGATAGCCACGGCTGCTAGGGGCACTCAGCTGGCTAGCTCACTTAGCAACAGTCAAAACACGTTTTCAACACGCACCACACTTCCGGCCTTCAAAATAAGAGCGACGCTCATCCTGTCTAATAGTGGTAACAAAATAAGGGTGTCATAACAAAAATTGCTTTCATTAATCAAGACAAGTTTGGGTCACTGAGTACGAAAATGATGTTTAAAAATGCTCATTAGCTCTTGTTTTAAAGATACACCACCCCTGTGGAATACCATATGCCCACATTTGGCAATGAAGGTACCTCACAAGAAGTGCCAAGTTGAATCTTCCTAATCTTGTGACTGTATGCACATGAAGTGTATGGAGACATAATCACATAGTGTATTACTCCCTACACTGTACTCCGTTACTATGTAATAAAGAACATCGCATATCTTTAAGATTGTGTCTAGTAAGATTTTTCCATGGTCATATTCTTGTTCAGCAGGCCAAAATTGACCCAGGGTGATATGTTTTATCGCAGAAGCAGACATTTTTTTAACATTTGTACACCAGTGTAATTGCTCTTTAAACAAGCTAAAATGCGTTTTCTCCGACTACTCGATTAATTGAAGTAATTTTCAGTAGAATAGTTGATTACTGAAATATTCGATAGCTACAGCACCTAATACAAATGTGAAGGTAGAAGGAGTCCAACCATACCAGAAACATTAAACTTCATAAACATTTTCTACGTTATTTATTTCCCTTGTATCACACAGGAGCCAAATTGTGTGCTGGTATGATGACTGCCTCCAGTCAGCTATATTTAAACCGTTAACTTCCTTTAATGCAGGCTGGTTTGTTTGCCAGCAGCAGGAAGACACACTCTTGCAGGACCCGCCTGCACTCTTGTCACAGTGCGTGCCGTGGCTTTTTCGTCTGATGTGCAACCTCCAAATTAAGAACGACGTAGAGGGAACTTGATCTCAAGGTGATGAGAAAATAGCTCACTCGGATCAAAGACAGTTAACAGAGGAGAGCGAGAGACGAAGACGCTTTATGCAAGAGCTTGTGTAAGTGTGCGAGTGGGCTGCGTGCTTGTCAGCTCACAGAAATAAGAGAAAGGAGAGCCAGGGCAATCGTTTGTGAGGGTGACACGCGGTACGAGAGAAAAAGAGACAAAAATGGAGGTTAAGATGGCTGTCAAGAAAGAGAGACCATCCCTTGAACGCTGCAAATTGTTCCTGCTCACGTGTTGGCGGATGGTAAATGTCCCCCACACATGGTAAATTACAGACGTAAAGATCAATAGATGCATGAAAGAGGAATGGCTTCATTAGCTCAATGGAGTGTGTACCCCAGAGAAGCCGGTGTAAAGGTTTACGATGGCCTAACCATAAATCACTGCACACGTTGTGTCACGTTGCTTGTTGGATGAAGGAGTCACATTGTTCTTCTCACAATCTATTGATTGCTGATGTCCCACTCACGTACATCGAGTACTTTGCCATTCTGTTCACGGCTTACGGTAGATTGATTTTCAACATTCTGACTTTTAGAGTAGGGCCACATGAAATCCATTTGATTTTTTCTCAAATTTTGTTTGATTTTTTCCTAAATTCTGTTTTAATTTTTTTAAATTCCCTTTTTTTGGTTTTACACTTTTTTTTATCATCATAGATTGCATATTTTTTGTGTCAGTGAATAAAATGAACAAAAATCCTTACATTTATTGACAAAAAACCCCAAAGACGGGTACTATATGTGTCATCAAAATGTTGTAGATTTATAACACCGGTGGTTGTAAATAAACAGGACATTGGACAAGACTTGGGTTTCACACACAATATACGTAGCTTTAAGCTAATTTGTTTCTCTAGTTAATGACAAGTCAGTGATGATGGTGATTTAGATCAGGGCTCACCAACCTTTTTGAAACGCAGCGCTACTTCCTGGGTACTGATTAGGCGTGGGAATCTCTGGCCACCTCCCGATTCGACGCGATTACGATTCAGAGGCCTGCGGCGCGATGATAGAACAATTATTTTTGTGATCAATAGTTTGTCCATTTTTTCACGCATATTTTTTTTCTATATATAATTTCTTTTTCTAAAGTGCACCAGTAGCAGCATGTATCAAATTAACAAACGTCAGCATATTCTGAGAAGTCAGAGTTTATGCTGGTAGCGTTTTACACTCAGGTGCACCACCATAAACTGTCCGGGCGTCACTTCTGCTTTCCGTCTTTTTGTTCCCTTTTTTTTGTTCCGTCAGCATCGATTATTGACATTGATGAATCAATTAATAATCGTCAATGTCCGCACGGCGATACATCTAAGAATCGGTTATTTCTCCCACCCCAAGTACCGATTGATGGGAAGGGCTACCAGTTTGATACACACTTAATCACTTGTCAATTCTGATCATGTGGATTACCTTTATGCTTTCAGTGGTGGGTGACATCCAGCTATGGCCATTTGCTTTGCAGCCAGCAAGGAGCGCAAACTTCTGCCAAGGTTTAAAAGTCACATTGTTGAAGTGTGAAATGTGAAAGTGCATTGACTAAAAACGGCCCGCAGCCACTCTGATCTGCACTCATCTGTGATTCAACATGTTCACTTGTGCCATCACTTCATAACCCTGCATAACTGCAACTTCCTTGACTTTTTTTTTGTTATTTTGGGTTGTTTATTCTGTTTGCTGAAGGCGGTGGATATCAGAAACGTCTACTTTGCCCACCCGTTTCAAGTGACTGTATTGTTATTATGAGTCCTTTTTCGTGGTTATTTTTATTATACATGATGCCGGTTATCATAAGTCGGAGGAAAAGTGAATGCATTTATTATACAACTTATCCAGGTTGGCCGTCCATGTATTTTGTTTGTGTTCTCTTGTAAACCGAGCAGGGGGCAAACATCTGCACAGTGTCACCAAACTGTAATAAGGATTTATTTCTTGCCCTGAGCAGCGTCACAAAGTGATGTGAAGACGGGGATTGGTATCTTGTTGGATGGAGTGGTAGGCGGAATGAGACCTTGCCTTTTACATTCTTGGCAGGTGCAGTTGATGGGTCCATTTAGAACAATTGCTGACAAAATAAAATATTTTTGCATTTCCACATTTTTATTTTCATTTGCACCAAAAGCTAGGCTCGTGTGCTGTCTCGCCCCAACAAGGGTAATCCTGCTTAATGACTCAATATTATTTCTTGTCCTTTTATTGTTTTGTCTATTATGTAGAAATAAACGCTGCTCCAGTTGTGCTTGCACCTCTCACATATGTACCACTAAAATATATATCTATAATTTGCTCTGTCGTTCTTTCTTCCTGCCACCTCCCTAAAACCTCCACACAGGATATCAGGGGGCGACATGTGAGCAGAAGGTGGATCCCTGTGCATCTCGGCCTTGCCACAACAATGGAACCTGCCACCCTCAGGGTCCCAGCCCCCTGGGATTTGCCTGCAGCTGCACATCTGGTTTCACCGGCCCCACTTGCGCCCAGCTGCTAGATTTCTGTGCTTTGAACCCATGTGCCCACGGAGTGTGCCGCAGTGTGGGCAACAGCTACAGGTGTCTTTGTGTCCCGGGTGAGACGTCTCAATGTCACCGTGTAACTTATTCTTCTGATGTGATGCGATGTGACGTGTCCCATCTGCACACAGTAAACTCCAGCTCCTGGTATGATTTACTTGTTTCAAACATGCTCAACAACTTGCATTAAGAAACATCACATTGTTACATTCCGAAAAAGCTAGGCAGAAGCAGACCTTATTTAATCCTACCCCTTCTCCATGTCTATAAACATATCAAGACACCAATATGAGTTCAAATAATGCTACTGTGAAGATGGTGCAGAGTTACGGAAGAGGAAGAAATAAAAGATTCAAACTAAGGATAAAATGAGGTTGAAGTTTAACGAACGTGGAAACAGAATTGTTAATAATAAATAGGAATAAATTAGAATAAGTGGAGACATTGCATAAGACAAGTAAATCAAAATCATTGATAAATAAATTCACACTACAGTAAAAATATTAACTGAATCACACAATTTATAAGTAATTTCTGTACATAAATTGAGGGATAGTCACTTGGCGACAATCAATAAATTAGATGTGCTTCTTAATATTGCTGAATTTGACATAATCTATGTTACTGTGGAGTTGTTGTTGTCGTTTCTCTTCTCAAGTCTTCGTGATTTTGCAGTTGGCGCTCCAAGTGTCTGGAATGTTCCCGTGCTTCTTGAAGTAAAGCCAAAACCTATTCCTAATTCAGGGACTGCAGTCGTTTTTTTCCCCCCAGTTGACCTCGGGTGAGAGGCGGGGTACCTGGACTGGTCGCCAGTCCATCGCAATTTTGAAATAATTGCAATTTCAAAAGCTTTCTTTAAAACTGTGTTACTTTCATGCGGTAAACAGGCATTCACTGTATCGTCCGATTGTACAAATTCTTCACTCCAGTCCTTCTTCTTTCATCTTTTTGTTCTTTTGTCCTTCACGGGCTTTTTCTTCCAGCCATTTACCCCACCTCATTTCTGTGTCATTGTCAGTTGTCTGGTTGCCATGGTGAAGCAATTGCAGTACAAGACTGTGTGTGTGTGTGCGCGTGTGTGAGTTCGTTGGATGTGACTATTTGCTGGCTGAGCAGACACGGCCACACAATCCAATAAGTAGCTCAGCCTAATAAGACATGTCAGACGTCACCGTGCACACAAACACACACGTACACATCAAAATGCCAACTGATGGTTGAGGTACAGTGTGGTGTGTGTGTGTGTGTGTGTGTGTGTGGTTGAGAGGAAGCTGCTGGGGACCTGATATGTGGAAGAATCCCATCTCTCAGCTTCCTGTAATCCATCAGAGAATTCCACGCTGACTCCAGGCTTCGCCACAGAAAGTAGAAAGTCTTAAAAAAGCAATTGACATTTCACTGGCATTTCACTGAAACGACTCATGAGGATCTAACTGGTACCCTTACATGTGTTTTGTGTTCAATGGAGGGAAGCAAAAGTGTGTCACAACCAAAACAACAATGGCAAAATAGCGCTGTTATAGCATTGAGGTTAACAAGATGACTTTGATAAAGTGTTTATGCAGTACACTGCTACTGTGATCAGTGGAGTTACATTATTAACCGTAAATTCCAGTGTATAAGCCACAAGACTACATTTTGAGGAATAAACAGGTTTGTACTTATACTCTATAAGTCAGTCATGTCCATGTCATAAAATGGCATATTGTGGCGCGCATGAGTCCGTGAGGACCAGGCAACGCTTTACTTGACAGGAGCCAATCATGAGCTATGAAAAAACTCATGACGAGCTTGTCAACCCATTGGAAATTGCAGGAGGTCATTACTCAATATAACAGTCTGACTCAAGCAGCTTAACACACAAAAGTTATACCTAATAAATATATAAACATGTACCAATACAAGTTTATAATTAAAAAAACATTTGAAAGTTTTGTTTGAGCAAAGGATTTCATTGTCGGACAAGCAGCATAGAAAATGGTGGATGCTTCTGTCCACCAGAGAGAGACAGTGGAGTCCAGAGTTCAGATAGAGGCTGACATAATTGCAGCTCCCCAATGAAAGCATTGCTCAGACACAATGCATTATGGAAAAACATATTTTTTTATTCTCATTTTAAACTCATATTGGTACATGTTTGTGTATTTCTCAGGTATACCTTTTGAATGTTAAGATGCTGTGTGATGAGTTTAGTGTTGTTTGTAAGTTGACACTGTTAGTCAGACGTGTTATATTGTTACACTGTTTCTATAATGACCTCCTGCGATTTCCATTGGGTTGACAAGCTTGTCGTGAGTGCTCCTGCTAAAGAAAAACCTAACGTTTCCGCACTGACCGACTGACACTTACTGTAATGGCCACGTCCCATCACTTTTGTCCATGTAGTGTATTTAATGAGTTATTCTGTTCTGCGTCCTATTTAGGCTACCATGGTTTATACTGTGAAGAAGAGTACAATGAGTGTTTGTCTGCGCCCTGCCAAAACTACGCCACCTGCCGGGACCTCATCAATGCTTATGAGTGTGTCTGCACACCTCAGTTTGAAGGTATGTCGAGGTATTGTCATTTCATTAAAAAAAGAACCTGTAAACAAAAACTGTGCATGTATGTTTGTGCAGGTAAACACTGTGAAATTTACAAGGACCCGTGTCTGAAAATGAACTGCCTCAATGGAGGCCACTGTGACAGTGCAGAACTCAATGCTTCCTGTGCCTGCCCACCTGGATACACGGGTAAGGAATACTGTCTGGTACTGCTAGCAAGGAATTACTTGACCGATACCTCAGAAATTTGTGAAATATCCAATTCTGAGGGCAGAATTTCCCAAAGAGAGCGTATAGACTTGTGTGGGACATCATGACAAAGTTCTACATGCACAGTCAGACCTACGACTTACGACGGAGTATTAGAGCCACATTGAACAAAAGAAAATTGGAGATTTCGAGAATAAAGTAAATAGACGTATATTTACGTAAATTTATGAGAAAAAAGTCAGAAATTTACGAGAAAAAAATCGTAAATTAACGAGAATAAAGTGGTAAATCTACAAGAAAAAAAGAGAAAAAAACTCATACACATAAGTACCCATAGCTGTCTCAGGCAATGCCTGTTACGACGGAGCATTAAAATCATCTGAGATTTCAATAAAGTACATTTACAAGAATCAAGTCGTACATTTAAGATAAAAAAAACTCGTAACTTTGTTACAGGCATTGCCTGAGACAGCTCTGAAAAGTGGGGGACTGGAGCTATGCTCTGTTTTCCCTGACACGTAATATTCCGACTTCACTCTCGAAAATGTACAACTTTATTCTTGTAATTGTACGACTTTTTTTCTAGTAAATTTACGACTTTCCTGTAAATGTAGGACTTTTTTCGCGTAAATTTACATTTTTTTTCGTAGATTTACAACTTTATTCTTGCAAATTTACGACTTTTTTTCTCGTTAATTTACGACTTTTTTTCTTGTTAATTTACGACTTTTTTCTCGAAATCTCATATTATTTTTAATGTGGCCCTAATACGCTGTCGTAAACACTGGTTGGTTGTGAGTGACTTCTACTGTACCAGTGCTTTCTCTGTATAATTGTGCGTTGTAAAAAAAATGGCTGAGAGTCCTCAAATAAATCACAGTTTTATAGGACGCACAGCTGAGACATTTGGATCAAGAGTAGCTTCTTAACAGCCATGTTTAATGACAGTGCTACACGGTCTATCAATAAGGACCTATTGATCATGTTGAATACAGCAGTGTCAACCAGTGGTGAAGCATTCTTCTGTAGACAAATTAGAATGAGAGACGTCACAGTTAAAGATGCTTTAAATACCATTCATGTGCTTTGAAATAAGAGGAATATACTGTATCTGTTGACCTATCCAGGGGAGCGATGTGAGGTCGACATCAACGAGTGTGAGAGCAACCCTTGTCACCATGGAGGCACTTGTATTGACCAATCACATGGCTTCACCTGTCACTGTCTACCTGGGTGGGTGGGGCCTAACTGTGAAATCCGTAAGTCAGCTTGTCAAAATACTTCTGGTCAAACTTGTGAATCAAAACAGACACTGTGCCCTTTTGCGATGCTATTTGTGTGTCTATACTGTATGTGTGTTCCAGACCTGCAATGGAAGCCACAGCACTCAGAGGAAACTCTGACTAACATGCCCCGCCACTCCCTGTACATCATCATCGGAGCGTTGTGTGTGGCCTTCGTGCTCATGCTCATCATCCTCATTGTGGGCATCTGTCGCATCAGCCGCATCGAGTACCAGGGCTCGTCACGCCACGCCTACCAGGAGTTCTACAACTGCCGCAGCATCGACAGCGAGTTCAGCAACGCCATCGCCTCCATCCGCCATGCCAGGCCAGTGATTGCACTGAAGCCAGTCGGGGTTTGAACTGCAAAAGTGGAACTTAGATAAAGGCTTTATAGTGCCGTGGTTGAAGTATCAAGTCACTGCAGTTGTAACTCAGAGTGGAGCATCTAAGGTTGAATACAATCTGCTGTGGGAAGCTAGTCGACCTCCCATTAAGAATCGGTTTTCCTGTAGAAAAGAGAAAGTGAAAACAGTAACTTTCATGATATGATACATAAGGAGTATGTATAAGGAAGTAGTGTGGGTGTGTTTCCTGACTGCCATACAGGAGTAAAAATAGTATCACTACATTTAAGATAAACATATACAATAATCTCTTGTTTATCGCCGTTATTTGGTTCCAGACGCAACTGTGATAAGTGAATTTCTGCGAAGTAGGATTCCTTATTTATAAATGGAATATTTTTGTAGTTAGACCATTTTACGACATTCTACATACAGTTTTTAGCTTTATTAGAGCCCTCTGGACAAGAAATAACACTCCCTTTTACGCCAGTATCACCCAATATACAGTAGTAGACATAAATAAATAAATAAATAAAGTACATACATACATACATACAAAACTGTGACATATGCTGATGTTTTGCATGATAACATTTGATTGAATTTTCTCTTTGACTTTCAGATTTGGTAAGAAGTCCCGGCCTGCCATGTATGATGCCACTCCCATCAACTATGAAGACTACAGTCCAGATGACAAACCTTTGGTTACGCTGATTAAAACGAAGGATTTGTAAAACATAGCAACATGATGCGCACATGCACATACACACACACGCTTATATAGGAAGTCTGTATGAATGTCAAATTAGAGAACACGGAAAAAAAATCCCCAAGTCCAGTATGTACTCTGTAGTTTAAGGAAACAAATATGGAATTTGATACATCTATTTTCCTGTTAATGTTCACCTTTAAGGCTTTATTGTAGCATAAGAGCAGCACTGACCCAAGTTACTGATGCTGCACGATAGAGCGACGGTTAGTCCGCACCCAACTGTCTGTCTTCAGTCAGGGCCTGCAACTCAGGAGCCCCGATTTGTGAACACAAGCTAATCCGACAGTTGACAGCAAGTTGGCACAGCTGTTGTAGAGATAGGTGTCACTGCGTACGCTGTATATTTTTCTATTTCAACTAAATCCTGCAGTAGGTTGCCTTACTTCTTCATGCATGGTTAGATTTGATGTTCTTTCTGTAATATTTGGAGGCTCTTTAATTGGTTGCTATATTTTCCTGCAGATGTATTACTCTGTCCAGATTGTGCCAAATATTCTGTTGTGGTAAGTAGGATACATGTTTTAAGAATATTAGTCACACAGAATCTAAAGATTTATTTTTTTCCTTTCAGTAAATACGTATCGTCTTTGTTCTTTACATGCAAGTTTCTCATCTGTGTATGAATCGTAAAGAATGTGCATTGGCAAGAGTACTATGAGCCTACCATGCCACTTTATGTACTTTCGTGAACTTTAGGGTAGAAGTTTGGTATGATTGTAATACACAGTTTTATTCAGTGTACTTGTTTCTGTTATACAACACTAACACACTTCGAGTGTCGTTACAGAATAGTTCCTGCATTGGAATGACATGTAGACGGAGAAAAACGACTTGCTTATCATCTGTGTTAAATAATGTAAAGACTGAAGTAAAAACATATCGGTCAAACCTGGTGTCTTCTTTCGTCTCTCACACTTGAAACAAAAGCAAGTTGACCTGAGTAAGAAACAACCACTTTGAATGTTAAATAAATGGCAATCACACTTAGCGTCTGTCTTTTTGCTGTTTGTCCCAAGGTCACACACAGCAGACTGAGCAGAGGTTGGCTGTGTGGGAAAGACCTTTTATGGAGTGTTGGTAATGTGAGCGGCCTCAGTGACCTCAGGCTTTATCCAGATGTTCCCTGTGTAAACATCCCTCAACACAAGACGGGGACTGCAGACGCATGTCACACACAACACTTACGAACATGTCTGTGTCTGCGCACACTCGCTGCACTCTGTTATTAATGGCTTTGACCTTTGCTGATGATCAGAGGCCCTATCCATGACCTTTAACTTCCTGTGTGTGTGTGTGTGTGTGTGTGTGTGAGGGCCCACATTTTAAGATGACTGAAATAAAATGTGCACCTTATCGTGAAAATGTCTGATGCTACATTCACGAACTATATAAAGTATAACAATCAGTTCATTTTTCCAAAAATGCTTATGTTTTAAACATACTTTTAGTTTTGCATGGATTTACTTTGAGTTACCAGAAAAGAGGGTAAAAATTTGGTTAGTTCATGCAGTGTTTCTGGCCTGAAAACCTGTCCAATATTTTCTGTTTGCAAGTGTTGTACAATTTCACTCCTTTTATTACTGATTGAGCTCTGTTCATTGCGTTGCATCTTTCATCATTGTTTTGTTTGTTTCTCATAATATTTCAACTTTTTTTCTGTGTTGTTCATTCAATATTTCAACTTAAAAATTACATTTTTCTCTGAAAAATGTTACCTTATAATAATATTTCGACACTATTCGCGTAAAATCAGTGGTTCTTGTTTATTCCAATTTTTGCTGTTATTAGTTTAATTTTTACAAATTGTGTACATTTGTAAGTTTGATTACATTTTTAGATTGTGCTACGGGCCAATAAAAAATGTCCTCGAATGGATCACTTTGGACAGCCCTGGCCTAAATATTCAGCATTATATATTAATACCAATTTCACAAAATCGCTAACCTGATATTCATGAGCTAAACGGACTTTCCATAAGTCCCTGAAAGCAGCACAAGGCGCGCAATGTACAATTTACGCGGGGCGACCGCCACCTGCTGGGAGAGGAGGTAACTGCAGCCAGGCGGAGCAATCGTTGACCGACTGAAGGAGGGCAGAGAGGCGGACAGATGTGAACCGGACTACGAAAAGACAACAAGCTGCCGTCAAGACGGAGACTCTTTCACACTGATAATATGTGGCAACCAGCGTCGGAACGACTGCAGGTAGGACACTACGGCGGGCGAGACGTAGCATGTCGACAGTTAAAGATAATGCTATGTTTACATTGCTGACGTGCTGTCTTCAGCCTCCTGCAGTTTGCCTCGCTACACACGTTTTAAAGGTGTTTTTAAATGTTTAGTATCAGTCTAAAATGATGGAAGACTGCCCGTTTTCAATGTACCCCCCACTCGCTGATTGTACGTCTTTGTATGTAGTGTGACGTTTACGTGCATCGACACAGTGTGTCATTTTCCATGTCTCCTCTACGACAAGCCACTCGTAATATTTTTTCATTTAATTACAAACACGACGCTGGTCTTTCACATTGTCACATCAGTCCACAGGGCTGCTTCAAATTCACATCAACGGTGCAAACGCGGGCCTTCCACCATGACCACGTAACGATTTGTTTGTTCTTTTCATAGCAGAAGGCCAATCACGTGATGCACGCGTATTACCTGGTTACACGTATTAAAAACAGCTTGTTAATGACACGTAGTTTGATAAGCAGGGGCCTTTCTTCTAGTCTCCTGCAGACATAATGCTCTCCAGATGTGGGCCTGTGGAGTGGCTGCCAAGTCAACTTGCACAATCCTCTCCGCTGCCCAGACGTCAACAAGATAGAATGACGAATTATTGAGAGTTCCGATTTGTTTGTACAGTGTTCCAGAGCGAGCTGCAGCTTGTTACTAAATGACACCATCACTCACATCTCCTGTCATCCCCATCAATGTATTCATCTATGCTCTAAGTGGTTACACAACCAACGAGACTTGCGTCGCCTAGCAACGGCATTCTGGCGCTATCATCCAGTGGATAAAGTTGTGTAACTTTACTATTACTCATATTGTTTTGTACTGTTTTTTAAAAATAAGATAACAGTTTTATGCAGATAATGATATCGAGATGGATGGGTTCTAGAGCAAACCGTACTCACCAAAGGGCTATTGTTGAGCAAATTGAGTACTGGTTCATTCATGATGGTGGCCTGGGACTATAAAAGTAGACGTGATAATAAATAAACACCATATTACCCTTAGCATTCAAAGTAACACCCTGGACTCTTGGCTGATTTTCCTTGATTGATTAATTGTTAAAATTACCAATTGATGACTTGTTATTTTTGTATTTGTACATTATAGCGATCTAATTTATCTTATTTATTATGTATTGTGTAAAACTAAGACATGAATAACATCAAATTAAAAGCACAAAATGAATGCCGACCCACCATCCACCAGTTCAAGTTCCAGCCAAGTTTTTCCAGAGAGATTATTACATCGCTGTTTGACGTGTGTGGGAAAAGACAGTGTGCTAGCATGAATTAACTTCAGACAAATGTGCACATTAGCACTCAATAAGTCATCAAAACTTACCTTTATGCATTCCCACATAGTATCAGCATTTGACACCAAATATGAGGTGAAAGAAAAATGGTAAAAATACAGTAATAGTATCTGTGCGGCATGAGATAAAGTTAGCACAGGCACAACGGACATGCGTCAAGTGAGACAGATGTAACAGAGAGAATCCGGCCACTTTTCAAAATAAAACATAAAAAAAAAAAAAATACCAAATGACCCACGGCCCGGTACCGGGCCACAGCCCGGGGGTTGGGGACCACTGCCATAAAGGATGTCTAAATGGATGTAACTCAGCTTCCCATTGCTGAGGTGGTAGTCTGTTTCAGGCCACATGCAAGTTAAGACTGACTCCACAGCGCCTGTGATGGTGGCAGCCAAGTAGTACACTCTAATTTGCCTCAACCGCTTCAAGATGCGATTAATCCACAATCAATTTCACACAGTGGGTTAATTGTTTACTTACAAATATGTAATTAATCCATTTTTATTGGTATCCTTCACATCAGCCGCGGCAGGAGCAATAGTGATTTCTCCAGAACCATCGTGTGGCTGACTGATGTAGATTTATTTATATTATATTTTCTGTCTTGTCTTGTTGTTTCCATTCATTGGCATACTTCCACATTCTTCCTGTCTGCGCTCCCCCGTTGCCATAGCAACGCCTGATGTGTTCCTGCATTAGAGGCTCATGTTTAGGTGCGCAGGAAGAAAAGATATGGGGTGCTTAAGTACAACTTTTGCCAAGAGTTTCATAGGGCCTGTTTATATGGGAGCAACAAATATAAAGACAGCTTTTTAAAATACATTTCTATTCACCAGCGAGCCCCAGCAACATCTCTGAAGGCACCGTCATTTTGCATAACATGACCGTATCATGCGCATGTGCACAAACTGCCCCCATTATTAATCAAAGGCATGTTTAGAATATTCTACTCATCCTATGCATGGGTTGGGAATTTGAGTGTCTCCACCGATCACACTTTGCCAGATAAGCGTTATGAAGGGCGAGCGTCACACTCGTAACAACAGCCCCGTGCTCTGCCATTCAGGGATGGATGTGGCGTTCTCACACATGCGCACCCTCAAATTGCATCTCGGAGTGTTTACATGGGAGCAATGTCATTCGAATCTCATTTTAAAAGCCCATAAGACAAAGGCAACGAGCTGTTACAACACAGTGAGGCCTTTCGGAACCGATGCTGGCATGTAGAATTGTTTATGAAGCTTTTGTGTTTCCCACTGTTCTGTCTTTATTTTTTCTTAGCCCAAGTGCACACACATGAAAACACACAGACACAATGTGCTTTTTTGAAATGCCCTGTGGCGACCAAACATGTCTTTTCCTGTGTCAGCAGCTCTTTCTTTAGCCATGGTTTCCACTTTTTCACACTTAACTGTGTGTGACACCTGACAAAAAAGGCCTTTTTCCTAAGATAACGAGTGGACCTGACTGGGCAAAAGTACAGATTGGTTGCTATTGTCATCCGTCATGGCTTTGAGTTGTTTGGACGTCTGTCTGAGGCTACTTTGGGAAGACTGTGGCCTTGTTGGTGAAAGGAATCCATGGATTGGCTCAAAATTCCTGTGAATGTTTTTTTACAAGCAGTTCACATTTGCAGAGTGGTGAAGCGAATGCGTTTGTAGTCTGTGTATTCAGTAGACGTTATCTCCTCTTCAAGGTTATTGTTTATTTCCCACAAGGATTGACTTTTGCTTGTCTAGATTTGGACCGACCAACATCAGAGCCGGGAATCTATTTATTACTGTTCACAGTGACCACATATTTCATACCAACATGAGTAGAAAAGTGTTAGGTTCAAACAATAAAGTTTTTCAGCAACATGATCTCAAGAAGTACTGTCTGCACGTGCAAACCCAATTCCAAAGTAATTATCGGTCTTGCTATTGATCTGCCACTCTGTGGATGTTGTCCTGTTGAAAAGGCTTCGCAACAAAGCAAGAACTGCTCACATACATACACGAGCAGCTGCAGTATCCCTATAAACGAAAGCATATTGTAATATTGAATATTTGGCAAAGCATGTGTCAATCTCAGTAAGCGATCTCTAATTTTCCCCACATGATGAATCAGAAAGAAAGCTCAACCTTCAATAAAAAGAGGCTGTTTTTTCTTTGTCCCTTCAATACGCTGTGGCATATAACGTCATATTTGCATGGAAAAGAAAGCTCAATTAGATAAATCTTAAGCCCGCTATTCATTGGCTCCTTTCTCCAAATGTTTTCATTTGAACTTTTTTGAATTTAATTCACAGGTCTGGTCTGTGCTTAAAAAAATAGTGTTCAGCCTGTCCAGGGTTCCCACGCATCCTGGAAAACCTGGAAAATGATGGACCAATTTTCCAATCATGGAAAGCATATGGAAAATGAGAAGGGAGGTCAAACATCCTGGAAACGGTTAAGTTATCCTAGAAAATGGTTAAGGACGCACAATATTTTTTTCCAGCCGATACCGATAACTTCCTGGTTCTCAAGACCGATAACCGATATCTTTTTATATCTTTTTTTTTATTTATTTAAATGTAAATGTAGTCTGGAGTCTGTGCACGCCTGGAGGTAAGGTTTGATTTGACAAACTGGACCTGTAGATTTGTCATTACCAAATATCATGATATCACTACTATCAACAAAACATTAAAAAAAAATATTGGTGGCTCAGAAGTGCAAACCACGGCTCTAAGGGGTTTACTCGCTGACATAAGCCAGTATCTTCAACTATGGTAAAGGGTCATCTTGCGCGATCATTTCCATGACAAAATCACAGATCACTTTAGACCTCGGGTCATCTCTGGCAACCTTTTTTTTGCACTTTTCAGATGCCGCAGTGATAGGAACAAGCCCTGGCGTTTCAGGTAGCTGATGACGTTTGTTGTGTTGAAGCTTGATGTTTTCTTCCCTCATCACGGAGTGTGACACAATGTCTTCCTCTGAAACTGTGAGAAGTCACACATCGATCGACGCCATGTTTGTTTAGAAGTGAGCTAAGCTAAGGGGAAAGCTAAAGCTAAAGTTATGACAGACCGTTTGCAGGACTTCACAGAAAAGGAGTGCTTAATTTGCTCACACTAACCCACCTGCAGCACAGTACGGGTGATCTCGCCTCGTTGGAGACCAAACTAGCGACTGTATAGCTAGCATTGGTCAGTATGATGTTATGACTTTTCTCTATAGTGGCAGAAAATGTCCTGGAAAAGGCCTGGAAAATACTTTCAGGGAAAGAGTGGGGACCCTGCCCTGCTGTATTTTTTTTTTTTGGTGTCTTATAATTTTCATGCAAACAATATGAAATGTGAAGACCATGAATATACTGAATGTTTACACTAGAATTCCGCTAGAATGGAGCACATTTCAAGCTGTAAACACAGCATTCTCAGTGCTATATTAAAATCGTGCGCTTTCCATTGTGGTGTACTGTGTATGTACATTGAAAAGAAACGCAATACAAGGAGGAAAAGGTACATGTGGCCACGTCCATGCCAGGGGAAAAGGGGACAACTTGGGATGCCAGTTTTACAAACTGTTGTAGATGAGTCACATAAATAAAGGAGGTTTACGTCCAAAGTTAATGTTAGCTTTCACCAGCTAACAAGACCACAACGCACCTCTATTTGAGTCCTGCATAGACATTTTGTACCTCTAGTTTCTCCAGCATCTTTTTTTGTTTTTAGTGCTGATGATGGTGGTGGTATCCCTTTGGACGCAGTGATGCTCACATCATGTCTTGATTTGGTCTCACCGGTTGTAACAGCACTGAGCAGCAGAAACATTGTGTGTGAGATGATTTGTCTAAACCTTCTACACCGCTTGATATCGGTTGTAGCTCGTCTTTGCCTGTCTCACTGTGAGTGATAAGACCACAATTTTTGAGATACAATAGCCGATTTTTTCCCTCCCATGATTGCACATCTTTGGTTTGAGATTGCACAGTGTATACCGGGCAGTACAGAAGAAATGTGACAGTGAGAGACAGCAGATACTGACCTCCCACCAGTGTTGCTTTTTGCAAGAATGATATAATCTTAACTGGTTGGCGTGGTGTTGTTACTGTTCATATTGTTCATCCCAGGGAGACTGCAGAGTACATTCTGCGTCAAAGTGCCAAACGAACACCCATGAAGAGCTAAGCCATTCTGAAAAATTGCAGTTCAGTTGATATGTGCTTCAGGCTTTATTTTAGTAATGGGAAATTTTAATGCAGTAATACTCTGGCTTAGGGTACTTTTATTGTACCCTTCACTTTCCCCTGACTACATAATGAGCATCCAATGACGCCAGTAGGGACTCGGGACACAGTGGATCCCACAGTCTGCTCTCGGTTTTTAGACGTTTCCTCTTGTAAACTGTCCTTGGAACAGAGGGTGGGCCTGTAAAACAGACTGAGTGACAGATTAGAGACACTGCATCCTACATGCGGGGGGTAACTATGTACAGTGTACCCCACATGATGGGTAGGCCTTTTCTTCTCTATCTGTAAACATCCATCAGTAAGGCTACAGAAGAATGGATAATGGCTCAGAGAAGGTCAGGTTGGACCGAGCTGGTCAATCTATGAATTGGACCTGATGATTTGTAGCTTCTTTCGTAGAATGCTGCTACCTGCACTTGCTGTAGTAGGACAGTTATCTCAGATGATTCAAGGGTTCAATATTACTTTGATATTTTTGGAGATTTGGAGATTCATTGACATTATGTCACTTTCATCAGTAAATTTTGTTTTTATTGGACAATTCCGCGATTCAGTCTGCGATTCCGTTAACGCGGAAATCATAGGGTCCTACAAGTGATACATTTCACAAAGTACACAGAAGGATGTTATATGTAGGATATATATTCTCACTCTCTAGAATGGAAACACTGGAAAATATTGTACTAAACTGAACTGAAATAGAGACATCCCTCGTTAATTGGTTCCAGACTCGACTGCGATAAGTGAATTTCTGCAAAGTAGGATTCAATATTAACAAATTAAATATTTTTGTTGTAAGAGCATAGAAAACCTTCAAATACTTTTTTTTTACCATTATTAGAATGTAATAACACCCCTGTAGTCAGCTTTACACTTGTATTACCCAATATAGTACATAATGGAAAATAAACCATCTTAGACAAAAATAAGATTGCTTTGACAGCGTACTTCCTAGTGGCTATTGTCACGTTGCTGACACCTAGAGACCAGGGTAGAATGCTACTCTACTGCTGCTGTTTGTGGTTAAGGAGAGACTCACGATGCACTTCAATCAAGCAGGTAACACATGCAGTGAACATTCACACAGGAGCTGCTGTAGGCCACTCTTTACACTGCTAAACTGCTGCTAGCACTCATCTAACAGCAACTCTAGCTATCTAGCGAGCTGACGTCACACACGTCACTTCCCAAGCCCCGCTTCTTAAAGGCACAACAAGTCACAGATACTGTATGACACGTCATATCACGTCTTTTGAATGCCCCATATTTGTATTTCCGTTCATTCAGCCATTTTTATGCTTGAAAATGCTTAATTTAGGCCAGGAATACGTAGAATTTGCTTAAATATTTTATTTTTTACTAATAATAGACCATATTCAACCATGAGAAAGTGATTATTTATTAATTAATTCATTTTCAAGAAGTGAGGGCACAATGTTTGAACCGCAATGTCGCGAGGGACGACTCTAAAGTACATGGCGGAAAGATGAAGTGTGTCTTCAGCAGCATTTTGATGAACCAGTTAAAGATGAAGAGCGGTATCATTTTCATGATTGCAGATGTGAAACCCGTATCCATTTTAACAGTTCCACTGTTTGTTGCAGCGATCAGTGGGATGAGTGTGTGTGGCGCGATCCTGTTATGTTCATCTGTACCATGAGATGAACCCAGGGACCTTTTTCCTGTTCCGCTCCCGAAGGGGAACAGAAGTTAAACGTACCATCTGTTACTTGGTAAAATCATCACTGCAGGAGGCCGAGCCGAGGCCATCAGCGTTTAGTTGAATTCATTTTTAGGAGCACAATTTTCTCTCCTTTTGTGGTGGACACCTTGTCACACAAACACTTTTTAATTAGCTGGCAGCTTTGCAGACCTGCATGTATGCGTTTTGGCACACAGCATAGATTTTGACTCTTAAATATGCTTCTACGTTTCGCTGCTTTTCAGGTCCTCGCCTCTCTCCAAAAAGTGGATCGTTAAGCTTGTGATTGGTGGGTTTGTAGTACATTCTTTTCTATCTGTATGCAACTGGTTCAGAGGGCGGACAGCCCACCTCTGTGAACGCCTTCTCCTCCGATTTCGGATCAACTTTTGCAATAAAAATGACATCCAACACTCCACTTCTCTCTTTAATTACCATTGCTCCCTCACTACGAAGGAAGCTAACGAGGTAAACAGTCTACAACAGGTTGCTCACAGCGTTGACAAAGAGCTATAAAAGCAGGCGGGTGTCCAACGTGCAGTCCAGGGGCCATTTGCAGCCCGTGGCTCATTAGTTCTTGGCCAGTGGCACATTGTAGAAATAGAATTTAACCCAAAAAAAGAAACAAAAATGGGACAAATAGAGCAAAAGGCATAATATAGATCAAATTTTTGAAACCTTTTTACAAAATTAAGAAAAATATATACAAATATCACAGATGATGTGATTTTTTTAAACCCTATACCAAATATTGTGTGCTAACATTTATTGGCAGATCTGATTTAAGGATTCCTAATCATCAAATATGAATAACTGAATTGTTTGAAAGGCGACATTGTGAGATGTTGGAATTTTAAACCCAAAATTTCTCCTTTACTGTCTATTTTTTCACTAAAAGCACATTACTCACATGGACTCAGGCAGCAGTTGGTCAGTTAGTTAGTGTGAGAGTTTGAGCATCATGTGATATGGTAATGACTTATCTAAAAAAAAGTTTAATTGCTGAACTCCAGAAACTTTTAGTTGAATAAAGTTGATTAATAAAACACTTTTGAATAATAATCATCAAAGGAAATCACAGTGCAGTGTGGTTTTTAATCGTCAATGGAAAATAAGCAGAGACGCGTCAAGTAACAAGCCTGTTAGCGGAAGTAAATCCTCTCTTCAGGATGCACACTATTGTGTGCATTTGAAAACTTACTAATTTGGAATGGCTGGAGTTCTCTTTTTAGGGGTTTTGCATTTTGTATATTATTATTAGTTTGTCTGCATGATTTAGTATTGAATGAATAACTGATAATCACCCTTTTGAAATTGACAGTGCATGCAGTACGTGCGTTGAAGTGCAGCATAATTAGTGTTTTCTCCAGAATGGTACCTTTCAGAAACACAACATTCACATTGGAGAGTTAGGATGGAGGACACAGACAGAAATCATAGAGTTCAGGGTAACCACCAGACTTGTGAAATAGTTGTGAAGTAGTTTTAAGATCCTGCCAGTACATTTTTAGGTTTTTCTACAAAATTGCGTTAAAGCTAGTTTAGGGTTGATTTGTTTGTGTGTACGTGAGTATGTGGAAATCATGTTATTATTATCCAGAGATACTTCGATAAGTGTGGCTTAGACACCTGAAAATAATTCGGATTGCACAAAGTAGTTGGTGAAATGCAAATCTCAAAACAGAGCCTTTGTGTTTTCTAATCCTGGCTGACGTTCCTGAGGTTTCCATGTGACGCCAGCCATTGTGTATTGTACAGTGCAGACACGACCCTCGTCTCACAACCAGTCCAACACTCATTTGATGATGGAGTCTGTCACAGGATCCAAACGTCACTCAAAATAGAATCACCAACTGCCATCACTTGATGCAAAGACTGTGGGAGTTTATTTGAGAAATAGTGTAAAAATATTGTGAATAAAACCCAGAGTGGCCCTCCACTCAGGCCTTTTGCTCCTGGTGGGGGGTGGCCAGCCTCCCCTCCCTTCAGTCCGTGCCCGGCCCGGCCGCAGGAATGTGAGCCGCTGTCAGGAAGCTGTAAAGTGCTGACGCGGAGGTCAGCAAGCGTTTACACACATGTGGCTTTACTTTGACAACTGTCGAACTTTTTTCTTTCTCTTTCTTATTTTTCTCCATTTGCTCCTTGCACTTCTTTTTCATGCCTCGGATCCTTCGATTCTCACACGAAAACCACCCTTTTGTTATTCTTGTCGTCATGCTGCTGTGGCCCCAGCAGTGGTACTCGACTTGTTGTTCAGGATCATCATTCAAGGAAAACGGCACTTTTTTGGGGAATTTTGCCCATCATCCACAATCCTTGTGTAAGACATGGACACACACGTCTTTCTCTTTTCTGTGCGTTCCAAAGATATAAAAACAGATAAAAAGAGACTGCACATAATGGGACACACCTATGCCGCTTTTAAAAGAGCTCCAAAAAGCTCCAAAAAGGTTTTATGGTTTTGTATACATGCCGTGACCATGTAGTAACAGGTACATTCACGATAACGTGTAATACTTGCAGTATTTTGCCGTATTTTTGTCCTTTTAATCATTCCCGGAAATTCCTTCCTGGGCGCATTGATTTCACATAGCAACATAGAAACGAACGCCTAAACCCAGCATTTACCTTTCCAAACTCAAAAACAAAAACAACAGTGGCGGCAGCTCCAATATGTGTTGGTAGTGGTCTGAGGCATCGACAGCGTGGAGCTGACACGCTGCGCTGCGAGTGCGTGGTGAAGCTAGTCGCTAGCTGGCTACTAGCTGTGGTGTGGAGAAGTGTCAATACGCCAGTAGCGTAGTTCCATCGGAGTAACAATGTTAATAATAATAATAATAACAATGTCGCTGTAGCTTGGTTAACATGCACGTCACATTATATTGTAAATGGAGGGTTGTTGGTGCTTTTTTCAGTTTTTTCAGAAGGCTTTATAGGCGGAGTAAGTGTTTCCTCTTTTTATTTGTTTTTATATCTTTAGAACGCACAGAAAAGAGAAAGACATATGTGTGCACGTCTCATATAAGGATTGTGGAAAATAGGCAAAATTCCCCAAAAAGTGCAGCTTTCCTTTAAGCCTATCATATTTAACATTAGGTGGTAAATGTGGTATTTTCAGACCATATAAAACGTAGCATTTTATTTATGTAGAATATAGAGCAAGAGTCTACATACGCCTAATCAAGTGAATTGGCAGTGTTGTATTTTTGTTATTGTATTGTTGACAGATGAGCATATACCATGTACAGTACAAGAGCTTTGAAACAGATTCCAACATTTATTGTGTTCTTGGCATTCCTTTCCAGCCAAATAATGGCACTTGTTGCCAGCCAAGATGTGTTGATATGTTCCAGAATGTCCACCGTTAATTAATTACAACTGTTGCGACATCTCGTCACCAGATCTCACACCAATTTGCATCTCTTGCATGTTGCGATTTGTTTTATCTGTCTTAGCCGTCATTCTCAATTCTCAAAACACCTAATGAGAAAAGAAACATTTCATACTGTCCAGTGAAGTAGGGAGTCTGCCACTGTTTCTACACGCTCAACTGACCAGCGCCTACACGTCAGACCACAAGAACTGCAGCCAACGACTTTCACAGACGCACTCGACATTGGCAGACAGGTGGCTCGGTCTGATAAATTAGCTCAGCATGTCAGTTTGTGTCTACATACCTGTGGGTTTAAGCCAGAAATATTAAAGAAATGAATACAGAAACCTTTCATGTGTGAATCAAAGCTGTTTCTTGGCCTGCTATCTTTGTCCCCGTGAGGAAGCTTTCTTCATTAAAGGAATAGTATGGATTTTTTGACATGAAGTTGTATGTCATCCCTATTAGCAGTGTAGTACATCAACAGCGACTTACCCCCACTTGGTCCCTTAAGTACAGTTCTGGTCGGATTTCAGTGATGAAGAACGTAGTTCCGGGAATGTTCAATATGTGTTCAAAAGAGTAAAATACATTTGCATCAGAAAAATGCCTCGGAAAAAATCAGACCTCATAAATTGCTGGGCGTTATGTTTCCCTGCGCACTGTCGCCTGTCAATTCCTGTGTATGACGAAGACGCTCGCATCTTCCGCTGTGGAACACACATGCAAACAAGGTGGCCGCGGCGCTCCGTCAAGGGTCAGATTTGAATTATCTCAAGGGACAATAATCCCTCATAAAATACATAATAAAAACACGGGCTGCTTTTGTGGACATTACCAACGCAAAGCTGAAACTCATCTGTGAACCCCAGACGTCACTTCCTGTCCGTCTCTCTTTCAGGTCCCCTAGGGAACACATTTATAATAACATACACGAGCACGAGTCTTATTATGTCTTAAATGGCTTATTTACTCTTATTATGGCTTCTATATTGAGTATTATGAGAAAAGGTGGCTACAGGGGTGTTACTTTATGTCTAGAGGTCTACTCTAATAAAGCTTAAAAATGCATTTAGAAGGTTGTAAACAGGTTTTCCATGCTCTAACTACGAAAATATTCCATTTAAAAATAAGGAATCCTACTTCGTGGAAATTCACTTATCACGGTCAGGTCTGGAACCAATTAACCGTGATAAACGAGTTATCACTGTACATCTATACAGAGCTTGGACAACATGGATGGATTTTCTAAAGCTCCAATGTGTGTTACAAGTCACACGTGTGTGTCCTTGTATGAACATAAAGAAAGCAGCCCATGCAGTGAATGTGTTATGTTCCTAAATACAGTTTAAGTAAAGACGTTTTGCACAGTCAAAAGGTCACAAGCCAAAAAGCTGTTTTTCTCACTCGCACACAAACACTGAAGATGAAGTTTGGAAAGTTTTCACTCTGGCTGGACTTTTCCAAAAGCTTGTTTTTTAAGGGCAAAAACCAATGTTTGCCTGTGGATGACAGGCGAAGACGTAGAGAAAAATCTGTGTTTTTGACAATGTGTGTGTGCATGTGGGCTTGACCTTCATTTATTTTGTTAGACTTCGATAGCTCCATAAACATGCAAATCCTGCATTTGCATTCACTTTTCTTTTGCATTGCAAAAGTTGGAAAAACAAAACTTCTTAGTGAGTAACTACATTCATTTTAATGACAGGATCCCGGCATATTCAGGAGGAGGTGGGTGTCCCATCCTGTGGTGACCCAGTGGTGATTCTATGCTCACTCCAGTGCCATTTTATTTAATATTAGCCATTGCGGATTATTTCTTTCTTTCTTGCCTGTTCTTTTTGTAGTGTGGATTTAATTACCAATAATTTCAGTTCCTCAGTTTTGACTTGACCAAAATTCCACCAGGATCACAGGGCCTTAGTGGGCCATTTGCTTGGCCCCAGGAAACAGTCTGTAGTAGCATAAGAAAAGACCCCTTGCTTGTTGTGTTTTGACCGCAAGGGCAGCTTTCCCTTCATTTCTTCTTCATGTTTCACTTTCAGCTGTAGAAATCCTCCATTCAGCATGCCCAGTTCTCACTTTGGTTCTGTCTCCATGGAACTCTGACACATTTCTTTCCAGGAGGCAGTCCGACCTTCGATTGTTTGGGATTTTGAATTAAATTTCCTCAAATGTAATGAAAATTAACCACTTCCACAGGTCATGGCAAGCAATTATAAACAATTTACATTAGAGCTGCAAGAATTAATCGATGAATCAATAATTAGTCCATGATCCAATTAATCTACAACTATTTTTTGATGAATCGTTTTTTGATTTAAAAATGTAAATGTCCTCTGATTTCAGCCTCTCAAATAAGAATGTTTTTTTAATTTCCTTATTCATCCATGAAAACAGAAGTATTATTTTTGTGTTTTATGCATAACGAGATATTCACACACATCAGCTTTGACTTTGGAAAACAGTGATCAACATTTTTGCCTCTTTATTGATATGTTGCGGACCAAACCACTAACTCTTTGTGTTTGGTTCATACTGATTTGGTCCCTCTCGGGCCTAACCGATTAAAAATTAATCGAAAGAACAATATTCAGATGAATCAGTAAGAAAATAATCGTTAGTTACAGCTCTATTTTACATCCTGTACACATAATATATTTGAAAATGTGGCGATGTTTAAATGGTAGGCCCCGTAACGTTCTGAATTCCCCAGTACAGTACAGTTGTATCTTGGTTTTCATTACTCATTCATTCCTAAAGGTTAGACGAAAGCCGTGATGTACAAAAATGGAGGCATGCTTTCGAGACTCCAAAACTATGAACAAAAAATACATTGAGAATAATTATAGTTTTACTTGCAGAAAAGTCATTAGAAATGACGAATGGAGGGAACACATTGTTGATGTGGACTACCCGTACATCCTTGCAAAATCACATTTTGTTTATCACCTTCGTTATCACACAGCGTCGGGTTATGTAGCAGTCGCACTCAATTAAAAATGCACGCAGTGGGTCAGCAACAGCATGTATGACTGTATGAAAACCGAGGAAAAATCTTAAACGAAAACCGAATCACACCAAAACTGGGGTGTGAGTGTATTTTGTTCTGTGGCGCTGTTGTAGAGGTTACATTTTTAGGCCTTCTGTTGCAGTTGTCTGACAATCATGAAAAGTCTGATGAAAGCCTGATCTTTATTGTCTTTCGCTTTCAGCACTTTCAGAGCATGCTGAAGACCAAGCTGAATGTGCTGACGCTAAGGAAGGAGCCGTTGCCCACGGTGATCTTCCATGAGCCAGAGGCCATTGAACTTTGCTCCACCACACCGCTTACAAAGAACAGGACCCATGCTGGATACAAGGTAAAATCACATGCGCACTTCTAATCCCCAAATCCAGTCTTTTCCCTTAGTACTAATTTTATAATAGTATTACAACACCCATAATCCAATTGTTTTCCTTATGGATACACAAGTTCTATTCATTTCCATTATACACTTTCCCAACCTCCCTGGCTACGAGAGGGTCTTATGCATGCTTTAAAATGTTGAAATATTCAATCTTGATTGCCAGGCAGTGCAGACACAGTTACAAACAAGTGACACTAACAAGTAGATGTGCATCAACACACGCTTTGTATTGCATCGCAATTTTGAGGCCGAAAGTGATGAGATTTCAGCAACGTTGCCTCAAACTTCCTTAAATTAAAATGTGGACATGAAGTGAAAGTCGGTGGCACAGCCCTTGCACGCAGGCTCACCATCACTAATTCACACAACCGCAGACTGTCTGATGCCAGTGTAGTTATTTTATTACTAAGGAAATTATCTGATGAGGATTTTAAAAATGTCAAGGATGTGCATTTGACTTATTGCGGGATATTTGGGGAAGCTATCCCACGCGATAAACGAGGAAACACTGTATTGACAATTTTCACATTTGGAACTGAACTATGTGTGCGTGCGCGCTGTCTCACTTCCTCCTTCATTCTTCATTGACATGATGCCTGCCGTGGTCTCATCAAATGCACTTCTGCCACCTTGTGGCCGTTTTTATGGCTTAAAAGTGCTCTGAAATAGTGCATTAGTGCAAAGTTGCATCGTCACCTCTTTTTGCCTCTCGCGGGTATCCGTGGCTCAGGATGCCCGGTCATTATGTTGAGTTTGTTGCTTCGAACCTTGCCAGTGACCCCTGACTTGTTCCCATTGGCCCCTCAGCATTTCACATGAATGGGTGAGGCACTGTTAGCGCTCAAAGTCAGTGTTTTTCAGTGAGGTAATTCTGTCCTACCATGAAATGTGTCATACTAACCCCGTTTTAGAGAATGTTTGTGATTATGCTTTATGTCTTTATGCATTGACAACTTTTACGACTCGACAATGCTATTGGCTGTTGATCCAAACTAAAATTGTAATGATGAAAAGTCATGTGGGCACATAGCAGCCAATTGTATCACACATTTGGCTCTCATTGCCATGATAGAAGATAAATATTGATATGTCGCCTAGGTGAAAGGCGAACATAGCTGGCCTTGATAGTCCTCTCTTCCTGGTGTGAATCCCAACATCCACTTGCAGCCTCTGAGCTCACCGCTCTTTCCAGCATTGTAGAGGATGCCAAGCCATGTTGCTGTGGATACCACTACCACTATTTAGCAGAGCACCAGCCACACAAAAGTAATCTCTCCCATCTGTTTGCAAACCTCAGAATATTCAAACTCGTCGCCTTCGTCTGTTGGCAGGTGTAACTTCCTGTCTGAGTCACTACCTGCTCGGCCGCATGCCTGTTTGCCCATCTGCCTCCTCCTCCAGACATTTTTGCCCCGGTGCTGAAATGGGAGAAACGGAGGACACTTAAGAAACAACGGCGGCTTTGCTCTCGCCGCCGACCTTTTTAAATAACAGTACGCAATGACAACCATTTATTTTCATCACAGACTGTTTTATATTCTCTCCTATGCTTCCTTCATCTCCTACACCTCCACTTAGTTCCCTTCAAGCCCTCAGTCCCAGTTTGCAAACAGAAAGGAAGGCTGGCTGAGGACTGCTGTCACACTGCCAAAGCTAACAGCTAGCATGGATGAAAGGCCACCTCTCATTTATTTCCCTGCCTGGCTTGCTGCTGCTAAAGCAATCCACTTCACATCCACTGAGACACTGCACTCGTTTGCACTTTGCAACTCCGCGAGCTCTGCAGTCAAAGACAATCTTGTCCTGTTTGAACTGTTCCACAACTTCTGCATCATGCTTACATCTTATGCCAGGGGGTCACCGAGCCCTTGATTGTGAGCCACAAGTTGATATTTGGGACTTTGCCGGTCGACCACGAGAATATTAGAAACAAAATGTATTATTACATCAGTGCCCTCCGCTCCCGGAGAGCGACCAACAGGCACGCATTTTGACCACTTAACATGCCCGTGTGCCTTGCAGGCCTTGCCGGCCTTGCGGGCACGCAACCCGCGAGCTCCATCCAGAACCCGGCCCGAGATAACAGCGCACGCACATGGGCACAAAACGCCCGCAACAAAAAGCGTTAAGGGACAAGCGAAAGAAAAAGAGAGAGAGAGAGTGACAGTGCGCAGCGATGTTCCTGAGCACACAGCAGTAATTATTGGACGTTAATATGGCTCAAAATCTGCCTTTGCTGCGTCAAAATTAAGGCACAAATATAACTCCATAGACGTGCACCTCCCAAAAAATCTTCAAGCTGTGGCTCGTTAGGGCTGACTATTGTAACGCATTGACCAGTCTCTCTCTCCTCAACCATCACCGCTTGCCTACGACTCTGTCCTGAGTTGACACCACAAGCCCGACCCCGACAACATCCACAAAAGTCGGGGTGGCCAAAGTGCGGCTTGGGGGTCATTTGTGGGCCGTGGCTCATTTGTCATTGCATCCAAGCAGAAACAAAATAAGATCAATTTAAAAAAAACAGCAAAAATGGTACAAATAGAGCAAAAGGCACGATAACAAAAGGCTGAAATGTTGATGCCAACAACCAATAACAATAAAAGGCTTTGTATTATAAGGGGCCATATAATATATAATATATAAATAATGTTTGATTGATTGATTGATTGATTGATTAGACCATGGATCTTGGGCTCAAAAAGGTTGGTGACCACTATCGTATGCAGTTCTCCCATGAGGGAAAGTAGTCACATTCCCAGGAAATGGTACAGTTCGGTTTATTTTCCAATTTGGAATGATAAACACTAATCTGGCTCATGTTTCCGCTACATCCTGTCACATCCCACCAGGCCGACACACTGTAACCTGTCCATGTTTCATTAAAAGATGAGCTTTGTTGTGGGAAGGCACCCACATTCCGTTCTAGGTGTTGTTTCGAAGTGATGATTCTCAGCGAATTGACCGATTAACAGATGCTGCTCTTTATTTATACACACTCCTGATCAAAGTTTTAAGACCAGTTGAAAAGTTGCAAGAATTTACATTTTGCACTGTTGGATCTTCAGGTTATAAGCAGAGCTTCAAAATGCAAAAAAATAAATGTGAGTGAGACAAAAAAATTCAGAGTAAGCAATTTCATTTCAAGCAACCATTAAACTGAAATATCACAACATGTAATAACACCAACAGGTTTTGATACTATAGCGCCTAGCACTTTGTCACTTTAGCACTCAAGCACTTTATGTCTCCTCAAACCTATTGCTTTGTCAAGTGCACATGCCTATTGTTCATCTGTTTTTTTTAATTCTTTCTTTTCTTCTTGCCAAATGTTATTGTATTTAAATTCAACCTGCCCTCAGGGACTGAAGATGGAAATGAGCCATCGGCAATGATCTTGCTTATTTACATGAAATGTTGATCAATATGCACTGCACCTGTCTTTCTTAAATAAATACAAATCTACAAAATATTTGTCGGTCAATAAAATTCATGGCGCAGGCAGAATAGACCTGATTACATTTAGTGGCAGGTAATATAATGATAACTCTGTGATATCACAACATTGCAAAAGATGATTATATCAGCGTGTTTATGGTTCAACCTTTTTCTGTCAACCCAATTGTCAGTCAGTTATAGTTGTGAAATGTTAGTTTTACTTCAAGTGTCTGGTAGCTGTCAAATTTGTAGGTGAGACCACAAAGAATATTTTGGAGCATACCATCAGCGCAATATATAGAGATTGCCTGTGCTATAGCTGGCTGCACTTTATATGTGAAAGATGCTTTTATATACACTGAGCTACGGCTAATTTGACTTAAACTGAAACACTCAGACTCTGTTTCGCTCTTCGCACACATACACAACACCTTCTCAAACATGCAGCACACGCACACACAGCACTTGAAAAAAAATCATCCATCTTGCATGTCTTGGCAAGTGGAGCCAGCTGTGCTGTGCTGATTCAATAAGTTTAGAGGAATGTTAACAACCTCCTCAGGAATGCCGCATTCCCAAGCTGTGGATTCCCAGTCATGTAGGGGGATGCAGACACAGGGGCCTTCTGAGGGAGAATGCCAAAATACCATCCGTCTCTGACAGTGCAACATTTGTGTTTGACCTTCTCGTACTCGGCTAGTGCCAACTTGTTGGCAAGATAGCTAATTTGCAGGTTATCTTAGGATGATTAAACAGCATATAAATGTCACTTTGGTCTTGTTAGTGTCACATGTGGTCAGTGCTCTTCAAAGTCCTCGCTAGCAATGACACCCACACGTACAGTAGATTCATTTTTTTACCTGTTCTCTAATGTAACGTGTTGGCGCCAAGTTTGTGCTGCCACCAGACTGAGCATTTCGAATCGTTACACTTAATAAATCAGCAGTATGGTTTGATATTAACTGAACATTGAATGCAGCAGAAGAGTTTGGTTCTACTGTCAAACATTTAGCAATCAAAATTCAATCCAAATAGCTAATCCGTGCCATACGGATCATGTATCATCAGCATGTATCAGTACACTGGCTGTTCTGCAGGTTAAGAATCGTTACTTCAGTGACAACACAAAATAAGCCCTTTCAAAACAAATACTGTCTTCTTGTGTTAAAGGTTGGGTATCGTTTACATATCGTCCGATTCATGTGTCAAATTGGTACTATTGAAACGGTGCATGAACTGGTACCTGTACTGGTACTGGTACTACAAATTTTGTCCCAAAACAATGCCTTTTTATTTTTTGTATTTTTTTAACATGCAAGTTGAACAGAATAGTACGGTGATTTAAATACTTTTGCAATATAAATATATTTGTTACTAAGTAATAAATTCATCAATATGAAATATAATCCACAACAAATTGTCATAATTATCACACCAAAACCGGCAACAATACACAACACAGAGAATGTGCAAAAAAAAAAAGTTAATATTGAGAATTTCATTGTTCACTGTGATTGGTGGATAATGAGGAAGTGTTGTGTTGCTGGTGTGGAGAGTGATGGAGAAACGTGTGTGCAGTGTTGGAACTGAGCACAGCTGTTGGTGTGTTAAGGTCAGCAATTAAGTTTACAAAGTTAGACTCAGATTGCCTCTGTCGGGAAGCTATATGACTTACGTACGTTCTTTACACAACATCACCTTCAAGCACTTGCTGCAGGTGACTGCGTCTGCATTCATTCAGCACCAGAATGAGTCACTGATAGCTACTTAGTTTTTCTGTCCGTTTACCACCGTTTACGTTGGCACTGGTGCCATTACGATATGGCATTTCGGTATGCATCCCTACTTGTAATGAAGAGTTACATACTAAGAAGTAAAAACATGCATTTCTAGATAAGATAGATTATAACCCTTGTTTTACTTTGTCTTTACTTTATCACATGAATGTTCTTTGTTGAATGAATTGCAGCGTTACACAGTGTCACGTTGGTGTGATGCCATCACCATCTGGTCTTTGTTCTCTGGCCACTGTGTGGAAACGTGTGAATGCTGAAACATCACCTTCCAGTGATATTTCTGAGTATTTGTACCCTTGTATCGTAGCATGTTCCAGACCTGATCCTTTGGTTTCCTTTATACCGACTCCAAACACGCGTCCTCATCACAGTCCCCGTTCCTGCTATGACAACCCTCTACCTTTCCTCTGCTATTTTCCCAAAACCTCTCCACAAGATGAGGTATCTCCTTGCTGAATCCCATACCTCTTCTTCTCTTCCCTTCATTCTGGGCTGTTCATTCTTCTTTGAAGCAGCTGTGCTCCAGCACTGCACCTTCCCTGCACACATACCAGCAGACAAACACCAAGATAGTGGGTAAGTGAGCGGGCCAAGATGTTCCCTTCAGTATTCCCACCAGCCAGCTCACAGGGCTGCGGATGTTTGCTTTGTCTCCCTCTGTGCAGCCGTCACTTTCTTGTTTCACATTTTGCATTAACTATCAAACTCACTTCCCATCTTGAAATAATAAGCTTCACTCACTGTCCTGCATCCATGCTGCCTATAAGGTCTTTATTTGTTATCCAGTAAACATTGATTGCTGCTCACATTAGGGCTGCAGCTATCGAATACTTTAGTATTCGGGTATTCTACTGAAAATTCCTTTGATTAATCGAGTAATCGGATAAAACATACATTTTGCTTGGTCAAAGAGCAATTATGAATACACAAGAGAAAATAAGACATTTGACTTAATAATGAGCGACCAAGTGGTTTCATTTTTTAGATAATCAACAGTTTTTATTTATTAAATTCACACTCTGCATAGGAACAAACTGTATTTCTGGTTCACTGGCTGAATTTATTCATTGTGATTTACTGAAAAAGGAGAGAAATAATTAGTTAATTGACATTACTAATATAAAATTAGATTAGATTAGATATAAATCCTAAAATTAGACAGACTACAAATAAAGACTTTATAAGATTTTGAGTTTTTGCAGTGACACCTAAGCGCGTTGGTCCAAACGTGAAGCTTCCTCGAAGCAGAGATTATTCTTCTGTTTTTTTGTAATCTAGGTACTCGAATTGCACAAGGACTCGTTCCATCCCTAACTATCGAATGGCAGGTTTTAACAGGAACAACAGTAGCAGCTTCAACAACGTTGTTCTGACAATACTCACGAGACATCCAATTCACGAGACGATACGGTGCATGAGATTTGGTCCAGTGGAACGAGATGAGGCGAGGTTTTTATTTATTTATTATCACGAGAGAGTTTTTTTCTGAACGAGAAACCTTGTCATGTTTTAATCTTGCAAGATCTTGTGACACCCCTTCTAATAATCCTTACCAGTAATGACTCTGCCTTGGATTCATGGGGGCAGTGCCCTCAGATCCAGGAGATGACACTTTTTTGTTTTATATTTTGAAACAGATCAGCAATTCCGTTACAAAATGAATGTGTTTTAATAAAAGTGTCAGATTAAGACCACCAATTTATGAATGTAGTATTCTACATTGGTCACTAGGTGTCAGTAATTGTTCGGTGAGGCCACGACTGAAGCACCAGACTTGAACAACCGGCTTTTATTGCAGGTTTAAATCATTGCACAACGGGCACAATAATAATAATAATCATGATAATAACACGGGTTACTCTTGCAGCCATAACCCACAACAAGCTAAAACTCAACTCTGGGCCCCCGACATCACTTCCTATCCGACATCCATTCAGTGTTATTTCTCGTCTAATAATGTTAAAAAATGTATTTAGAAGATCGTAAACAGGTTTTCTATGCTATAACTATTAAAATATTCCATTTATAAGGAAGGAATGCTACTTTGCGGAAATTCGTTTATCGCAGTTAATTGGTTCCAGACCAATTTCCACAAAGTAGAATAGATGGATGGATGGATGGATGGATGGATGGATGCATGGACGGAGGGATTAATGTTATTTAATTGACCTTTTACTAAGCAGTGCAAGGTAATCTGCTGTTGTGTGGATACTTGCAATGACAAAGTGACATTTGTTTAGGTTACTTTACTTTGTTTCGCTGTCTCTCAAGGTTGCCTCTGTTTTTCTGAACGTTTGCTACATTTTTCTTGCACACTTCCTCTCTCACAGCCCTCAGCACCTCCTTACCTCACACTGCCTTCATGCTGTCCTCACATGTAATCGATATCTGACTGTTTTGAGCTGTTAACAATTAGCTGAATGAAGGAGTGCAAAACAGTAGAGACAATGTGAGGATAGATGAGGGGCGAATGAAGAAGGTGCACATGATGTGTGCACGGAAGAAACCAATAAAATAGAGAGTGGGGAAAGTTATGAGAAGAAGTGGAGACAACAGAAGAGAAACACATGGAAAGTTGAAAGGAAGGGGAGGACTCTGAGGCTCTCTCAGATGATTTAAGATGCCTGCCTGCTTTTCAAGCACTTGGAGGACTGCAGATGTGTTTTGGTTGGTGATGGATGCATTTAGGGTATCAATTTTATCCAGTACTTGTGATGAAAGCTGGAGTCCAGCAACTTTGTGGTTTGACTCACACAAACTCACACGCCTCCAGCAGAATTGGACTATTGTTTTTGACTTTGAATCTTTTTTTCCAACCTATGATTTCTCACATCCAGATACGCTCACTCTCTTGTACAGACTCACACACGATAGCGGCAAAATTGTCACTTCATTAAATTTGCATCCAGTCTTGCTTCTTTTGCACAGCACTACTTGCAATTGGTCAAATAGTATACCTTTAATTTAAATGACATTGCAATTCTAATAACATTGTAAGACTTTACTTCACGCCAGACTATATTAGTATATTATATATTGACTATGAGTATATTGACTAATGTTTGGCCAGTCTAGTGACTTACTTGTGCCTCATCTTAAACCTAGCTCACTTTTCTGTCTACAATATGGTAACATTTTGAACAAGTCTAATGTAGTGAATCGACCTCCAATGGTAGTAACACAGCTGATACGACACAAACACAGTGAGAAGGGGAGGCAAACATCTGGAGAGAAAGCGATGACGGCATGTTTGGCCTTGTGAATGAAAATCTCTTGCAGACAATGCAGTCGAATGAACGAGATTTAAACGAGAAATTCAATATCAAAATAAGAGACAAAGAAAAGCAGGCCTTAATGACATCATATCGCTGTTTGACATGGAATAGAAAGCATTGGCTTTGTGATGGATATGGTCCATGCTTGGGGGATAGATTTTTCTGAGAGTGCGACCCATTTGGCTGCTTTTTCTGCTCATCAGCTGGACCTCCATTGTTTCCTGCTTGGTGGGTTCCCACAGGTCAATGTTGTTCATTTTCTTTGGCCAGAAGATCCCGAGGTTGTGTCTTAGGCGCCGGTTGATGAAAATTTCACTTCACTTCATTGATGGTCCTCCTTCTGATCCATACCGCAGTACGGTCTTAATACTGGAGATGAAGATCTTCAGACTGAATTGTTTTGTTTTTCCAGATCCTATTGGCATGTTGAAAGTTGTTCTTGACTCCTCTTCTGTCCCGCCATCCACAGGGATTACACTTCCAAAGTATGTGAATTTGTTGACCTCTTCCAGAGTCTGGTCACTGATGTTTATGGGGTTCATGCTTTTATTGTTGAGCTGCATGATTTTTATTTTTGAGCCATTCATTTTGATTCCTAGTCTCACTGCCGCTACGTCTAGCAGTTGGGATTTGTCCAGCATCTGTTGATGGATGTGTGAGGGTAATGCGATGTCACCGGCAAAGTTGAGGTGCTCAAGTTGTTCTGTGAGACTCCACTGGATGCCAGTCTTTGTATTGTATATGTATACCAGGGGTGCCCATTACGTCGATTGCGAGCTACAGGTAGATCGCCAAGGTCGTTTGGGTCGATCGCGTAAATGTCACTTTGTAGATGTCATATGACATCAGTGAGTTGACATTAAGCTCCCTTCATGATTCGCTCTTGCTCCCCTGTGGCGTTTCAAGCTATACAGGGAGATGCAACTTTTATCTTTATTAGTCTGATTACGGATAAACTAACTCAGCGGGAAGATGCCTATATCTTTGACAAAAGAATCTGTTCACTTGTAGCGGATAGTTATCTAGAAAAAATGTGTCATGAACTCCACTAAAGAAATCAGTGTTTTCTACACGTTAGAAAGAGGTAGATCCTTTTGACTTGTAACTTGCTGCTGAAAAAGTGCGTGCGCCCCTGATATACATGTATAACCTACATGTATAACCTACAAAAATTGTGAGCACCCCTGTTATATACTATATGTTATTGTATAAGTGCATGCAAACTGAGGCAAAATTTTAGCATACATTTTTTATGTAAACTGAAAAATATGCTAACCGGGGCGTACGCTAACCGACGTTGCACTGTAATTGGAAGCACCCATCCTTTTAGAATTTATTTTTATACTTTTCACACATTTTCACCTGGAAAGCAGTGATGCCCAGCAAGTTTCGTGGCTTCCGCGGTGTGTATTATTCTACCAAAGAACTGGCTAATCATTATGTTTCCATCCAATCATAGTGGGTGTGAAAACTGCCATGATCAGTTTTGATATGTTCCCAGATTTGTGTTACAAGCTTCCTCGTTCACTGGCTGTCAGAACCACACACCTAGTGACTGGGGAACTGTTATACATGCGCTCTCTGAAAGATCCCATTCAGTTTAACTCATGGTGGAGAACAAGGGGGAGGTTACTCTGGCAGTGGCAGACTAAACACCACCTGTGAAAGAAGGGAAGCATGGGATGAATAGAAGCGGACACGGGTGTCTGGTCTTTGTCATGTATGGTACGCCGTGTCAGTCTGACATACAGTATTTTCAATATTTTCCGTAACATTGATTTATTGAATCATTGTATGGTATGTATAGCTTCATTTTCAAGGGTGCCTCAACATTTTTACATTATATTGTCAATGAAGTAAAAGTAACTGGGAGACCATGGTGTTATACAGTAAGCCAGATGCCAGTATAATGTATACAATCATTCAATCACGTCATGTAATTCAATGAAATTGCTATAAATAATTGCATGTCACATTCTAATATCCTCAAATCCTCAGCAGCTATGTGTCAAATATAATAAAATCATGCAAGAGAAGTATCTCTAAGTTCCACTATAAACATAGACGGGAGTGAAAACTATTTGAGTATTTGGCTCGTCAAAGGCTCCTCCTCTGTGTATTTTTATAAAGCCATAAAGAGTGGTGTAGCGAAAGGGCACAAGTGAGCTATTATTGCTGGGCTGTTCTCAGACTGGCTGCGTTCCCATCAAGAACTGTGTGAAGAACTTCTTAACTTTTTATCCATCTTAATCTCCTCAGTCTGCCGCGATCCCGGTATGCTGCGTTGTTATTGTGTTATTCTATAGAGCTTCTAACAGCCACAGCTGAGCAAAACAGCAAAGTTTTCTCATTTGGTCGGAGCTGAGACAGCCTTCAGTCTGTCAGCACTGTTAAAACAGAAGAGCTATGACAAAGTTTTGTCAAAGTACAGCTGAACAACCGCATGTATTTAACACTGAATATTCTAA